>NC_051852.1:42206374-43406374 GCF_905115235.1 Hermetia illucens
TTTTTGCGAAATTCTCAATATTAACGGAGATATAAGTGTTTAAAGTTTTTCCCCAGATTCCCGCAAAAATCAGAAATTTTCCTGGCACCTAGACCCCACAACCTATATACCATTTTGAAGCTCAGACCCTCTACCAGTAGTAGTGTTGACAAATTACGCTCCTTTGTGCGAAATTCTCAATATTAACGGAGATATAAGTGTTTAAAGTTTTTCCCCAGATTCCTGCAAAAATCAGAAATTTTCCTGGCACCTAGACCCCACAACCTATATACCATTTGGAAGCTCAGACCCTCTACCAATAGTAGTGATCACAAATTACGCTCCTTTTTGCGAAATTCTCAATATTAACGGAGATACAAGCGTTTGAAAGTTTTTCCCCAGATTCCTGCAAAAATCAAAAATTTCCCTGGCACCTAGACCCCACAACCTATATACCATTCTGAAGCTCAGACCCTCTCCCACTACCAGTGATCACAAATTAAGCTCCTTTTTGCGAAATTCTCAATATTAACGGAGATAGAAGCGTTTAAAGTTTTCCCCCAGATTCCTGCAAAAATCAGAAATTTTCCTGGCACCTAGACCCCACAACCTATATACCATTTTGAAGCTCAGACCCTTCTACCACTAGCAGTGATCACAAATTAAGCTCCTTTTTGCGAAATTCTCAATATTAACGGAGATAAAAGCGTTTAAAGTTTTTCCCCAGATTCCTGGAAAAATCAGAAATTTTCCAGGCACCTAGACCCCAGAACCTCTATACCATTTTGAAGCTCAGACCCTCTACCAATAGTAGTGATGACAAATTAAGCTCCTTTTTGCGAAATTCTCAATATTAAGGGAGATAGAAGCGTTTAAAGTTTTTCCCCAGATTCCTACAAAAATCCGAAATTTTCCTGGCACCTAGACCCCACAACCTATATACCATTTTGAAGCTCAGACCCTCTACCAGTGGTAGTGATCACAAATTACGCTCCTTTTTGCGAAATTCTGAATATTAACGGAGATATAAGCGTTTAAAGTTTTCCCCTAGATTCCTGCAAAAATCAGAAATTTTCCTGGCACCTAGACCCCACAACCCGTATACCATTTTGAAGTTCAGACCCTCTACCAATAGCAGTGATGACAAATTAAGCTCCTTTTTGCGAAATTCTCAATATTAACGGAGATATAAGTGTTTAAAGTTTTTCCCCAGATTCCTGCAAAAATCAGAAATTTGCCTGGCACCTAGACCCCACAACCTATATACCATTCTGAAGCTCAGACCCCCTACCAGTACCAGTGATCACAAATGACGCTCCTTTTTGCAAAATTCTCAATATTAACGGAGATATAAGCGTTTAAAGTTTTCCCCAGATTCCTGCCAAAATCAGAAATTTTCCTGGCACCTAGACCCCACAATCTATATACCATCTTGAAGCTCAGACCCTCTACCAGTAGTAGTGATCACAAATTAAGCTCCTTTTTGCGAAATTCTCAATATTGACGGAGATATAAGTGTTTGAAGTTTTTCCCCAGATTCCTGCCAAAATCAGAAATTTTCCTGGCACCTAGACCCCACAACCCAGATACCATTCTGAAGCTCAGACCCTCTACCAATAGCAGTGATCACAAATTAAGCTCCTTTTTGCGAAATTCTCAATATTAACGGTGATACAAGCGTTTGAAGTTTTTCCCCAGATTCCTCGAAAAATCTGAAATTTTCCTGGCACCTAGACCCCACAACCTACATATCATTTTGAAGCTCAGACCCTCTACCAGTGGTAGTTATCACAAATTAAGCTCCTTTTTGCGAAATTCTGAATATTAGCGGAGATATAAACGTTTAAAAGTTTTTCCCCAGATTCCTGCAAAAATCAGAAATTTTCCTGGCACCTAGACCCCACAGCCTATATACCATTTTGAAGCTCAGACCCTCTACCAGTAGCAGTGATGACAAATTAAGCTCCTTTTTGCGAAATTCTCAATATTAACGGAGATATAAGTGTTTAAAGTTTTTCCCCAGATTCCTGCAAAAATCAGAAATTTCCCTGGCACCTAGACCCCACAACCTATATACCATTCTGAAGCTCAGACCCCCTACCAGTGCCAGTGATCACAAATTACGCTCCTTTTTGCGAAATTCTCAATATTAACGGAGATATAAGCGTTTAAAGTTTTCCCCCAGATTCCTGCAAAAATCAGAAATTTTCCTGGCACCTAGACCCCACAATCTATATACCATCTTGAAGCTCAGACCCTCTACCAGTAGTAGTGATCACAAATTAAGCTCCTTTTTGCGAAATTCTCAATATTAACGGAGATATAAGTGTTTGAAGTTTTTCCCCAGATTCCTGCAAAAATCAGAAATTTTCCTGGCACCTAGACCCCACACCCTATATACCGTTTTGAAGCTCAGACCCTCTACCAGTGGTGGTTATCACAAATTAAGCTCCTTTTTGCGAAATTCTGAATATTAGCGGAGATATAAACGTTTAAAAGTTTTTCCCCAGATTCCTGCAAAAATCAGAAATTTCCCTGGCACCTAGACCCCACAACCTATATACCATTCTGAAGCTCAGACCCCCTACCAGTACCAGTGATCACAAATTACGCTCCTTTTTGCGAAATTCTCAATATTAACGGAGATATAAGCGTTTAAAGTTTTCCCCCAGATTCCTGCCAAAATCAGAAATTTTCCTGGCACCTAGACCCCACAATCTATATACCATCTTGAAGCTCAGACCCTCTACCAGTAGTAGTGATCACAAATTAAGCTCCTTTTTGCGAAATTCTCAATATTAACGGAGATATAAGTGTTTGAAGTTTTTCCCCAGATTCCTGCAAAAATCAGAAATTTTCCTGGCACGTAGACCCCACAACCTATATACCATCTTGAAGCTCAGACCCTCTACCAGTAGTAGTGATCACAAATTAAGCTCCTTTTTGCGAAATTCTCAATATTAACGGAGATATAAGTGTTTGAAGTTTTTCCCCAGATTCCTGCCAAAATCAGAAATTTTCCTGGCACCTAGGCCCCACAACCCAGATACCATTCTGAAGCTCAGACCCTCTACCAGTAGTAGTGATCACAAATTAAGCTCCTTTTTGCGAAATTCTCAATATTAACGGAGATATAAGTGTTTAAAGTTTTTCCCCAGATTCCTGCAAAAATCAGAAATTTTCCTGGCACCTAGACCCCACAGCCTATATACCATTTTGAAGCTCAGACCCTCTACCAGTAGTAGTGATCACAAATTAAGCTCCTTTTTGCGAAATTCTCAATATTTACGGAGATATAAGTGATTAAAGTTTTTCCCCAGATTCCTCGAAAAATCTGAAATTTTCCTGGCACCTAGACCCCACAACCTATATACCATTCTGAAGCTCAGACCCTCTACCACTACCAGTGATCACAAATTAAGCTCCTTTTGCGAAATTCTCAATATTAACGGAGATAAAAGCGTTTAAAGTTTTTCCCCAGATTCCTGCAAAAATCAGATATTTTCCTGGTACCTAGACCCCACAACCTATATATCATTTTGAAGCTCAGACCCTCTACCAGTGGCAGTTATCACAAATTAAGCTCCTTTTTGCGAAATTCTCAATATTAACGGAGATATAAGTGTTTAAAGTTTTTCCCCAGATTCCTGCAAAAATCAGACATTTTCCTGGCACCTAGACCCCACAGCCTAAATACAGTTTTGAAGCTCAGACCCTCTACCAATAGTAGTGATCACAAATTAAGCTCCTTTTTGCGAAATTCTTAATATTGACGGAGATACAAGCGTTTGAAGTTTTTCCCCAGATTTCTGCAAAAATCAGAAATTTTCCAGGCACCTAGACCCCACAACCCATATACCATTTTGAAGTTCAGACCCTCTACCAATAGTAGTGATCACAAATTAAGCTCCTTTTTGCGAAATTCTCAATATTAACGGAGATATAAGCGTTTAAAGTTTTCCCCCAGATTCCTGCCAAAATCAGAAATTTTCCTGGCACCTAGACCCCACAATCTATATACCATCTTGAAGCTCAGACCCTCTACCAGTAGTAGTGATCACAAATTAAGCTCCTTTTTGCGAAATTCTCAATATTAACGGAGATATAAGTGTTTGAAGTTTTTCCCCAGATTCCTGCAAAAATCAGAAATTTTCCTGGCACGTAGACCCCACAACCTATATACCATCTTGAAGCTCAGACCCTCTACCAGTAGTAGTGATCACAAATTAAGCTCCTTTTTGCGAAATTCTCAATATTAACGGAGATATAAGTGTTTGAAGTTTTTCCCCAGATTCCTGCCAAAATCAGAAATTTTCCTGGCACCTAGGCCCCACAACCCAGATACCATTCTGAAGCTCAGACCCTCTACCAGTAGTAGTGATCACAAATTAAGCTCCTTTTTGCGAAATTCTCAATATTAACGGAGATATAAGTGTTTAAAGTTTTTCCCCAGATTCCTGCAAAAATCAGAAATTTTCCTGGCACCTAGACCCCACAGCCTATATACCATTTTGAAGCTCAGACCCTCTACCAGTAGTAGTGATCACAAATTAAGCTCCTTTTTGCGAAATTCTCAATATTTACGGAGATATAAGTGATTAAAGTTTTTCCCCAGATTCCTCGAAAAATCTGAAATTTTCCTGGCACCTAGACCCCACAACCTATATACCATTCTGAAGCTCAGACCCTCTACCACTACCAGTGATCACAAATTAAGCTCCTTTTGCGAAATTCTCAATATTAACGGAGATAAAAGCGTTTAAAGTTTTTCCCCAGATTCCTGCAAAAATCAGATATTTTCCTGGTACCTAGACCCCACAACCTATATATCATTTTGAAGCTCAGACCCTCTACCAGTGGCAGTTATCACAAATTAAGCTCCTTTTTGCGAAATTCTCAATATTAACGGAGATATAAGTGTTTAAAGTTTTTCCCCAGATTCCTGCAAAAATCAGACATTTTCCTGGCACCTAGACCCCACAGCCTAATACAGTTTTGAAGCTCAGACCCTCTACCAATAGTAGTGATCACAAATTAAGCTCCTTTTTGCGAAATTCTTAATATTGACGGAGATACAAGCGTTTGAAGTTTTTCCCCAGATTCCTACAAAAATCCGAAATTTTCCTGGCACCTAGACCCCACAACCCATATACCATTTTGAAGTTCAGACCCTCTACCAATAGTAGTGATCACAAATTAAGCTCCTTTTTGCGAAATTCTCAATATTAACGGAGATATAAGCGTTTAAAGTTTTCGCCCAGATTCCTCGAAAAATCTGAAATTTTCCTGGCACCTAGACCCTACAACCTATATACCATTTTGAAGCTCAGACCCTCTACCAATAGTAGTGATCACAAATTAAGCTCCTTTTTGCGAAATTCTCAATATTAACGGAGATATAAGCGTTTAAAGTTTTTCCCCAGATTCCTCGAAAAATCTGAAATTTTCCTGGCACCTAGACCCCACAACCTATATACCATTTTGAAGTTCAGACCCTCTACCAATGGTAGTGATCACAAATTAAGCTCCTTTTTGCGAAATTCCCAATATTAACGGAGATATAAGCGTTTAAAGTTTTTCCCCAGATTCCTCGAAAAATCTGAAATTTTCCTGGCACCTAGACCCCACAACCTATATACCATTTTGAAGTTCAGACCCTCTACCAATAGTAGTGATCACAAATTAAGCTCCTTTTTGCGAAATTCTCAATATTAACGGAGATATAAGCGTTTAAAGTTTTTCCCCAGATTCCTCGAAAAATCTGAAATTTTGCTGGCACCTAGAGTATCCCTAATTTGGCGCTGGTCTGCTCGTCGCCTTTATTCCTTTTGCGTTCGAAGAAGATTAGGATCCCGAGAGCTCACCTTATATTTCGTGTTCGGCCAAACGCCATCTTCTTACCCAGCTTAGCGCCGGTGTTGCAACAAGCCGATATTTTGGGACCCCTTGGTCTATGCACCAACTTTCTATTAATCCGAATAAGATTTCGCTCTGGTTCCATCCTGAGTTGCCTGTGTGTTACATGTGCGTTCAGTCTATAGTGATTTTTGCCCGCTCCTCCATCAAATAGTGAGTTTCCTACTCCTTGTTAACTCAATTTCTCTGTTCGTATATTAACATCAACAATTAATCACACAAAGCCAAACACTACTTGCTAAAAGTTTGAACTGCCTGCAAAACGTGTCCGGGACAGTGCAACCCCAGGATGCTTTCAATGCTTCTAATTTACTTGATAGACATCATACAGGCTTCCCCAGCACTTCCTTTCTTCCCGTAGCCGACAACGTTCTCCTGTTATCCGCATCACAAAAATAACTTTGATTTCCACAAAGATTTCTCGGCACTTCAAACTTTTAAGCGGATTTTTATGCACTCTCGAGCAAATCATAAAGGCCAAGTGTATATTTTTGTTTGGTGTTATTTTTCCTTTTTCAGGGCCAGGAAACTTATAAAAGAAGTATTTCGGTTAAGATACGGTTGCCGGGGTTCAGCGTGGATTATTTGGAAAAGTGTTGAGTTATTTTAAAGAAATGAAGGAAGTTCTAGTGGTTTTGAATATAATTGGGTACGTTTTTCTGTGGATGTTAAGGTGATCCCGGAACTGATATAAGTTAACGACCATGTGTCCGGTCACACCCCTGAGCATAAAAGTAAGCAGTTGTGACATTAGAAACTTGATTTTAACTAAGGACAGGTACTATTTATAACACCCCCCACCCCCTTTTCTCGGAAGGAACTGCGTAATGCAATAGTGGTAGTTCACCATCATGTGGTTTCGCTTGGTCCATTCGCTGACATAAAGGACATGTTGAGACGTATCCCGGTGACTGTGTCTACATACCTAATCTGATGTCCTTCGCCCAGCACCAGCACCTTCCAGAAACATTAAGTAGTAAACTTCTTTTAGTTTAGAACGACCGTTCTAGTCGCTTTATCACTTTAATTATTTGTACTGCAGCTAGGAGAAATTCTTCGGTCCAGTACCGCGCCCACATTTGATACGCTCGCTGTGGGACACGTGTCGCCATTTCACTCCGCCCCTAGCTGAAACTGTGTCGGTTCAGCCTTGCACTCGACGAAACGGACGCGTTGCGTTGCCGTAAACAGCTTGAGCCTCGATAGGGAGACACGCCTGACCCCGTCCCGGACGTCGACTTTGAATGCGCGAGTGCTTCGCCTCAGGACTTTGAAGGGGCCCTCGTATGGTGTCTGCAGCGGCCTCCGCATCCGCATCCACTCTTATGAGGACCAGGGGCAGCGGTAAATCTTAAGTTTTCCTATACTCCATTTCCGCGGAACTGTGCGCGAATTCCTCTCGCTATGATGTTTGAAACCAAGGAGCTTGCCTAACTCCGAGAAAACAGAGAGTTCAAGTTGCATTCCCTGGTCCGTGATGATTACGACTGGTACACCAAAGTGCGGGATCCATTCTCGACAGAAATCTGCACATGATTGTACAGTAGTAGAGTACCGTGAAAACCTGTCGATGACTGTGAGGTAATACTTGAATACGTGCGATTCTCGCAAAAGACCATTTATATCGAATGGTGCGAAAGCGGCCGAGAGAATACGTCTACTTGCTTTTTTACATGCTTGACGACCTCGAACTTTTGACAAACGATGCACTGTCTAATCCAAGAGCTGATGTTCTTGTCCATGGAGGACCCGAAATCCTTTAAATCCATACTTGGAATTTGTCCTTAGGCTCTGAAATTCTGCGTCTTCTTTCTGTTCCTGAGCAATTGCCGTAAATTCGGGGCTGTGACCTCGAAAACCACGTTGCCTTTGCCAGACACGTATTGGACATCAGAAGTGAACTAGCTGATGAAGCCCAGTTGCCGAAGTTGCCGAGGGGATACTTTACCGGGTTTCGTAAGGAGCTTATGGTCCGTGAACAATGTGGATGCCCTACCCTCAACAGAGAGACGAAAGTATTTAATAACGAGTATGCGCTGAACAACTCACAATCGTAGGCGCTCTAATTCCGTTCAACTTGGAAAAGAAGCTCACCGGCTACCTGGTGAAGAACAGCACCCACTGCTCTGACTAAGGCATGGACAAACACGGCTAAGGGTACATCTGGTTGATGAAATGCCAAAACTGCAGGATCAACTAGCTATTGTTTCACAGCCTCAAATGCTTGGACAGACTCTGCGGACCACGCAATGGAGTGAGATTCTTTTGTTTTGGACCCAGACAAGTAAGCGTTTAGGATCACTTAATGGTGAGCGACTCTGAGCAAGAAACGACGATGGAAGTTTAATATGCCCAAAATCCTTCTCGATCCTTCACGGTTTTTGGAAAGCGGGATGCTTGAAGTGGCTTGTCCCTTGTCTAGGTCCGGGTGGATTCCGTCACGGTAAGAAAGTGGCCGGGTAATTTCACCTGCGTTTATAGAAACTTGCACTTATCAACATTAAGAACAAATCCGACCTTATGGAGACGTTAAAAATGCACTCGAGATATCCCCAGTGTTGAAACTCTAAGGAAGAAATAGCCAAAATTTCGTAGAGCAGAGTGGATGAATCTCTGAAAAGTTTGCGGTACGCTGAACTGGCCGAAAGTCATTCTTGTGGACTCAACGAATCCGAAAGGTGTGCAAATAGCCGTTTCCGGAATATGTCCAGGAGCTACAGGGATTTGATGGTACGCCTTGGATAGATCCAAAATCGAGGAAACATGGTAGTTTGTCAAGTAATGCACAAAATCATGGATGAGTGGGATAGGGTATCTGTCTGAGCATTTGAGTGCCTGTAATTTCCACAAGGCCCCATTCATCGTTTGATCGCATGGAGTAGAGAAGTTGTTAGCAGGTCAACAAATGTTCAAAGCCCAGAACATTTTTTTTGTCAAGAGCAAGCTTCTGGGGTCCAGATAACTGAGTGGTTAGAGCACAAAGCTGTCGTACGGAAGGTAGCGGTTCAAATCTCACTGGTGGCAGTGGAAATTGTATCATGGTTTGACGTCGAATACCAGTCGACTCAGCAGTGAATGACTACGCGTGCCGCCATAGCGTCCTTTTGACAAACATATCCTTGGTACAAGTCATTACTCCCAAATGTTTCAGAGCCGAATTTAAGATGACCACCTGTCGACCGAATTTCTTTTTGATAGTGTTTGTCTCCTGCCGCTGACCTCATGGTTGCTTTTGTTTTTTTTCTCTCAATGGCATGATAACCACGGCAAAATTGCCTACAAAAGCGAGAAAAATATTTTTTTCTATAATAGAAAGGACAAGAACTATATGTTAAACGATTTAGCAATGGCTTCGTCCGTCAAGCAGCGGGACCACATGAAACCCATACGGTCGCACGAATAGACCGTGCCAGTTTTAAATGGCATGTGCCACTCCATTATGTTCCAACGTAGGGTGATTTGGTCTTATATCGCTCGGTTGCCTATTGAAAGTGACTTGTAGTACCTTTTTCAAGGGGCACGAGAGCACAAGCTCGCTCAAAAGATTTCCGCTTTGGTTTTCGTGAACAGATAGCCCTGACTGTTAATTATAAAACTAATGTCTCCTTGTCGCTAGTCTTCCTCTATATTTCCAGGTCATTCGTGAACATTTCAAGCCACTCTTGAACCTTTGAAACAAATGGCAGCCTCTCTTCAGACCTACATTCTTCGCCGTAGAAATTCGCTCCCTGCGGACCCTGATTTGCTCTCCACCCACCGTTAAGCCCAAGTTTCTTAGGTTGGAAGTTCTTTCCCAGTTGTTGTCCAATTGAATTATTCAGACCGTTTCGCAGACTTTTAGTCTCTCACTTGACTTACGTCCTTTTCGATACCAAAAGTTGATACCCCTTCTGATGCTCATAAGATTGGGATAAATCCGAATCGCGCTTATGCAGCATCATAGTTGGTTTCTAGAGTCGTGGTTCATCTCACTGTAAACCCCCAACCAGCCCATTGAAGGGCCATTTCACTGTGCGCCTTTTCAAAAGCTTTATGATGCCATCAGAGAGCATGGTGTTGATCAAACTTTAACTAAATCGATTTATGCTATACTAACGCAGAGATTGTTATGTGCTGAAGTGGGTGTTGATCGCTACCTAGTTACGGAAGCGACGAAAGGCTGCCTTCAAATAGGTGTGCTATCGCTACGTCCGTGGAATACATTGATCGACTCCTTACTATGCGAGCTGCAAAATCTGTCATAACTCGCTCAAGGCTACGCGGATGACATGACTGTGCTAGTTGTTGGTCAAGATCTCATCACGGTGTCTAGAAATTTTCAACGCGCCGTTGATTCGATTGACAGTAGATGTCTGAGGCGTAACTTTCCAGTAAATCCAAATAAAACCACAATGATAATATCATTGTGTTTACGAAAAGGAGAAAACGGAATGGTCTTTACCTTCCAGAGATGAGGCATACAACCCTTCAACTCTCCGAAGAAGTGAAATATGTGGGAACTATTCTAGGAAAAAAGCTCTTTTGGAATAAACGTTAGAGATAAAGATGAAACGAGCTCTCGAGCTGGGTAGACGGACCTTTGCTTCGGCATGGGGACTTACGCCTCAGGTAGGAATGTGGATATATGTGGCCATAATTGGGCCGATATTCGGTTATGCATCCGTAATGTAGTGGATTAAGGTGAAACAAATATGCTTCGAACGGAACACTTTCTGTAACCTGAAATAGGGTCTGTTGGTTGCCAATAACCATGCGCGGATTTCATCGTCATAGCTGGTATCGATTGTGATTCGACTTTAAATAGGAGAAATATTCAACGGTCTCAAAATTATAGTCTCCTATCTTCATTGTTTACGTTTGACCAGTACGATTTGATGCTGTTCGCTCTTTGGCTATTGGCACTGACGTTGCCACCATATTCTTCACCTCGCCCTCATTAATGTGCAGCCAAGATTTCGCTCCGCCTGCTCGATCTGGATGAAGATAGACTGTGTATCTTGGGTTGTTCTTCCTATAATCTCAATATCGTCAGCGCAGACCAGTAGTTGGGGGGGCTTGAAAAGGATGCTGCCTCTTTCATTCACATCTGCATCGCGAATCACTTTCTCCAGGGCCAGGTTAAATAAGGCCCATGATAGGGCATCCCCTTGTCTTAGACCGTTGTTGATGTTAAATGGTCTTGAGAGTAATCTCATGCTTTTATCTGGCATCGCACATTGGTTAGGGTCGGCCTAGTCAGTCTTTTCAGCTTCGTCGATGATGGTGCAATTGATGGCCATATTCCAGCGGTTTTCCCATGCCATGTTGCTGATTTGCCTGGAGTGAAGCCTCTTTGGTATGGGCCAATGATATTCTGGGCGTATGGGGCTATCCAGTCTAGCCAGATAGCGGAAAATATTTTATAAATGGTACTCAGCAACGATTTACCACGATAGTGGGTTATTAGTGTAGAACATCTCGCAGACGTGGAGTTGTATTCAACCAAAGCAACAACAGCTTTAAAGAAGTGGCTGAAAGATGCAAGTCTTGCATCGTAGTGGAGAAAACATAGCAGTGAATATTACGAAGCATTATAGGAAAATGATTCCTTGTATCAGCATCCAAATGTCTTGGAGTTATGGTACATGCTAGGTTGAACAGCAAACAATATTAACATGTTTTCATTAAGGCATCCAATGCTAGCATGGCCCTGGCAAAGATGATGCCAAATGTTGGTGGTGCGTAATGCACCTGTAGCAAGAGAGGTGAGGTCGGTACTACTCTATGCAGCGCCAAAAAACTTTAAGAGTGAGTTATGGCGTTGAAAACATACCAAACGATGCGGCCTATGCAATAGCTGAAATAATGCCGATCGAAATTTTAGCTGATAAGACATCGCGCATCTATCAGTTCGGTTTTTTCCCTAATCAACACGAACAGAAAAGGAGACATCCGTGCACAGATGCCAAAAACGATGGGAATGAAAGGGGGGGGCATGATGAACTCATAAATTGTTTCCCTGCGCCAAGCTGTGGACGCAGACAAGGCAATCGTTTCACGCAGTTCTCACAGCTAAATACCTGCATAGGTTTATAAAGAACAACTCACTTAATCGTTACAGCTGCGAAGGCTTCCCGAAGGACCTGGAGCATTTCCTCTCTCATTTTCTTAGATTCGCAAAGTAATGGTTAAGAAGGTTAGTAACGCCGGAAAGTCTCATAGGGAAGTACTTGCCTACATGATGGAGCAAATTCAGTGCAAATTCAGAGAGACAAAGAAAGGAGCGGGTGGAAATCGAATCGGTGGACGAAAAGAGAGGCTAGCACTATGTCTTCCCTGTGACGTAATATTTTGCAATAGTTCCGGGGGAAAGACGATAGGAATTAGGGAATAGTTTTAGTGAGTACAAATCCCACACGCTGGAGCCCGGCGTCTTCCTTGAGTCTTCTGAAGATTTCTACTCCCGAAAAGACAAACAGATGAGCAGACAAATTAACAAGGAACCGATTTTAATAAAATTTTGGTTTATACAGAACATTAAAAATGATCTGGTTCGAAGAGTAATCTTTCACGGACCAAAAGATCGAGCCCTAGAAGCATCTCTTGAAAATTCAACCGAAAGCAAAAGAAGGAAGACATATGTGTCATCAGATGTTCCAGCAACACCCCATTTCAAGTACTCAAGGGATATTTTCCCGGCATATCAAGAATACCCAGAGAACGTAGCTGTAATCAAAGATTTCCTCTCTCCAAATCTCCAGGAAGAATAAAGATAGGAGAATACAACTTTGAGACCGTTGACAATTTCTCCTATCTAGGGTCGAAAATCACAACCGATAACAGCTGCGATGATGAAATCCGCGAACGGTTGTTGTCAGCCATCAGAGCCTATTTCAGCTTACCAAAACTGTTCCGCTCGAAACGTCTCACCATAGGGTCAAAGCTCTTACTGTACATGACTATGATCTTGCCAGTCCTTATGTATTCCTCGGAAACTTGGGTTCTTAGCAAGAAAAATTGCGAACTCTTGGCCGCGTTCGAGAGAAGAATCCTCCGAAGAATTTTTGGCCCCCTACATGAGGATGGACGATTCCGTACCCTACTCAAGACGAAATCTATGAGCGATACCATGACCGTCCGGTTGTGGACAAAATCCGGCTCAATAGGTTACGGTGGGCGGGTCACTTAATCCGTATGGATGAGGATGGTCCCACCCGGAACGTCTATAAGGACAATATCTATGGTAGAAAAAGAAAAAGAAGACGAGGCAGACCCTGCCTAAGATGGAGCGATCGCGTAGGTCAGGACGCCAGACAGCTTTTAGGGATATCGAATTGGTGGACCTCGGCGCAAAAGCCGGGATGTCTGGAGTTCTTTATTAAGGCAGGCCTAGACCGGATACCGGTTGTTGCGCCGTTGATGATGATGATGAAATCCCCTTTCACCAGAAACTGAACATTTAATCACAATCTTCAGCTTAATATGAAACTTAAAAAAAGTGTCCCACGAAGACAATCAAAATTTGCAAAACCCGTCACTGTATCGCCTGCATAAATTCGCATATTATAAATAACCCTTAATGCTCTGCAAAGGGTCAGACTGATAGACAAATCATCAACTACACTTGTCTGTTCATTTTCCATTACAGTTTAAATTGACCTGTTAAGATTGATATCGCTATCACTCAAGTTGGGCGCCCTGAACCATTAAATCTTCCGTTTTACAGCTGTGAATTCTATCGCCAACGTTATATTTAACACCCATCTAAGTGTTTGGCATTAAAATTCACCTTCCCACCCGACTACCTACCCAAACATGATGGATGCCGCGAAACTGAAGACCATAATGCAATTTAATGGGTTAACATTTAAACATTCAAGATACAGGAGCATTAAGGACGGCGAAACTTCACGTTTTCCCAGCTTTTTTCTTTCTGCTTCCGTACCCTGTCCCTGCCCAATTGTACACAGTTTCCTATTAACGCCTCGCTTCCAGGATATTCTGTCGGTTTGCCGATGGTTCGTCCTTCTTGCCGTTTTCGTCTCAATGAGCTGTAGGGATGAAGTCTTGAATGAGTCGGGAACTAGAACAGAGCGTGAGTAGGGGGTAGGATGCCCCCAGGCTTTAGTCGTTTATCTTTCGGAAAGATCTTCCTGTAGTCATAGTTCACTATCGCAGTCATAACTATACCCTTTCTATCCGGGTGCTGTTTAATGGCTCTACATTGCCGTTGTTTGGTTCCGGTGGTAGGGGGGTGAGTTGTGTTCTAAAATCATTCCGCTAGTCGATACTTTGCGAAAATTTAGGAAAAAGGCGCTTAACGGTTGTTACTATAGTACAAAAAAAGTTTTAAAGAGAGGACCAAGATTTCCAGAGTACGCTAGCAAACAATGGTTTCACTCTTACATTGAGGAAGTCGAAAGGATGGCCTTATGCAGTCACTTGCTACTTAATACTTGCCAAGCCTAACCATCTCTCCCCTAGTTGAAACTAGTCGGGTCTTTTTCGATTGTACATATGAACTCTTCGCCTGCAGGGGGTGGTTAATCGAGGTCATTTTAAGTCGTGGAAAAACAATAGCATCCTTTGACCAAGGTGCGAGTGATATTTTTCTTGTACCTCCGATCCGTGTTCTTAGGTCGAAATGAGCTACGTAAGTTGTTTGATATCACCCATATGGATTACAACAAATTTAATGTGCTTTCAGGGACCACATATCGGTGGCTCACAGCATACAGGAGTTTCAACGTTGTCCTTTTTTATTATCCCGCCTGTTTTTTGATGTTGTAGTTTCACACCCCGAATGGTCATAAAGTGACTGTGTTTATGATTTATATCCAGTTAATTGGATGCTGTCTGACTAGAGATAATATGGGTCATGGTGGCATAAAATGTAAATGGAAGGGGTGAATGGTTATAAAGTTTAATTAATAGATAGATAAAATCTATGAAAACGGAATGAAGCAATGAAAAGTTGTGGGGGGGGGGGGCCGTACATAAATATTTATTCTAATCTTCTGCTTTAATCGGAATTTTGTTTGGACAATTTTGGAACAATAGGTTTAGCGGAACTATAAACATAGAATCCGGATATATCTTGAGTACGGTAGTTGAGATAATGTTCCCCCAGAACGACCCTGGTACATAGAACCCTCATCCCGAAGAAAACCTTGTTGTTAACACTTTGCATTCATTAAATGTTATTTACAGATTTCCTAGGGGAATCCTTCTAAATATTGGAAATATCTTCTACCTGTCTTTCTCCACTCAAGGGAGAGCTTAAGCATTAATAATTAGTCAACATTTTTGGCACTTTACTTCTTTTAATAAAATCTATTTCTAGTTGAACTCGCTCTTACAATGGTATCCCACAGCTGTGGTAGGATAAACAATTTATTTAGAAAAGTCCAAGTGTGTCAGTAAACTTTGTGCACAAAACGCAGGCTTGCTGTTGACTGCTTAATGGCCTCACATCCCCTCCTTCTGTACGTTTCCCATTTGGGCCACATGACCAATTAGGCGAGTGTAAATACATGAAAAGTTGCTATGAGTTGCCAGTCCACAGACGAATTCTGAAAATATTTCCATTAGTGACAGCAGCGCCGTAGAAGTCGTCAGCTAAACTGGCAAAAACGGTTGCATCGTGCTTTGGTCCGCTCCGGATCACTAGCCTCGTTCATCATCCTCAAAGAAGCTAATAAGCTGAGGCTGGAAGGAATGAAAACCCTGGGGTCGATATCATGAGTTCGAGGTAGACATACTCTTAATGCCCAATCCACATTCGGCCAAAATGCGCAAAACTACGCTACGAATTCACTAGCGGCGATTCTACACAACGCCGAAAGATTCAGCAACTCTAAATAGATAGTTACTAACGACTGACCAATCCTATATTTAATGTAAGAGCTCGCTTTCACATAATTTTCGGTGCAGAAACATTAGAGCATATATGATGAAAGAGAATCCTTTCTTGGTCTAAGGAAGAAAGCTATGGTGGATACTCTCAAATCAGTCAATGTCAGGAGAGTCTCATCAAACCCGTCAACAGCAGCTTTTCACAGTATAGATACGGCGTACATCTACCCATCTAACCCGAAGAGACAAAGACGTTATATGTAAAGCGTTTGTCTGTTTCAAAAAAATGAAGAGCTAAACTAAGCATATGTAGTAATCGTTAAAGTAAGCGATGGCTCAAATGGAACGAAGACAAAGCTATCCCGCCCATGCAGAAGGAAAACTCATGACCCGGGCACTACAATCGATGAGAAAAGATTTTAGGTCTCTTCTGCTCCAGGTATCAATTAGGCGTCCCCTCTTTGCTAATCGGTCACAGGACTTATTATTCTGATAGAGATGAACTTAGACCACAGAAATGTTGGACGATTCAGTACAGGAAAAAAAGGCACACATTACAACTTTTCCGTCACCCATTCCCCCATGAAAAAACCGTATGATATGATGCCATATTTGAAGAATGGCCTCATACCTGCGTTTGTCAATGAATGAAGCCCTGGATGATGGATAGCGTTAATTCACCCTAAGGAACCGTCCGTTGTGGACCGAGCCCTAATCGCGGTTTCGTTATCGTCAGCGAAGCCTGCTTGCCTTTTCTTATTCATTCATTAACCTGTAACCATGGTACACTTTTCTCTGATAGAGTAACCCTGCTTTTCGACTGGTGGGGGTTAAATTTCACTGGGCGGAGGCTCGCTCGCGGTCGATAAATTTACACATCGGCCCGAACTATTACATCCCATCGAATCAAACTTTGAGAAGCACGGACCTAACATCGCAATACATCATTTCGAAACCACCACTACTTACGGTCCTGAGGCGGTTTCACACGAAGTTGCAATTACACAAATAATAATAATAATAATAATCGTTGGCGCAACAATCCATATTGGATCTAGGCCTTGAAGTGTGTTAGAGCACTTCATTCAAGACCGTAACGGTACACTACAGTATACTGTAGGAGGCAATGTGGTCAGCATTGCGCTCGCCCGAGATTATTACCCTGATTTGACTCAGGTACTCATTCACAGCTGAGTCGACTAGTATCCGACGTCAAATCACGATACAAATTCCACTGTCACCAGTGAGATTTGAACCGCGACCTTCCGCACGACAGCCTTGTGCTCTAACCACTCAGCTATCCGGACACAATTACACAAAGCTACTAGTAAAAACCAGAAGCGCAGCATTTGAGGTATGAAGGTTTTATGGATTGTTTATATTTGGGCACAATATTTCATTTATGCAGAGCTCATAGCGTATCGATTTTACATGGTTGCCACTCATCCATTAAAAAGGGGTGACAATTATGTGGTGCACGATGGAGTCTAGCACGTCAATCGCACCAAATAATTGTCGCCCCTCTTTGACGTGTGATTTATCCACTACCACTTCGTCTCACAATCACAATACGTACGACAGGTCTGTGCGCCAACCAAGTTCTTAGTTCGAGATAGTGTCAGACCAGCGTACTCCGATGATACGACACAGACAGGTATTAGCGAAAGCTTTGACCTTTTGGGTAACAGTAGGGTTCACCTTTCATATCCTACTTACATGTAGCAATTCAGAAAGAACACTAGTAACTTGCTCTTGGTGTTGAAATAACTGCATTTCCAGATATTAGACAGGGGAGTGAAATCAGATCTAGCGCTGTTAATGCGTCGGATGACATTCAGTTCTTTCTTTCTTTCGAAATCCAGAGCGATTTGGCCAAGATCCGTGACTGGGTGAGAGACCAAATAGATATCATTAGCGTAGTTGAGGTGTTTGAGGAAGATGTTATCGTCCCTTGAATTTCTGCACGCCCTCCGGAAAAAGCAGTATAAAGAACGTTCCGAATAACAAGAACAAAATGCTACCCTGGTGGACTCCGCTTTAGACCTCAAAATTCTCTAAGATTTTCGCTCGGAATAGCACTTGACATTTTGCTCCATCATATATCGCTCTGATGGTAGCTACTCATTTCTCAGAATGCTCTTCCTACTCTCCCTACGCTCCCTGTTCACGTTATCGAAAACTTCCTCGAAATCGATGAAGAATAAGTGCCTCCACCTTGTCGATCAAACTTGCGAGATGTACTCTGATGCTTTCCAAGATCATCTTAGCTATTATCTTTGCAACGGCAAGTAGCACGCAGATATCCCTCCAATTGTTACGCTCAAAACGGGTCGCCTTCTGTGGAGTCTTGACAATCATCCCTTTCTTCCACTCTCTGGAAAAGGCCTCGGATTCCCAAGATTTCCGTACGAGTGGAAACAGCAGATCTGTAGAAGTGAATATGATACGATTAAGCACCATGTTGAAGTGTTCTTTTCGCGTCTTCAGGTGTTCATCTTTGTGGATGGGAAGTCGACCAATGACGTCCTTCACAAGACTATTGAAATATTTGCGAACACCTCCGAGTTCTTTTGTTATGCTGTATACAGTTCTGAAATCATTGCGATCTGCGACACCTTTCGCCTCCCTGACCAGCGCAATAGCACATTCTCTCTTATCACGGCGTACGCTAATATGAACTTTTCGGGGTTTCTCTCGGTATCAGAGTTCTAGCATATCACGCCCGCCATCACTCATAGCGGTCAGTAAAGCCTGCAACCCCTTCGTTTCATCGATCCGCGTCCACGATTCCGCAGTCAACCAGATCTTATGACGCCTCTTTGGAACTGTGTCACAGCTACCCAACCATCGATCTGATTGCTCGTACGGTGTCGATCGGTTGAAATCCATTACATGTCTGACCAAGGATGTTGTCTGATCCCACCTTCGCATTTAGATCAACCATCACGATCACAATGTCACCTTTAAGAAGCCTCCACTGAACTGCATTTAATTGCTCATTAAAAGCGTCCTTCTCCACTATATCGGAAGTCTCTGATGAGTACTGTACAATTGCGATGGACCTTAACATGGACCAAAATCTTGGAATTAGAAGTGTTGCAGAAACCGGCTCCCTGGTGAAGAGAGCGCACCTTGCTCTATCCCTTTTAGTCGCCTCTTACGATAAGCAGGAAAGGCTTTGAGTATATTCTTAAGCCACAACTAACCAGGGCGATGACCCTACTACTTCATGAGCATGCCGTTAAGGTTGTGTAACGCTCCTCAGTCCATTTTCCGACATACAGAGAAATAATGCTTACCACGGAGACTTTTAATCAGTACCCTTAGACACAGTAGCTCTGAATGTGCGCGAAAACAAATTTATATTGGAAATGGTTTGCTATTCGGGGCACAACCATACCGATACCGACAAGGTACGTACCAAGCAACAGCGAAGATTGTCAGGAACATGAGATGAGTACCGCCGTTTTATATGCACATGCTTTTCACAAGAAACACACGCCCTTGAAATTCTTCAGATGTTTCCCACAACTCCACCAAATCATTCGCCGCGCACTGTACCTTAAGTCAAAATGGCATTTGACAAGTCTGAAAAAGGCAACTGAATGGAATAAGATGTTATCGCCTACATATCGAGAAAGTTAATTCAGGCACAGCGAAGCGATACTGTTATTGGACGAGAATGCCTGAGAACGGTTTAATCAGGGTTCAAGGGTAATATCGCACCAGAAAGGCATGCTAATCCCGTGGTAGAATCTCCAACCTCGACCATGTGTGGATGCTTTTGGAAATAAACGGGAACATCACAGACATGAGCTCAATTTCTCCACCCTTTAGAGTTGCAACTATTAACTGCTTACCTTAAGAAGAATATTGCCAAACCTAGTGATCTTCCTCAAAATATAAACTCCAGGAACAACACTTGGAAGTTATTAGACCAGCACCAACAACGACTTTCCTTTCAGATTTTGGGAGTCTTCTTGGTCTTCTTGGTTGCAATCCGAATGGTCCTCTACCCATCCCTTCCTAGGCAACAAAAGATAACATAAAGGGGGCATAGGGAACGAACGGTCACTTTCTTTGCAGAGGATAAGGCTGTTTGTTACCTTCTCGATCGTCTAATGATCACGCTAAAATACTCCACAATGAAAGTTCGCCAAAACCACAGCCTTGTATAGTCCACGATTACTTTCCTAGGACTTATGGGATACCCGGCGATTGACGACTACTAAATTAGTGAAATTCAGTTCAATAAACACGCCAAGTATGATTTGTTATCCTCTGAATATAGCTACCAAGATTTTAATACAAAAAAGAAATTGCAGTTAGAAGTCAGTTGAACGACATCCTAGAATAAATCCTGATTACCTGTAGAGGTATTGTGGCCGAGTTACAGCAATTAGAAATTTGGTAATTGGTTACTCCAAGTGGCTAGGATTGAGTTTCACGGACTCTGTTATGCGGTAGAGTCTGCATATGATATCTATCTAAAACAAAATTAGCAAGGTGGATAGTAGAAGTAAGAGTTACTACCCGAGTGAAGCCATCCAAAACAAAAATTGCCCGACCAAAATTGGAGCTAAACGGCACATTATTGTAGGTTGAACCGAGGAAGGTGAAAAATTGCAATTTTCAATGGATGAAGCACTAGTTCCTAGAAGGAACCGACATAACTACCACTGTTATGAATTTAGGACACTTGAATATTAGTGAAAGTACCTGATCTTGCGGAGATCCTGAATCAAAAGAGAACCTCGCATACTGTCCCTCGAAAGGTGTAGACAAAATTAAGGTCCTTAGTGTTAGAATATGCCGGAAGGCTTCCGGATAAATGTTAGCTAAGGAATGTCGGTTGTGGGATGTTAACTGAAATCGAGCTAGACAGAGTTTCCCGAAACTTGTAAAGGTGGCAGTGTATCACACTGGACATTCGAATTAATAAAAATGGAAGTTTCTGAAGAAACCAAAAACTGTCATTCGTCGATCAGCAAAATCTACTAAGAGTCATCAACATCCGATTCAACCGCTTTGGTGTCACAACATGACCCTACCCAATATTCGAAAGCACACAAGTATCCTCTTCATGAAAATATGGCAATCCGCAACCTTTCAAAGATTCCCTCGAGACTTCCAGATAATTGAAAAGTAATAAGTGACGAAATTCATAGACGCATAAGGCATTCACACAAGCCCATTGAGGTAAAGCTTAACAATACACTCAAAGCATTCCCTGCTTGTTGTGAAAGGAAACTAAAAGGGATAGAAATTTTGTCAACTATTAATGTGCAAATTTAGTCACTTTATAGCTACCGAAACATCAACAGAGGGATAGGAACTGATCTTACCAATTCAGTCTTTGACTATCGAACGCGGATTATGACTGATATCCGTTATACGACAACGAGATCAAACTTCGAAATTTACCCCTCTCTCTCTCTCTGTTACCACATTTATCACGCTGCATTCGGTTCAGATTAAGGAGCCTCACAATCTTGCAATGCTATGTACCAATGAAAATTTTCGACGTAGAGGCATGGTATTGGTGACTGTAATAACAACCGTGATTGGTTTCTAGATTTCTGCAACTTTAACCGCTCCATAATCGGTGGCACAATGTTCGAACAAAATGACCACCATAGATTGACCACATGACAATAAACACTTGATTTAGGACTTGTTTTTCGGAATAGAAAAGAAACATAATCTGATGGTAGTGTACCTTGGCTTGTGTGTCGCATCTGCTGCAGGGGAGACAAGTTTTGGTCCTTCAGGTTCCATACCTACAATACAATTAGCACTCTGTCGCGTAAGTGAGAGATCATAGCTCGCTCTCTAAGAAAGGACTAAATCTGCAGTATTATGCAACGTAATCTACTACCCTAAAGTGGTTGACATGTGGGTCTACCTGGAACCATATGGCGTAGAAAAGTGAGGGATAGGTATAGGCTCTCGGGAATTCCTGGAGGGAGCTGAAGCGCAACTCACAAAATGTATACCTCGTCAAATTTCTATGGGATACCAGGCGTTCTTGTCGATCCTGCTGTGTAATTTGTCAGTGATGTGCGTTCAAAAAGTAAGGCTAGACAACGAAGTAAATACCCAACTCACCCCACAACGTCTAACGAAACTTCATCTCAAGAGGTGGCACTACTTGAGTCAAGACATTTTTTTTTGCGTCCGTCTTCACATCCGTTCTGATAAGACTTTCGAAGTTTCGACCCGCTAATATCCCAATTGGGCTGAGGATAAATTTTCCCAGTACCAATCTGCTGCACTGTCCACGACCAGCATATAAGTAGCTTCCAGCGGAAAGAAAAAAAAACTTGGAACTAGAGAACGTCAAAGCTTCAATACGAAACAGAAGGCAGCGAACCTTCCAAATCATTAAAATGAATCTCCCTCGAGTTAACAAATTTCCATTTACCCACTGGTGAGCTATAGCCCATCAACCACACCTACACGCCATCGCTCCCGCTTCATTGAAGTGCACTTCAGCTACCCCCAGGGTTTCTCAAGATGCCGATACTCCTCCTCTACTATTCCTCGCCAAGTGCTCTCGGAGAGTTACATTCGGCGACCATTTTGTGAAAGTGGATTCCTCCGCCTGGCATGACCAAAAATGCAATTGTTTGGAGGATCAAAGAGATGCCATCAGGGTGGTCCGGGTGTTTAAAGAAATATGTCATAGTCCATTGAAATCTTCCACGTCCTCCGACAGGGCAGCATGAAGAACGCCACCGATAACAAAAGGAAATAATATCGATGAAAAGATACAACCCTGGCGGAGTCCACTTTGGATTTTAAATTCCACTGAGATTTTACCTTTATCCCTCTGCTGTATAGAGCACGGCAGATACACTCCCTGTTCATCCTGCCGAAAGCTTTCTCGAATTCGATGAACAGTAACTCCGCACCCTGTTCCAAAATAATCCATAGGGTATTGATGCGATCAATGCAGGGGAATCCGGAACGGAAAATTGCCTGTTCTATGTTCTTTGATGCCTTCGGGACTAGCGGTTTTGCTCAGTTTGAGTGCATTGATACCTGACATGATTTCCCTACTATTTGCAGGAACAGTCCATATCATATGGTGATTAGCCATTTCGACAAGAGGATGAACCTCATCCGATGCGATGCGGTTAAGAACCATGGTGAAATATTCTTTGCAGCCCTTCAGCTACTCGACGTGAATGAGGAGTCCACCGTTAACGTCTCAAACAGGAACATCGAAAGGTTTGCGATCACAAGCAAGCTCTTTCAGAATACGGTATACACTTCTGAAAATGTTTCGTTTTACAGCATTGTGCGCTTCCTTTGCCAGCTCTGTAATAGATTCCATTTCGCCACGGCGCACGTTGTATTGAACATCTTAGCATTTGGTATGGTATCGGGGTTTGAGCGCATCATTCTCCCCATCACTCTCACCAGTTAATGAAGCCTTCAATCTCTTCCGTTCAACGATCACGTTAATTACGGAGATTTTACAACGGCGGCTGAGCGGCACCTGGATCATACAAGCGGTCGATGTTGAACTTGGGGGATCTCCAACTCCGCGAGAAGTGATTGATGCAACACGCAAGCGAAATTAAGCGACTATCAGATCGTGATCTCTTACGAGGCCGATGTTACGCACATTCAAGAGACAAATCTTAAGTTTACTGTTTATAGGTCCTTGTTGGTGCATAGCATTGTGCAATTGCAATGGTCAGCTGGACCGGAATCTTGCAGTCAGAAATATTCCAGAAACCGGTGCCCAGATAAAGGGGGGGGGGGGATAAGCGTCTAACACTACTCTGCTTTTCACAGGCCAAAAGTATGTTGCCGCAAGCCGAAAAATAATACTATTCAAAGTCCCACCATCTTACTTCACTTTGGCACACGATGTTCTGCTTATATTACTGGAATTATCGCTCGAAATGGAGAAAGCGGTCGACTGACGAAACTCGCTGCCGTTATTAAGAAACGGGTGCACATTCCAGAAACTAATCATAGTTCATTTTCGATAGCCACATGTCGTAACCAGGAGGTCAATCCCTATCTGAGACGTTATTAACGTTTGGGTAAACGTAAAGTTTCTAAATTTTCGGGATGCAAGACCAAACATTTCTATCACTTTTAGTCGCCTTTTACACCAAGCAGGGAAGACTTCTAGTGCATTCTGAAACCCCATCTCACAGAGCAGAGACTGACGGAAAAATGTCCCCATACAACGCGACTTAGAAGTAGTGCGGAGACCATATAGACCACCCCTCGCGCCACTTGAGGTAAAAATCGTGATATGAGAACGAGATCTTTTGGCCCAGGCTTGTGGCTTTTCTTTATTCCTCATTTCTCCAATTTCTATTTTGCATTCGCTCTAATGCGTCTTCACGGTTTCTTCAATATATTTTAGTTGCAGATTAATCCGCAAACTCAATGACGCGGAAACAGAAGCACTCAACAACCCAAATCATAAATCCGAACCTTCCCAGTCTAGGGGTTTGTCAGCACAATATTTCAGTGGAGCAGCATTTCGTTGTCCGTAGTCTAGCCTAGGAATACTCTTTCAATACCTTCACCAATCGAATAGTCGAATAGTCCTTCGAAAAACTCTGAATATAATCCAACTAACACACATATAACACATGGGTCATTAAATCCCGAAACTAATATACACATTTCAGTAGAACCAACTTTTAGAGGGTACGTGTAAAAATTTCATGGCATTCGGTTCAGTAGTTCCTCAGATATTGAAGGCTAAGTGACGATAGATTTGTATTTGCTTAAACGATGGAAAAAAACCAAATTTTATGTATTAATCAAACACTGTTTTTTAATGGAAAAAAATACCGTTCAAGTTTAAAATGGTTGAAAAAGTGTTACTCAGGCAAGTGCCCAACTACCA
The DNA here is from genome assembly GCF_905115235.1 of Hermetia illucens. NCBI lineage: Eukaryota > Metazoa > Arthropoda > Insecta > Diptera > Stratiomyidae > Hermetia > Hermetia illucens. The sequence continues at coordinate 42,230,988 of NC_051852.1, forward strand.
AAGACCCAAAGCGCTCAGGTCGCCCAATTGAGGTGGCTGCGCCCGAAAACATCCAAAGAGGCCTATGTCCGATCGTAGAACGAGGTTGGAGGACATAGGTAAAATCCTGAAGATATGAAAGGATGCTATGGTCAAAATTGTGCATGACAATTCGGATATGAAAAAATGTTGTTTCAAGTGGGTGCCACGTTTGCCCACAGCGAAGCAACAAGAACAGCGAATTGATCATTCAGAGCGCTGTTTGCAGCTGTTTGCGCGAGATAAAAGGATTTTTTCCCCGGTATATAACAATGGAGGAAATGTGGATTAATCATTATACTCCGGAGTCAAAAGAGCGTCAACCGAATGGAGACAAAAGGGCAAAATCCGGCCAAAACTTCCGAGGATACAACAGTCAGCAGGAATTTTGCTTTTGGACTTGCTACCATACCCTCATATTCATCAGACATGGCCCCATCCGACTTCTAGTTGTTCGCAGATCTCAAAAGGCAACTGTCTTGATGAACAAAGTCAAATTTTGCAAAAAAAAATACGTCTTTAGTGGATAGTCTTGGGACTTAATGAGCCATGCTTTATAATGTTCACATCCAACCCTCAAAAGCATATCAGCAGACATTTTTGAAATGTGTGAGCTACCTAATCATTAGTTAAAACGTACTGGAAACGCGAGCAATCTTCAAAGTTCCCTTTTGCATACCAATCTACATTTCAAACAATTCGATTTACTGCAAGTAACTCCGACCTTCCGTAGATTAAATCCTGGAGAAGTTCAATCTGATAACCTAGCCAAGTTTGGCCAACTATCGGTTAAAGTAAATCCAATTTGTCACCTCGCATTCCATCCCCAATGGCTTCATTTGCTCCCTATTGACCGCACGTTACCTGCCATAAATTCCACAAATATTTCCATTAGAAATTCCTTTAGCCCTTTCAGCATTATCGAGCCATCTCTGACCTACTTTAAAGTAATCATCCACATGTCGTCTCGACTTCTAACCTGCTTCCCTGTTTTCACATTTAATATCTCAAATAAACTGAATCTGACCTGGATTATAATTTTCTTCAATTTCACCCTGAAAACTGTGAAAATAATTCCAAGGAATATCATTCATCCTTGCATAAATCCTTCTCAATTCCTACGCCATTGCATTCAGTTACGGGGAATTATCATTTCAATTCACTCCCCATATCCGGCCAGCGCTCGAATAGAATAGTGAATTGAACGGTAGTCCCTCTCCAGGAACAATACAAGCTAGCAAAGTTGAAATCCTGTTAAATCCTTTTGCTTGAATTCATCTCCTCCAAGTCTAGGAGAATTTGCAGTTGATAGTCTTAATACTGTATGAACTGCAGAGAATATCCTCTTAAAAATGTGGCGACATTGTGTGTAGTGTGCTTAGGAACCGATAAGGACTTTAATACTTCACTTTTGTGTTAGCTTATCACCTAACAAAAGGTTAATCCTGCTGCAGGTTGTTATGTCTGCACACATATACACAACAAATATACTAATCGATTAGCATTCAGTTCACGACCCATCGGGCTGGGGCATCCTTTTGTTGTTATCCGGACACTTGTTACAGTTCAATATTGCGAGATACAAATTTAAATTATCTGATAATGATGTAAATGTCACGTTAGAGAGTTAAGCTGCGATATCCTGTGAAGCTTTTGGCATCCCCAATTTGAGTGGAATAGTTTTACAGTAAATTCAGATTACCAGAAAGGTAGTCATTTTCTGGTTATGTCAGCTGACACATGTAAATGAGAAACTTTGGGTAGTTTAATAATTTTCGTTTTGAAATTTTTTTTAAAAAAAGATACTTCACATTAAAAGTTAATGAGCAGAAGTATATGTGCGAATCGTCCAATCAATACCTTTAGAATTATGTTGGAATCTAGGGGATTAACTCCTGTCACTTTTAGTTCATGCAACGCTGAGGAATGCCTCACCAGCCTGCCATTTCTACCCAATGCAACTATGCCTTTCCTGCCTTAAGTATCTGTAAAGTTACCGCCATTAACTTAGAGTCCTTACCGTTCTCATGGTCCACGGAAAAAAACGTGCTGCAAGTATCATCACAGTAGGCCCAGTGACCGATATTTTCCAGTCTTGAGATTGCAGAGATACCCCCAAAAGTAAACGTGCCAACTAGATTGACTTTTGGGTTGGGTAGTTTTTTTGAATGGGCACTTAGTTTAAGTGTGCACTTCTCAGCCCGTCACTCTACTCATTTCCAACCAATGACCAAATCTACTCGAAAAAGTACTACTCGAGATTTTTACCAGACCACACTGTTATTTATGTAGTGAGAACAAATGTTACGTCAAAGGGTAGTATAGGTCCCAGGGCGCAACGTGGATTGGTACTCACGATGGAGCATAAAACCTGGGAAATGTCTGTTGAACCAACACGAATGGCTTTATTACCAAACCCTATCACCACCTCCACGTGGTGACCGCTTGCAGCTCTTTCGTAACGAAAAGCTGCAGACGGAGAAGAATGAAGGCGAGTCTCCCGCGCCTAAAAACGGGACAAACTGTACCAACTGATCCTCCAGGTTGGGGGTTGGGTAGGGCTGACAACCCTACACGGAAAACCGATGTTACGAAGCCACGAAAGGAGCTTCGGACAGGATGGACTTTACGAACGACGAACCCAGCAACGACAACGGATTAACACATTTTCTAATGGAACGTGCGCTCCCTGTACAGAGATAAAGCTGATGATCAGCTAGCCGATACCCTGTCCCAATACAGGGCTGATGTAACAGCGTTACAAGAGATTTCCTGGAGAAAAGCCTCTACACCATATATTACAGCGGTCATCCAGTAAACCATGTGCTCGGAGTAGGTTTCTTAGTCAGCAAAAAAATAAAACCTGCTGTTGTCGGCTTTGAAAACATAAGCGAACGCACTCTGCGCTTGCGAGGCAAGTTTAGAAATATAAGCCTCATTAACATTCACGCCCCTACAGAGGAGATTGCAGAGTCGGAGAAGGATACCTTCTACAAGGCAGAAGAACGCACCCTCGAAGCCTGTCCCAGATATGATATTAAAATCATACTTGGGGATTTTAACAGCCTAGGAGGCAAGGAGCCCGTATTCAGGCGATACGTTGGCTCCCATAGCTTACACGAAAAAACAAATGATAACGGACTGCGGATTATTCAATTAGCAGGGTCACACGAAATGGTTGTTGGAAGTACCTAGTTTGCGCGGAAAGCGGTCCACAAACATACGTGGGCCTCTCCAGGCGGGACCACTTTCAACCAAACTGCCCACGTGTTGATCGAACGCCGCCACCTTTCAACCTTGATGAATGTCAGAACATATAGGGGGGCCAATATAGACTTGGATCACTATCTCGTTGGCATGGTGCTTCGAGCTCGAATAACAATACCACCTAGAATCCCCTCTGACAACCAGGTGAGAGTGAACACTAAAGCCATCCAGAACACAGTCCTCCAGGACACCTATAAGAGGGAAATGGATGCCGCAACAACCGCAGTCAACAGAGGACCTGGAGATCAAGCATCAACAAATGATCTTCACAATCTCCTGAAGAACATTATCATGGATACGGCCACAAACATACTTGGTCCCAGCCGCAAAAGGAGTCGGAATGGCTGGTTTGACCATGAATGTAAGCTCGCAACGGAACGGAAGAATGCCGCATACCGAGTAATGTTGCATTCTCAAAGAACGCGGGCACGCGCAGAGACTTATCACGAACTCCGTCGAGCGAAGAAGCGAACCGCACCAGGCGCGGAAGTTTTACCAACAAGTCAGCAGGATGAAGCCTTATACATCTCGATGCTCATCCTGCCGAGACAAAGAGGGAAATCTGATTTCCGACAGAATGTGCATATTGGAGCGATGGGTTGAGTGCTTTAATGAACTACTGAACAACCAGAACATCGGCAAGTTGGAGGTCCCGCCAACTGAAGGCGACGGACAAATACTGCCACCACCAAGTTTAGGAGAAACAGACCGTGCAATCCATCGGCTAAAAAATCATAAGTCGCCAGGAGCCGAATTTGTTAAATAAGGAGGCGACCAGTTACACCAAGTGGTTCATCAACTTGTGCTCAAGGTACGGGACAGCGAATCAATGCCTGGCGATTGGCAACGAGACATTATTTGTCTCATACATAAAGAGGGAGATATCAGACAGTGCAGCAGTTATAGAGGTATCACGTTGCTGAGTACCATTTATAAGATATTCTCCGCTATTCTGCTAGGCCGGATAGCCCCATACGCCCCAGAACATCATTGGGCCATACCAAAGAGGCTTCACTCCAGGCAAATCAGCAACAGATCAGATTTTCTCTCTGCGGCAAACGATGGAAAAACTGTTGGAATATGGACAACAATTGCACTATCTCTTCATCGACTTTAAAGCCGCCTATGATAGCATAGCCAGGGTAAAACTGTACACGGCCATTAGAGAGCGGTATCCCGACGAAATTAATAAAACTGACTAGGCTGACCCTGACCAATGTGCGAGACAAGATAAATACAGCAGGATCACTCTCAAGGCCATTCGACATCAACAACGGTCTACGACAAGGGGATACGCTATCATGCGTCCTCTTTAACCTGGCCCTCGAAAAAGTGTTTCGTGATGCTGTGGTAAATGCAAGAGGTACGACCCTCTTCAAGTCCACCCAACTACTGGCCTATGCTGACAATATCGAGATCATAGGAAGAACCACCCGAGACGTACAAACTGCCTTCATCCAGATCGAGCAGGCAGCGCGAGATCTTGGGCTGCACATCAATGAAGGCAAGACAAAATAGATGGTGGCAACGTCAGCATCGAAGACGAATCAACCAACAACATCAAACCTCACTGGTCAAACAGGAGGAATAACGACAGAAGACTACAACTTTGCGACCGTTGATAATTTCTCCTATCTAGGGTCGAAAATCACAACCGATAACAACTACGATGATGAAATCCGCGCACGGTTGTTGTCAGCCAACAGAGCCTATTTCAGCTTACAAAAACTGTTCCGTTCGAAACGTCTCACCATAGGGTCAAACTCTTACTGTACAAGACTATGATCTTGCCAGTCCGCATGTATTCCTCGGAAACTTGGGTTCTTAGCAAGAAAAATTGCGAACTCTTGGCCGCGTTCGAGAGAAGAATCCTGCGAAGAATTTTTGGCCCCCTACATGAGGGTGGACGATTCCGTAGCCTACACAATGACGAAATCTATGAGCGATACAAGGGTATTATCTATGATAAAAAAAAAAGACGAGGCATGTGTAGGTCAGGACGCCAGACAGCTTTTTGGGATATCGAATTGGTGGACCTCGGCGCAAAACCGTGATGTCTGGAATTCCTTATTATGGCAGGCCTAGACCAGATACCGGTTGTTGCGCCGTTGATGGTGATGAAATGTTACATGGACCGCGTTATACGTATGAGCATCATCCCTTAAACTCATCGTAGAACAATGTCATTCAATGCATGTGGTTAAGACCTTTCCACTAAATTTCGTCAAATAGATGCAACAGTTTCTAAGTTAAATTGCGTGTAGAAAAGGCCGCCAGACGACGAACATTCAGACAAAGAAAACTTTGGTTGGAAGGAAGAACCAAAAGTGTCAATGCTACCAGGCAAGCCGACCTACAAAAGAAAAGAACGTCACGATTAAGCCGATAAGTGCTAGCAAAAGCAAGGAGAAAATAAGAATTTACCCTAAAGCCATCATCATCTCGAGCACGGGAAGTATATCTTGCATATGCTGATATATTAAGAAAGATGAGAACCAATTCCAACCAATTGGAACCAAATGTCAGCAGGATCCAAAACAACCAAAAAAGCAGATTACATACTGGAGTTGAAGGAATCCAAGGAGATGAAAACAGAAGTCTTCCACAGTCAAATGGAAGTCATCCTTGGGGAAAATTGTCAACAAATGTACAAGATCTCCACTTAAGCAAGGAGCCATTTGAAACTACAGAACCTGCAAGATGCCTCCGCGACAAATTTCCGGAAAACCGATGATGATGATATACAAATGGCGACAAATCGACAACCAACAAAGGCAGCTTCGAAGCTCCTGCATTTTTGAGGATTCCGAATTTTAGGTAACGTCTGCCGCACTACAGAGCAGATTTCTTGTAGAACAAACCACTAGTGTCGAATCTGAGGCATCTTGCCGGGGTATGTGTAACTCCTAAAGTGATATTACCAGGAAGTATGCAGTGGAAAAAAAGACCAGGGTAACAGATTCATCACCGGAAACTGCAAGCATCCCAAATTAAAAAAAAAAACATTAGAATCAGTAAGAAGGTAAGATTGATTCAAGTTAAACCCAATCATCGTAACCATCGCTCAGAATCTAATTTCACAGATATTCTAAAAATCGGCAGTGCAAAGCGAACCACGAAGAAAACTTGGCGATAGTATATAATGCAATGGATATGCGTCTACCAGCAGCATATATGCATGTCTATAGCAGCTATGCGTACGCAGAATGACAGTTGACCCGTGGAAAGTTTTCGTGGCGGTTCTCCGTACCAGGCTAATTCCAATTAACCAGTTGGGGTGCGCTGTCCCCACGTACTCGAGTAAGGCGAACAGACCGGAGCCTGCAAGACTCATCTGAAGTGGCTCTTCTCATGAAGCCTCACCGAAGGTTACTTGGTACCATCAGAAACGGAATGACCCTCAGAGAGTATATGTTCCAGCAGATCCCTAAGTGATATATTCTCAGATTAGCCCCTTGGGGGAGTTTCATGGTAATTGTGGCTGTGCTCGTATCGTGAGCAGAGCCTGCGCTGTACAATTCGGATGACATACTCTTTAGCTGCAGTAGAGGCGTTAAGTTGGTCTACAAATCAATCCGTATCCGGAAAGGATCGTAGGATAATGCGTATAAGGTAAGTTCTCATGAGCATGTAGAATTAGGAATTTAATTAATTTATTGTTTACATGAAGCCAGACATGAATTCCATTAACCAATGAGTCTAATATTAATAACAATATGCAAACAAGACCGGTTCGACTATAGACCTCGCTCTCGTAGATGCGATACATTCTAGAATATCAGTGAATATTGCACCCACAGTTACCACAATGTAATCATCTTCTATCTAAGAACCAATCCAAATAACTGGTATAAAAAACTAACTAACTAACTAACTCCAAATAATAATAATAATAATAATCGTTAGCGCAACAATCCATATTGGATCAAGGCCTTGAAGTGTGTTAGAGCACTTCAGGCAAAACCGTAATGGTACACCACAGTACACTGTGGGAGGCGGTGATCAGCACTGCGCTCGCCCGAGATTATTACCTTGATTTGACTCAGGTACTCATTCACAGCTGAGTCAACTGGTGTCCGACATCCAGTTACGATAACAAATTCCTCTGAACCCAGCGAGATTTGAACCACGACGTTGCACTACGACAGCCCAGCGCTCTAACAACTTGAGCCATCCGGACACACTCCAAATAATGGGTTTAAAAACTAAGGGACAGATAGACTTTTATGGAGGTTTGGCCAGACAATGACACCATACCAGCCTTCATCATAGCAGAGGCGATGTGATAGACCCAACTACTGGTGAAACAGTGAATGGTCCGATCTTATATTGGCCCGTCACTATGCTAGACCACCGGTGAAGAGAGCCCTAGGTAGCGCCAAGTGGCAGACTAATGCACCTACAAAGTAGCCTGCAATAACCACAAGCTATACTATGTAAAAAGAGTGATAAGTCCGAGAGAAGCAACTACAGATTTGTCGCTCCGAGATTCAAAGGTTAACTACGGCATGATATTTATATAGAGTCCTAGTCCCAACCCCAGACGAAAGAGGAGGGGAGAAGACAACATATGTACTTTGTACTACCTTCAGTAAAGCAACAATGAAATGTTGAGGTCAGTAAAGGAGACAAGTCGGGAAACCGGAAGCTAGACGCTTCAGGTATGGAAGGTTTTGTGTATTTCTTTTATAAAGAGATTTGGGTGTGCATTTGTCCCATTAGCATGTTGCGCGTAAAATATGCATATATTATGTGAAAATACCCACTTTCAAGTGATATTGACATTCATAGTCTTGAATTTGCAGAGGAGCGCAGGTTTGACCTAGTATAACTTTGTTAGTAATAGTGCGATTTTCACCAAATTTGGCAAGATCATGATCTATACTGTTGCCTACATTGCTGCAAAATTTTGTGATTCTAGGGTGAACTTAAGGGGGGTTTTCCTGTCAATTACTAAAAATTATAGTAATATACTATTATTAACTTTATTTGAACAGGTATCAATATGGACGGTATTTCGGAGCCTAGGCACCATATGGTGGCAGCCCCCTGATTTTTGCCAGATTTTTCGGTTGGGTGGTTCCTGAGAATGGGTTCGTTAAAAGAATGACCACTTTCAACCCCCCGCACTCCCCACCTTTTCAGCAAAAGTCAAAACTAATACCGGCTTCAGAAAGTACTAACCGAGACCTTTAATTTGATACCACACATGACTATATTTGATGAAAAAAAAAATTACACCCCCCTTTTGCATGTATGGGGACCCCCCCTTAAATTCGTCGTAAGAGGATGTAACTCACTATATGCGTGAGCGTTCACAGTTCCCACCTTTCTACCAAATTTGGTGTCAATCGCTATAACCGTCTCCGAGAAAAATGCGTGTGACGGACAGACAGACAGACGGACAGACAGTAAACCGATTTTAATAAGGTTTTGTTTTACAAACAAAACCTTAAAAAAAGTAGGTTGTTACTCTAGTACGCTAAATCCTCTGTCCCGCGGCAGTCCGAAAAAGGAACGCATTCAAGGCAGTTAGAAAACGAAAAACCATTTCGTTGAGTACAGAACCTGGGAGAAATGCTAGGGCGTTTACCACGGTCGACCCCATAGGATGACCCTGGTTTCACCGAGAAATGGGCAAGGATTCTCAACGCAAGGACGGCATCAGGACGTAAGTAAATTAGTTTGAGTCAAGCAGGTACGTGTTTGCAGTGAGTTCCTTTTGAAGAGACATATTGATATTTGTGCTCTACAAGAAATACTATGGTGTGAGACCAAAAGGTGCAACGTAGAACAGGAACGATGCAAAAATGGCTATAAACTTCTCAATTTTTGGTAAACCACCCACGCAATATAATTTCAATATTGTCATCTCGGGGAGTTTCCGCAATGCCATGAAAGAAGTCGAGGAATTTCATGATCAAGAAGATCACTGTTATATCAGCTGATCACACGTCTCATTTCTTCACGGTATACACACCACTGATAACTCAACCCGATGCCGAGAAAAATGCCTTCTGGCAACGATTTAATGCAAAGATTTATAGCGTACCTGTCGAGAACTATATCGTCATTGTGGGCAATAATGGTCATGTGGTTGACAGGGTAGACCATAGGCGAAAAAGGATTGAAGCGCGCGGAAAGTTGACTCACGACCTTGTACTTGTCAATACACGGTTTATTAAGCGCTTGCCTTATCTCCCCACTTTTTATAGTGGGAACAGTAAAACACAAATCGACTTTATTTTCAGAAGACGCCCACATTTTATCACCACCACTGAGTTCAAAGCTGTTCCCTATGAGACCACCGCACCTCGCGCATCGGCCGTTGGTTGTTGTCTTGCGTGTTGGCGATTTCAGGATAAAAACAAGTCGGGAAACCGGAAGCTGGACGCTTCAGGTACGAAAGGTTTTGTGTATTTCTTAGTACGTAGCACGTAATATATCCATATTTTATGTGAGAGTATCCACTTTCGGGTGATATTGACATTCGTAGTCTTCAATTTTCAAAGAAGCAACAAATTTGAGGTATTATAACTTTGTTAGTAATAGTGCGATTTCCACCAAACTAGGTAGGATCATGCTCTATATTATAGCCTATATCACTGCACCAAACTAGGTAGGATCATGCTCTATATTATAGCCTATATCACTGCAAAATTTCATGGTACTAGGATGAACGTAAGGGGGGTTTCTAACCAATTACAAAAAATTGTAGTAATATACTATTATTTACTTAATTTAAACAGATATCGGCGTGGAAGGTATTTCGGAGCCCAGGCACCATATAGTGGCAGCCTCCTGACTTTTTTCAGATTTTTCGATTTGGTAGTTTCTGACAATGGCCCCCTTAAAGAAGTGATCACTTTCAACCCCCGCGCTCCCCACCCTTCCAACGAATGTCAAGACTAAGATGGCTTTGAAAAGTACTAATCGAGACCTTTAATCTGATACCCCACATGACTATATTTGATGAACAAAAATTTTACACCCACCTTTTGCATGTATGGGGACCCCCCCTTAAATTGGACGTAAAAGGATGTAACTCACTGTATGCGTGAGCGTTCACAGTTCCCACCTTTCTACCAAATTTGGTGTCAATCGCTATAACCGTCTCCGAGAAAATTGCGTGTGACGGACAGACAGACAGACAGACAGACGGACAGACGGACAGACAGACAGACAGTAAACCGATTTTAATAAGGTTTTGTGTTTACACAAAACCTTAAAAAAGAAGTGATCTCACTTACGCGATTGTCGACCATTACGAATTTTGAAGAATCGTGGAATTAAACTAAAACACGATCCAGAAAATAACCTCGCGGTCACCAAGTCACCGGTTCATCAACCAAGATACTTGGCTTTGGACGGAACACACTACTGCAAAACTGATCTCAAGCAAGTTTTTCAAAAGTGGACTGATCCCCACATGCAACACGGCCTCAAACTGAATCTGATTAAAGCAGAATTTGTTACGACCGACCCTAATGAATCAGGCACTATTCCTGTCAGTGGCAGTGACCTACCACTGGGCGATTTAAATATCTGGGGTCAATACTATCAGCCAATGGTGAACTGCGTTATGAAATTACTTCACCCCTTAGCGCATCTTGGATGAAACACCGTTCAACAACTGGCGTTCTATGTGAATGACGCATCAACGAAAGTTGTAAATCCACAATTTTCCGCAATATCGCCCACACTGTCTCCTTCTACGGTTCTAAGTGCTGGCCGACTATCCGACAGTAAACGGCGCTATACGATAATAGAGACAAGTACGTTTTATCGATGGCGTAACACGCCATGATCACATCCGAAATGGGGACAACTGTGATCGATATTTGCTTGTAACGATCGCGAAAAAATTACAAGAAAGGTATCTTCGATTGTATGGACATTTAATTGGGGCTGAAGAGAACTCATTGCGTAAGATTCGCCAGAGCATCAAAGTCGATAAGACAAGACGAAAAGACCATCCAAAACAATGATGACCTGATACGCTTTTGCGTATCCCCGATTCTGCCATTTTCCTTCCCTACCCTTCATCATTTGTCTACTCATTTTTAATGTCCTCTACATTTTTTGGTTTATCCAGTGGTTCATTCAATGATTTTGGGAAAAGAAGATATTTATTGCAACCCTCCATTCACTATCCATTGAGGTATTCAACTCAATACACCCATGGCCTTTTCAAAGAAATTTTGAAGATATGAGACCATTAGCTTAATCCGTGGTTTAATAAATAGATGTTGGTAGCCGCTTCGAGGCCCAATTAGCGCCGTATAGCGCCACTTTGGAAACACAAATATCTAAAACCGTAAATGCAAGAAAAACAGGGTCTAGCCGGCTCAGATCTATACAGCTAGTCAGCTAGAGCTAAGTAAAATTTTTATTTAGTGTTAGCAGTCTGGCCCTAACTAGAGCTGGGCAATCACAAAGCCAGTACCTAAGGATTTATCCCTCGACAACGCACCTTCGGCAATGCGAATTGAAGAGTATCCTAATTCTGGCAGTATGGTCCTTTATAATTCATACAAACCACCATAATCCTGCCTAGGTTTGCGCTCATCTGAACCGAATGCTCTCGTGAAAGGAAATACAGATCCCCCTTCACCGTCGGCATCTGAAATCAAGTAGTGCTGTCAAGTAGTGTGAAAAAATTCCGGCTCATCTAAGGGCAAACGTTGTTCTCCAAGGTGACAAACTTGTAGAACGTACTCGGAATGTTAGACTACTCCCTAAGACAGTTTTCAACCCTGAATTTTTTCACTCGGACTGCACCAATGGTCTCATCGTTGTTCCACTTCTTCCGTGCAGTATCCAGTGAAGCTGCTAGTACAATCTATTGCTGGCTTCCCATCGTTTGCATGGAAATAAGAGGAGAGCGTTTATTCCTACTTCGCCTGAAAAGATACTGACACTTTCTCTCCTCTTTACTACTTTATAGTTATCTACTGAAGTTGCCAAATAATCAGCCAAAATAGCGTCAATGTCCTATCTGCCCTCCAATAGTAACAGTAATTCGTCTTTTACTCCTACATCTACATATTTTGTCTGGAAATTAGAACAAAATTAAGGCACAGGCTCGCGTTTGTGGACCGCAGCCATGTCAACCACTGACTTTGCGCCATACATCCCACCTGTGCTCTATAAGAAGTCCTATTCATCCAGCCTCCCCTCTCCTCTTTAAACTATCCACCAACCAAACAAAAGACGACAGCTTTCATACATAGTTCCCCATACGCCTCTCTTGAATGGACTGGACTAACTTAGGGGTTTCCCTTTTTTCTACTTTCTACCTCAGTTAAATTACTGCTTGAGGGACATAAGCATGATGTACTCGATAAGCGGCTTGCAAAGTCGAATAGCTCGGAGCTCAATTGATACTTGACCAAAGGTTTGATTGGGTAGCATGTGAACTGGGATAGCCAAAAGGCTTCCAGAAGAAGGCGACTTTCTCGGCAATCCCTTCTGGGCAAACCCTTTCCACTTTGTGCCTTGACGAAGTTTTTTAGTGCCCCCAATCAGGCGGGAAAGATCTTTCTAACTGTGAGTGGAGTTGTCTTTCCTTCCAACCGAGTGCCGATCCTAGAGATATCAGAGATGTTACTCGTAGGTAGGTCTCACATCCATTGCCCTCAATGTTAAGTGTGCAGTTGACATAAACCAGAACTTTCAACTTAAGGTTGTATTGACAAACCCTTCCAGTTGAAAGGGTACGTCATTTGGTAGGTGTGCACCGTAAAAACTTTGCTGTCTGTTTGTGCGTTGTACGTGCTTTTATGGAAAGGCGTTACAACTATTTGCACGAAATTCAGTAGAATACTACGATAGTGGGAAATTTGATAGAAAGTGTGATATTATTAACAAAGCTGTATGGAGTCAAACACTCAATTACATACTAAAGTGACAGTCATGTACCCAAAAACAATTGCATGATAAAATATCAAAGCGTTTCATGTCTGAAACAATCAGCTTCCGATTTTCGACTTGCTTCCAGACTAGTTGACCTTTTTTAAATGAATTTACAGTTCTTCTTTTAAAGCTAAACTAGTAGCCGAAAAGGTTAAAAAGAATATCCTTTTCCCCAAACATCTGCCTACCATAAATAGGAGTCAGGATGTCAAATATTCTATTTCACTAAGTACTAAGTCGGTGCCACCAACATCATGTCTGATGATCCTCAAATAGGTCGCGAACTGCAGCTTTCTAACAAGGCTCCCTGACCTCATCAAACTGTTTTGTTTAAACTGAGCTACCCCATTTCCCGGAGCCTCAATCAGATAATACCCTAATAACGTATGCATCTTATCCATTTCATTCAAAAGTATTTAATGTCATCAAACATCCGCAAATCACACGCTCACCCTGTAGTTAACTTTCCTAGATTTTGTTTTTCAGATCTTTTATTCCACTTTATTTGTGCTTAGAATGCATTACTTGAAAATCCGCACCCACCTTCACACCCCACTTGCCTCTGATTTTCACAATTCAGTTAAATCCATTACGAACATGATATCAGGATGGAGGAGCACTTGGTACCGGGGACGACAGGACTCTACCAAAAAGACAAAGCACGACAATAGCACAGATGGGCCCAACAATCAATTTAATATTCTAAAATGACTTTACTTTGTCAAAGTGCCTGGCATCAGTTCGGTAATGTCTACTAAGGAGCGGAGTCTTCCAATAAACCGCGTCATGCTTCCTACCCCCCACTCTCCGGCAACTATGTAGTACAACCATACGCATTTTCTGTTTTCTATTTTCCGTTTCGTTTTTGTTTCTATTTTGCTTATCGAAAGGAAACATTCCGCCGATATTAGTGGGAAAAAGTTGGAGAGCGTCCTCTTATTGTGGCTCTTAAGGCATTTTTCTTCGTCCCTTGCTCCTTCCCGGCCCTGGAGTCATTTGTTCCGGAATTCAACTAAAGTTGAGCAAATTGAATTTGTTGTAAATTTTGTTTGGAAAATTAGTGAAATGCGTGACAACGTGGTCAAAGGCAAAGTCATCAATTTAGATTACATAAATGTCCTGGATTTCGATTGAAGAGCCTGAGAAAGGTTTTGATAAAATACGGATTATTGCCGACAAGCTTAGCTATAAAACGCAGATGCTCTGCTCGAAGTGCGGGCAGAGATTTGTTGCTCCTCAACGGAGGACAGTTTGGGATCGCTTTGAGAAGGAGATGAATTGAAAATGTTGGGGATGTCTTTTCTTAATCCCCTCGGATTACCGACAGATTCGTATTGTATTTGAAGCTGAAGGACCATTTTTTCTAGCCCTCTTTACTAATCTCGATTCGTATCCTGTTGCACTAAACAACTTCCCACGCACTAATGCCTTCATTTATTGACGCACTTGACAATCTCGAAGACGATCTGATCCAGGAAAAATGATAACATCCCCCAACAAGGTCACAAGTCCTTGATAGACAATCAAATGAAACATAAAACCACTTGAAAGGTTTTGGAAGGTGTTAAGTGCCAGCCACTAACTGGTCACATTTTGACCTTCAAATCGCATTAGCAGCAGCAGAAAGAGCAGCTCCTCCTTGATGGATTCGAGCTGACTTGGTGAAGGAGAACTTCGCCCACTAAGGACAGATTATTTTCACCACACAAGTACAGATTAACGCCGTATGTTATCATTTTTGTCAGAAGAGATATGTTTATGTGTGCGCGTTCGTTCAGAATTGCCCACTTATTTGTGCGAGGCCGATAAGAATCAGAGCTCGCAATTCAAGCTATTGTGGGAGTAAGAATACTGTTTCCCTCGGAAATAAATTCCAACATACTTTTCAGACATCCCTTTAGTGGACTGCCGAGAAGAAGTAAATTTCTTTTTAGTGTTTGTGACATTTTTTTTGTAACAAAAGCTCAATGTTGACCACTGATAGATAGGAAAGATAACTGATTGTATATCTTGGGTGACCAAGTTAGTTTATTGTTGTTGCCTGATGAACAGCCAATACATCGAACGATTAAGCACCATTTCCAGTACTTCCTTGATCAAAAGGGTAAAATATGTCAGCCAAGGGATTTTTATTGTTCGCTGTTATAATAGAAGCCATTTGTTAGTTACATCGCCATTGTCACTCCAAACGACGTAAATGTCTTCTAGTTGATTCCGTAGCAGTGATACTGAATTTAGGCTACTTTATTGGAAGTATTGTTGTCTAATGTCATCACTCTCATGAAATAGAGTGTATATAGTGTAAAGATAAAAATCTCAGATATTATGCGCGAGAAAGTGGATAGTAAAAACGCTTATAGGAATCAGCGCCCAATGTGGGATGACAAGTTAGGTACTGAATTGTTTTACGCGCTGACAATTAGACGACGTCATTGTTACAGTGTCCCACCCAAACAATGACCACCTATTAAAAAACCATAGGCAATATTTCAACTTCACATTTAAAGTATGATTTATCTGACATACCCTTCAAAAACCAATTTATTTCAGGTTAAACATAAATAGCTTTACTAATAAAATTTCACTTAGAGTTTTTTACGCTGCTGCGGTAGATAACAACAGGCTTCCAGGATTCTCACCCAATAAAACCACCCTTCTCCGCTGAGAGCTCCACAGAACCAACATTAAATATTATTTACCGAAGCGGGTATGACTGTCGAGCTTGGCACAGTCGAGAGACTCATGCAATCCGAACCAATGGAAATACTAAAGGTAAAAACCGTGTCCGCCAGCAATTCATTTTCCCAAGTCATCCTATCTCTATCTGAAGTTATTGTACGGCTTTCGAAGAGCTAAGCCTTTCATCTACCAAAACCGTTATGTACGAAATGATTCTTATATTAACAAACCTCTCCGGGCCTACACTCCTGAGTCGAACACCACCTCCATCAATCCACGATGTTACGCGAACCATGCCTTTTGAATAGTTTGCTATCGGGGGAAACTGACTGTATTCAGATGGAGCCTCACTGATACCTTGTTTCCCTAGTGAGTCCCCATACCATGTAATCTTACATGGTACGGGGAGCTATGACAAGACTAATCTCCAACACTCTTGGGAAGCAAATAAATGAGCAAGTAACATAAAAAAGCAAAACAGCAAACAATCCATACCACACACACACACACTGGTCTATTAGGCGGAGGCACAGCCATTCAATACAGGATCCAAGTGGCTACATCCCAGAAAGGAGAAGATGAAGCCAAGCTCAACAGTACCCTATTGCGAACGGCAATCGACTAAGGCCCTTAATGAAAAGGCAAAGACCAGCAGAGCCGCATCTGAGGTTCACTGGCGCAGACGCTAATGATATCCGCCCTATCTGAAGGAAGACCTTTAGTCGAAAGAAGCGCTCCTCATAGATCCAAGCTTTCAACAAGGAAACCAATTAAGAAGCGAACAACAAATACCAGCCCAAAAGATAAGATTGCTCCGAAGAATCCCAAATTCGAATCCAAGAAGGAGGACATTCCAGGTAGGTCGCCCACCGTTCGTTATGCCAGTTCAGCTGTTCACGAAATATTCACCGGAACAAATACCCGTGAGGAGCAGAAAGTCATGAATAACTGTATCGCCATGTAGATATGCAAAGGATCAAAAGCAGAACTCATCGGCATAGGCTTTGGACCAAGCCAAGCCCGGAGTAGCTTAGGAGCACAGTCCCTAAACTGTTAGACTAGAAGGGAGCAGAACTGTAAGCCTACTCCTGGCATTATGTATCAGGAACTTGTGGGTCTCATGATTGCTCAGAATAAAAATCGTCACACACAGTTGTGAAGAATCTTACTATACTTACTACCTTACTATCGGGGTAAATAAACCATCCCTATAGGCAGTTAAACGTTATAACTGCATCATTGACTATAGGTTTGGCAACATCCCAGTGCCTATGCACAGAAAAAACCGGGAAAAGATACATCGGGTGGAACCCGAGACCCTCAAAGAAATCTGGAGGCCATAGGTGTTAAAAGGACAGGATCGCGCTCAAAATTTCCATGACGAAGGAGGGCGATGATATTCCGACATTGAAG
The DNA here is from genome assembly GCF_905115235.1 of Hermetia illucens. Classification (NCBI taxonomy): domain Eukaryota; kingdom Metazoa; phylum Arthropoda; class Insecta; order Diptera; family Stratiomyidae; genus Hermetia; species Hermetia illucens. Next base: position 42,248,280 of record NC_051852.1, read on the forward strand.
AAGAGCTCTGACATTGAAGCGTTAATGTTGCTAATGGCCAGAACCAAGGTAGCCCAGGTAATTTCAAAGGCAATTTCCAAAGAAACTTTGGAATAGTGTTAGCTGCGAAGAGAACGTGCAAAGGCAATTTAGGATTCCTCGCGGCAAAGAAACCGCTTGGACCATTCCTAAACCCATTCTAAAATATATATGTCTTTCAGAATTCCCGACTGGAGAACCCGAGAGGCGGTCGTGGCATTGGGTTACTTTCCAGGAGACAACACCCGTCCTTAAACTGGTGGAATTCTCACCGACTGCGATGACACCAACCATCATGAGATTTAAGAAACACATGAACAAGGGAAAAGGAATTATACATAATCCCAGGGAATACTCCTAGGAATCGACGGGTTAAAAATTGTAGTGTGTCGGATGAGCCCTCTATGCCGGATTACAGAATAATAGGACCCGACATTGATTGAATCTCAGGTGAGCAAATTGGAACCCCTATATAAGTGGGGCACCTGAGCAATAACATAGCTCAGGTCCGACTAAATTCGGGGAAAGCAACAGGACCTGATGAATCTGAGCTCTGGAAGGTGAAGAACAGAGACCTTACACTGTCGCTCAGTGAGTTCTTCAATCGGGTTCTTGGAGGAAGATAGAACACCATCTGATTGACATTACCACGACCGTTCCAATATGAAAAAAGAAAGCTAGTTCAGCACTGTTCAAATAGCCGTGGATCAAGCCGGGTTTATCAAGAGCTGCAGAACTACTGGCGCAACACGCGCAGCCCGGTTACTCATAAAGAAACATCAGGAGAAGCATCGCCCTCTTTACATTACATTTCTGGATCTGGAGAAAGCGTTTGACCGTGTGCCACATGAACTCATCTGGTATGCTCTATGGCAAAATCTAGCGCAAAAAGAACTTGTATGCTGTGTTTAATTACACTATCCCGATCCAAAAAGTAAAGTTCGAAGTGTGGCGAGTGTATAAAAGCCGCATCGCGGCTCTGTCAATGTTCATCAAAGGAAGCATCCCTTTACCACTCCTCTGTGTTGTTGTTATGGACACCGTCACACGGGACATGCAGATATTATTTTTCTAACGTGTATTAGCAAAAGTGATCTCGAGCAACTTGTCCAAAAATAGAATGATCACCTCATGTAACTTTGCTTACCGACCGACGGAAATCTGAACAAAACTGGATTTTTGACGACCGAACCTGTCAGAACTCAACGATCTAAATATCTCGGATCAGTGCTATCAGCCAATGACGAATTCTGTTATGAAATAGCTTTACGCATTAGGGCAGCCTGGATGAAGGGGCGATCCACAACTGATGTTTTCTTTTTGATCGACATCGAACGTCACAAATTTACTGCAATGTCGTCCCTCTATCGCTCCCTCTGGTTTTGTGTATTGGCCGACTATAAAAGACAATAAACGGTGTTTCGCGGCAATTAAGACGAAAATGTTGCGTTGGACTAATGGCATAAGACGCCTTGATCACATCCGAAAGGAGGATATCCGCGATCGATATAGAGTTGTACCGATCATTCCGAAAGAGGCGTCTTTGATGGTATGGTCAGGTAATTCGTGCTAATGAGAACTCACTTGCCAAGATTGGTCTGAATATCGAAGTCGACGGCAAGCGACCAAAAGGCCGGCCGAAGCAACAGAGGCTAAATACGCTAGATGATGATTTTAAAGCCTAGCGAGTGCAACCAGATTAGGCGTTTGATAGTGAAAAATGGCGGAACCAATCAAGACGGGCCGACCCCGCTTCTGAACGAGGCTAAAGTAAAAGAAAAAGTTTAAAGATGTCGATATCTTTGCAATTTACCATCTCTTGTTGCGATAAAATGGTTTCAATTGAACAACTGGAGGTATTCGTTTTCGATACGCCTAAAGGGCTTTATATAGTCCAGAAATGCTATTATTTCGTAGGTTTTGTAGTTGTTAATCTTCTATTCTGCTCAGGATAATTATGCGTCAACATTAACGAGGCAAACTTTGCCAATCCACGACTATTTAATGTTTTTCACCACAGGCCTTACTCTACTTAAACTCCACCCAGAAGGGTGAGTTGTATAAGCTGATGAGCGGATGATATTGTGACAGAACAAATAACTTGCGTGTTGCATCCACGCAAATGTGCATCGTGCTAGCCATGACATCGAAAAACTATTTTTGACAACCAAAAATATCGTCGGCAAGTACCGGGGCATGCAGGAGTTCTGGCGACTGCTACCTGACTGGCTGAAATGCAGCACCACGTCGCCTCACAATGAAAGACCCCTTGAGCCGGCGCAACTACCTGGACAATACAGGGACTGAAGTTTCGGTTCTTCCCGTATCCCGGTATAATAATTTAATATCGCAATCATTGAAACTCACGGCAGTAAATTCTTCGTCGATCCGCACGTAGGGCTACAAGCAGGTAGACTTGAGTTCAGGATTTTGATGAACATTTTCTTTTCGCTCCATAATCGCGGACATCAGCATAGCCATCTTAGGTGCGGATTTCCTGTACCACTATAGTTTGCTAATAGATATTCATAACAGATCCCTCATTGACCCCACAACTTCCCTTAGATTATCAAGAAACATCTCATCCTGCTCACCTAGCACTCTTTCCATCGTTTTTGAAGACGTTGCCGACGGACGTATTTGCGCACTTCTTCAAAAATACCGCAAAATCACAACCAGGCATAATCTCTGTGAGTACGTTAAGCATGATGTTCAGTATCACATCAACACTACTGGCTCCCTATTTTTCTCTAAGATGCGTCTATTACCACCGCAGAAGCTCGCAGTTGCGGAAAGAGTTCGATGAACTTCTTAAGCAAGGTATTTGCAAGCCTTCAGACAGTTGTTGGCCTTCGCTACTTCACGTGGTTCCTAAATCCAACAGCGAATGGAGATTCCGGACCGTTACCCCTTCCCACTCATCCACTACTTTGCGCACAAACTCGCTGATTCATCCACCAGAAACCAAAACTTCTGTTGCGTATATTTGGCTAATGTTCTGGTCGCGTCTTCCTATGATTCCGAACAAATAGAACACCTCGAGCGCAATTTCAACGTGTCCTTGAGGCGGGTCTAGTTCTTACCGTTGAAAAATACAAATGCTTGCATCGCAGGTGAGATTCCTCGGCACCTAATTACCGCTGAAGGCATCCAACCGAACCCAGTCAAGGTGCAGGCGATTATGAGCTCCCCGCTTCCGAAAACTGTTAAGAATCGGAGATTGTTCTTGCGCATGTCAAACTTAAATCGTCGTTTCCTGTCGAAGGCCGCCCACCATAAATCGATCCTTCACGCTTCCTTGCCTGGGTCGAAAACTAAAGACTTCCGGAAGATTGTGTGGTTCCAAGAGGCTATCCAATTATTTGAGAACACTAAGCAATAGCCGCTGCTCCACTTCTGGCATTCTCTTAAGAAGATGCACCCCTAGTCGTATTCGTCGATGCTTCAGACATTGCCTTAGGTGCTGCTCTTTTCCAAAATGTGAATCTAATCTGGCAGGCGTTGAGCTTCTTCTCCAAATAGCTCAATTCCGCTCAACGGAACTACAGGATCTACAAGCGTGAGTTACTCGCCGCGTACCTTGCAATTAAATACTTCCGTTATTCCCTTGTATGCAGGCCGTTCTCATTGCTCACGGACCATAAGCCACTCACGTTTGCTTTGAAACAAAAGCCCAACAAAGCGTCCCCTTGCCAACTTTGACACTTGAGCTTTATCAGCCCGTTCACCCCCGACATTCAACACGTGCCTGGAAAAGATAGCGTAGTTGATGATGCTTTGTCACGTGTTGCAGTGGTCAATATCCCCGTCCCTGTGAATTTTCCGGCAATCGCTGAGGCGCAGAAGGACGAAGCAGTTCTTCAGAGCTTGAGGACCAACTCCAAATACACATTCAAGGAGTTTCCTACCTTTCCTACCATCAGACAAGGGAGGAAGGCCATATATTCCCGCCGATTTCTGAAAGCAAGTATTTCACACTGTTCACGCGAGTTACGTCAGCATTACCTCCTGCACATCCCTACAAACCTCCATCACACCAAATCTTGTCAGCATCCATTGAATTGGACAATGTACCAGGTGATATACTATAGATTGCTCATTTTAACATCATAGATTCTTTTAAAAGTTCATTTACTAGATCCAAATCGCTGAGTAGTACATTCAAGTTCATTTGCATACAATGAAGTTCAATATTGCTGACAATAAAAACCCAATGTGCAATATTACGCATATACATTAACTAGATCAAATTGTAAAAGCAAACTTTCATTATTCAATAAGTAAAATCAATCAGGCAGTTGTGGCGCGCAGGATTCGCAGCTTTATTATTTCGAATGTTGCGAATGCGAACAAATAGATGGCGCGGAACTTTCCACTTTGTAGCGCTCGCCACAGGAGTGGAGGACTAGCGAGGAAAGTGTGCCATGAGTTAGGGGCAAAAAGAGACACATGAAGGGAGATCATTCTCTTCTGCCTCTAACGTTTAAATAGTCGGTTATCACGCGGTGCAGTTTTTAATTAATTTAAACTCATTCATTAAAATTAATAAAGTCTAATTATTACATCTATCGAGTACTGATTGTAAAAACCTAGTCCATGTTCCGGTGTACCTAAAAATTGTGGTTTGCAAAAAAATGGACTATTTTAGTTAAACAGTTGTAATCGAGATTTTAGTGAAGAAACTTCACTTCTTAAAATGGAAATTTATTTGCTTTTATTTGTTCTCTTTCCGTATACATAAGTCGCGCACTCAGGCATTCGGACAACGAATCGGTTAATCACCGCAAAGTATTTCTGGCCGTCCATGAACAAGGACATTAATTCTTGGGCCAGACAATGCGCCTCATGCCAGAAATGCAAAACTACCAAGCATGTGAGGAAAGAGGTAGGAGTGTTCTCTCAGTCCACCTATCATCGAAAGGTTCACTCAGCGGCCTGAAGTAATACCTTTGAGGGACATTACTGCACAATCTGTCGAGAATGGGTTCCACGCTTTGGTATGCCGGCAATTATAATCACCGACCAGGGAATACAGTTTTTGTCCTCCCTTTTTGCAGAATTGCGTAAACCCCTCCGCCTTAAACGCCACCGGACAATCGCGTACCCCCTGCAGTCCAATAGTATGCACGAAAGGTTCACAGGACGCTGAAGGCCGCTATTATGGCCCAAGATGATCCTTCTTGAACGCAAGTCCTGCCACTCATTCTACTTGGCCTCTGAACAGCCAATCGCGGATAATTTTCTGCATGTCTTGCGGAGCTGGTATATGGGAGGAATCTGTTCTCAACATCAGGACTCAATGCTACCGGTCTGTTGCGTCTGCTCAAGGACGCAATGCTAAAACTAAAGCCGCCACCACCCGCTAACCATGCGAAAACCAAAGCTGATGTGCCAAGGGTCACGAATCCTGTACGCATGTCCTAATTAGGATGGTCGCTCGGAAACCGCAGCAGCTGCCTTCTGACCCCCCCAGCAGGGTTCGGCTTCATTTTAGCCTCACCGTCAGGGGCACGGTAAAACGGGTCGCTTTTGCTCGACTTAAGCCCTTCGTCAAGCCAAAAAACGACTTGCGACAGCCGGGTTGAGGCAGCCGTGCATTTGGTTCCTCCCTGAAACCCTCCTTTGGTTTCAGCTGATGATGGAGTATTGTGGCTGGGGATGGATATTTCGGTGTCGAGAAGTCAAACAGGAGAAGAGACGTCACTCCTCTCAATTAATTAATTTTAAAGTAGTAAAATAAAGTGTTTAAACTATAATATGGTCCTGAGGAATTTTTGCTGCTCCTGTTCGATGATTGTCTAGGCACAGATACGATTCATTGTATATTAGGTATTTCAGCTCTGACATTGCTTTTGATATTTTGCTGCCGCTGACAGGACCAACAACTTTCGGGAATTCATTCAAAACATTATAGAGGTTGCTGTGAGGGTCGTTACTTAAGCAGTTGCATTTCGTACCAACAACCGCCTAGATACTATGAATTTTAATCCACCTGACTAACCCTAGGAATGTTCCAAAGTCTCTAAAGTATTGTTGCCTATAATTCCATTTAACTAGGTGAGGAGGAGGATATAGAAATCCAGCGTCGTATGGGTGGCTAATTTTACTGGGCTACTTTCAACGGCGGAGTAAATCTGGGAAAATTGCATTCTAGGGTTTGCTCCATTTTATATCCTCATTGGGCTGAAGTTTTTGTTTGCCCTAGTGTCTATGAGGAATATTAGAATTTCGGTTTTTTTGGACCTACCCTTTGGACCTATTCTATGGGCAGTACATCGAATTGAACATCCATCTATCATAATATTTATGTCAACGTTATCTTCCGAAGCTTTGGGATAGGTTTCAGATTTAAATTCGACTAACTTGCTCACTGTAAAAGTCACCCTCTCCTGCATTCGCTATTTTCATCCAAGATCTGAAGGTTAAAAAGTCTTTCAGATCTTCCAGGGTATTACGTGGTGTGCAGTAAAGTATTATTAGGACACTTCGGTTGGGGATAAGAAGGTCGGTTTTGACACTCAATTTGACGAACTTGGATACTTCTATCTACTTCTATGATGACTACGTTTTTGGGTTGGGTAGACCCCAATAAAGGGTTATTCGTTTTAGGGGAATAAACAACAATAGCAATCTTAAAGTTCACCAAATAATTTACGAATCGCACTACTTAAAATTAATAAGAGTTAATGAAATTTACTTACAGAAAGTTGTACAATATTTGCCTTCAACATGGCTGATCCCCTGCAGTTGCACTTCCACAATTGTCCTGTTTTTATTTTAGCTCGGAGGACCGTCGCGCACTTTTCAACGAGAGGAATAATCACATCACATATATCCGCGATTTCTAATTTTCACTAACACTTTCCGCACTAACTATATAAACTTTTTGGAATCCGCCCGCGATATCGATAAAAGAAAAAGACCCGCCACAACGTGCTAAGTCTTCGGCCGCAGTAGAACTAAAAGTTAAAAACTGGATTGCACTAAGTTTTGTGCATAATTTGCTGCTAACGATAGAACACGTGTAGAACAGGTTTTCCTACGTGCTGAAGTTCAGTCTTCTCGAATTGCTCCAAAATGCCAGAAACAACATGTTTTCACTAGAACATAGTACGTAACAATATTGAGTACCTTAACAGTTAAACTTAATCTAAGATACATCTAAACCGTAGACTAATCTATGTTATTACTAAAATTATAAATAAATACAAAATCCGAAAAAGATGCCCACACGTTAAATATTGTTTAAAATCGGTGGTGACGATTAAGGAAAAAGTAGGGGAGGAGGACGTGTTGCAGCTAGGAGAGGGTTGAAAATTAGGAGCCAGGATGGGTGCTAATGACGGAAAGGTTTTCGAATTTGGGAATTGGTATGACTGCCGGTGTGGAAGACTAGTTTACCTTGGGGATCAAGCATTTGAGAAAACAGGTGATTCCGAAAAAGGTTATCCTCAACGATCTCGAACTGCATGTCCTTGGAGATAAGAGAATTGAAGTGTAATTACCACTTGGTCAGGAAGTTGAGGACATGACAGGCAAGAAAGGAGTCGATATTTGGGTTTTGCCAGGAATCATAAAGAACTTGGTTGGTAATGTACTTGGAGCGGGCCTCACATGTTAAGTGTTGAAGCAATGGCGAAGGATATTCCATTCTTTGAGCTGGAGTCTTTCTATTTGTGATGAGGAGCTATTTGACCAGAAAATGAAACCGAAAATATTTTTTTGGAGGATTGGGGTGTTGTATTTCAGGAATTCATTGTTTGTTAAGATATGATCCCCTGATAAAGGGCTCTTATTTCAATCCACATTTTTGACTCCATCCTCATATTTTCATGGAAGACTATAGTTTCATAATTTTATGGATTTAACTAAAGCTTCCAAAGGGTAATGTCGGCAAAGCTTCTCTGATGAGCTTCATCACCGCAAATGTCTCTCGTGGAAGTGAAGACGATGAAGTCGTCTCGTTTTGAAGGATTCAGTTGGAAATAGGATGTGGAATTGATTTGGGAATGTCTACGATGATCTACTACTACTACGATTACAAGTCACAGTAACAGAATAAAAACAACATAAATGAGGATACAGTGGGAATGGAGAACGAGTTGCGTAGCCGATGTCCGCATCGGTATTACTACTGCCAACTCCTGAGGCCGAAAACTCCCTGTGATAGAAGTTGTCGAGCAATACACGACGAAGCTTCTTAACAGCGGCAAAGTCAAACATGGTTGGGCTCATGTCTGCAACCTATCGGTAACCTGACAGAGGGGCAATATGCCGGAGATGCGGCCAGCCAGGTCATAAAAGGAATACCTGCAACCTCAGAGCATAATCGGTGGCGCTACAACCCATATTCGACCAAGGCCTGCAAGCGTGTTAAAGCACTTCATTCAAAACCGCAACAGTACACTAGAGGATGCAATGTGGCCAGTATTGCACTCCCACCAGATTAACACCCTGATTCATTCACAACTGAGTCAATTAGTATTCGACATCCAGTCATGACAACAAATCCTTCTGTGTCTAGTGAGATTTGAACCCCGATCTTCCGCTGCAACAGCCCAGCGCTCTATCCACTTGAGCCATCTGGACGGAAAAAGATAGAACACGGTTAACATGATTCGCATCCTGCAGATAAATAAGAACCAGAGTTCAACCCCTCACAAGTTGCTAGCGCAGTTTTCTGCGGGGACCAAAGCTGATTTAGTTCTTATCAGTGAATATTATCGAAACAAGGATCCAGCTTCATGGTACCCCAACATTTCAGGTACCACTGCTACGACGTTCGACTTCGTGTTCTTGCCGAAGGCCGGGGGGACGGATTTGCCTGGATCCGGTGTTTAGGGATAACGTTTTTTAGCGTTTACCTGACGCCGAATGAGTCGATTCCGGACTTTCAACGCCGGCTTGATGCTCTGGAGGACGCTGTTTCGAGCACGGAGGGACGAATCCTGGTTGGCGGTGATTTTAATGCCAGGGCTCTTGAATGGGGCATGCCTCAATCAGACTCCAGAGGGAAACGGATTCTGGAAATGGCGGCGAGAACCGGACTCGTAATTTTAAACGCCGGATCCACGCCAACGTTTCGGCGCTCAGGTTGTGAAGGAAGCATTCCCGACATCACTTTTGCGTCGGAATCTCTGGCATCATCGGTGGACGGGTGGCGAGTCCTAGAAGACTTCTCGGCAAGTGATCATCAGTACATTGCGTTCGAAGTATTTGACGCTACTTGCCGGCGAGCACCAACACGACGTTCCCCTTGCGTGTGGAATGTCGCGAAGGTGAACATCGGAAGGTTCGTCGAAGCTCTTGGAGCAGGTAGGGCCGCACTGGGGGGCACTCCGGGGGGTGGTGGTGTCGCAGCTGACACCGTCGTAAATTCAGTGATGAATCTGATAACGACGGCGTGTGAGGCTTCCATGCCCCGGAGAGGCCCCAGGCGCGACAAGCCTTCTATGTACTGGTGGACGGCGGAAATTGCCGACCTACGGAAGGAGTGTCATAAGCTCCGCCGTTTGGCACAACGTTTGTACGCCAACGAGGAAGCATGTGCCATAAAGGCACAATATAGATCAGCAAAAAGGAGACTCCGCAGCGCTATAAATAAAAGCAAAGCTCGCGGCTGGCAAAATCTCGTTAATGAGATGAATGATGACCCGTGGGGACTTGGCTATAAGCTTGTCACTCGGAAAATCGGGGCTCTGCGGAAGCCCTGCATACTGAGCACCGACCAGATGGACCGCATTGTGCGGGCATTGTTCCCCAGACACCCTGTACGGGTTGATGTAAACAGCGCGGAAAGCCTCGTGGATTGCCCCCTTTTCACAATGGGAAAACTCGAAGAAGCGGTTCTCACTATGAAAAACAGGAAGGCGCCAGGCCCTGATGGCATCCCGGCGGAAGTTTACAAACTGGTGTTCCGCCAACGGCCAGAATTGCTGCTCGAAGTGTTCAACGCGTGCTTGAAGGAGGGCATTTTTCCTTCTCGCTGGAAAGTGGCCAGACTCGCGTTAATCCGTAAGGGTAAAGGAGATCCGGAGCTCCCGTCTGCATACCGACCGCTGTGTATGCTTGACACGGCCGGAAAAGTGCTCGAGAAGCTCATCAGGGGTAGACTCGCTGAAGCGATCCGTGCTGCCGGGGACTTCTCCGCAAGGCAGTTCGGGTTTAGAACAGGGAAATCTACAGTGGATGCTGTTATGGAGGTCGTAGATGCGTTTAATCGAGCCGGGGCGCACAGCCGCCGATCTCGACGGATAGTGCTCCTCATAACGCTTGACGTCAGAAATGCCTTCAATTCCGTAAGATGGACAGATATGCTGGGCACACTAGAGAACTCCTTTCACGTGCCAAGCTATCTCTTGCGGATATTGAGGGATTATCTGAAAGACCGCTCCCTGTTCTATGAGGCGCTAGAGGGCCAGAGGAGGATGGAAATCACGTCGGGAGTAGCGCAGGGATCCATCCTAGGGCCGGACCTCTGGAACGCTTCCTACGATAGTCTGCTGAGACTCGATATGCCTGAAGAGTCGCGCCTGGTCGGTTATGCAGACGACGTTGCGGCACTTGTTGCCGGACGCACTGTTGAACAGGCGCAAAGCAGACTTGGCATATTGATGCGACGGGTAAGCGGATGGATGACTGCTCACGGTTTCAACCTTGCGCTGGAGAAAACCGAAGTAGTCATCCTGACCAGAAGGAGAATCCCGACCTTGCGTCCCATATCGATCGGCGAGTTGACTATAGAGTCAAAACCAGCGGTTAAATACCTTGGTTTAATGCTAGACTCGAAGATGAGCTTCTTCGAGCAAATCAAAGCAGCCGCGGACAGGGCTGCAGCAGGAGTCGCGGCCTTGAGTCGGCTAATGGCGAATGTGGGCGGCCCTATATCAACTAGGAGACGTCTCCTCATGGGAGCAATGCAGTCCGTCCTTCTCTATGGTGCGGAGGTATGGGCTGATGCCCTTGACAAGGAGGTGCATCGTAAACGCCTAGCTCAAGTGCAGAGGCGGGGAGCTTTGCGAGTGGCGTCTGCTTATCGCACTGTCTCCGAACCGGCTGTGATGGTGATTGCGGGAGTGATCCCCGTTGCCCTCCTTGCCAAGGAGCGCAAAGCTATCTATCGCCGTAAGGACGAAAACTTAAGAAAAGTGGTTGCCCGTGAAGAACGTCAACGCACCCTTAACGAGTGGCAAGTTTCTTGGCAAAATGAGCCAAGGGGCAAGTGGACTGCGCGGCTCATCGACAAATTAGACCCATGGTTGAACAGAAAGCACGGTGAGATTGATTACTTCCTTACCCAACTTCTAAGTGGGCATGGAGGTTTTCAGTCTTACCTGCACAGGGTTGGGAAGGCGCGATCTCCTGATTGTGTGTTCTGCAACAGAGTGCCGGATGACGCTGAACACACCTTTTTCTCTTGCGAGAGGTGGGATGGCCTCCGCCAGCAGCTTTATGCGGACACAGGGGAACTCTCTCCAGACAACATTGTCAGAGAGATGCTGAAGAGCGCTGGCAGCTGGAATCGTATTGCGCATTATGTTCGGGCTCTTCTTACTACGAAGAAGATTGAACTCGACCGGCAGAGGGATCGGACGGTAAGGGGTTCCCTGAACTAACAACTCCCTTCCTCTCCTCCCCTCCCGTTGGTGAAAAGAATTCCCTGACTTGAAGGCTCCCAAAGCCGGGAGAGCGGGAGGGCTAGCCCGAAGTAATGTGTCAAACGGTTCCAGGCTAGTTCTCTGATGACAGGGAGGTGTTTAGTTGGTAGTCCGCCAGCGTGCTTTTGCGGGAGTCCAACACTCTGTGCGTAAACGCATTCACCTACCCTACTCCAAAAAAAAAAAAAAACCACTGCTATCTAGATTCGGGGGCACCCTCCTAAGGGTCTTCACCCCAAGTCAAAAGGTTTGCCCACGGCCGACTGTATTTGGGGGTTACGTTTCACAGTGCCTATCTACCATCGAATAAGACTATGCTTGATGCTCTGGAGGACGCTATCTTGGGCACAGCGAGTGGATCGTGGTCGGAGGTGACTTCAATGCAGAAGTACTTGAATGGAACATGCTTCATCCAGACTCCAGAGGCCAACAAATTCTCGAAATGGCGGCCAGAACAAAACTTGAACGCCGTGTCCACATTTATGTTCCGGCGCTCAGGCTGCGAAGGAAGCATGTCCGATATAACCTTCGTTGTCGTTGGTGGACGGGTGGCGAGCTCTGGAAAACTTCTCGACAAGCGACCAACAATATATTGCCTTCGAAATGGTTAACACAAACTCTCGAGGCGCTCTTTCTATCCGTGAAACGTCGCAAACACAGGGAAGTTTGGAGCAGATGGGATCACGCTGGAGGTGGTGGCGCTGCAGCTAACACTGTCGTGAATGCAGTTAGGAATCTGATAACGATGGTCTGCGGAGCGTCCATGCCCAGAAGGGCATCGAGACGTAGCAAACATTCTATATATTGATGGACGACGGAAATTACAAAGCTTTGGAAGGAGTGTCACAAACTCCGCCATTTGACACATCATCTAAACGGTCGGGAGAAAGCCCGCGGCATAATAAATAGGAGCAAAGCTCGTAAATGTCAGGACTTAGTACACGAACTGGTAACCCAAAAAATCGGATTTCTGCTGAAACCCTGTTCACTTAAGGCCAAGGAGATGAGTCGCATTGTACGGACACTTTTCCCTGCGTATAGGATGATAACGGTGGCGCGAAGAGTACCATGAATGCCCACAGCGAGTTCCACAGTTGATGATGGCGAGCTCGACCGGTGATGCTCCTCGTAACGCTTTACGTTAGAAGTGTCCTTAATTCTGTAAGATGTAAAGGCATTGTAGGCACACTAGACAATACTTTTCGCGTACCGAATTATTTATTACGGATATTGAAGGATTATCTGAGGAATTGCTTCCTGCTTTGTGAGAGGTTAGAGAGTCAGAGGAAGATGGAGGTCACGTCGGGGGTAGCGCAAGGATCCATCCGAGGGCCGGACCTCTGGAACGCCTCCCATGATAGTCTGCTTAAACTCAAAACGCCAGAAGAGTCGCTGTTGGTGATGATGCCGTAACCCTTGTTGCTAAACACACTATCGAACAGGCCCAAGACAGACATAGTATATTGATGCGATCGATAAACGGTTGGTTGACATCTCATAGTTTCAATCTTGTGCTAGAAAAAAAAACGGAAGTAGTTATTCAAACTAAAAACAAAATTCATTCAACGGTTGAGTAGCTTGGACTGACTCTTGACTCAAAGATGAGCTTCTTCGAGCAAATCATGGAATTTCGGCCTTAAATCGGCAAATGGCAAATATTGGGGACTATACGTCTAGCAGGCGACTTCTCCTGATGACTTCAACACGGTATGTTCTGCTCTAACGCGCAGAGGTAAGGAAGTATAGCGTAAGCGTAAGAAGGGAGCTTTGCGTGTAGCGTCTGCGTACCGAACTGCCTCTTTATCCTCTTTATCCAGCTCTTAAGTGGGCATGGTGTTTTTCTGTTTTATCTGCATAAGATTGCAAAGACACGATCACCTGAGTGTGTTTTTCAATGGCTTTGTGGGTGACGCCCATCACACCTTTTCTTTTTGTGCAAGGTTGAATGGGATTCGTCAACAGCTCTGGTATTGATGGCCGCTCGGAGAAGCTCAATTAGCGCTTTGGTGCGCCGTTTTGATGAGTCAAAAGCTCTATTTATTTGTCAACAGCTCTATTTAAACAAAAGGAATTTCTCTCTAAACAACATTGCCAAGGATATGTTAGATGCTGTGTGTTGCACATTACGTTCGGGTTCTTCTCGTTACAAAGAAGATAGAGCTTGACTGGTGGAGGGGGCAGAGGGCAAGGAATTCCTTGAACTAACAGTTCCTTTCTTCCTCTCCACTCCCGTTTGTGAAAGGAATTCCTGGATTTGAAGGTTCCGCAAGGCGGGAGAGCTCAGGGGCTAGCCAGGAGTAATGTAACACATGGTTGGTACAGAAAACAAAAGAGAAATCATGTCAGGCATAAATACGTTCAAGTGGAATAAACTCGAAGGGGTTCAAGGAATCCATCGAAAACTGGCCTTGCGATATATACAAAGCTGCTACTTGTACCTGTACTTATACTGAGGATATCTTTCCAAAAGAGTGAAAGAAGCGGATGATCACCAAAATTCCGAGGTACGCGTTATAACTGAAATTATCCCTAAACACATTAAAAAACATCTCCGAAATTTCGTCCATAGGTCAGGTTGGTTCTTGCTTCGAATCCTCGTGCACTGACGATACCCTCCGGATCATTTTCGAGCAGTGTGTGGCGTTCAGATCGCCGCGTCACCTACGTTACCTTCATCTATTTCTAGAAAGATTTGAACATCATCAAGAGGAACGGTATTAGGAGCTTCTTGCGGAAGAGAGGTATTCCAGAAAAATGAACAAATATTACCAAAGCGAATTACGTTGAGGCCAAATATTATGTGTTGTATCGAGGTACAAATTCAGAGGGGCTTGAAAGTGAAAACGAAATTCCCAAGCGTCTTGTTATCGATGCTTTTTCTTATGGTTATTGTTCTGCGGATGTGGGGCGGTTCAGTAAACTAGGCCGGAAGCTGAGTCAGAGTGAAAGCAAACGTCTACCAAAACTGAACTTCTCGGTCTGACTCGTCACCGCACTCTTCCCTTTGACGAATAGGCCACACATTAAGAAAAGGCAACAGCTCTATTAAGTCATCCTAGAGGTACGTGGCGCGAAGATATCGACATGTGCAAACTTTTAGCAAGGATTCGCTTTTCACTAGAGGGGAGCGTAAATTTCAGTCTTTCCAACTATCCTTTTTTCGCGAGCGCAATCAGTTGTAGTCAGATGATTTAGTGGTTCACGCAGTAAGCTGTTGCACCGAGGAGTCGCGGACCAAATCTTGCTGGTGGCAGAGGGATTCTTATCGTGGCTATATGGCAGATGCCAGTCGACCCAACTAAGTTAAATCAAGATGATCCTTCCTGGTGAATTCAATGCCTCCCGCTGTTCTGCTAAAATCTTGAAAGTCTAGAACAAAAGTCTGAGTCTTCTTGGGGCTTTTCATTGGATTCTCACAATAACACCACTCTTAGTAGATAGATTTTTATATGACTTCTAAGATCGTTCTTAGAAATTCTGTCGATATAGATAGATAAAGTTATCAACATACTCTTGGACATGGTACGCCGCTTCGTCGAGTAAGGCTAGTAATTTATACACTATAAAGTTCCATAGTAAATGTGGTCGAGCTCCTATCTACGGCCATCCTTTGCATATAATCGCGTTGGCACAACAATCCAATTAGGGCCTTGAAGTGTATTAGAGACCTTCATTCAAGACCGTAACGATACATTACAGTACACTAAAGGAGACACGATAACAAATCCTTCTGCTACCAGTGAAATTTGAACCGCGATCTTCCGCTATGACAGCCCAGCGCTCTAACCACTTGAGCCATCCGGACACATATGCTCACGTAAAAAAGTTGTTATTGAACACGCTTACTGTATTCGGCCGACCTGTAATAGTTGTCTCTCTGTTGTTTGTTGCGTCCCCTATATTTTATATCCGCTTATAGTAAACTGTTTCACAATATCTTCGCGATTGCTAATCATGCTGAACACGTTACTAGAGGCCGATTTTAGCTTCTCTTTCAACCAGTTTCCCAGTGTATTGGCAAGGATTTAGGTTAAACTTATTGACATAAAAGCTCGGTCCTGGTTTGGACACGGTCTGACTTTCCTAGGAAAGCCAGATTTACATGCTTCCTTTTTAGTTTTCGAAATTCCGCATATCTGACTAAATTCCTCTGAAAGTGTATTCCTTTTAAAAATGTATCCATTTCTTAGTAAATCCAGTGGACCCTGTTGACTTTGAAGGTCTAAGTCTAAATTGGATTGTTGCGCCATCATTGCTACACTTACACTTTTATTAGTGGTATTTTTTTGAAAATTAGTTGCGCCAAGTCGAGGTTATCTTTCAAGTCAACGTCTTCCAATGTGCAGCCCATAGATCACATCTTCTTCACTGCATTTGAAACGCATTTCATTTCACAAATCGTCGTCAGCAAGCACATAGTAGGTCCTTGATTCAACAAGCAGTTTCTCTGGCCAATCTTCAGCCCACTCATTCAAGCAGATTAAACTCAAAACTTCTTTGTCTAAAGAACCACGCGTTAACTGCGGACTCACTATAGGGTTGACACGTCCAACTAAGAGAATATAGCCCTTTGCTTCGCCTTACTTATCTGACCGACCCACCATGGACATCTTTAAATTTTCAGAGAGGCTAGTAATTCCCTGAAGATTTGCCGGGTTATTGTCAGCCACTTCAGGGCGATCTTTTTAATATTCATTGATTCAAAGCTTCATTTGCCAGCTCCAGCCTTCAAGGGGAGGTAGGGCATTTATGAAGCTATATAGATTCCTCTTTTTCGCTTGCCCGCTTCTCATCGCTTCCTCTAAACTCCAGTCTTTTCCCTGATATGCTCTCTATTCAGGATTTGACCGCGTCAATCAATTTGTCGGATACCAATCAACTCAGCTGCGAATGAGTACCCGAACTAAATCAGGGTACTAATCTCAGGCGAGCGCAATGCTTATCACATTGCCTCTTGCGGTATACTGTAGTATGCCGTTAGGGTGGAGAATGAAGTGCTTTAACATACTTCAAGGCCCTGATCCAATATGGATTGTTGCGCTAACGATTATTATTATTATGAATCAATTTATCTATAGAGTTTGTGATTCCATCTCCTCCTCAGCCTCGCGTGATTTTTCAGATTCTACGATTCCTTTGACATGCCGAGCTTAACTTGATTCGGTACTTACAATTAGAACATATGTAGTCCCATGGATATGATGGTAATTCACAGTCCATATGCTCAGCCGTCCCTATAAACTTGCGAGGTTCGCTACCCTGGAAAGTCAACTGGTGCCCTACCGACTACACTCCCAACAACGTGTATCAGTGGTGCTATTCACCCATCAGTACAGAGTAGTGCTTGTCTTTAGAGTGCATCAGAATTTCGCAAGAGATATCTCCTACTAGCCGGCTCCCTACCAGCGTCAAGTCGATAATCACCAGGTGGACAGCACTTACTCCATGCAGCAGACACCCGAGGACTGTAAGGTCCAAGGCGTCTCCAACGTGATATTTCTTAATGCGATAAACCATACTTTGACTCCTTTCAGTGCGCCCATACTTATTGCAAATATTGAACACAAACTTCCTGGTATGCAACCATAGATGCTAGGATCATTGAGTTGAACGACAACCGTACTCGTAGCCATGAGTTCGCATTGTTCATCGTTGAACACAATTCGGAAATAGTGCTCTTATGTGAAACCTATCTTCGATAGCACCGGCCCTCGTTTCCGAATTTTAGCCTCCTCCGAGCACGAAGAATGTCGCAAAAGGTTTTGGGCAGCCCATCTATCTCAGAAAACCACAAGAATTGGATGAATTTTTAAATCGTACTTAAGTTAGCAGTTTTTATCTAATTCTTCTGGCATACATTTTCCTCTCTCCGCTGAATGCCAAATTAAAATCAACATAAACTGGTCCTTATTTTCGCTATTTTCATCAAGAATTACGTCCGTACATGTGTATGCACTTAAGCGTATATTGGAGTCCTCTTTTGGCCCGTAATTAACATCAACAACGAACGAAATATCAAACACTGTAGTGATTTGGAGGCAAGTGTAGGACGCCTTAGGATATGACCCATATGCTCGCACTCATATCCTTACACAATGTAGCCCCCCCCGGTTACCAGACAAAGTCTGGCAATTTAGGTGTCCTGAATTCGGGTGTTCATGACGAGGAATTGGGCCCGGAGAAACATGAGTATTTGCGATAACCGCTTACACTCAATGACTTGTTATCGTCGTCCTCGTGCACTACATGAAGATTAATTAAAGACAACAATATGATGTGTGTTTTGCAAGTTGTCCAATAAAATCATAACCTATCGAAGCAATCAACTAAGGGTCGGTTTTGACAGTGCATTAGGTATGAAAGTGACTTTGTTAGGGTATTTGCCCACGTTTCGAGTGAAGTGATTAAAAAGGAGTACGGGCTCTGTTGAAAGATGAGGACATAAATGGTGAAATGCCCAAGGAATAGATTAAAATGACCAACGTAATTTTCACCTTTTTCGTCTGTGCAGAAAACTAATAGAAAGTTGAGTAGACCATGCAAGAGGCCATCGATCAAACTATAGTATAGTATAGGGATGGAAAGAAGGTGGAGTTGCGTCTTTTAATTCTTATTGCCTGAATTTCAATGCTGTTGCTCCGGTCACGAATGTTTATTTTCCTACCTTCTAAGGACTGCCCCCTTCTCAGGGGTGTTATTAATAAGAATAAAACTTAGCCTCATTAAGATAAAAAACGTTATGACCTTACTTTCTTTGCAGAAAATTGAAGAAGCCTCATTTAGACGAGGTTAGCTAAAATAGCCTGGTATTCCGAGTATACGGTCTAAGTCATTTCTTAACGCTTCACACGGCCAGTCAGTCAAATGTGGGCTTTACAATTTGAATATCCTTTAACTTCAGATTTTGTCCTTAGTTACAAATGACATATCCACTACAAAGCCTCTTTCATCGGGGACAGGTAGGTCAAATCGAAGTGACCAATTTGCTATATCCTAACTTGCATCTGTCAGGACCTTCAACTTATGTTCAAAGGTGACACTATTCAACTTTTTTTCTGCGCAGGGAAGTGAAATGGATTTACTAACAAAAGTACCAATCTCCCGCTCTGGGATAAAACCCCAGCTAACGCACCCTCCAGTTGCTTCAAGGATACTAACTGGGAACTATTTGACGCATTCGATCAGGCCAAGTCTAAGCTACCCCGCCGTCTCTCCCATCACCTCCATTTTCTTCTTCTTACAAATGACTTAAGTGTAAATTGCCACTCAGCTCCACATGAGAACATGTAGAACGTGGCCTATATTAAGGTACCTAGAAACACATAACCTCATCAGGGTAGAGAAGTAATGCACTCACGTCTTCTAAGGGAGAAAAAATATGGCAACCACAATCAATCACCCTCTTGCAGTAAATACAGACAAAATGTCGCTTTTTTCCAATTTTGTACAGGTAGGATCGAAAATGATCCCGCAAACTAGGTAGCTACGTTGGGTAAAAGTTAGTCTCACCATTTCTCCAGCTAACTTGAGGTCGTCCCTCACTGATAAGCTGCGCGATCGATATTCCCCTTGATTACTGCGCGCCTGGTTGTTTATCGTCCACATCTTTTTTGAGGTATATGGATCTCGGCCCTCCAGAATGCAGAAATATCGAAATAAATACTGTTATCGGTAGTATCGCCCTCGCCGAAACAATTCCGTAACTGGACGTTGTACATAAACATCCCCATCGACAAAACTGCGCCAGATGTTTACTGTATATTTGCTTACTAAGCTACCAGTCCATGCTTTAAAATCACGAAGAAGAACGGATAAAACGAGATTCATTAGTACTTGACGCCTACTGGATACAGAACTGACGACATCAGCCATCAGTGACCTCAAGGATTCCAGCTACAGTCTTGTTGGCGTTGTTCCGAATCTGCTCGAAGATGCTCAGCATCAAG
The DNA here is from genome assembly GCF_905115235.1 of Hermetia illucens. Taxonomy (NCBI): domain Eukaryota; kingdom Metazoa; phylum Arthropoda; class Insecta; order Diptera; family Stratiomyidae; genus Hermetia; species Hermetia illucens. The sequence goes on from NC_051852.1 coordinate 42,267,901, forward strand.
TCTATTATGTCAAGGTATTTCATCGTCCATTTGGCTTGACCATGACCTCATCAACTATAATAAAAAGGACTCCGGAAATCCTCTCTTTGGTGAAAGCGAATACTTCAATTGTCTCCAGAGCTAGTAAAAGTCCGTGTCAGCAATTTATCTACAGACTCGCCTTTTCAATATCTGCAATCTTCTCGAAACTTGTTCATACGCGAACGAGCGCACTTGGTTCTTTGGTATCGCTCCAATGTCTGACCAGCATCAAGTCGACTGGAGGACACCGTTCCGAGCACGAAAAGACAAATCCTACTAGGGCCTGACTTTAATACTAGGACCCTACAATTAGGCACACCTCAGCCAGATTCTAGAGGGAAACACACCCTGGAAATAGCGGCGAAAACCGGCACACGCCATCGTTCGGGCGCCTAGGCTGCAAAGAAAGTATCTACGACATAACTTTTACGGCGGAATCGCTGGCGCCGTCGGTGGACAGGTGACAAGTTCTAGAAGACTTTTCGGCAACTGATCATCATTATATTGCATTCGAAGTGGTTGACGCTACTTACCGGCGTACATCAAACCAGCGCTCCTCCTGGGCTAAGTTCGTCAACACTTTTGGAACAGGCAGTGTCGCGTTGGAGGGCACTTCGTGGGTTGGTAGCCTTGCAGCTGACACTGCCGAAAATTCAATGATGGATTTAATAACGGCAACTTGCAAGGTTTCCAGGCCCCTGAATTAACCCAGTAGTGACAAACCTTCTGTGTACTAGTGGACATAAGCTCCGTCGTTTGGCACAACGTTTACACGTCCGCGATGAGGTATACGCCATAAAGGCAGAGTATAGATCAGCAAAAAGGGAACCCGGCAGTGCGATAAATAAAAGTAAAGCCCACATCAACCAAGTTAATGAGATCCTGTGAGGACTTGGCTATAAACTTCACCCGCAAAATTGGAGCTCCACGGAAACCTTGCATAAGTACCGAGCACATGGATCCCATAGTACCGGCATTACTACCCAAACGTCCCGTACGGGTCGATGTCAACAGCACAGAAGACGTCGAGGACTGCCCCATTTTTACAATGAAAGAACTTGAAGGCGCAGTTCTCACCATGAAAAAGAAGAAGGTGCCAGATCCTCATGCTATCCCGGCGGAAGTTTACAAATTGCTGTTCCACCAGCATCCATACTGGTTGCTTGTGGCGATCAACGCTTACCTTAAGGAGAGCGCCCTTCTTTGTCGTTGGAAAGTGGCGAAACTCGCGCTAATCAGCAAAGGAAAACGAAATCCTGAGCTGCCGTCTGCATACCGACCACTGTGTATGCTTGACACGGCCGGCAAAGTATTAGAAAAGTTCATCAGGAATAGAACCGCTGAAGCGATCCGTGCTGCCGAGGATTTATCCCCATTTTAGGTTCAGAGCAGGCTGATCCACGGGAGATGCTATTATGAGGGTCGTGGACGCAGTTTATCCTGCCATAACACATAATGTCAGAAATAAATTCAATTTCGTAAATATGCTAGGCATATGAGAAAATCCATTCCACCCATTCCATCTGAGAAACGCTCCCTGCTCAATGGAAGACTAGAGGGCCCCAGGAGGATTTAGGTCACGCCGAGATTAGCACAGGAATCTATTCTAGAGCCATTCAATAGCTGGACTTCTGGAACACCTCATACTTAATTAAAACCAGCTGGGCCAGCAAGGTATTTAACCTTGGTTTCATGTTTATTTAATATACTTATGGCGCTGTCTCAGAACCAGCCGGGATGGTGATTGCGGGGGTGATGCCTACGGGAATGATTGGGAAAGCACGATCTCCTGACTGTGTGTTCTGCAGTGAAGTAGTAGACGATGAGAACACACCTTTTTCTCTTGTGCAAGATGGGGTGACTTTCGACCGCAGCTTTATGCAAACATACTACCCTCCCGTTGTTGAGAGGAATTCCTTGACTTGAAGACTAAGCCGGGAGAGCGGGAGGGCTAGCCGGAAATAAAGTCTGAAACGACTGCAGGCTTCTCTAATGATAGCGAGATGTTTAGTTGGTATTCCAACAGCGTACCGTTGCAGAAGTCCAACTATCCACTCACTTACCCTACTCCAAAAAAATGCTACCCAGTCACGATTTTTTGGGCATCTCTAGCCGAGCCGTTTAACACCTCGAAAGGAATGTACTGGCCTTGTAATCCTCCATTACTCTCCAGAGGTGCAGACACTATTCCTTAATGTAGTATTCTCAAAACTAAAGAGTTGACATGCCGAAATACTACCGACATTAAAGAAAGTGTGTGTGCCTGAGGGTCAGGTTCAGACTTGCCTCAATTAAGGTTTCTGGCATTAAACTAATCACCATGTAGGACTTCCCATTCGGTGTGTATCTTTCGAAGTGTTAAGCTTTTTACAAAAAAATTAAATAAGCTTCCTCGATGTGAAGTAAAGCCTGAAACGAATCTGAATGAAATCATCAACGCCCATGATCCTGAACTGGAGGATCTATGATATTTCGAACCCAATAACGGAATAGCAAGAGGATAAGCCTTGTTAATTAACTTTCCCCTTTCAGCAGCTCTTCCTGTAAGTTCTAATTTCTCCAACCAGAAACGGTGGTCACATTTTCTCCCTCTTGAGTTAACAGCCATGACTTTTACCTTGAGCTTGATAACATCAGGATAGTTCTATCTGAATACCTCCTCTACCTCATCCTTATCAATAAAACAGTCCAGAATGCAGTTTCGAGCATAGCCCTCGATTCATCGGAAAACCACAATTCTCTAGGTTGTTTTTCTTGTCAACCCAAATTTAAGCTCGGCAGGTAGATTTGACGCGTACCACAACCAATTCTGGATGGGCGTTATTTGGACTTTGTTGAAGGACTTCTGCACGAAACCTCCCATCGTTTGGATTGATAAATGAACTGCGTTGTTGATAACTGTATGAATGAGTATAGTATCTACTAAATTGCAAAGAAACAAACCACCAAATGGAGTGCATCACCATTTAAACAGTTCGTAATAACATAAGGATGTGATACTGAATCACGAATGACCAGAAGATAATACGGCATGAAGTCATCAGTGAGAATCATTAATTTATGAGCAATTCGATTGATCCAAGTCCAACCTTTTCTCACTTCGGCGAGAGCCCTTTCAAAACACAGATATAAAAAGTTATTGGCAGGGTACATTTGTGCTTTTATATCCATAATTCTGACGACTGTACACTTGGACCTGATGAGCGACCCATCGAGCAAAGCATTTCTCATAAGCCTTTAAACGGTTAATTGCAAGGCGGGGCTATGATCTGAAATTTATAGCATTCACTTCGCAGCTTCTGATCTTATTTTCAAAGAATTCACATTAGTATTACATTAAACTGAAGCTTATCTGAACTCCAGGTCGCTGGTGTCGCTTCCAGGAACCCTGAGGTTAATGAAGCTCTCCTCCTCCTGCTCATCTCCTGATATAAAGACCAAGGAATGCATTTTCAGAAGCCAATGGAACGAATGAGTCGTGAAAGCAGTTGAAGACACTACATCAATCATTATGGAAGAGATGGTCTCAAAAATGATGAATGAATGATCAAACGCAAGCATAACCACCCTCCAATCAAATCAATCGCCAATTCAGAAACTTAAGCATCAAGCCTTTGATTAACCACAACAGCCACAACCTTAAGATGCAAAGGACTGGGGTGGTTGCGAATCATACGGCTTTATAGTAGCTGGGAAATTGATTCCCTACGGTGGGGTTAGTAAGATCGTTATCCGACTTCGGCTGATGCTGTTCCATTTTCATCCTTCTTCGACACTTATGGAAGCACTAAGTTTTGCAGGTATCATTCTAGCAACCTATTTTCTTCGCAGCTACTCTTCGCCGGCCTACCAGAAGTTCCCAGGTTTGGTATAGGCTCCTGAAGTACTCCCATCTCCATTATGCTATTTTTAACGTGCATGAAATTCCTTTCTAAATTCCACGAAAAATTGCCCCAAGTCTACTTGGCCACTTGAGTGGCCGTATAACACTCAGGCGTCTCATGGATGAAATGAGGCCTCATTAATAGAATTCAGTATAAATCTCTCGTTCCTCTACCGCATAGATAGTGTAGTGACTCCCCTGTGAAGTGGGCATTAAGAGTGCTTACAATGTTTCCTGAGTTTGCCGTAAAAAACGACAAAAAGAGTAGAAATTCATGGACTAGCAAGCTGGAAGTTTTGAAATGTTCATGGTAGTAAAATGGTAGCTATGCCTCAGAAAAAGACAAACTTATCGATTACGATCTCTGGCTTTCGTAAGAAGATATGAGTTAGTTTTTAAATATGTACATACCCTCCTTCGGAATGCTCGTTTGCTCCGACTTGAGCTGGTGTTCCAACCTTGCAAGGAAAATATTCTAGCGTTTCTTGCAAAAAAATGTCTCTCGACGACGACTAATAGCACAATATCACTAGCATATGTGACCGGTTGCGATTTTTGAGATATCTCTGGTTGCAGCATACCAACAAAGCGTTCCAGATATCCCGACCAGGAATAGGTCCCAGAGCGAATCCCTGGCTTCCATTCTCCACTTGCCCTTTAAGATCTCGTAGAATAGGGCACGGTCCCTTAGAAAGTCCCTTAATATCAGTAAAAGGTAGCCTGGAACATGAAAATATTTTTCCGACTCCTAACGTGCAAAATTGAAGATAGCTTTTGCTTCCAGGAATACAAGACACGCCACTGGTCAGCAGTGATAGTCGTGCGCCTCAGCTCGTCCGACTACTTCCACAATTACACTAACTACAGTTCGTCCTACTCTAAAAGCATACTGTCCAGGAGACGTCCAATGCAACAAGAATCGCACCACCCAGTCTCGGCTTGAAGAGTTTCTGCAGGAGCGCTTTTTTGCATTCCATGAAAAAACCGCTCCTTCTGGTGTCACCTGTGAATTGAAGCCGATGAATACACTTAAACTTCCCTGCTTGTCGTAGAAGGCTCAACAGCACATCGGATAGGGACCAACCTCACAGCTATCGAAAACGGACGATGATTAGTTTCGGAAATGTGCAGGCGCTGCTCGGCAACAATATCGAGGGTCCGTAGAACGATCGCTTGCTCCAACTTGAGCGGGCCGAAGCGAGGTAAGATGGTGGGACTCTGCAGAGCACTCTTCTTCCTCTTACGACAATGTACTTTTGTTCACTGGAAAGCCAAGTGCTACCAGATGCAAATCTGGTGTCGAATTGTTTCTGCGAGATTTCAATCCTGGTGAAGGAGCATCACAATTGTACAGTGTTATGCACCACCGGAGGCTTCCGATATAGCAAAGAAGGCTCTTTCTACGAGCAATTACACGCAGTACAAGAGAGTCTTACTAAAGGTGACAATGTAATCGTGATGGAAAATCTGAATGCCAAAGTGGGCTCGGACAAATCTTGTTCCGATATATGATGGGGAACTTAACGGAAATGGTGCGAAGTTCACGGATTTCTGCCGTTTCTACCGCCTCATCATTGGTAGCGCATTATTCGCGTACAGAGCTTGCCAAAAGTTCAATTAGGTTTCAACGGGCAGAGACAATAGGAGCAATAAGATTGATCACATTACGATCAGCAGTACATCTAACAGCTGTCTCCTGAATGTGAGTAACAAGAAAGGTGCTGACATCGGCCTCGAAAGGGGCCACCATCTGATTGTCGCTTTCTTTCGTTTGCGTGTTGCGTCCGCCACTTTTCGCAAGGATGAGGAGTTGCGACCCCCCAAACCTTTCGACGGTCCTGTGAAAGACGTTAACGATCAACACTTTATCCACGATGACGAGGAGCTGTAAAGATAGAAGGAACACTTCACCACAATTCTTAACCATATCACATCCAATAAAGTTCCTCGTCTTGTGATTAAGTGACGAGTCACTGTAACATGCGGATACAGACAGTTCCTCCAAACAGAAGATAAATCATCACACCCATCAATGCACTCAAGCAGAGTAAAGCGGCTGGATCCGACGGTCTCCCGGCTTTATTTTATTTATATATTTAACGCCGCTCCTGCAGTTTTTGTATATCTGCTGCTTCCACTCGTGTGGAAATCTTGGGAATCCCAGACCTTTCCAAGAGAATGGAAGAAAGGGATGTTTATCAAGGAGGAGTATCCGCGTGCTCTCTACTAAGGCAAAATTCATCGGTTAAATCATTCTAAAACGCATCAAACGATATTTCGAAGGCTCGATCAACAGAGACCAGCCGGCTTCCACTGCATTGACCACATCAGCACCTTATGGATTATTTTGGAACAGAGCGCCGAGTAAATCGTCGATCAGATTTAGAGAAAACTTTTGACAAGTGTATTTGAGGTACTCTATGCAGGGAGAGTATCTCGGAGAAACTAATTGCTAATTTCAAGTGCTGCCCCGAGGTGAAATCTCAGAGGAATTTGAGGTGCAGAGCGGAGCCCGCTAAGGATGCACTTGTCACCGACATATTTCCTCTTGCTATCGATGTCACTCTTCTTGTTCCCCTGAGCGGAGGCCGTAGAAGAGTTCAATGGACTATACTATCTTTCATTAAACAGCTCGACTAGGCTGATAGTATCTATTTGCTCCTTCACCTTTCCCACAGCCAAATAGCCCTGAATTTTGAAAGATAAGCAAGTCGCTTTGGACCGAAAATAAACACCAACAAAACCCCTGCATGCCAATTAATCGACACTCTTACACTGGGAACCTATCTAACCGCGTCGACCAATTTGTACATATATCGTCGAAGCCGTGAAGAGCCCGAATGGCTCAAGGGGTTAGAGCGCTGAGCTGTCATAGCGGAAGGCCACGGTTCAAATCTCACTGGCAGCAGAGGGATTTGTTATTATGACTTGATCTCGGATGCCAGTTAACCCAGCTGCGAATTAGTGCCTGAGTCAAATCAGGGTAATAATCTCGAGCATCGTTGAATCCACTTACGATTCAGTTGCGGTTATTTGATTCATCGCCGAATTTTGTAGGGTAATTTAAACATTCCACCCATGACAATTTTTTCCCCCGTTCCACCTCATAGCCTCACCATCGCACTGGTGGACTTAGTGACTTCATAGCAAATGTCATGTCGAGGATAAAGCCTAGGCAGATGTCGAAATGTCGAAACGCTTGCAATATCCGAGATTATTTGTCCCATTCTATCGGAACCAGACTCAAAGACCTGATTTGGCCGAGAATCCGGTTGAATCATCTTCCACTCAATGACTCTGGAGTAAAAGCCAGTTCCATATAGGATTCTTCTTCTTCTGGGTAGTCCTTTTTCTATTCCCTTATTGTCCGCAAGACAATGGTTCTATTCAGGAAAAGATTGCTTTCGCCCCAAGGGTGCTCTCTACTGCCTCAAAGACCGTTTCCCTTTTGTTTTGTTAACCCAAGTTCGATCCCTTCGTGTGAGCCCGCCGAGTAGGTTCGACATCTATCTCAACATTTTCTAGCTAAGATGCTATTCGTCATTTTTCGGATGACTTCCCCAAAAGGCCAACCATGGTTCGGCTTAATGTGAACAAACAACCTCTGGTGTAATGGTGTGTCTCTTCTCTTTTCTCTGGTGGCGCTGCTCCTATCGTGGTAGACATTAATTTGGTTTCGGTAGGATCACCTATTTTGACGCCATTTAGTTTGAGTTGTTACCACCTCGTAGATGTTTTTTAGGACATTATTATCACTGGATCCGCATAATTTTTAACGTCTTCTTTTATCGGTTATATACAGCATCTCCGGCGTGCTGAAGCCGGACCAGTAACCTATTTTTTTGCTCAATTCCCCTTCGGTTTCCTTCCTGAAGCTTCAATAGTACATGATAAGATGCAAGAGTTCCTCTATCTTCATTCCGCCAGTTTCAATGTCCGTTGGGATATTTTACTAAACAACGAGTGTGTCATGTGGCCCATATATCGCCTTTTCTTGTGGCCGATTTTCGACCTCACGCTCGGGTTGCTCCTACTAGGGCAATTTTACACTCCCAGTCACTACCACCACCGTTGCTTCCTACCCCTTACCCCTGGAGCAGCGAGCCTCACCACCTTTTCACAAGTGGCTCGGACAAAAGACCGCGAAGGGATTTATGGTAGAATTCATTATTTTAGTTGCGAGGACCAACAAACGCAATGTACTGCCGCTCCCTTTAGAGATTTCGACTGCTGCCAGCTATGTCCTTGTCATTATTATATTTGAGAGCAGACATTGTTCCGTTTAGTTTAAGTTAAAAGTATGACTTCGGACGAGGGTATTGTCATGGTCATAACCTCGCCCCAATAAAAAAGAAATAAAAGCTGCACGACAAATATCAGAAATACAAATAAAAAGTTACCGATTATATCTGACTAAATGTGGATTAGTTCGGTCATTTTTCTATCTGATAGTGTCACGAAAAGACACACGCAAATTCCAACACTCGTCATTCAACTAGTTACTGTCAGCTATTATTCAATCACAGCCTTCACGGATTTATCCTTGACCCTCCCGTCGAAACCAGTAAATATCATGTTGTCGTCCAAATCCCTCATTACTTTCCTATTGTGACACGATGTCCCGATCAACTTCAGCCTTCGAAACTCACAACAGTCGGACATAATCTATCGGTCATCTCCTCAGAATTATAGTAATTGTCGATACGATTCGTTAACTTTTCTGCTTGTGCTAGTTGGGCCGCCTTTTTCCCTCTTCTTCAGCCGAAAAGCCAAATTCAATTTGTTTGGAATGTCATCATCTGATTGAAAACTATTCATTGTTCCGACTCCATTGTTCAGGGGAATGCTAAGAGAGGCCATATTTAAACTGTTGCCCGCCTCATCAAGGCTGGAAGTAGGGTGGGCATAGTTGCAAAAATTAATAATAGAAAATCAAATCCTACTTAATTTCTCGTCAATGATAGGAGCAAAGCCAGAAAAAATGTCGCGAGATAATGGAAAGAAAATTGTCCTTGATTGCCACGTGCTACCCCCCATGATTATTCTTCGCATTGTCCCCGCTTTGTCTTAGATCTTAGAGCCACCTCCCCCGAATATTCACAAAAGCAAAGTCACACAATAGATTTCTATCTTCGCTTTTGTTCAGGTGAAAAACTCTACGTAATCGGCGATTTACTGTGCCCTTGATCCCTACAGGAGGGGCTCGAACGTACCATGAAACATTAATGCATTCTGATCCACGGAACAATCTATCATTATGGCGGGATGGAGACAGGACTTTAGCATTTTTGCCAGAGTGATTATCGAGATGGATGGATTTGTGTGGAGTCGCTGGGTCCAGTTCAGATGCTGCAAAGTTTTTGGGAAGTAACGAGATGTGTTGCCAGGGACTGGACTTGTTTGCGTTTCGGGATACCGCTTAAAAGTTCGGAAATTTACTGGGTTGATAGGTTGTTCTCAGAAAGAGTCTTATACTCGGATTACCCTAAATGGAAATTCATCAATCCAAACCGGGTAAGTCTTTCAGTTGCCGTCTTTATCTAGGCAAAGACTATTAATAGCGAGGACCAAAGGACATCATTCAATTTTCACGGAAAGCTACCGGCAACTCCAACCTAGAAGCAGATATTATTCCCCGTGCACTGGTTGACCTGTTGTTTGCCATATTGACGAACGACCCACGGTTTGTTGTTTCCCATTCATCATTTTAATTCGGTTCTTTGTTGGTTGTCGAGAAAGTTGATAGATGCTATAACCGTAATGATGAATAGATGTTTTTGCCTCTGTTCGGTGTAATTCCACTGCAGGGCCCCTCCAGGTGCACGGTCAGGTGGAAATCCATCCCGATCCCGACTGCCAGCCGACCGACAAACAGTGAGTTATGGCTGAAATTTTTCCAACATTACAGTGAATTGGTTAATCAACTTTTTCGCAGAACTGCGGAATGAAAAGGTCAGATAGTGATTACCAGGATAAATGAAAAATCGAACTCGTCAAATTCAATATTGGGAAAGGAAGTCACAATTTTCAGGACGCAAAAAGTCTCGCTGACTCGGAAGGACTCATAGGAAACAGAAAAATCGAATACATATCTCAGTAAGTAGAGGAATTTCAGCGAACGAGCCAGGAAATGAGAAACATTAACAGCTCCGAATGAAGGAAACGAATTAATTGGCCATATTACTTTCTGAATGAATTTGCTCCTGAAGCGTTTTCTATTAAATTGCATCCACCGTGATAACTTGCCTCAGTCTCCTCCATCCAATATTCATCACGGTTCAAACTCAAAGCATTTCCTGCTGAAACAACAGCAAGGTAGCTTCCCTGCCAGAAGACACTGTAAACAACAGCCAGGAAAGAGGGCCGACTAAACCACTCCACGTACTCGTATTTTCAATTAAAACTTTATTGCGGAAATTAACGCACCACACTATTCAGCCACAATAGCAATAAACCACACTCGCCGGTACGCGTTTGCCATCGGCAACAAACAGCAAACAGTTGTGTTTAGTTTGACAACTAACTAAATCCTTGAGGTTTGCGGAATGATTTCTCCCGTTCCCAATGGATGGGAACCAACGAGCACGGTACCGTGAGCTCGGAAGTCTTATCAGCAAATCCATCGCAACCCATTCCCTCCATTTCCAATAAACATGTGGCGAGACCGAGCGGAGATTGTTATCCTGTTCATCATGCAGACATAGGTATGCATTGTCTATAACGAGAAAGTCAGCGGGAAGGATTCAAAGTGTTCGCTTCATCTTTTCAAACACATCGTAGAATCATAAATCCTTTGGAGGCATATATTTGAACCTAATGGATGTAATTGAATCACCGAAACAGATGAATTGCATGTGAGCGCCGCGATATAGGAGGGATGGAAATAGTGTGGATAGAGTACCTTCGGGGCAACCTATTTCTATTTGGTATTGGTTGCTTGGAACGAATGTTTTGGAGCACAAGTGGTGAATGAAACACCGAATTGAAGCCTCAATTTTGAATGAATTTCAAAGTAGAATGCTTTAATGGCATGATTTATTGTGCAGAGTAATTGAAACCAACAAAGGCTAGAGATTCAAGATTTTCTCTCCCAATGGATTCTCAGCATAATGACTTAAGTTTCTTACCCTACAGATAAAGATTGCTCTAACTAGATTTAGAAAGTGAATGGGGAACTCGTCCCCCCTCCCAGCACAACCGGCAGAAGGAAGAGACTTCGGATTGACAGCCTCCGTGCTGACTCACTAAAATGGGAAAATATAACCCAGAATGTCTTGAAACTCAACTTGCGTGTGAAGACTGTGGAGAGTGGTCAGAACTTCAGCGGTGCTTTCTCTAGAATGTCACCATGACGATAGGGTTTCGTCACCCGCTATCAATACTAACGGAGTCTGACAGTACTGCACAATACAATCACTTAAATTGAATGTGCAGGCAGATGCAGTTATTTGCATCCTATTAAGCTTGGTCTCATTGTATTTCCTTTTTGTCGCCGGCTACGAAATAGTAGAACCATTCATGGAGACAAATACCATCCTCCGCCGGAGGATTTCTTTAGCTAAGGGAATAAACAAAAAAAATGCCCGCTTAGAAGCTGGATAATGAAATGACCAACTTCACCCTTTTGCCATTTCTGCTCGGTAAGTTTCCAATGACCCATGCAATCCATTTGCCTCTTGACTCGCTATCACAAGAATACTGAAAATGATTTTTCACTCCCATAAGTCCCTGCTCCTTCTACTTGCACTTCCATTCCACAGCATGGACAGCAACGGGATCACTCGCGCGAGGACCATCAGAACCAGCTCTCAGACAGTACGATCGGTAGATCATCATCATCATCAACGGCGCAACAATCGGTATCCGGTCTAGGCCTGCCTTAATAAGGAACTCCAGACATCCCGGTTTTGCGCCGAGGTCCACCAATTCGATATCCCTAAAAGCTGTCTGGCGTCCTGGCCCACGCCATCGCTCCATCTTAGGCAGGGTCTGCCTCGTCTTCTTTTCCTACCATAGATATTGCCCTTATAGACTTTCCGGGTGGGATCATCTTCATCCATACGGATTAAGTGACCCGCCCACCGTAACCTATTGAGCCGGATTTTATCCACAACTGGACGGTCATGGTATCGCTCATAGATTTCGTCATTGTGTAGGCTACGGAATCGTCCATCCTCATGTAGGGGGCCAAAAATTCTTCGGAGGATTCTTCTCTCGAACGCGGCCAAGAGTTCGCAATTTTTCTTGCTAAGAACCCAAGTTTCCGAGGAATAGTCTTGTACAGTAAGAGCTTTGACCCTATGGTGAGACGTTTCGAGCGGAACAGTCTTTGTAAGCTGAAATACGCTCTGTTGGCTGACAACAACCGTGCGCGGATTTCATCATCGTAGTTGTTATCGGTTGTGATTTTCGACCCTAGATAGGAGAAATTGTCAACGGTCTCAAAGTTGTATTCCCCTATCCTTATTCTTGTTCGTGTTTGTGTTTGACCAATGCGGTTTGATGTTGTTGGTTGATTCGTCTTCGATGCTGACGTTGCCACCATATATTTTGTCTTGCCTTCATTGATGTGCAGCCCAAGATCTCGCACTGCCTGCTCGATCTGGATGAAGGCAGTTTGTACGTCTCGGGTGGTTCTTCCCATGATGTCGATATCGTCAGCATAGGCCAGTAGTTGGGTGGACTTGAAGAGGATCGTACCTCTTGCATTTTCCTCAGCATCACGGATCACTTTCTCGAGGGCCAGGTTAAAGAGGACGCATGATAGCGCATCCCCTTGTCGTAGACCGTTGTTGATGTCGAATGGTCTTGAGAGTGATCCTGCTGCTTTTATCTGGCCTCGCACATTGGTCAGGGTCAGCCTAGTCAGTCTTATTAATTTCGTCGGGATACCGAATTCTCTCATGGCCGTGTACAGTTTTACCTTGGCTATGCTATCATAGGCGGCTTTAAAGTCGATGAACAGATGGTGCAACTGTTGTCCATATTCCAACAGCTTTTCCATCGCCTGCCGCAGAGAAAAAATCTGATCTGTTGCTGATTTGCCTGGAGTGAAGCCTCTTTGGTATGGGCCAATGATGTTCTGGGCGTATGGGGCTATCCGGCCTAGCAAGATAGTGGAGAATATCTTATAGATGGTACTCAGCAACGTGATACCTCTATAATTGCTGCACTGTGTGATATCTCCCTTTTTATGTATGAGACAGATAATGCCTCGTTGCCAATCGCCAGGCATTGATTCGCTGCCCCATACCTTGAGCACAAGTTGATGAACCACTTGGTGTAACTGGTCGCCTCCATATTTAACCAATTCGGCTGTAATTCCATCGGCTTCTGGCGACTTATGATTTTTTAGCCGATGAATTGCACGGACTGTTTCTCCTAAACTTGGCGGTGGCAGTATTTGTCCGTCGTCTTCAGTTGGCGGGACCTCCAACTCGCCGATGTTCTTGTTGTTCAGTAGCTCATCAAAGTACTCAACCCATCGCTCTAATATGCCCATTCTGTCGGAAATCAGATTTCCCTCTTTGTCTCGGCAGGATGAGCATCGAGGTGTATAAGGCTTCATCCTGCTGACTTGTTGGTAAAACTTGCGCGCCTGGTGCGGTTGCTCCCTGTACTTTTCTAGTTCACAGACTTGTTGGTTCTCCCAGGCTTCCTTTTTCCATCTGTGAAGTCGCTTCTCGCTCGACGGAGTTCGTGATAAATCTCTGCGCGTACCCGCGTTCTTTGAGAATGCAACATTACTCGGTATGCGGCATTCTTCCGTTCCGTTGCGAGCTTACATTCATCGTCAAACCAGCCGTTCCGACTCCTTTTGCGGCTGGGGCCAAGTACATTTGTGGCCGTATCCATGATAACGTTCTTCAGGTGGTTGTGAAGATCATTAGTTGATGCTTCATCTCCAGGTCCTCTATTGACTGCGGTTATTGCGGCATCCATTTCCCTCTTATAGGTGTCGCGGAGGGTTGTGTTGTGGATGGCTTCAGTGTTCACTCTCACCTGATTGTCAGAGGGGATTCTAGGTGGTATTGTTATTCGAACTCGGAGATGCCACCGGCAAAGCTCTTCGTCTCTGAGCTTGCATGAGGCGCTCACGATACACCTGGACTAATGTTCTTGACAAGGGAGAGCATCAGCCCATACTTCTGCCCGGTAGAATCGAATGAATTGTATCGTAGTCAAAACAAGACGTGTCCTACTAGAGGGCAATTAGCCGACTTAAAGCAAAAACTCCTTCCGCAACTTTCAACGTGGATCCTTGTGTACCTTAGCTTGACGAACTACATCCAGAATCTACATGGAAGCATCCACTGTGGATCTCCCTACTGTAAAACGTAGCTCACTCAGTGACAATTCTTCGTTGGCATATATCCTTTGAACGGGTCTATTCCTGATAAACTTTTTGTTCCTTTGCCTTTACTAATCAACATCAACTCCATCACGTTCCAGCGATAAGAAAAGAAGCCCTCTTCAAATAAGTGTTGGATGCAGCTAGCAGTTGGTAAAAAACTGGACACAAGTACCTCTATCAAGATGCAGTCGGATGCTAGGAAGGAAGATAATACTCGTCACTTTCCAAACTGCTGACGTTACTTCGAACGGGAAGCGCAATAATAATGTCGGCACAGCGCAGTCCGCTTCATCATCATCACCGACGCAACAACCGGTATCCTGTCCAAGACTGCCCCAATAAGGAACTCCAGACATCCCGGTTTTGCGCCGAGGTCCACCAATTCGATATCCCTAAAAGCTGTCTGGCGTCCTGACCTACACCGTTGCTCCATCTCAGGCAGGGTTTGCCTTGTCTTCTTTTTCTGCCATAGATATTGCCCTTTTAGACTTTCCGGACTGGATCATCCTCATCCATATGGATTAAGTGACCCGCCCACCGTCGCCTATTGAGCCGGATTTTATTCACACCTGACGGTCATGGTATCGCTCATAAATTTCATCGTTATATAGGCTACGCAATCGTCCATTCTCATACAGGGGGCCAAAAATTCTTCGGAGGATTCTTCTCTCGAACGCGGCCAAGAGCTCGCAATTCTTCTTGCTAAGAACCCAAGTCTCCGAGGAATACATGAGGACTGGCAAGATCAGTGTCTTGTGCAGTGAGAGCTTTGATCCTATGGTGACACGTTTCGAGGGAAACAGTTTTTGTAAGCTGAAATAAGCTCTTTTGGCTGCCAACAACCGTGCGCGGATTTCATCATCATAGTTACTCGTATTATCAGTTGTGATTTTCGGCCCTAGATAGCATTCTTAACAGTCCCGATATGATCGAAAAAATACCATCAAAACTAGGGGCGTGTATGGTGCAAATTTACTGATAGCCCACTTTCTCTCCTCCATTCACACTAATGAAGTATCTGCAGTCGTGGCTGCTGTGCACTGTGACCTACACTACAGAATGCGTGCTCATTAACAATTCTAACATGTCATCAGACGACTTTGTCTAAGTCCCGACCATTCTCCTCCGAAATCGTTGGACAGAATATCATTGAGCCTTGCTGAGTCGCTGATGTTTTCGATGGATTGACAGAAGTGTTCCCAGGACATCCTCTTGGCAGTCTTCTTACAGATTTGAAGACACTCCCTAAAGGATTGGCCGATACCGAAAATGTTCCTAATTAGTTTCTTTGGTTATGTTTTCTTACTGTATTTCTTGAGGCAGGAAATCTCCCGACGGTTGAATCCAATTTTGCTAGCATCTATTTTAAAGCTTGCTGATTTTTCTAACAAAGTCCTAAAGACCTGACTAAATTTGGTCCAGTTGATTCATTTTGGTTTCCTAATGGCATCAGAATCATAGTTTTCAGATTCACATCGAATAGTATCTAACTGGAATCCGAAAAGGACTTTAAAAGCTTCATTGTCTGCTATGATACTTACGTTCAGGATATCTTCCTAACTATCATATTTGTTCAAACAATAGACTAGCTAGGAGCAATAACAAAATTAAACAGAGGCTGACCTTCGTCGTTTCGTCCTATTTGATGCGCTCCAATAGCTTATGTCTGAGGATATCGTTTGTTATTGCGGATCCAAATATCTTCTTTCCATAATGTCAAACCATAGTTTATAATGCGCCTTTAAGTTGAATTATTTTCCCGGTGATCCGCTTCCAATCTCCTGTTCCGTACCGACATATCATCGACCAAGCTGAACCTGGAAATGAAATATAAAAAAGAAACGGTTGCACCGTGCCCGTGGAGCCTTCAAACTTCGGGTCTAAGTGCGTGATCGAAAGAGCAAAGCCACGTAGGATCACATCCTCCATCAATATTCCTCCCTAATCGTAGATAACCCAGCTTTTGGCTACGTTCCTTAAGAAGGATCCATTTCAGCTATGAAGTTACCTCAAGAGTTAGTCATGTCGCAAAAGCGTCTCCATGATGATTATTTAGTCGATCGTATATTTTTCTTTAGAGCTTCTTTGTACCGATTCCTACCAGCAGCTGAATCGGATTTTAAAGCTCGATTGAGGAGCGTTCTCCTCTGTTTTACCAAAGTTCCACCATGTTGTTTTACATTTCTTTCGCTTTCTAAATGGGCAGCCTCCTAGGAACATCAATGACCTACTGTTCCGAAAACTGCAAAATTGCGATGAGAAAGAAAAATCGTAACCTTGACGATATGGTACCAATGTGGCAAAAATTGGTGAGTAGATAGTGGTTGACGTTGCCCCGAAGGCTGGGATCGTCTCCATAAGTCACGTCTGTTTCTGCTCTGGCGGGAAAGACACTGCCACCTCAGTATCTGAAGGCCGAACTGGATTAACTATCAGAGAAGATACTTGAAAAATATTGTACCTGAGGCACAATGAGCGAGGTTCTCTGGCGATCTCCCAACCAATTTGCTAGTTTGCTGGGAAGGTTTCATCGCGTGATCAGCCGAGTAATACTTATACCTGAGATCGCAACAAGGTACCTCTTTCGCCAAAATAACGTAAGAAATACAAAGGCAGCACTGATTTTTTACTAAATTTTTTCTTTCTTTTTCTTCATGGTGGGAGGTGAGAAAGACGCTACTGCGTCAAGATGCAGCAGCGTGTGGGGATTCTCACTCCCCCTCCCCCATATTCTCGCGGCTCAATTCAGTTCCTGCAGATTTTCGTGCATCTCAGTTATTGTTGCGTTTACTGTGCTGCAATTTGCTTTTGACCGCAGCATCTCCTCCACGAAATTACGAAGTCCGATAACCACGTCCGGTCCGTCATTTAATCACCCTACAAATGGAACATAACATGCTCCGAAGCCTCGAAGTAGCAGTGCATTCAAGACAGTCTGGTGACTGGTCCAATCAAAAGCGATGCAAAAACTTTCCTATATCCTGCGTGACCCGCAAGAAACTGTGTTAGGTGGCAATTCAATTCTCCGTGTTTTCGCTCGACTCATTTTTAATACACACGATCAGTGCATAGGTTCAAACCCCTTTTTCGGAATTATCCTACTGTTACTGCCAACTTCTGTGCAGCTCCTTCCTAGTGGCTTCTCGGAATCGTTCGAAGGTTCGCAATCACATCGGATGGGTTTACTCCAATTCTCTGGTAGAGATATTGTGCCTCATACACTAGACGATCCAAGTGAATTATTCCCCTCATGACAGACACTACCCCACCCAATACTGTCCCATAGGCACTGAACATCCTCAGCTCGATTTGCCGGCATGCTTAATTCAGTTTTATCCGGTTCACCGTGTTGTCGAGTTCTTTCCTGACATCCAACATCACCACCGCACAGCACTTATCAGCGACGAAGCATCCAGAGCCAGATCCACGACCGTTAGTATCTCGTAGGCTGACGAAAGCGCTCTCCAAAACCCAAACTGCCTCTCTGATAGACCACCCGGTAGCTCGACGAAGGAAAGCAAACTGTTGTATATCACCCTCTTCAACATCATTTTTGAGTTAGTTTTTGGGACTCCAGTGGCAGAACCAACCTCTGCCTCCTCCACTCGGCGGAGAACACTGCTTATTATCCCTCGGTCTTCCCAGGTATCGAGACGAGATCCTGTTGAACTGTTGACTGACAATTTCTTCCTGTTGTGGGGAAAGAATTGCAAGAGTCGCGAGTAGTCACTTGGGGTGATTTTCCATTACAACAGCGCCCCAAGGGTTCGTAACAATTCCGCTTACTTTCCGGTATAGCCTTCCTAAAGCTGCTTTGAAGATCGGGTATTTTTTCTGCATCTGCCAAAATTCTAACTTCCTTTTGTTCTCTGACAAAGTCTTTACCCTCGCAGACACAATGACCTTAATAGCGAGATTCCACCCTTAGTTTGGTTTATTACTGTGGTGGAAATGCCGAATTGTAGAGTCGCATGTCTCAGTTAAGTGCTGACTTAGCTAACTTACCTTTTCCAGAGTCATTACCCTCGAATGGTGACCTCCTTCTTGAGCCAGAAGGAATGTCCCCTTTTTGAAAACTGCAGTGGACCAGCTTTCTATTCTGATTTTCCATTTCTGTTGTGTTTTCATTGAAACACCCCTTACGTCTTCGATATCGAGAAATATGATCTCACACACCCGCCAGACTATCCCTCTCGCCAACGAGCTACTGATCTAGCTTTGACCACTGGTTCGAAAGGTGGATCTGCGATAAGATTGCCCTCTTCTTCACACTTCCTGTACCTATTGTGCTTACTAGTACATGCTGCTGTAAAATGACTGATATTGAGGCATTTGAAACATATTTTGAGAGATACTTGCTCCCTAAGTAAGTCCTATTCTTAACTTGCCCGCGGTAATACTCCACCGGCAAATTAATAATAGCAATTTTTGTATCTCCATACGCCTTCTTCAGTCTCTTTATCGCACTGTCTTCTATTCCGCTAAAGTTGAGTTGTTCCTTTACAGAAGTATTTTCTCGTGATTTAACCTCGTCTGTCTCTTTGCAATCGATTACAATTTCTTGTTTTCCAGCTTTCACTTCTGCTTGCTTACCTAGCACCTTTTCCAACTTACCGCAGAAACTATCCCCCGTCTTCTGTTTAGCTCCTACATTGGATCTCCCTTCTACGCCTGATATAACTCACACTACCTTCCAGGCCTATCCATTTCGGACCGGCTTTGATTTTGCGAAGGATATCGGCGTAAGATATATCCCCTTTGTTAGAAATAATGATCAGTACCGAACGAATCCTTTTCCTTTTGCCTCTATTTGCTGTCCATCTTTGCCCATTGCTGGAATTTATCGGCGGCAAATTCATCACCTTTTGTCAAAGCTGAGGCTGCAATCGAAGAACTACCCGGGACTTTCGTCGAGTCAGCTATCTTCGACGAATAGGGTTTTTTCTACTTGGCCGATTGCTGGGTACTAAGGAGTTGACTTATTCCGCTCCTAGTCCGTTTGCCCACGTTATCACCTGCGATCCACGTGATACTTTGCCACATAATGCATGAGCATATTATTCCTCCACTGCCCTATGGATATTCCGTGCATATTCCATCTCTCTTTGGTGAGTTCATTTATGCTTTTTCTCAGTAAAAGAAGCGCTGTTCTAGCTTGCGGCCTTCTAGGATCGCTTTTACAATAACAGCATTCATGTCGATCCAGGGACTATCCGTATTTTTTCCGAATCCCATAACGAATATCAAATTCCGATAGGTAACGTTACCCTTGGTGGAAACCTTCCAAGCTTTGAGCTCTTACAAATAGGATGCGGTGTAGATGTCATTTCCACTCCACTATTATCTATTGTAACATTAGATGCGAAAAGAGTCAAGTTTCCCACTACTGAGGCGCTGTCGTCGTTGGATATCAAAAGCCGGGAGCCCGCTTGCCTAGTCTCAAAAATCGCCGGTACTGGGTTTCCAAAGCCATGCACTGTAAACAAACTTCCTTTCACGTCCTCTATCTTTGGTTTGGTTTCTGGATATCCTTTCCATGGCCAATTTTTATCTGCAGGTAGACGTTTGCTCCCGTCAACCCAGCTTGCGCATAAGCATGCCCAAGCGCACATATCTCCAGGTGCATACATGTGCACACTCATAACGCATCTGTCAAGTGTTCCCTTATCCCCCATACAGGGCGCAGCACTGAGTTAGACCTCAGCCTAAGGATCAAACATCACCCTAGGGAGACGTCTGAACCACTTTTATACGTTCTATGATGAAAGAGGTTGGAACGGTCAATGATACAGCCGTAAACTAGACGAAAAACCGTGAAAAGCTTAGCACCATACCTACCGCGAAATGCAAATGCATCTACTGCAAAATGCAAGCCACTTTTGAGCTTTGAGTAGTTAGTACGTTCCAATCAAAGTCAGCTTTCCACAGAGACTAGAGGAAGTTTCTGCTCCGAATTCCCGCAAGCACTACGAAGGGAATAATGACTCAGAAAAAGACATCCTCCAAGATATTACCCAGCTTAGGCTCGGGAGTAGGTCATAAACCAACGGCTTCACTTAGTCATAGCCTAATGAGGGGCTCATAGAGCAAGGTTGGGAAAACTGTCTACCCTTTATTGTGTAAATGCCGCCCTCCTTAGCCGAGGCATCTGCAGCAGAACCGAAGTGGACTTGCCTTCTTAAGATTTTTGCAACTCCAATCCACAAAGAAAAATATAGTCCTTTGGGTTTTCAGCGCATTTTAGGCTCTCCTTGAGCATAAGATAAGTTGCTCCCTTTCTCCTCCCTCTAATGACTACAAATATTTAGAATTATTCTGATTATCGGCCTCCTTGTTAAATAGATAAACAGATTCGCGCTAAGCCCTACTAACGATTTTCTTCTCTATATTCTGTCTCGAATTTCATGCTTTGAGTTCGACTAATCCTGTAAGTTGAGGTTTTATGCGTGTCCAATAACTACAGAGTAAAACCTCTTCAAATTGAAATATGACGAAGGGAATACAATTCCACATTGACTAGAATCCTAAAATTGAAAGTACACAGTAAAGAAAAGTCCATCAAGTTTGTACATAAAACTTTGTAGTTATAAAATTCAACAAAAAGGACCATCCAATAAAAACAGATCGCTCTACTAAGAGGCAGTAGAGTGGGAGATTATCCTGCAGTTGATATTGTATAGGAAAATTTTTCAAGCCTGACCAGACCATAAGGGAAGCAATAAACACATTTTATGTATGTCACAAGCTACATTTTATTCACTCCTCTTATTTTTTGATATCCTCAACAACTCAGTCCATAAAGTACCTTCCAGCACATAACAATATTGTCTTCTATAGGTTTTCGGCTGAGCTTCTGTCCTGTCCTTGCTCCACGGGCTGCTCCCGTCGTGATGCTTCCGTTATTCTTCTCACTCTTTTCTGGTCCTCGAATCTTCTCTGAGAGCCATCACAGGCAAGTGGAATTATAAGCCGCATCCCTCGCATGAGGACCAGATTCCCATTTTAGTTTTGCCTCGTCCCTTCCACACTTGAATTTGCCTATAAAAGTGAAATAGTGGCCACAAACTATCTCAGGCCCTTCATGTGAAGTAGTTGTTTTTTCGCCTCAAAACCTTGTGCTTTCACTTTTCACTCACCCAGAAGAGCAGGAAAATGATGGAAAACCGTATTTCCGAGTAGAAGCTCAGCATGGGTGTGTATACCAAATGCAGTCTTTGTAGGAGTAGGACCATGACGCCTGTTTCCAGAGCCAACAACTTTCACCATTTTTTTACTGAGCACGAAAGGACAAAAGTATTTTATGTGCACGGGATTTTCCCAAAATTTGCTTAGTAGATTCGTAGATCCTTTTCAAGTATCATTATTAGATAACAAAGGCATGGTATTATGTGGAGCTTTCTCCAGCATAGTGGCCTTGTGCGTAAGTGTGCCGGGGAGTCAATCTAAAGTCCGGAATTTATGTCGAAGCGTGTGAAAAGGATTTCTGTGGATCGTTTGCTTCTATTCTGGAGTGAAGGGGAGTCATGTTGTTCTCGATTGCTTTTTACATCCTTGATGATTTCAGCAACTTCGTATATCGACTAATTGGAATTGCTGCAGTCATGAAGGATTACTAATGCAAATGAGTAAGTTGACGCTCATTTCGAACTTCGTCCCAAAAGTTTTTCTAAACTGAGTCAGGACTAAATATAACTGAGCGAGCGAGTCTTTTTGAAAAAAACGCTTTATTTGCATAGCGGCTGAAACCTTGAGGGGCACTTACTATCCCCTAACTGAACCTATATCGATGGGAAATATTAGTAAACATAAAACTCTATTCCAACGAGGAGCACGTCCTACCGACCTATTCAGCCCCGCCGTCGGGCTCGTAAACACTGAAATAAAATACACACGTAAAAGTCAAGTACTCGTAGGTTCTTCAAATCTCGCAATATACGTCCGTAACACACAGATTATATGGAACTCATTGTGCTAAAAAAAGTATCCTCCATCATAGGCTCCATAAAACGTCGCAGAAATCCAAAAGGACATTCCAACCTGTAAGATAATATGTGTAATTCACATTTTTAGATTTGAAGATAAAGTTTTACGGTAAGTAAGTTTACTAGTGATCCTAATACACCTTAAACTGCCACCACAAAAAGCTAACTGGACCCTTTCTTCCGAATGCAGGCCATAAACTATGCCTCCATCGAAATTTTTTAATGAGATTTTCAAATTTCTGCTGGAGATAGCCGTCACCTCTGCTTTCAATTAATTAAACCCTCCAGTCGTGAAAGTTATTCAAGCCGTGGTAATTGCAAACCCAAAAGGTACCAGCCAGGATAACTATGTACAATGAATAACGGCGAAGACGACAACAGGACATCCCAGTCTTGTAACCCGGAGAACTGGAAACGAAAAAAACCTTAATCTATAATTTTAACCCTCCGGTTTCTGGGCACTCGAAAGATGGAATATGCCAGAATGGCTTAGTGGAGACCATGCAGGGAAATGTAAATAGAATTAGGGAAAAGGATCAACCGTTTCATCGCTTGTTATAGGAGACGTAGGGATGGTGTGGAAAGATATTAGGATGGAGATAATTCTTGATGTACTGACGTCAGGGTATGATTTTTATGTTTAAATTGAGGAGTAAATTTGGATTTTTACCATCTTTAGTGAAAATGGGGATTGGATCATATTTTTGTAGGTATCGTAGCCTTCGTAGATGGCAAACATCTTTTAACTCTTCAAAAAAAAAAATAACAAACGGCAACTGCACCACGCGGTAAAAGGGGCGACTAATGTTTAGTAGCCAAAGAGCTCGATTACACAGGGCAAAGTTTGCTGAATGGCAATGATTCTTGTTTATTTCCGAACCATGTCGACTCACACCTCTGAGTTGATAACCCCGGATAACAACCTAATATTCATACACGGAGATGGAAAATCTTAGAAAGACCCGTCCGCTCCGACTCTGTTGCGTGAACATCGGAGTTAAAGCGAGCCACCAGTTAGATATTATTTCACGGGGAGCGTTTGCCTTTGACCATTCCGCTCCCTTACTTCGTCCACAACTACACTTCTCCGGTGTGCCACTGCATACAGGACCATTAGACGAACCATGCAGCTTAAAACGGTGCAGATGCTGTATGTAACATGGGAAGTAACCTGTACGTGCACTGATCCATCGATGATTTGTCCCATCTGCGTTACCAGAGATCATGCTCTAACTTAATTCACCAGAATGACGAGATCATGCCCGCCAGCACCAATATTGTCTCTCCTGACATGGTTCTAAAAGCGCCGCAAACCCAAAGAGCTATCAACCAGTAAACCAAATTCACCTGCTTCCTTCTTTGAGATTTTGCAAGCGCTCTCGTCCACACACGCGACTTGTAAAACAACAACATTGTTGCAAGCGCCACAGTGGCACTAACTCCCGTTTTATATTCTAGGTGCCCTCTAAAGCTCAGTTTGGCGTCAATTATCACCCCAAGATGCTTGATAGTCACTGACTTCCACCTTCACCTACGGTTCGTTATTAAGACCACCTCCGTTTTCTCATTCGCCAGGATCAACCCGGCATTTTCCAGCCAGATCTCTATCGCTCTCACCGTCTTCATGACTGAAACCTCTACATCGTCTAGGTGCTCTGCTTCAGCACCTACAACCAAGCCATCGAGAAAGCCTGAAATCGTGCCCTCCTCTGAAATAGAAAACATAAGCACTCCATTGTACATGACATTCCGCACCAAGGGGCCAGCACCAAGCCCTCTGAAACCCTCCTGAGACGATGTAATTTTTTCGACCCTCATCCATCCGTTCCAGAGAGTTGTCTCTCCGAGATAATTTTCGGCCAAACCCGCTAAAATATTCAAGAACGCCTATGTCAGTCAATGCGCTTCTAATTTCATCCAGTGCCAACACAATACAGCAGCCACTACAATTCAGTTCGTCTTCTGCAAAGCTCACGAACATGCTTACAGCATCCACTGTAGAGTGGGGGCGATGAACCCATACAGGCACTGCAACAGGCCTTTGCCGCTTTCGACGATGGTAACAGTCTATTGTAGGTGACTTTCTCCATCATCTTCCCCATTGTACTCGTATCCAGCCAGCAGATTGGACGATATGATGCTATATCTCCAGGTGGCTTATTTTGTTTGGAAAGCAACACCAACTAGACAAGCTTCGAAGGTGTTGACAAAGAGGTCAGTTATGCGTCTCCTCTCGATCGTCGCTACCGAATTTTCCCCTAAGCCTCTGATAAGATCTTCTCGCCCGGATACATGCAGCTTACAAACTTACTGTTATTGTATTCCCTGTGTGGAGCAATCGCCTTCTGGGCATAATAGCATAATTTCACACCCGTTGTGTAATCTGGGTAACTCTTCCTATGGTCACACCATTTAAGGATACATCAGGTTCGAGCACCGGAGAGAACGTGTCCCTGGCAACACACCCGGCACTCTTTAAGAGCTCTTCTTGGACCTTGACTTACCTTTGATCTCCACGCATATTGTCTGGTGGTCATTATACGAATAGCCCCCACTAACTTGCCAAACGACTCTTCTGATTAAGGCAGGTGGATTATAGAATCCAGGCCTATATTGGATCCCTGAAATTGTAAGAGATCCCACTATTTGTGAGTACCACGTCCACCTCCGCGAATGCTTCAAGCACACCTTCCTTCTGATGAAGCCTTCCCCCTTTTCCTGGAAAGCTTGTTCTCCGCAACCCCATAGCGTTACTTGGCCCGGTCGATCCTTGACTCAAATGCCACTAGTGAGATTTCAATATGACTCACTAATTATGACCACATCGATATCGTTTTTATCGATGGTTTGCGAGAGCAGAGAGAGGCTGATTTGTTTCAACCTCATCTATAACTTGCGTTGAGGGCTTTCCTCCGACAGTCCACACCTTACTTCCTTTGGCTCAGTTGGCAATTTGAGTCCACTCCAGAATCCTTGCAACTCCTGCATTGCTGCAACCTGTCACCCACCTGGGACAATGAACAATTCAAATCCGCTTCAGAGTCCTTGAATCTCCTGCTTTGCTTCGACCTGTCATCCACGGGTTGGAAACTGACAAAAAAAAATACGTTCTGCGAAACAAACCAGAGCATTCTTCCAGTGTAGAACTATGCGTACTCTCGAAATAAGAGTCCTAGAAGTGGTGGAGAAAGCGTTAAGAAGGAAATGATGGAAGTTACATTTATCCACGCCAGAGGACAAAAACTGGCCATTGGCACCGTTCCTTAGAAGACAATGAGCCAACCTCTTCATTGCGGGAAAATGAAAGTCGGGCGGATCATCTGCAGGATAAGGTGCAGAGCAGTTCCGCTTCGCTGCTTTATGTGCTGGGCTACGGGGTTTACAAAGGGCAGGACAGAACCACCTTGGGTTGCAAGTGTGGTTAACCCGGGGACAAAGCAAAGATTTACATCATCATCAACGGCGCAACAACCGGTATCCGGTCTAGGCCTGCCTTAATAAGGAACTCCAGACATCCCGGTTTTGCGCCGAGGTCCACCAATTCGATATCCCTAAAAGCTGTCCGGCGTCCTGGCCCACGCCATCGCTCCATCTTAGGCAGGGTCTGCCTCGTCTTCTTTTCCTACCATAGATATTGCCCTTATAGACTTTCCGGGTGGGGTCATCTTCATCCATACGGATTAAGTGACCCGCCCACCGTAACCTAGTGAGCCGGATTTTATCCACAACCGGACGGTCATGGTATCGCTCATAGATTTCGTCATTGTGTAGGCTACGGAATCGTCCATCCTCATGTAGGGGGCCAAAAATTCTTCGGAGGATTCTTCTCTCGAACGCGGCCAAGAGTTCGCAATTTTTCTTGCTAAGAACCCAAGTTTCCGAGGAATACATGAGGACTGGCAAGATCATAGTCTTGTACTTGCTTTGAGCTTTGACCCTATGGTGAGACGTTTCGAGCGGAACAGTCTTTGTAAGCTGAAATAGGCTCTGTTGGCTGACAACAACCGTGCGCGGATTTCATCATCGTAGTTGTTATCGGTTGTGATTTTCGACCCTAGATAGGAGAAATTGTCAACGGTCTCAAAGTTGTATTCCCCTATCCTTATTCTTGTTCGTGTTTGTGTTTGACCAGTGCGGTTTGATGTTGTTCGTTGATTCGTCTTCGGTGCTGACGTTGCCACCATATATTTTGTCTTGCCTTCATTGATGTGCAGCCCAAGATCTCGCGCCAATCAACGCCTGCTCGATCTGGATGAAGGCAGTTTGTACGTCTCGGGTGGTTCTTCCTATGATGTCGATATCGTCGGCATAGGCCAGTAGTTGGGTGGACTTGAAGAGGATCGTACCTCTTGCATTCACCTCAGCATCACGGATCACTTTCTCGAGGGCCGGGTTAAAGAGGACGCATGATAGCGCATCCCCTTGTCGTAGACCGTTGTTGATGTCAAATGGTCTTGAGAGTGATCCTGCTGCTTTTATCTGGCCTCGCACATTGGTCAGGGTCAGCCTAGTCAGTCTTATTAATTTCGTCGGGATACCGAATTCTCTCATGGCCGTGTACAGTTTTACCCTGGCTATGCTATCATAGGCGGCTTTAAAGTCGATGAACAGATGGTGCAACTGTTGTCCATATTCCAACAGTTTTTCCATCGCCTGCCGCAGAGAGAAAATCTGATCTGTTGCTGATTTGCCTGGAGTGAAGCCTCTTTGGTATGGGCCAATGATGTTCTGGGCATATGGGGCTATCCGGCCTAGCAAGATAGTGGAGAATATCTTATAGATGGTACTCAGCAACATGATACCTCTATAATTGCTGCACTGTGTGATATCTCCCTTTTTATGTATGAGACGAATAATGCCTCAGATTTCCCTCTTTGTCTCGACAGGATGAGCATCGAGGTGTATAAGGCTTCATCCTGCTGACTTGTTGGTAAAACTTCCGCGCCTGGTGCGGTTGCTCCCTGTACTTTTCTAGTTCACAGACTTGTTGGTTCTTCCAGGCTTCCTTTTTCCGTCTGTGAAGTCGCTTCTCCGCTCGACGGAGTTCGTGATAAGTCTCTGCGCGTGCCCGCGTTCTTTGAGAATGCAACATTACTCGGTATGCGGCATTCTTCCGTTCCGTTGCTAGCTTACATTCATCGTCAAACCAGCCGTTCCGACTCCTTTTGCGGCTGGGGCCAAGTATATTTGTGGCCGTATCCATGATAACGTTCTTCAGGTGGTTGTGAAGATCATTAGTTGATGCTTCATCTCCAGGTCCTCTATTGACTGCGGTTATTGCGGCATCCATTTTTCTCTTATAGGTGTCGCGGAGGGTTGTGTTGTGGATGGTTTCAGTGTTCACTCTCACCTGATTGTCAGAGGGGATTCTAGGTGGTATTGTTATTCGAGCTCGGAGCACCATGCCAACGAGATAGTGATCCGAGTCTATATTGGCCCCCCTATATGTTCTGACATTCATCAAGGCTGAGAGGTGGCGGCGTTCGATCAACACGTGGTCAATTTGGTTGAAAGTGAGAGGCCCACGTATGTTTGTGGACCGCTTTCCGCGCAAACCAGGTACTTCCAACAACCATTTCGTGTGACCCTGCTAATTGAATAGTCCGCAGTCCGTTATCATTTGTTTTTTCGTGTAAGCTATGGGAGCCAACGTATCGCCTGAATACGGGCTCCTTCCCTACTTGGCTGTTAAAATCCCCAAGTATGATTTTAATATCATATCTGGGACAGGCTTCGAGGGTTCTTTCTACTGCCTCGTAGAAGGTATCCTTCTCCGACTCTGCAGTCTCCTCTGTAGGGGCGTGAACGTTTATGAGGCTTATATTTCTAAACTTGCCTCGCAAGCGCAGAGTGCATAGCCGTTCGCTTATGCTTTCAAAGTCGATAACAGCAGGTTTCATTTTTTGGCTAACTAAGAAACCTACTCCGAGCACATGGTTTACTGGATGACCGCTATAATATATGGTGTAGTGGCTCTCCATCGCATCTCTTGCAACGCTGTTACATCAGCCCTATATTGGGACAGGGTATCGGCTAGCTGCTTATCAGCTTCATCTCTGTACAGGGAGCGCACGTTCCATGAGAAAATGCGCAAATCGTTGTTCCTTTGTCGTTGCCGGATCCGTCGTTTTAAAATCCGTCCTATCCGAGGCTCCTGTTGTGGCTTCGTAACAGGTTGTTTTCCGTGTAGGGTTGTCAGCCCTACCCAACCCCGAACCTGGAGGACCAGTTGGTACAATTTGTTCCGTTTTTAGGCGCGGGAGACTCGCCTTCATCCTTCTCCGTCTGCAGCTTTTCGTCAAGAAAGAGCTCCCAGCGGTCACCACGTGGAGGTGGAGATAGGGTTTGGTAGTAGAGCTGTTGGTATTGGTTCAGCAGGCAGTTCCCAGGTTTTATGCTCCATCGTGGGTACCAATCCACATTTCGCCCCGGGACCTATACTACCCTTTGACCAGATTTACGCGTTGGAAAAATGCTGTGCTCTTTGCAAGGATTGTAGCCTGCAGAAAAAGGACATGGCTAATGTTCCCCGTTCTTGGTGGTGCCATGTCTTCAAAGAATAGCTAGAGGAACTGAAAAACAGGCATCATGATCCACATCTCACAAGGGACCATGCATGATAAAGCTGATGGAACATGAAACAAAATCTGGTTTACTGCTCCACAGCAAACAGTACCAAGTTAATAGTTCACCATCGTGGTTACCGATATATCTGCCACTATTGCGATTTGGGTGAAAGATACAGACACCTTGTGAGTATGGCCATGATGACATAACTTTTTGGATCGTTAATTTTTATACAGAATGGAATTCGATTGATGTTCTAGTTGGAGTCGACTTTAACGCCACGAATGGGGACACCAAGATTTTGGGGGCACACAGGTTTCCTAGATAGGGCCAGATCGGGACTTATTATGCAAAATATAGGTAGTGTTTCAATATTTCGGCGTTCTGATTTCGAGGGTACTATTCCTATCGCGACATTTGCTGCAGAGTCCTTAAAGAAACGGTGTAACGATGGAGTTTACTTTAAGCTTTCACTGCCACTCACATTTTTCAGTATATTTCCTTGTAAATGGCTTATGATTCCTCCTAACTTTCTGACATCTGGCAAAAATCTAGTAGGCGGATCATCGGAGTAATCGAAGTTGGCAAGTTCGAAACCCTCTCAATATGGGTAAAAGAACTACAAGACCCTCAAATGGATAGAAGAACTGCAGCTGAATCGTTCGTGAACTCGACAATGAGTCTTATCACCGTCGTGGAAAGCCAGCTGTATGCTAGTGCGGACCGAAATGACAAGTGTGCCTCAGACAGGCGGTTTGCACAGTGTTCCAAAAGCCAAGGAAAGCTCAGCGTAGATCGGCGGAATACAGGAGAGGGGCAAAGGAACTCCGCCATGGAATCAACAGGCGGAAGCACCCATATAGCATTGACATTAAAACGGACCTATGAAGCCACGTGTATAGGTTGGTTACCAGAAAACTAGGGGCTCATCGATCACACTGTTCACACTCATAGAAGCAGAGAAAATGGAAGAGCATGTGCATGTACTTTTTCCTGTCCCCATCTGAACTGATGTTGATGAGAGTGGATTACTGAGAAATACTCACAATTCACTGTAAAGAAACTGAAAGAAGCGATTCTGGCACTCCCAACCAAGTGCTGCAAGTTGTATCCAAGTGTAAGCCAGACTTCCTACTCAGCGCATTCAACAGTGTTTTAACTCCAACTGGTTGTAAGACTCGTGCTGAAAAACTAAGGCGAAGGCGACCCCAAGGCAGCGTCAGCCTACCGTCCTCTCAGTATGTTGATCGTCCTGACGAGGCAGGGGGCTCTCACAGTCCCCCTGTTCCGGTTGGAGAAATCGGCGTTATGGTTGACACGAAGATGAGCTTTTTCGAGCAGATTCGGAACAATGCCAATGTGAAAGGTCCCTTATCCAGGAGGCATTGAGTGTGGTTCAGTTCCTTCTACACACAGTTCGAAAATATGGTCTGGCGCCCTCTGTAAAGTATTAGGATGTACCACCAGCACCTAAATCAAGTATAAAGGCCAGGATGTTGATGAGTTGCATACACCTCTCGGAGCCAGGAGTAATATTGATAGAATGCATTATTTAAATCACTTCCCACGCTACAGACCGAAAGTCTGCATATATCAAAGGGAACAGAGATAGTAGCGATGGTAGGGTAGCTAAGGCCAACTGAATAATTGACTGTGTCCTTCTGCACTAAATTAGCCTCGCCTGCGGTATTGAGGCATATGATCAAGCGCAACGCCAATTTATCTGAAGTCTAGAACTAGGTGCGTTATTGTATTTCAACCCCCCAAATAAAGTTTCACGACGACATCCACATCCAAGTCATTCGCGAAAGTTATTATAGCCTTCTCCGGCATGGTAGAAAAAACCCAGTTGTATAATACATTAAGTTCCACAGAAAAAAACCTATCACTAAGCCATGTGGCAGGTCTGTTACGGCGATCTCTCACTCGTATCGTATCAAAGCATCCCTTCAGAGAGAGATACCTTTCGTTTATGTTGATCAAGTCACTAGGTACACCCGGTTCAGCCATTGAGCTTTTATTCCAATCCCAACTAGCTGAATATTACCGACTTTTCGCAGCAATATCACAACTCCACAATGTTTGTTAAATGATATTGCATGCATAGCTAGCAGAGGTTAATATCACGTGAATGGTCTTAATCGTATAATGGAATTCATGGAGCGAAATTGATGCTCCAGGAAGCCATCACAATATTGTATGATAGAGAAATGTTGTAAATGGCACTGACTAGTATCTTCCCTATAACATCGGACGACATGCCTCAAACACACTGATAAATCAGTCAGGTCTGGTCTTAACAGCGAACTATAAGCTCCCGTAGCTTTCTTATCATCAATTCTTTGGCACATCTCCACAAGTTTCCCCTCAATAACCGTAAGTATAGTGAAGACATCCGACGTTGATGTATATTTTTTTTCATCCCTTTTCCGAGAGAGGAAAGATCCCGTCGTTATATTGAAAAGAAGATGTGATCAGTTCAACTGAGTTCTTCATACTTACCTTGCACAGTTTCCCCAGGGAATTAAATCCTCGGCCCAGACTGTTACTTAACCGGCAATGAATCTGGGGTTACGACCTCTCGCTTTTAAAGCCAGACCTACAATTTCCTCATATTGTCCAACCGTCACATTTGGAGCTCAAGGTGACGGTTAAGAAGACGGCAGGAATCCTGTCGGCCAAACCAAAACCAAGTGGCTGTGGAAAACCTCCTCCTGGTGGCACCGAAAGACCCTGTATTCACTTTGATTTGCTGGCCGTGATACAGTAAGCGAATGCTTTCATAGCCTAATTAGGATGATCTGACCCGAGTCTGCACGAAGACTCATCTGAAGTGTTATGGTTCAACACTAGTGCCATACTCCAAAGTTCGGTAGAGATTTAAGTGGTTGATGCATCCACCAATATGAATAAATTGAGCCGCGCACTCAGTATAGACTGGGGCTCTGGTTGTGGTCACGAAACCAATCTGTGTCTTAAGAAGACCGTAGGATTAAGTCCAGGACAGCTGCTCACGTTGAACCCATAGAGACGTAACCGTCACATTTGGTGGAGGGTAACAGTTTATTATTTCTCGGATGATTCGATTTTCAAACACTTATATATCTGCTTTAGCAGTTGTACCTTTGGCCCAACTCTTCTACTCTTACTGCTGGAGTCAGGCTCGCAGATGATGGTCACTTTGAAGTCCTTTTTCAGCTGATTCTTTCTCTTAGGTGGTCCATGAGAGGAAGTCAGCTACATCTCAACAATTGGGGTCAATTTGTATCAACGTCATTCCTGAGTCGGCAAATGGCACAGTCTATTCTTTCTTTACCAACGCTGTTTGTGCCAGTAAACTGATGGTCCAATCATACGCCTTCCTGAGATCAGGATTGCGGCGTTTTGGCCTGTTGAAGCACAGGCAATGAATTTCGATGGCCCTACTACACGCCTACTCTCTCTGATGTTTACTAGAATTTCGGATTTACGATGTTTACTAGAATTTCGTGCTATTCTAAGCAGTTGTTGGTGCTACCATTGTCATTAAGACAAACAAACAAACGCTTTACAAAGCTTCTCAAACGAACTATATAAAGAACAATTAGTCTATCTTATACTCAGAGAACAGATTGGAATGGGTAAGGTTGATACCCAATCAATCAAAACAATTTCCTATGTAAACACACACGTCCTTTCACAATGCCTCCGCCTGCCGGCAAATTACCTCAAACAATTCCTGAGAAAAGAACGAAAATAGAAACAGACGAAATACCCATTTCAATACTTTCCCAACATCCAATCAGCCCTGCCAAATCGCCCCAACAGATAAAAACGCAAAAAGGATGTTAGGCTCTTCGAATACACCAGATAATCCCAGTGTTCAGGCACATTCTAATTGCTTACAAACAAGAGCAGTTAATTATTTGCTGTGGCTCACATCGCCTCCCGGATCCCACTGGCCCCAACCCCGAAGTGTAGACATTTCTCTTTCATTTTCGAGCATATCTTATTTGGAGCCTTCGCCACACCAGGGACGATCCTTTTTCAATGAACAGCAAAACTGAAACGGAAGAGAAAAAAAAATAATAAAAACATGGGAGGATAAATTTGGTTACGATACAGTTAGAGAAGGACATTATTTAATAAAAACAGCATTAAGGGGTCGTAAATTATCCCTCTGATGACGTGCTAACTTACCTCTTATTTTACTTTTCGGCAGGAGGGAGTGGGATGCGGAGATTGATGTGGATTAAGACGGAAGGAGGGACAATTGGACAAGGAAGGAGTGAAAGTTCAGATAAAAATATTATGGGAAACTCCTTTACGATATGCTCCAAATTAGTTTGCTGACAACTTAAATGAAGGAAGTGATGGATGAGAGTTGGAGGAGCTCAAGGAAGAGATTTATGTGTTAATGTATCTGTATTAAAGTGGGATAGTTCGAACATGAGAATGATTAGAGTTACCGAGTAAGAATCTTTGCTTTTAGGGCTGCTCCGAGGCTGCTGATTAGTTTTTGGGTTTCTAAATTTAGGGGGCACAATCAGGACTTAGAAATGGATGAAGGAATGTCACTCCAAGGAAAGGCTTTTTCAAACCCTTGTATTATCAAATCTAAGAACGAGGAGGATATGAAAAGGATTTACGCTTTGATTTCATTGATTGACTGACATTCAGAAAACTTAGGAACTTCTTTCGGTAGGGAATGTGCTGCGATTCAGAAGTCCTAGATGATTTAAACTATTCCTTGATTTGCAATTATATGAAATATCATTCAAAGCTGTTCAGTAATATTAGGAATTGATGTTGTTCCTAACTTACAATAGAATCTAGGAAACATATGATAGTCTCCCAAACTTTTGCTCTGTAGCCGCTTGTGGATTACTTCCATTGGTCCCCTACCATCTACCAATATGTACTCCTTCTTTTTCTCTTTTTCTTCAGCCTTTGTCCCGTTTACAAGCGGGGTCGGCTCGTCGTGATCGGCTTCGCCATTTGGCTCTATCGAATGCCTGATCTGGGTGCAATCTCGAGGCTTTCAAATCCCCGTCCAGCGTATCAAGCCACCGTTGCTTAGGTCTGCCTTTTGGTCGTTTACCATCGACTTCGATGTTCAGACCAATCTTTGCAAGTGAATTCTCGTTTGCACGAATTGCGTGACCATACCATCGAAGACGCCTCTCTCGCAACTTTTCCACGATCGGTGCAACCCCATAACGATCGCGGATATCCTCATTTCGGATGTGATCTAAACGTGTGACGCCACTAGTCCAACGTAGCATCTTCGTCTCCATTACCGCAAGACGCCGTTCATTGTCTTTTATGGTCGGCCAACACTCAGAACCATAGAGAGCGACTGGACGGACGACCAATATGTACTCCTGAAACTCAGAAGTAAAAATTTCTCTACCTGCGGCAGTTATAACAGGTCTGTCTTTTCTTCCCATTAGATATTGACATCCCCCAATTTGGCAGGATTCCTCGACGATGACCAACCTTCTCTTAATAGGTTATCTCAATAAAGGAAGTCCCCTCGAGAACAAGGATGCTCCTAAACGATAACGAAATTCCAACCCCAGATGTGACTACCATTCAAAGGCTAAAGGCGCGAGTGAAAGTGCCTCTGCGAACGGTAAGAAAGAGCTCTACCAATATGAACGCGCATTCTCCAGTGAATATAAAGCCATAACAGCTTACTATGAAGATTCAAAGAAAACCAACAAAAAGAAACGAAATAATTGATGGTGAATCTAAGTCCTATCCCAATTGAAATTAGTTCACCAAAGGGGCCTTAAATAGCAGAGAGAATTATGCTTCTCTATTATAGAGAGGACAGAATTTGCAGCGCTACTAGGAGTACTGCAGTGGTGAAATTGACAATGCAGACCACGGAGGGGCACTAACTATCCCTGAAGAGCGATGTGCGAACACCAGACAAGCCACAACGGAATGCCTAGATGTAATCGTTAACATCAAAAAGCTGGAGTACAAGTCTGCAAATAACATGACGACGACGGTGTATACCACAACCCGTAACCATCTTACTGAATTTCGAAATCGCAATTAATGATTGGGATCCTATTGTGAGCCGCGACGTGATGCGGAAATTCCACTGAAAAAATTGGACGATGCAATGAAGTTTGCTTGGTGGACGAGCTGCGCATATTCCATTTAAAACCTACAAAAACCTATTTGTTTAACACATGTCTATACCAAGAAATACATCAATAAAAAACCTTGTCTTGAGTGCAAAAGGAAACACCATTTCGGACTGCAAACATGGCTAAGCATCGGGAGTTTGGAGGAGTCGTTCTTCCCATAATGTCGATGTCGTCAGCATAGGCCAGCAGTTGAGTAGACTTAAAGAGGATGGTCCCTCTCGCATTTATCTTAGCATTACAGATCCTTTTTCCAAGGCCAGGTTGAAAAGGACGCATGATAGGGCATCCCCTTGTCTTAGATTGTTGTTGATGTTGAATGGTCTCGAGAATGATCCTGCTGCTTTTATCTGGCCTCGCACATTGGTCAAGGTCAGCATAGTCAGTCTTACCAATTTCGTCGGGATGCCGAAGTATCTCATGGCCGTGTACAGTTTTATCTTGGTTAGGCAATCATATGAGGCCTTGCAGTCGATGAAAATATGGAGCAACTAATGGCCATATTCTAATAGTTTTTCTATCCCTTACCGCAGAGTGAAAATCTGAGCTGTTGGTGATTTGGCTGAACCTTCTTTGATATTGGCCTCTGATATTCCGGGCGTATGCGACTATCCCGGCTAGCAAGATAGCGGAAAATATCTTATAGATGATACTCAGCCAGCTGATACGTTTATATTTGGTGGACTGCGTGATATCTCCCTTTCTATGTATAGGACAGATAATGCCTCGTTGCCAGTCGTCAGACATTGATTCACTTCCCACACCTTAAGTATCAGGTGATAAGTCGCATGGTGTTGGTCACCCCCATCTTTAACCAATTCGGCAGTGAGTCAGTTACAGGCAAATTATGGTTGCGATGAATTGCATGGACTGTTTCTTCCATGCTTGGTGGCAGCATTTGTCCGTTGCCTTCAGTTACCGGAACCTCCAACTCGCCGATACTTTTGTTGTTGAGTAGTGCAGCAAAGTACTCAACCCATCGCTCCAACATGCCCTCCCCCTTCCTCGACTCCACTCTGTTGGCTTGTTTGTAAAACTTCCGGGCCTGGTGCGATTTCTCCTTGTACTTCTCGAATTCACAGAGTTGTTGGTTTTCCCAGACTTCCTTTTTCCGTTTCCACTCGTCGAAGTTTGTGATGGTGTTGTTATGCGAACTCGGAACGCTATGCCAACGAGATAATAATCCGGAGCCCATATTGCCCCCCCCCCCTCTCCCTATATGCTCTGAGATCTATCAAGGCTGAGAGGTGGCAGCGTTCAGTCAGCATGTCAGTTTGATTGAAAGTTTGATTGCTTTCCAACAACCATTTCATGCGATACTACTAACTGAATAATTCGTAGTCCATTATCATTAATATTTTTATGTAAATAACGAAATTGGACATATCTCCTGAATACGGGCTCCGTTCCTACTTGACTCCACATATGATTTTGACAACATACAGACGTCGAAGGTCAGTTCTACTGCCTCGTAGAAAGTATCCGTTTCCGACTCCGCAGTCTCCTCTGTAGGGGCGTGAACATTATTGAGACTTATATTTTTAAATCGGCCTCGCAAACACAGAGCTCATAACCTTTCGCTTATGTTTTCAAAGCCGATAATAGCTGGTTTCATTTTTAATTAACTAGGAATCCTACTCCGACCAGATCGTTTACTGAATGGCGGCTATAATATGTGGTATAGTGGCTCTTCTCTACGAAACCGGTCCCTGTTCAGCACATATCTTTCAACGCTGTTACATCAGCCCTATATTGGGACAAGATATCCGCCAGCTGCTTAGCACGTCCATTTGTACAGGGAGCGCACGTTCCATGGGAAAATATGCAAATCGTTAGTCCATTTTCGTTATCGGATTCGTTGTTGTCAAATCCGTCGAGTCCGAGGCTCCTTTTCTGACTTCGTGACTTCGATTTTCCGTGTAAGATGGTCAGCCCTACCCAGCCCCGAACCGGTAGGACCAGTTGGTACAATTTTTCCTGTTTTCATTTGCGGCAGACTCTTTTCATCTTTCCCGCGAGAATCGTCACGTGGAGGTGGAGGTACGGGTTTAGTAGTAGAGCTGTTAATGTTAGTTCAGCAGCCATTTCCCAGGTTTTATGCTCCATAATATGTACCTATTCACGTTTCGCCCTGAGAGCCATACTACCCTTTGACCACGAATTGTTTTTTGTTGTTGTTTGCCACCCCCAAACTTGAACAGATTGCTAAAAATACGCAAGGCTTTCAATCTCGATTACCAAAAAGCCCTCGTTGTTGAATTGGCCTCCACGAAACTTTCAATTCCCTTGTCGCTAGTATAGCACAACAGAACAAGATCACCGAGAACACTCTAAGTGTAAGACGCGCAATTAACAACGAAGCCATTTGAACTCCCTAACAGTCCACCCTGCCAGCTACTGATATTACCAAACTTATGTCTCAGAGATGCCGACACCAGGTACCTTCACCAATAACCGGGGAAGCTAGCAAAATCAGCTCTGATTCAGGCGGGTGAGGTCGACGCTATCAATCGTGCAGGAAATCGCCAGGACATCAACGACCACGATATCGGCATTATGTCCCCGGTAGACTCGAGCTTTGTCGTATTTTCATGGATAAGGACAAGCTCGTCAAATCCATGCGCCTTCAAAACCCCAGGATTCCCATAGACGACTGGGTAGTTATCAAGGAGGAAGAACTCTAGACGAACAGCCAACCTTTTCTACTCCGTATAAACGGAAAGTGCCTGGAAGCACTGGAGAAGCTAAACTATAAAGTGTGGTTCGGAGTCAGAAACGCGTAGGTGTAAGTGTTCCGCTCAGCAAAACCGGACGGCGGCCTGGATCCAATCAACGCCGCCTACAAACTGTTAGAGGAGATGGAATTTGATGGTCCGACAGGAACTGACGAAACTCCCATGCGAACAGATCATGCTGAGAGTCACACAGATAAATCTGCAGCACTCTAGGTGCGCCTCGGCTAATCTGCTTGTCTTCCTCCTAAAGGAAGACATCGACTTCGCACTAGTCTAGGAGCGCTGGATCGGAAGGGACCGAACCATCAATGGGCCCAAAGCAAATAATATAATTTAATTCACAGGGCAGGAGTTTCTGATCAGCATGTATCCTCGTGAGCAAGAGTATGCACGCTTTCCTGTGTTTGGACCTGAGTTCCAGGGACCTAGTCCTGGTCAACCTGGAGCAGACAGGGGCAAAGAACTTGGTTCACAACCGATGAGCTCTGCCAGAAGAACTGCAACATTTGATGATCACCATGGCAGAATAGTGACCCCATGCGGCCAACCTGTTGATAGGCTGCGCGGCCAATGCAAGGCGTATTCTTTGGGGTAGCTCGGAAATGAACGAAAGACGTGAGTCATTCTTTGGTTTTATTATTAATACAAATCTATCGTTATGTAACAGGGGCAGTACAACCAATAACCTTCATTTTCCCAGCTCGGAGAACTGTGACGGTTGGCAGGAGGGCCTTGATATCACCCTGCTAGAGGACGATGTGAGAGAGCTGGGGAGAGTCTGACCAGAGATCCTTCCCAGATCG
This sequence comes from Hermetia illucens, assembly GCF_905115235.1. NCBI lineage: Eukaryota > Metazoa > Arthropoda > Insecta > Diptera > Stratiomyidae > Hermetia > Hermetia illucens. The sequence goes on from NC_051852.1 coordinate 42,306,386, forward strand.
TAGTTGGATACTTTCCAGTCTATATCTCGCCCCAGAGGTTTCCAAAACTTCCAGAGACCCCAGGTGAATCAACTGGAAGAAGTTTGATCAAGTTATCAAGAAAGAACTCTACGGTGCGCAAATTGACAAGATTGACACGACAGAGGAATTGGAGTCAAAGGTCGGGGCTCTGGAAAAGACATTTGACACCGTCTTGGACTGGGAGATAATACTATTAGGAAGCCATTGAGAAGGAAGAATGGAATCATTAGACCAACGTTTTAATACACATCTCATTCCTGAACTGATGCTCAGTTTACTTCGCAGCATCCAATTGAGACTTTACTTTTACCTTTATGATCCATTGAGCTACAAACACTTCCTAGTCACTATATCAATTTGAAAGATTAAGGTTTACTCCAATTAATAATTACCTCTGAATCCGAAGAAATTCAAGAATAAACTATTAACATTCCAACTGCAGAAATCTCCTCTAATTAAAAAGTTAATTTTACTTAAATCTACCCCCAAATAGTTACCAGGGCCCAGACACATTTCTTATTAAAAGCCTCATTTTAGGGTAGGTGAAATCTCGCCTGCACAGCCACCAACGTCCTAAACCTACCTCAACCCAAATCCGTTTATATTAATTACCATCACTTCAATTCTCCCCTGCATGCAACCCCAACCCCAGCCACTCCTCAAACCGTCAACTCCTAGAATAATTTCACACAATCATCTCGTAGATTTTATGCGAATCGTAAACCTTAAAAAGTGTTTACGTTAACTTACACATAAACGATGAAAAGGTGAAATCCCCATTAAATCCACTATTCGGAACATTTAATTTCATTTGAATTCAGTAAATTCTCGTTAACAATGGCTCCAGCCCGAACGAATGGTCACCTGAGAGCAACACATACACAGTTGGAAAAACAATGGTATCCCCGCCAGGCGTACTGTGAAATTCGACAAGATCCGTAATAAAAATTTAATTATGGGTCGGTGGAGCTTAAAGTATCTGAATCCCACTCAACAAGGGCGAGTGAGCGCTGCACGAGGGTGGATATATAAAGTGAGTAGTGCCATTGCCAGAATCAGTGCACTGAGCACCTGTAAAACGAATAATGGTACCGAATGCAACAGGAATGTATGTGTGTGCAGGATTTTATGAGTTTTTTGTCAAGAGATTTTCTCAATTTTAATACCAAAAGGAGTAAGTGCCTTTTAACAAGTGAAGGAGTCTTTCTGTCTGCACTTTTGCTAGTATGCCAGTCACATGAAAGCATCTCGGATCCAAGTAGATGGCAAGGAGCAACGTCCGAAAAGGAAACAGCATTTGCTGCTCTCTCCGATTTGTTTACTTAAGTCCTTTTATTGTGGAATCTTTTATTGCTTGACTTGCAAAATTGCAATTGATTTCCCCGAAGCACATAATTGGAGCTTATTGCACATTCTCTTTTGATAAATGGAAATAACGTAAATTGTATCACAAACGTAAACTTTGTCTCCAAATTCAGGAAGTGAGTTTTGGAATTAAAAATCTGTTGAGCACCAAAAATCTGTGGTCCTTCTCAGGATGAGGTTAAGGAAATTTATGGAGGGTATTTTAAGAGGTAGATATCGTGGCATCAGAATTTTTCAGGGAGTTGTTATTGATAAACACCCCCTTACAAATCTCTAACCAATCGGTGACCTCTTTATTTGTAGCTGTTTCACTGCATCGAATATGACTATAATATACTATACAGAACACTGAGAGACGCCAAAAATCACAACCCAATAGGGAAGACTGAAAGGAAATGAACGATGCCTTGGAACAATAAATGCTAACCTGAAGAGACCACAAACAGATTGGCCATGAAAACCACTTGATGAGAATACCTTTCAGGAGGTGTTGCTGTGGAATACCGAGTTTACTGGAGCAACGGGTATGCGGTATAGACCGTCCTTAGTAAGGAAATCCTGTCATCCAAAGTTCCAAGACGTCGCCCAACAAATATGTTGAGCATGTAGTGCTTAATGTCAAGACAGGTGGCAGGAGCACAGCACCAACTACTGGTCGAATTTAAAAATAACGAAATTCCGTAAAAATGCTTGCTGGCCATAGGTGAATATGGACACACGCGAAGAATCCCGCCAAACTATAAACAACGAGAACGAGTAAAAAGGACTACTCCAGGCGATTATATAATGAGAGAGACTCTAAGTCAAGAAAGTAGGGTGCATAGAAATCGTTATTGTCGGCAATAATTGGAAAAAAGTTTCTTCCTATCACGTGACTAGATTCCTGCGGGAGCTAGTTAGGATATTGCAGCCTCAACATCAAATCTCTAAGATAACGCATCCCCCAGTATTCACCGGATCCCTAAAAAGGCGCTGAAACTAGCAATTAGAACAGCACCAAGCATGTTTGCGTAGGTGTTCACAGATTGCTTCTTGACAACGACTTGCGCTGTTCATGAAACCGTGTATGCCGACAGGTAAGCCAAAATCGTTCAATCCTATCTTCCTTTTAAATGCAATAAGCACGATTCTCCAAAGTATAACATATAACCGACTGTCTCCAGTAATTGGCTTTGTATTAATTTGGCTTCCGAAAGGCGTAAATAGCCGTGGATGTAACCAAAGTGGAATGTGATCTATCAAGAAAGCCTTCGACAAAAGAAAATATACGGCCTCTGTGCCTAAACAAGCCGTTGTCGTCGTGGCCCCTCCAAAAGCGAAATCTATGCGAACTTCGGGCTGAATCCTGTCGAACACCTTCCTAAGGTTTGAAAACCTAAAGAGACCTTGAAGTTGAGCGAGTATGTAGTTTAACGATGGAAAATTTAGTAAGCTGACCGCACCACCGGCTAAAAAACGTAGAAGCTGAACGGAAGCGATGAAGAGAAATCACCCCAATTACCACGACACCACGCGGTATCAACGACTTTGATGAACCGTTAAAAATTTAACAACAACGCGGAGTAATGCCAGAATAGTGATCCCACAGAAAGAGTGTGGAAAAAATACCAGAGGTTTTTCTCGGAAAGAGTACAGCATGTGCATCCTCGATAACAGATGTGTATTGAAAGTAGAAACATCAGAACAATTTTGTACAATTAGCACAAGAGCGTTATATGTCCGATTCACAAGAAAAGTAAGTACATTTAAAGCACAAATCAGAAGAAGTCATAGGTACTAATATCATACGAATCAACATTCCACCAATACGGCAACCGAAACAGCAACAACACCCAATGAAAGAAAGGGCCATCCTTACACCACCCCAGTAGGCAGAACTGCAAATGCCCAAGCTTCGCCCAAGTTATGAAACGGAGAAACATCCCGTTATTTCGGGCTAACTTGGCCCCAACAAGCAAACCATGTATTTTCTCAACCCCTTCATTCACTCGGCCATCCTTGTCTTTTGGCAATAGACTTCGAATCGCCAGTCCAAGCCCACCTACCCGCTCAATCCCTTCCGCGTCAACCTAGGTAGGTGCACCCATCATTTACAAACATTTACAATGCATAACACGCCAGATCTTTGTCAATTCTCCGAACACGCATAGGAGTTCATGCAAATGTTGAACACAATTGTCATATACGTTAAGATTCCTCACAACACCACGTCCCTATCAAAACCACCACCAACTTCGTATACGTCGTTTTCCTCTAGTGTCCCTAACTAACTCTTCTATTCAAACGACCTTACCGTTATCAAGTTCCTCTGTACGAACCAACTCTTTCCAGCTGCCAAATGATGTATCTCACTTTGCGAGGCGACTTAAATAATGGACACACTTCCCAATTGAAACATTGGATCAATAATAACGATCGCAAACTACTCAACTGGCTTACTACATATCCCTGGCGTGACATTTCACATTTTAATCCTGCACTTCCTATCTAAACTGTTGCGAATACATACCTTGACCATTTTCCGATAAGTAGTAACGTAAGCTTAAATCCGACTCTAAACACATTCTTATTTTTAGAAACCATCTCTGACAGCAGTCACCACAACATCATAATCCCGATTAACTCTAGGAATGCTAATCGGTGGCTCGTAATTTAATCCCTCAAATCCAAGCTATCTCGGCTCCAGCTGCCAGAAAATGATGCTATACTAACCCAACTGAAATTTTACAAGGCTACATTCGCTCCAAACCCCCTTCTCACTTTTCACCGCAGAAATTCCCCTTTTTAACCCCCAATCCAATAAAGATATTGCAATATGCAGAAAGCCTCATCGGCTACACCATCTCTTTTAAAAATGGTGTCCGACATCATCATCTATACTTCTCCCATCCCTAAGGTGAGCCAGGTGATCTAATTTAACATCACTCTAAACTAAGATCTTTTCAATGTCCTGCACATCAATTAAGTTCTACGTGTACAAGGCGGCCACTTCATTAAAAGTGAAGATTTTCTGTTGAGAGATGTTCGCTAAGCAATTAATTCGGCCACTTTCAGGATCATTATCTTGGGTAGTATTCCCTCTCTCGCGTCCTCTGTTTTTTTGTCTACTGTCCTTTGTCTTCTATCCTCTACCCTCTATCCTCTAGTGCTCAGAGGTGGCGGTGAGGAAGACGGGGCGGTAACCCTGTCGGCCAAACCAAAACCGAGTGGCCGAGGAGAACCTCCATGGCACCGGGAGACGCTGTACGCTCTCCTCAGCGGGGCTCTGATTGTGGTGACAAAATCAATCCGTGTCTTAAGAAGACCGTGGGATTAAGTCGTCCAGACAGGTGCTCACGTTAAACCCTCAAGGACTTAACCCTTTATCCTCTATCCTCTACCGTCTACCCTCTATCCTCTATCCTCTATCCTCTATCCTCTATCCTCTATCCTCTATCCTCTATCCTCTATCCTCTATCCTTTATCCTCTATCCGCTATCCTCTATCCTCTATCCTCTATCCTCTACCCTTTATCCTCTATCCTCTATCCTCTATCCTCTATCCTCTATCCTCTATTCTCTACCCTCTATCCTCTATCCTCTATCCTCTATCCTCATAGGCTGGGTTATGTGTCGCCTTAGGGAACAGGTGGCGTTAAAACGCTGCTTTAGATGCCTTGGCTTTGGTCACATTGCGAAGTCATGCACTAACCCAAATGACAGGTCAAAGCAATGCAGGAGATGCGGAGTGGAAGGCCACATCAGCAAGGACTGCGGAGCTGACCCAAATTGTCTACTGTGCAAAGGAAAGGAGGGTGTGGACCATCGGCACATTGCAGGCAGCAGCAGGTGCCCGGAATACAGGAGAGCCCTTAGCACAAATCGCAGATGAGGTTGATACAAATCAACCTCAACCATTGCGAGGCGGCGCAGGATCTACTCGCGCAAACCATCCGCGAGAAAAACATCGATGTGGTCATACTAAGTGAACCATACCGAAACCGCGGTGGTAGCGTTTGGGTCAAAGACCAAACGGGCCAAGCAGCGCTGTGGACTTGTGGAGAACAAGCCTTCCAGGAAATAATGGAGCACCCGGAGGAGGGCTTCATCAGAGCGAAGGTGAAGGGCATCCACATCTACAGCTGCTATGCTCCACCCAGCGCTACACTCGTCGAGTATGAGCGGATGCTTGCTGCTCTTGTTTTGGATGCAAGAGGACGTTGGCCGATCATAATAGGAGGCGATTTCAATGCGTGGGCTCTTGAATGGGGCAGCCGGATAACTAATGTCAGGGGACGTGTTCTGCTCGAAGCATTCGCAGAGCTGGACGTGGTACTGGCGAATGTTGGGTCTTCGTACACTTTCCGAGGAAGGGGCCTGGGGTCTATAGTAGACCTGACATACGTGAGTGCCACTTTAGCCAGTAGAATCGCTTGGCATGTCAGTGAGGACTATACTCACAGCGACCACCAGGCAATCTGCATAGAGATCAAGGGCGGATCGAGCTCGAAAAAGAGTTTTCGCAAAATGCCGGGTGGTATGCTTGGCTGGACAGTGAAAGCGTTCGAGGGGGACACGTTTTCCGCGGAGCTCAAATCCGACATATCCCTGAATGGTACGGCTGGAGAGAAAGCCACCCAGATCACTCGATGGGTGACGGAAGCATGCGATGCTACTATGCCCAGAAGGCGATTGCTCCCCAGTAGGCAACCCAACTACTGGTGGAACAATGAAATCGCAAGTTTGCGAGCCGCATGTTTTCGGGCAAGGAGGCTTTGCCAGAGACTCAGGGGAAAACCCGGTGGCGACGGTCGAGAGGAGGTACACAAGCAATTGCGTGGCCGCCTAAAGGAAGCCATTCGGAGGAGCAAAAAGAACTGCTTCAAACAGCTGTGCGACCATGCCGACATAAACCCTTGGGGCGAGGCTTACAGAGTGGTGATGAAAAGGCTGCGGAAATCACCCTAGGTGACCTGTCCGCGCCTCCTGAAACAGATTGTTACCACTCTGTTCCCTCACCACGAAAATAGGGGAAGGCAAGTTTTTGTCCAGCCAAATGACGGCATAATACCGCCTGTAACTGTGGAGGAGCTGCGGGAAATATGTGGTAGGGTCGGTGACAACAAGGCCCCAGGTTTGGATGGCATCCCCAACCGAGCTTTGAAACTGGCAGCGAAGACTAGGCCCGACCTTTTCGCCAACACCTTCGAGGCGTGCCTAAAAGAAGGAATATTCCCTGCCCAGTGGAAAAAGCAAAAGTTGGTGTTGCTTCCGAAGCCTGGCAAGCAACCTGGAAACCCAGCGTCGTATCGTCCTATCTGCCTGTTGGATACAATGGGGAAGATGATGGAGAGAGTCATCTACAACAGACTTCTGCCCATCGTCGAAACCAGCAATGGTTTGTCGGAACGCCAGTTTGGTTTCCGACGCGCCCACTCTACGGTGGACGCAATTGGCATGGCGGTAAACCTGGCAAAAGGTGCACTGATTTCTGGCGGCTGCTGTGCCGTGGTGGCGTTGGATGTCAAAAACGCATTCAACTCGGCCAACTGGAATAGAATTAAAGGGGCGTTGGCTGACATAGGTGTCCCCGGATACTTAGCGAATTTGGTGGAAAACTACCTCTCAGAGAGGACTCTCTGGTACGGGACGGATGAGGGCCCCAAAGAGTACATTGTCACAGCCGGGGTACCACAGGGATCGGTACTTGGTCCCCTGTTGTGGAATATCATGTATAATGGGGTGCTTGCTCTTCCCGTCCCAGAGGGGACTACAATTGTCGGCTTTGCTGATGACCTAGCTGTGGTTGTTGCAGCAAAACACACAGAAGATGTGGAGGTTTACGCAACGGAAACAGTGAGAGCGGTAAAGTCCTGGCTAGAAAAGGCCGGGCTGACCTTGGCGGACGCGAAAACGGAAGCGGTCTTGATAACGAAACGCAGGAAAAATAATACTGTAAAAGTGGAGGTCGGTGGACATACGGTCGTATCAAAGCCGGCTATCAAATACCTGGGGGTAATAATTGACACCAAATTGAGTTTTAGGGAGCACCTAGAGTATGTATGCCAAAAGGCAGCCAGTGCCACCACAGCACTTGCAAAAATGTTGCCAAATATTGGTGGGCCGAAACATTGCCGGAGGTTGGTGCTAGCCGGAGTGGTGCGCTCCATCCTGCTCTACTCGTCGCCTGTGTGGGCAGAGGCGCTTGCAAGCTCTCAGAGACGGAAGCAGGTGAACCCGGTTTACCGGTGGATGGCTTTGAGGGTTTGCAGTGCTTCTAGAACCACATCAGATGAGGTGGTGGTGGCAGGCATGATCCCGGTTGACATTCTGGCCAAAGAAATGAGTGTCCTGTACAATGCAAGACATATGGAGGGGCATGCACAGCGTAGAAATGCGGCAAGGTCAGAGTCGCTTGATCTCTGGCAACGCAGATGGGACGAGTCTTCGAAAGGTCGGTGGACGCACAGGCTCATTCCCAACATTAGGGTGTGGCTTGAGCGAAAACATGGGGATACCAACTACCACATTACCCAGTTCCTCACGGGACACGGTGGTTGCTACAGGCAGTATCTGCACCGCTTTGGGTTGGATGACTTTCCGAACTGTCCCAGATGCGATGGCATACCGGAGGATCCAAAGCATGTGATGTTTCACTGCCCACGATTTGCGATGGAGAGAAGGAGCCTAAACCAGGTGCTGGGCAGGAGCGTGACCCCGGAGAGCTTGGTTACTGAGATGCTGGAGTCCGAGGAGAAGTGGCTTGCGGTTGGCTCCGCAATCATCCAAATGCAGGAGGAGTTGCTGAAAGAACAAAGAAGGAGGAAAGCTGCAAATAGGAGAAGGATGAGTGCCTAAGGGCAAACCTACCCCGCGAAGTAATACCTCAATGGTGGTCCCGCGGGGCTGGGGCTGGAGAGACCGGGGGTGGTTTTTAGTGGGTGTGAATCCCACACGCGCCCGCTGTTGTTCCGCCGTTCGGGCGGCGGAGCTGCGGCGGACGTGTCTTTCTAAGATTTTCCACCTCCGTGTACGCACAAAAAAAAAAAAAATCCTCTATCCTCTATCCTCTATTCTCTACCCTCTATCCTCCATCCTCTATCCACTATCCTCTATCCTCTATCCTCTATCCTCTATCCTCTATCCTCTATCCTCTATCCTCTATCCTCTATCCTCTATCCTCAATCCTCAATCCTCTATCCTCAATGCGACTATGACCTCTATCCACTGTCCTCTGCCTCTGTCCTCTGTCCTCTGTCCTCTGTATCTGTCCTCTGCCCTCTGACACCTGACCTCTGTCCTCTATCCTCTTACCTCAGTCCTCTGTATCTGTCCCCTGACCACTGACCAATGACTTCTGAATTCTGTCCTCTGTCGGCTGTACTTGTCCTTTGAGCTCTGTCATCTTCATCAAATATAGTGTTCGTGCAGACCAGTGTAGGGTTGTCTAATTTTCCAGATGATGCACCAGCACTTATACCGAATTGATCCGTCTAGCAGTTTCGTTTTTTAGGTTCTTATTGTTTTCAGTGTCCATTTAGTCGCAACGAGTATAAAAGACGTCCGTCGTACTACAGCCACCAGTAGCACGATAAGATCAGATGTACGTATTGAGGAAGAAAGTATGAATGAGGTTTTAGTTCATGTCTGCCTGTTATGGCTCAAGTTGCCTAATCGAATACCTAGTATGGTAAATACTTCGTCACTTTGTACACTTGTTCCTTTGCGCCATCCATTGAAAAGTGTGACATCAACGTCAAGGTCAGCGAGAATCCATATTATTTCATGAGCCGCAAAGAAAATCTGAGCAGCTGAACACCACTTGCAACAAAGATAACTTCAGCAGCACTGAATGTATCCAATGTAAAGCTCAACCCTGTCTTTCTTACTTCTCCTTAAACTCAATATGATTCATTGCCCTGCATGTCCTTCCCACAGTCATCCTATCAATAAGAGGAAATCTGTCTCATTGACCTATCTTTTCAGGCACTGCAGCTACATGCGGTTCAATAACAATTTCACTCGGTTGGCCGCTCCCCAAAACAGACCTTGCTCTGTATCTTTTTTTGCATTTAGGCAGCGTTACCTTATTCGCACGAAATGACTCAGCTGAGATATTTGGTAGCTCCACAGAATAGAATGTAGAATTCAAATATGCACTAAAGATTACCTGAAGATAAAAATTCTCCGCAGTTTATCCAGACCTCCATCCCTATTGTATGTAGCGCAGCTTATAAATTGGATGAAAAGTAGGCGGCCATCCTCCCCCTCGGACACCACCTTGTCGTGGTGGGGGAGCCTGTAGTAGTTTACTGCTACACTAAGGGTGTCCAAAATATGAATATGGAAACAATGGATATAAACTCTCCAAGTGGTAAGAAGTCACAGACTTCGAATCCACCCGCGACCATGAGCAATCATGTCGCGGCCGAGGCGCGGATTTTGGAGGCCTCACCACGTTCATATTTGCCTGTAGAGCAATCTGTAGAAGGCATGCTTTCCGACTCAGTGGAAAGTTTGCATTTAGTGCCTACGACGAAGTTAGCCAGAAAGGAAAGTACGGAAACTCTCAAATTGGGAGAAACTGGAAATCCGACTATGGCCGGCCCGTCCGCGGTACTTCAGCCCAAATCTACCCGCAAGCGGAAGAGAAAGGCCTGGCAGAAGGGAACTTCGGCCACTAAGGAGGGGGGACTACAGGCTGAATCCTGCCTGTCAGAACCTTCTCCGCCATCCTTACTGGGAAGAGCGGAAGAACGGGAAGCTGGTGACGTGGACGCTACTGGTTCAACGCCAGTATGTGGAAATGGATCCAAGCGGTCCGAACACCGTGAACCTGGAAAGGCCCTAAGCCGACGGCAGAAGAGAGCACTGCGAAGGAAGATGAAGCACCTTGGGAATGAGGACATGGACGTGGCTGTACCACTAGGCGCGGTAACGCCCAGAGAAATCGGACGCAAGGTAGCGGAATCTCCGGCGGAAGGTGGGGATAAACTGGAAACCCCGGTAAGATCCACACTGGACGCACCAGACTCTTCAGTCAGCGGTAATGCGCGCAAGAAGCGTAAGACCAACACATCTGCTGTGGCCGACGCTTTATTGTGCTCCGCACCAGGGCTTACATCCACGCGTCTCGCGGGGATTAGGACCGGTGTGCCGGGAGGTGATCAAATCAGCGAGAGAGATCTCAATGAAGCTGGTCCCTCCCACAGGAATACGAACACGAAGGCGGGAAGGAAGAGGACGTATGCGCAAGCTGCGGCCTCTGTTCTGACTGCTGCCGTGGGAGTTTCCTCCAAGGATGGCAAAATGTCAGAGGGACAATTTACCATCCTCCAGGAATGCCTGTGGAAGAAAATGATGGAGCCTGGAACGAAGCCACGATTTAACGATCAAGGTTTTCGTGATGGGCTTCTACATTTGGAGTGCGCTGACGAGGCTGCCTTAAAGTGGCTCCAGCAGGCAATCCCAACTTTGAGTTCCGGCGGTCGGCCCAAGTTCACTATTGTGAACACTGAGCTACGCAGGACAGAACATGTCGGATGTTGGCTACCGGGCCCTCGAAGGAAGGCAGAGGACATCATCCGCTTGCTGGGTGAACAGAACCCGGGCATGGACTTTGGACACTGGAGGGTAAAGTTCATGAATGCCAGGAAGGACCAATCTACAAACGTGGAGGGCTTCAACTTGGTATTCGAACTGGACCAACAGAGTCTAAATGTGCTCAGGGGAAGTCACCATATGGTGCTCCACTTTTTCCTATATAGACTGAAATTCAGTCATATCAGGAGACTGTAGGGCATCATCTCCATTTTTGAGAGCGAAGAACAATGATGGTCTTCGACTTACACAACATAGAGCAAATTGCAGCATCTTCGGTGCGCTCTCCCACAATGGAGACGTGCGCGGAGGATAGTGCATACAGGGGCGGAACCCCCGTATGGGGGCTCGCACTGGGGAAGGGACTACAGAGTGAATCCTACCTGCTAGTAACTTCTCCTACACCTTCCAAGGAACAGGCGGAAGGAAGGGTAGCCAGAGACGTGAACGAAACTGACTTGATGCCAGTTCGAGTGATCGAATCTATGCAACCCGGACACCGCAAACCAAGTAAGGTGCTAAGTAGAAAACAGACGAATGCTCTGCGGGATGAGGTGAGATCTTTTGTGGATGAGAACATGGGAATTGCGGTACTCCCAAGTACGGCTTTTCTCAGAGAAATCAATCACGAGGGGATCGAGTCTCTGGCGGTACGGTTTGGGGGAAACCCCGTCATACGCGGACTGCCGCATACGCTTCTAACTGTTTTCTATAAGACAATAGGCTAAGTTTATGTCGAAAAACATAAAGATTGGTCAAATCAACCTGCAGCATGCCAAAGCTCCCTCCTACCTGTTGGCAGCGAGAATGACAAAGCTACAGGATTTCCCCTATATCTTTCTGGTGCAAGAACCGTGGGTTCGATTTAACAGAATCTGTGGTATTGGATCAGTAAAGGGGGCTAGGATCTTCTACGACGGAAGATCCATAAGACCGAGAGCTTGCGTCCTGATGTCAAGACGGTTAGAGGCAACTATGCTGAGGCAATATTGTTCCCAGGACTTAGCTACGGTCATCATACAATACCAGATAAATGGCGAGAGGAAAAACATCATAGTTGCCTCCGCCTATTTACCCTATGATTCTTTGTATCCTCCACCGACGCAAGAACTTAGGGATCTGGTGGCGTATGCAGAATCAAGTGGTCTCGAACTCTTAATAGGTTGCGATGCAAATGCTCAACATATTTGTTGGGGCAGTAGCAAATGCAATCCAAGAGGAGAGAAGCTATTTGATTTCATCACTTCAGCTGGTCTTATGACTGCAAACGTGGGGTGCGCCCCTACGTTCGTGGGACCCAGAAGAAGCGAAGTAATTGACCTAACAATCTGTACCCCAAAATTGTTAGAGTTGATTACACACTGGCGAGTGCTAGACGAGGTCTCACTGTCAGATCACCGATATCTAGAATTCAATCTGACTATTGCGGGCGAACAGTCTGCAGTACAAAGACGGAACCCTAGGAAAACGGATTGGGCAAAGTTCAATGAACTTCTTGGCAATAAAGTACAGTTCCCTAGGCGACTAAGGACTCCTTTGGTGCTGGAAGATGAATTGAAAACTCTGAACTACACACTTTTAGAGTGTTATGAAGAGGCTTGTCCTATTTCCCGAGGCCAAAGCGGTAAAACAGTTCCTTGGTGGAACCGAGAACTGCAAAAACTCAGGAAATCAACCAGGCGACTTCTAAATCGTGCTTGCAAAAGTAACAAGAACGAAGACTGGTTAAATTTCAGGAACTCACAACGTGAATATAAGAGGCTCGTGAGGTGCTCGAAACGAGACTCCTTTAGAGCGTACTGTGAGGAACTGGAAGGCGAAAGGGAGACTTCAAGGCTGTGCAGAGTCCTCAAAAGGGATGAGTCGGCCAAGTTGGATTCTCTTAGAAAACCCGACGGTACTTTCACGAACTCCAGACTGGACTCAGTACAGACCCTCCTGGAAGTACACCACCCGGGGGAACGGGTGAGAGAGGTGGTAGGGGGAGAGTTGACGGTTCTTGCAACCCCTTCAACACGCAAGTGTTGCAAGAGGAACTGGAACACTGCGAAAGCGGTTGTTACCCTTGAAAAGGTGAGAGCTGCGATACTGTCCTTTGAACATTTCAAAGCACCTGGCATGGATGGCATCTATCCGGCAATGCTAAAGGAGGGTATGGAGCATTTAGAGCGACCTCTAACAAATATTTTTCGAGGATGTCTTGCTCTGGGCTACGTGCCTTCTTCTTGGCAACAGGTTAAGGTAGTTTTCATACCGAAACCTGGGAAAGATGACTATTCTAATCCAAAGAACTTCAGACAGATCAGCTTGACTTCATTCTTGCTGAAAGGTTTGGAGAGACTGGTGGAGCGTCACATTCGTGGAAAGGCTCTTAGGTCACACCCACTTAGTGAAAACCAACATGCTTACCAACGTGGAAAGTCCTGTGAGTCTGCTCTTCATTCTTTGGTCACAAAGATAGAGGATGCAACTTTGAATGGTGAGTACGCGATGGGGGTGTTTGTGGACATTGAAGGGGCTTTTGACTGTGCGCCTTTCAAAAACTTTGTGATGCCGCCAGAGCGCATGGTGTTGATGATGCTTTAATTAAGTGGATCCATGCTATGCTAACGCAAAGATTGCTGTGCGCTGAGGTAGGGGTCGATCGCTACCTGACTACGGAGGCAACGAAGGGCTGCCCCCAAGGAGGTGTGCTTTCGCCGCTTCTGTGGAGTATGCTGATCGACTCACTGCTATGCGAACTGCAAAATTTGCCAATACACGCTCAAGCTTATGCTGATGACGTGGCTGTACTTGCTGTTGATCGGGATCTTGGAACGGTGTGTAGGAATATACAGCGTGCCGTTGATTTGACAGACAGCTGGTGCCTTAGACATGGTTTGTCCGTTAATCCAAATAAAACCACAATGGTTTTATTCACAAAAAGGAGAAAACTGGATGGACTTTGCCTCCCTGAGATGAGGGGTACTACCCTTCAACTCTCCGAAGAAGTGAAATACCTGGGGGCTACTCTAGATAAAAAACTTCTTTGGAACAAACATGTAGAGGTAAAGATGAAACGAGCTCTCACAGCTTATGGTCTGTGCAGACGGACCTTTGCCTCGACATGGGGACTCAGACCTCATGTGGTAATGTGGATATACGTTGCCATCATTAGGCCGATGTTCGTATATGCATCTGTAGTGTGGTGGGTTAAAGTGAGACAAAAAGGTTTTCACCGTAAACTAGCTGCACTGCAAAGAACTGTTTGTCTGGGTATCACTGGTGCCATGAGCACGACATCCGGCGCAGCTCTGAATGCACTACTCAATTTGCAGCCCCTGGATATATTGATTCAAAGCACTGCAATGAGAGCAGCCCATAGGCTAATTCGATTAGATCTATGGGAAAACAACGGATGTGGGGGGCACAGAGCATTGGAAGAGTTACTGGGAGGACTGAATCCAGTTCTTACAATGCCTTCCGATTCTCGTGTCCCCATACATCTGTTTGGTAGAAGATATGTAGTTACCCTGAAGCGTAGAGAGGACTGGGAAGACCCAGAGGAATGCGTGGAGGGATATACGGAAGTCTTCTACACGGATGGCTCAAAAACAGAAGAGGGTTCTGGAGCCGGAGTCTACCTCTCGAATAAAAACGAGAAGTGGGCTTTTCCTTTGGGACAATATACAACGGTTTTTCAAGCCGAAGTTTATGCGATCCTAAGGGTGGCAAACTGGGTGATTGACGAGCGGTTGAAGGGCAGGCGCATCGCCATCTGCAGTGACAGTCAAGCTGCACTGAGGGCATTGAGCAGTCCTTTGATCACCTCGAAAATCGTTCAGGAATGCAGAAACCGTTTGAATTCTATGTCTAGATTCAATACGGTGGAACTACTCTGGGTACCTGGTCACTGTGGCATAGAAGGGAATGAAATCTCGGACGCTTTAGCGAAAGAGGGGTCAATCTCCCCTATGCCGGGACCGGAGCCAGCAATTGGGGTATCAGTAGCATTGGCTAAATCTGTTTTCAAAAACTGGGAACAGGTTTCCCATAATGACAGGTGGCAGAGCCTCAATGCTGCTCGACACACCAAACTTTTCCTGCCAGAACCCAACATACGTACCGCAAAGTTTATCCTGTCGAAAAGCAGGAGGACTTGCAGGTGTATTGTGGGCATTCTGACAGGTCATAATTCACTAGCTGGGCATATGTTCAGAATAGGAATTACCGAAGATGATACGTGTCCCTCCTGTAATGAGGAAGCGGAATCCACGGAGCATTTCCTATGTGAATGCCCCGCCTATGGACGTATCAGGCATCGAATCTTTGGTGCCGATGTTCTCCAATTACGACGGGTAGCATCACATCCACTAACGGAAATCCTACGATACGTTAACGAATCCGGAATATTCCGTTAGACGGGGGACGCGAGTACAATGGGCCAACACGGCCTGAGTGCTCAGAAGCTGTAGCTTCTCCCCACCACACACACACACACACACACACAGGCGGCCATCGCTAGTTGCAGTTCTTATCATTTCCTTCCGATTTTGTCACCCTTATGACTATGTCACTACCAGTAAGTAAAGCAATTACTTTACTTAATTATATTGTTTGAATTTGGGATCTAGTAACTATGGCCTATCCTAACCTATTGACGTAGCCAGGCTAACTTTTCTGCCACTAGCCAAGTCCTTGAGATGATGCACTATCCGAACCCCTGTCTTAATTTAGCCAACAAATTGCTGCTATTGTGCCACTACATTCACAGAGGAACATTTGTCTTCAGGAGTTAGGTTATAGGTCACCTGACAAACTAGCTGAAAACTATCGCCATCAATTCTTAGGACGGGTTTATTCCACCCCCCCCCCCCCCCCGCGCTATTTGGGATCAATCATACGGTACTTTTACTTTTGATCCTATGCTCTTGGTTTTAAGCCTGGCCGAAAACTTTTTTGAAGATGGCTGTTCCTAACCTGAGATACGGGAGAGCTTTCGCACCTTCATATCTCAGGCAGATTAACTCTCTGCGTTGCGTTGTCTTGCTCAGGGGTTAGTGTTACATCTGGTGATCTATTGAGCACTATTGTTATTTCTAAGAGAACAAGCGTTATCCTCAATGAGTTATTCCACTATGCTATGCTGTCCTACCTGCCTTTCTTGGTGACAGATCCCGCGAAAGGACGATCAAGAAAATACATCCAATGTCGTTAAAAGCAAAATGATCGGATTGCGTCACAAACCTCGGAGAAATGCTAGAGACCATCGCACCTCAACATCGGCCGTTGAGACACACAGGATATCGAACACTTCTGCTGCATTAATGGCAAACTGGATGAAGTGACATTCTACAACTGCTGTTCTTTGTGATCAACGTATCAACGAACATCTCGAATCTTAAATTTACCCGAATGTCGTTCGTCCTGTCGTTCTGTTGTTGACTGGCTATAAAAGACAATGAACGATGTTTCGCTGTAATTGAGATGGCGGCACGCCTTGATCACATCCGAAATGAGGATATCCGCGATCAATATGGAGCAGCACCGATCGTGGAAAAATTGGGGAGAGGTGTCTTCGATGGCATGATCACGTAATTCACGCCCTTGTCAACATTGGTTTGAATATCGAAGTCGATGGGAAATGACCAAAAGGGCAGCCGAATCAACTTTGGCTTGGTACGCTTAATGGGGATTTGAAAGCCTCTTGATTGCATTCAGATCAAGCTTGTGATATAACAAAATGGCGCAACAGATGACGACGAGCCGACCTCGAATAACAACGGCACAAAGGCTAAAGAAAAAGAAAAAGAAGCACTACCCTGAAGATTACCCAATTTATCGTTGATCGGCGAGATCTTATCTCAAAAATATCTTCGCTCCTAGGTAGTTCAAAAGGAATGTTCGAAATATGGCCCACTTCATATAGTGTTTCCAACCTTGATTTCTCCCTTTTCGAAGTCCTTGGAGTTTCATTGACCAACTCTTAAACTCAGGTAGAAGTTGAATTCGTCGTTCTTCCGCTTTTAGGCTCCTGAAAGCTTTTTCGTTTTAGAGTTGGTTAACCTAGTAGAAGATAATGCCATCCATGCCGTTTTCTTCATAGTTTGTGCTGGTCTTGCTCTGTTCATTAGGATGGGGTTGATCTCACTCTGAGCTAATAGTAGGCTTATGGATGGTTTGATAGCGTTGTATTACCGAGTGTTCAGGTTATGTCCTCAGTTGCTGCTTCACTTGTGTAACTTATGATAATTCTATCCTCACTGCTATTCATTGAGATTTACAATTGATATAAAGTCGTCCCTTTGTGGACACACGTTTCCCCTTCATCGTCTCGCAAAGCTACTTAAATTTCCTCTTTCGTTTGCTTCGAAGCAATATCGATCATGTACCTATCAGTAATTTTTAGTTTAAGCTTTAGGAGTTTCAGCATGAATGACTCTCATATTAAAGATTACGTTACTGTTAATAAACAACCAATATAGAACCCAATTCAATGCCTCCGTGATATCTTATAACATAAAGGGCCATAGTAATTTTCTAAGAAGCTAGAGTTCGTCGAAAGGATTCGGATTCTTACCGGCATAAAACCTCCTCATCTAGCTTATTAGAATTACCATAAGGTACAACGTCATGGGAGGAGTTAGTTATCGCTGTACTTTCCTGGTTTTCTCCTCTTTTCGCAATTAATTTTGGATATGATGATCATGAAGTTTGTCGGATCCCGATCATCCTAGTTTGCTTGCATTTTCTACACCTGATTTTCCAGTACTAGTGCTTCACTTAAAGTCTCTGCCGCATTTCTCCTTCTATCTAGGAACCTCGGACAATGGAAAAGTATATGATTTAAGTTCTCCGGGAATGTATCATAGTTTCTACATAATTTCACAAGGTGAAGTGTCCAATTTCAAACTGTAGATGTGCTGCCGATATCCGAAATGCCCCATGAGAACTGGGTGAATTTATAATTGATCTCCCTCTCTCTCTCAAAATACTCTCCGATGATTAAGATCAATCTATTTATTCATCATCATCATCAACGGCGCAACGACCGGTATCCGGTGTAGGCCTGCCTTAATAAGGAACTCCAGACATCCCGGTTTTGCAACGAGGTCTACCAGTTCGATATCCCGAAAAGCTGTCTGGCGTCCTGACCTACGCCATCGCTCCATCTTAGGCAGGGTCTGCCTCGTGTTTTTAAGGTTTTGTGTGAAACAAAACCTTATTAGAATCGATTCGATGTCCGTCTGTCTTTTTTTTTTTTTTTTTCGGCGTTGGAAGGTGGAAAGGTTCAAAACCTACTGCTGGCTCCTGCCACGCAGTTATGTGAGACTTCTACTCACTAAAACCACCTCCTTCTCATTCCACTCTCCCCACGGAACTCCTATCAAGTATTGCATCGCGGGGCTGGATCAGCTTTTAACTGCGGCTCATTATGGTTCTCTCCCTTCCTTGTTTTCGTCGTAGTTCTTCCTGCCTAAGCTGTTGGTGAATAGCTTGCAGTTCCCTTACAACCTGGTTCCAGGCATCCGTTGACTCCAGCATAAACTCCACAATGTTTTCGGGTGTTAAACGCCTGTCTGCGACCGCTTCCATTCTTGCGCGGTGCGCGGTGAACCTGGGGCAATCAAATATGACATGCTCCGCATTCTCAGCCACGTTACCACATCTTGGGCAGCATGGTGATTCGTCGTGACCAAATCGATGTAAATAGGCACGATAACCTCCATGTCCACTCAAGAATTGTGTTAACTCGTGGCTTAATTCCCCATGGTTTCGTTCAAACCATCTCCGAATATCCGGAATGATGCGGTATGTCCAACGACCAGTTTGGGACTCGTCCCATCGCTGTTGCCACCGTTCGATAGATTCCCACCGTGCCAGCTGCCGTCGAAATGCGCTAGACTCTCCAGCTGCATACGTTTTGTCGTAGAGTCGCCGACTTTCCTTCGCCAAGATGTCTATGGGGAGCATCCCTGCTAGTACATATGCCGCTTCTCCTGATGTTGTCCGATATGCACTGCATACCCGGAGTGCATTTAATCGATATGCCATTCCCAATTTTCGGCAGTTCACTTTGTTATTCAGAGCAGTTGCCCAAACTGGAGCTGCGTAGAGTAGCACGGAGCTGACTACCCTGGAGAGCAGAAGACGTCGACTTTGTCTTGGCCCACCAATGTTCGGTAGTATCCTCGAGATCGTTGTAGCGATGGAAGACGCTTTAGTTGCGGCGTACTCAATGTGTCTTTTGAAGTTGAGTCTTCTGTCAATAATTACTCCCAAGTATTTGAGCGATGGTTGGGAGTAAATTGTTTTTCCGCCAACTTTGATTTTCACAGTTGTGTTCTTTCTTCTCTTGCTAATGAGAACTACTTCTGTTTTATGCTCGGCAAGTGAAAGGCCAGAATTTCTCAACCAGGAATTGATCTCCCATATCGCTTCATTTGCATAGATCTCGATCTCGTCTTGGTGCTTTGCGACCACCGTTATTCCGATATCATCGGCGAAGCCAATAGTTGTCACGTTGTCCGGTAGGCGTAGCGTCAACACTCCATCGTACATAACTAGCCACAGCAAGGGACCCAGGACAGAACCCTGTGGCACTCCGCAAGTTGTCGGGAATATTTTTAGCCCATCGTCCGAGTCGCAGTAAAGTCTTCTCCCAAGGAGAAACTCGACCACAATGCGTACAATGTACTTCGGGGCTTGTATCTTTTCGAGTGCCTCGATGATTTTATTCCATTTTGCACTATTGAACGCATTTTTTACGTCGAGGGTTATTACTGCACAGCATTTTCCTTCTTCTATTGCAGCCTGAGCCAAGCCAGTCAGCATGCTGATTGCGTCGACAGTTGATTTTGCCTTACGAAATCCGAGTTGTTTGTCGGAAAGGCCTCCTTCCTTTTCCGCGACAGCGAGCAGCCTGTTGTATAATACTCGTTCAAATAGTTTACCAATGGTATTGACCAAACATATCGGTCGATATGAGGAGGGGTCTCCCAATGGTTTACCTGGCTTCGGAATAAGTATCAACTTTTGCAGCTTCCATTGCTTCCATTGTCCGTCTGTCTGTCTGTCTGTCTGTCTGTCTGTCCGTCTTTTTAAGGTTTTGTGTGAAACAAAACCTTATTAGAATCGAGACGGTGTCTGTCTGTCCGTCTGTCCGTCTGTCTGTCTGTCTGTCTGTCTGTCTGTCTGTCTGTCTGTCTGTCACACCCGATTTATTCGGAAACGGCTGGACCGATTGTCACGAAAATTGGTGAGAGTATGGAATCTGGTGATCCCTTTACATGCAGTAAGTGGCGCCATCTTGTGTTAAGTTTGAGGGGGGGCTCCCCGTACATGTGAATGGAGGGTGCAATTTTTTTTTTCACAGAATGTAGCCATGTAGGGTATCAAATGAAAGGTCTCAATTAGTACTTTTCGAATCTGGTTCAATATCTGATATTAGATGAAACATAGGGGAGTGAGGGTTCAAAATATGACCCACAAAAAGTGTAACAGGTCTCGTTCTCAGAACCTATCCAACCGAAAAATCTGAAAAAAATCACAGTGATGCATCTCTACGAAATCTAGGCCTCAAAATATATCCGGTTCCGATATCTATACAAATAAAGTTAATAATAGTATATTTCCACATTTTAGAAATTTACCCGGCACCCCCCTTATGTTCATCCCAGAAGCACAAAATTTGGCATGCGTGTAATGAAGAACATAATGCACAGTTTGGTCAAGTTTGAAGAAAATCCAACTATTATTAACAAAGTTATAGGGGGTGAAACTTCACAATTTTTTGTGAATTTCGTGCACTCTACAACCTGCATGACGTCATCATCAGATATCAATTCGTCAATACCACAACGAAATGAGTTCTTACGAATTGGGTCGCAGAGAATTATTTTGTTTTAGTTTTTTAGTCATTTGTCAGCCAGACATGTGTGTATGTAGGTATATTATATATGCGTGCTAATGAACTTTGCGGGTAGTGCCTAATTCAAATAGATATAAGAAGTAAATCGGAAATATGGGTACGATCAATTTATATACGTGCCTATATGTGTACAGTATTCGAAAATAGGCAGTTTGTTTGTTTAGGGTGAGCGTAATATCTATGGCTGTAATATGTAGGTATGTCTCGTAGTTTGGAAAAATATGAAGGATTATGTTGGATTTGTAGCTATATACGGATAGAAAAATATGCGTTGAAGTTTCTTCCATAAGATGAACACAAAACCTTTATACCCGAAGCGTGAGCTTCCGGTATTCCGACTTGTTTTTTTTTTTTTTTGTTGAGGAGGTGGAAATCTTCAAAAAGACACTGGTCTGGACACACCAGCGTGTGGGATTTTTACCCACTAAAACCACCCCCGACTCCCTCCCTGCCCCGCGGAACCACCATAAGGTATTACATCACGGGGCGGAGTCAGCTCACTCTAGCTTTGTCACCTTTCTTCTATACGCGGCGCACGTGACCGCGGTTTTCTCCTCTCCTCTGCTTTTCGCAGTTTATTTTGGATAGATGCGATCATGGAGTTTACCGCATCCCAATTCTCTTGATGTGCTAGCATTTTCGGCACCAGATTTTCTGGTACCAGCACCTCCCCTAGAGTCTCCTCTAGATTCCTCCTTTCTACCACAAATCTCGGACAGTGGAAGAATACATGCTCTGGGTCCTCTGGGACTCCATTGCAATTTGGACAATCGGGTGAGGTCTCCAATTTAAACCTGTGAAGGTATTGGAGATATCCTCCGTGCCCCGTGAGAAACTGGGTGAGATTATAATTAATCTCACCGTGTCGTCTCTCCAACCACTCCTTGATGGCAGGAATGAGCCTGTGCGTCCACCGGCCCTTTCCCGAGCGTTCCCACCGCTCTTGCCATCTATTTATGGATCTCTCCCTTTCAGTCTTCCTCGTCCGCGATGAGGAAGAGGTTGGCTTTGCATTGTATATGTTTGCCATCTCATCTGCCAAGATGTCAATCGGCATCATTCCAGAGATGACGAATGCTGCATCATCTGAGACAGTCCTGAAGGCAGAGCATACCCTCAGGGCTGTCCTCCTGTAGACTGAACTCAGTTTGGTAGCGTTCCCTGACATCCACAACGCCTCCCTCCAAACTGGGGTCGCATAGAGCATGATCGAGGTCACCACCCTGGCTATAAGCAACCTAGAGGTATGCCGTGGCCCTCCAATGTTCGGCATCATCCTTGCCAGGGCCATACTTGCAGTGGATGATTTGTCGCAAACATACCGCACATGTTGCTTATAGCTAAGCTTCCTGTCTATCACCACTCCCAAGTATTTGATGGTCGGCTTGGAAGTGACGATATGATTCCCGATTCTAATACAGGCGTAATCTCTCTTCCGGCGCTTAGTGATGAGGACCGCTTCCGTTTTTTCCTCCGCAAGTGTCAGACCAGAGCTCTTTAGCCAACTTTTAACAGCACCGATTGCCTCACTTGAGTATAACTCAGCATCTTCAAGATGCTTTGCGACAACAACCAGCGCTATGTCGTCAGCGTAACCCACCACTGTGGCTTCCCCCGGAAGGGGAAGATTAAATACATCGTTGTACATGATGTTCCACAGTAGTGGGCCCAATACGGAGCCCTGCGGGACACCCGCGGAAACAACGTACTCCTGCGGTCCGTCATCGGTGTCATACCAGAGCCTCCTTTCAGTTAAATAACTATCGACGATAGCAGCGAGATAGGCGGGAATACCAACCTTCGCTAAAGATTTCCGTATTAGATTCCAATTGGCCGAATTGAATGCATTTTTCACATCCAGGGTTACTACCACGCAATATTTGCTGGTACTACCCTTTCCGTGAATTGCATCTTCGGCCAAGCCAGTAACCAATTTGATGGCATCAATGGTTGATCTGGCTTTACGGAACCCATACTGCCGATCCGAAAGGCCGCTTTGGCTCTCAACAACCGGAAGTAATCTATTGTAGATTACCCGCTCTAGCATTTTCCCCACCGTGTCCAGGAGACATATGGGTCGATATGACGACGGTTCACCTGGAGGTTTACCTGGTTTAGGCAGAAGTACCAACTTCTGCCGCTTCCATGCCATTGGAAATATCCCCTCGGACATGCACGCTTCGAACAACTCAGCGAACATGTCCGGTCTGGATTTCACGGCAAGTTTAAGGGCCTTATTCGGTACTCCGTCCAGGCCCGGCGCTTTGTTGTCTCCTATTCTACCGCAGATATCCAACAGCTCGTCTCTGGTGACTGGCGGAATTGCCGCCACATTCAGAGGTGGTTGGAATGTGTCGGTGTTCTCCTCTTGCTGGGGGAATAACCCCTGGATGATTTTTAGCAAGAGGGTGGGGCACGTGATCTGCGGAGATGAACGGCCTCTGAATCGTCCCATCACGATTCTGTAGGCATTCCCCCACGGATTTATGTTCGCTTCTGAGCAGAGCTCCTTAAAGCACTCCCTCTTGCTTCGCTGGATGGCGAGCTTGAGGTTTTTGCGGGCTGCCTTATAGGCGCGCTCCTTTTGTCCCTGTTCGACTCTACCTACCGCCCTCTGAGCCACTCTTCTGGCTCGGTGGCAGGCTGATCGAAGGCCGGTCAGTTCATCATTCCACCAGTAGTTTGGTCTTCTACTGGGGAATGAACACCTTCTAGGCATGGACGCGTCACACGCTTTGGCAATGCATTGAGCCAGATGGACGGCTCTTTCCGTAGAGGTGCCTGCTTTATCAGGCTGATC
This sequence comes from Hermetia illucens, assembly GCF_905115235.1. Taxonomy (NCBI): domain Eukaryota; kingdom Metazoa; phylum Arthropoda; class Insecta; order Diptera; family Stratiomyidae; genus Hermetia; species Hermetia illucens. The sequence continues at coordinate 42,330,060 of NC_051852.1, forward strand.
TAACCACACCTCTATGAAAGTCTCCTCATCCAAAGATTTTGCAGACCAGCCTGAAATCTTTCTCGGTTTCGGGCATGATAGCTCTTTGGCCTGTGGCTCGACACATGTCTCAAAGAAGATTGCCTGGTGATCGCTGTGGGTGTAGCGTTCACTGACGCACCAGGACATCCCACGCGCCAGCGAAGGGCTGACAAAGGTCAGGTCTACAACCGAGCCTGACCCCCCTTTCTGGAAGGTGTTTACAGCACCTTCGTTGGCCAGAACCATGTCCATCTGCGCAAAAGCTTCTAATAAACTGCGCCCCCTAGCATTTGATTGCCTACTACCCCACTCTAGGGCCCAAGCATTGAAATCACCAGCAATCACCTTTGGACTACGTCCCCTCGCGTCGAGAACAAGATTATCAAGCATTTGCTCGAATTCAGACAGTGTCAAACTTGGCGGGGCGTAGCAGCTGTATACATATACACCACCTATTTTCGCCCACACGAAGCCACTGCCTGCTTGACTTGCAGTACATTGTATGGCCTGTCGACCGCAAGCCCATATCGCCGCTCCCCCAGTCGAATCTTTGACCCATATGCCACCGTGACAGTGTCTATACGGTTCGCTTATGATGGCGATTTCCATCTCAGATTCGAACGTGGCCTGCTCAAGTAAATCCGGAGCGAGCCTGCAATGATTGAGGTTTATTTGGATAAACCTCATTTTCTCATTGCAGTGAGCGCCTTCCTAAATTCCGGACATTTACCACTTCCGGCAATATGCCGGTTATCTTGTCCCTCTTTTACTTCGCACAATAGGCATTTGGGGTCCCTATTGCACTCTCTGGCAATATGACCTTTCTCCCCACACCTTCTGCATCGATCGGATCGATCAATGCTGCTGGTGCATGCCTTCGCGAAGTGCCCAAACATAAGGCATTTAAAGCACCTCTTCAGTGAAATTTGTTCCCTTAAACGGCAAACAACCCATCCAATCCGAACCCTTCCGGCAGCCAACAACATCTGTGCCGCCTCCGCTGGTACTCGTATTGTGGCCGTTTGAGTACCACCATAGGCTTTTCGCAAGCCCACAACTGACTCCTCGGTGAGTTCTTTCAACTTGAATTGCTCCTTCAGAGCAGTACAAATTTCTTCTTTCGATGTTACCTCATCGAGATCCTTGCACTGAATATAGATCTCATGTTTTTGGGCACGCACTGCGGCATTCTCCCCAAGTGAGTTTTTCACTTGAGTGCGAAAGTCATCAGTTTTGCCCACGCTGGATCTTTTCAGCTCGAACATGAGATCCCCTTTCTGGGTTCTTCGGATTCGGTTTACATTTCCGCTCAGATCTTTCAGGTCGGGATCCGCTTTGACCTTTTTGAGTATCTCCGCGTAGGACAGATTGCCTTTACTGGAGATAACAATTACATCTGGACGAGTTCGCACTTTTGCTTTTCGTTCCGCTTTTTTGTTGGTAACTTTAGTCCATCCATCGTTTTCGCTGGTCTTAGGCTTCGCAACGCTGGTCGAGTTTCCTAGATTCGCTGTACGGTTTCCTCCTTCTGGCCTGTTGGTGTTGGTTTTCAGGATGTCCTGTCCACCTTTTTTTCTCTTAGGCGCCTACTGATTATTTACAGGATCCCCCTCTTTTTCACGTACTCGCTTATTTCGCTGGAATTGGATGGTAGTACGGTTAGGCGTCACTTGGGTCGCTTGTGATACTGTTGGCACAGCGGGGTTCGGCGTGTCCTTATTATTCTTTTCCTCCTGTGATCTATTGTAGAGCACTCTAATAGCCCTCACCATATTCTTTATGGCTTGGTGCACGTTGTGCTTGTCCTTGATAAACTCGGACAGCTCAACTATTTTTGCCCCAAGCTGGGTGAAGGGTAATTCCTCCAGATCAGGACTCTGTTCCCTATGAGTCCCGGCAGGGTTACCCCTTTTACACGGTCCTTCACTTTTGGCGTTTGTTGACCTTGCCTGTACTTTGTCCTTCATCGTCTTTGGCATTGGTGGAGATCTCAAAGTTGATGAGCTTCTTTTGAATGGATCCTTATCTTGTTCCTGGAGCACCTCTTGCTGTCGCGCATCTTGAACATATGCGGTGGGTGTTGTTACAGTTTTTGTCGTCCAACGATCCATCTTCAGTTCATCCTTGGTTGTTCTTGCTACTGGTGTTCTCGGTAAGGTCGTACTTCGCTTGAACACTTCCTTCTCCAGATCCAAATTACTTGTAACATTATATGCCAAGGTGGCCAAGTTGTCCACCACCGAGGCACTGCGGTCGAGGGATATCGACGACCGGGAGCCCGCTTGCTCACTCCCAAAAGCCGCCGGTACTGGGGTTCCGAGCCGTAAGTTTACTCCTTCTCTCGTCTTCCATGGTGGTTTTATGTTCTGGGTATCCTTCCCATAGCCATTTTGGTCCGCGCACCAGAGATGAGCAAACACTAGCCCATGCACAGTCAGAAAAGAAAAGTGCATGAACACATATTTACACATCAATAGGTATGCCCCTATCCGCCACCTGGGGTCGCGCCTGATGGGAGATCTGGCCACTCCTCACAGGTCTGTCTGTCCGTCTGTCTGTCTGTCTGTCTGTCTGTCACACCCCATTTATTCGGAAACGGCTGGACCGATCGTCACGAAAATTGGTAGGAGTATGTAATCTGCCGTTCCCTTTACATGCAGCAACTGACGCCATTTTGTGTTAAGTTTAAGGGGGAGCTTTTCATACATGTGAAAGGAGGGTGTGGGGTATCAAATGAAAGGTCTCAATTAGTACTTTTCGAAACTGGTTCAATATTTGATGTTGGGTGAAACATAGGGGAGTGAGGGCTCAAAATATGACCCCAAAAAGTGTAACAGGTCTCGTTCTCAGAACCTATCCAACCGAAAAATCTGAAAAAAATCACAGTGATGCATCTCTACGAAATCTAGGCCTCAAAATATATCCGGTTCCGATATCTGCACAAATAAAGTTAATAATAGTATATTTCCACATTTTAGAAATTTACCCGGCACCCCCCCTTATGTTCATCCCAGAAGTACAAAATTTAGCATGCGTATAGTGAAGAACATAGTGCACGGTTTGGTCAAGTTTGAAGAAAATCCAAGTATTACTAACAAAGTTATAGGGGGTAAAACTTTACCATGTTTTGTGAATTTCGTGCACTCTACAACCCGCATGACGTCATAATTCAGATAAATATAAGAAGTAAATCGGAAATATGGGTACGATCAATTTATATACGTGCATATATGTGTACAGTATTAGGAAATAGACGGTTTGTTTGTTTAGGGTGAGCGTAATGTGTACGTATGTCTCGTAGTTTGGAAAAATATAAAGGATTATGTTGGATTTGTAGCTATATACGGATAGAGAAATGTGCGTTGAAATTTCTTACATAAGATGAACACAAAACCTTTATACCTGAAGTGCGAGCTTCCGGTATTCCGACTTGTTTTTTCTACCATAGATATTGCCCTTATAGACTTTCCGGGTGGGATCATCCTCATCCATACGGATTAAGTGAACCGCCCACGATAACCTATTGAGCCGGATTTTATCCACAACCGAACGGTCATGGTATCGCTCATAGATTTCGTCGTTATGTAGACTATTCTTCTGAGGATTCTTCTCTCGAATGCGGCCAAGAGTTCGCAATTTTTCTTGTTAAGAACCCAAGTCTCCGAGGAATACATGAGGACTGGCAAGATCATTGTCTTGTACAGTAAGAGCTTTGACCCTATGGTGAGACGTTTCGAGCGGAACAGTCTTTGTAAGCTGAAATAGGCTCTGTTGGCTGACAACAACCGTGCGCGGATTTCATCATCGTAGTTGTTATCAGTTGTGATTTTCGACCCTAGATAGGAGAAATTCTCAACGGTCTCAAAGTTGTATTCTCCTTTATTCTTCCCGTTTGACCAGTGTGATTTGATGTTATTGATTGGTTGGTTTTTGGTTCTGACGTTGCCACCATATAGTTTGTCTTGCCTTCATTGATGTGCAGCCCAAGATCTCGCGCCGTCTGCTCGATCTGGATGAAGGCAGTTTGTACGTCTCGGGTGGTTCTTCCCATGATGTCGATATCGTCAACATAGGCCAGTAGTTGAGTGGACTTAAAGAGGATCGTACCTCTTGCATTTATATCACCATCACGAATCACTTTCTCGAGGGCCAGGTTAAAGATGACGCATGATAGGACATCCCCTTGTCGTAGACCGTTATTGATGTCGAATGGTCTTGAGAGTGATCCTGCTGCCTTTATCTGGCCTCGCAAATTGGTCGGGGTCAGCCTAGTCAGTATTACCAGTTTCATCGGGATACCGAATTCTCTCATGGCCGTGTACAGTTTTACCCTGGCTATGCTATCATAGGAGGCTTTAAAGTCGATGAATTGATGGTGTAACTGTTGTCCATATTCCAACAGTTTTTTCATCGCTTGCCGCAGAGAGAAAATCTGATCTATTGCTGATTTGCCTGGAGTGAAGCCTCTTTGGTATGGGCCAATGATGTTCTGGGCGTATGGGGCTATCCGACCTAGCAAGATAGCGGAGAATATTTTATAGATGGTAATCAGCAACGTGATACCTCTATAATTGCTGCACTGTGTGATATCTCCCTTTTTATGTATGGGACAGATAATGCCTCGTTGTCAATCGTCAGGCATTGATTCGCTGTCCCATACCTTGAGCACAAGTTGATGAGCCACTTGGTGTAACCGGTCGCCTCCATATTTAACCAATTCGGCTGTAATTCCATTGACTCCTGGCGACTTATGATTTTTTTAGCCTATGAATTGCACGGACTGTTTCTCCTAAACTTGGTGGTAACAGTATTTGTCCGTCGTCTTCAGTTGGCGGGACCGTTAACTCGCCGATGTTCTGGTTGTTCAGTAGCTCATCAAAGTACTCAACCCATCGCACCAACAACGGCAGGATGAACACCGAGGTGTATAAGGCTTCATCCTGCTGACTTGTTGCTAAAACTTGCGCGCCTGGTGCGGTTACCCCCTGTACTTTTCGAGTTCACAGACCTGTTGGTTCTCTCAGGCTTCCTTTTTCCGGCTGTGAAGTCGCTTCTCCCCTCGACGGAGTTCGTGATAAGTCTCTGCGCGTGCCCGCGTTCTTTGAGAATGCAACATTACTCGGTATGCCATTCCGACTCCTTTTGCGGCTGGGGTCAAGTATGTTTGTGGCCGTATTTATGATAACGTTCTTCAGGTGGTTGTGAAGATCATTCGTTGATGCTTAATCTCCAGGTCCTCTGTTGACTGCGGTTATTGTGGCATCCATTTCCCTCTTATAAGTGTCGCGAAGGGCTGTGTTGTGGATGGCTTCAGTGTTAACTCTCACCTGATTGTCAGAGGGGATTCTAGGTGGTGTTGTAATTCTAGCTCGGAACACCATTCCAACGAGATAGTGATCCGAGTCTATATTGGCTTCGCTATATGTTCTGACATTCATCAAGGCTGAGAGGTGGCGGCGTTCGATCAACACGTAGTCAATTTGGTTGAAAGTGGTCCTGTCTTAAGAGGCCCATGTATGTTTGTGGACCGCTTTCCGCGAAAACCAGGTACTTCCAACAACCATCTGGGACAGGCTTCGAGGGTTCGTTCTACTGCCTCGTAGAAGGTATTCTTCTCTGACTCTGCAATCTCCTCTGTAGGGGCGTGAACGTTAATGAGGTTTATATTTCTAAACTTGCCTCGGAAGCGCAGAGTGCTTAGCCATTTGCTTATGTTTTCAAAGTCGATAATAGCAGGTTTCATTTTTTGGCTGACTAAGAAACCTACTCCTAGCACGTGGTTTACTCGATGGCCACTATAATGTATGGTGTAGTGATCTTCTCCAGGAAACCGGTCCCTGTCCAACGCATCTCCTGTAACGCTATTACATCAGCCCTATATTGGGACAGGGTATCGGCCAGCTGCTCATCAGCTTCATCTCTGTACAGGGAGCGCACGTTCCATGAGAAAATGCGCAAATAGTTAATCCATCCGTTATCGTTGCCGGGTTCATCGTTGTGTAATCCGTCAAGTCCAAGGCTCCTGTTGTGGCTTCGTAACAAGTTGTTTTCCATGTAGGGCTGTCAGCGCTACCCATCCCCCAACCTGAAGGATCAGTTGGTACAATTCGTCCCGTTTTTAGGTGCAGGAGACTCGCCTTTATCCTTCTCCGTCTTCCCTCAGGGGTCGTTAGCGATTTTTAAACGGGTCGCTTACGATACGGGGTGTGACGTCCCCGAGGTGCCCGAGTAAGTAGTTTTGCCCCCTAGCTGGCAGCATACCTGCGTCCTAGGTAGTAGCCTCGAGAAAGCTTCTCGGTGAAGAGCGAACCGCGAATGACCGGTACACGTCGGGACACACTGGGAGTCTCCGGAGCCGTCGACAACTCTCTGTCGGCGTCGACGGGGTGATGTGAGCGTAGCTCTGCCAAGGTGGTAGTTGCGACGTGTATCAGGAGCCAGCCCCTTCGGGACCCTGGTCGGGAAGTGTGCATTGAACCGGTGTTAGTAGACCGCGTTGCCCCGAGCGAGCGCTGATCCGTCCGTGAATTCCGGGATCAGCTAAGCGTAAGTCAGGCCTCAGGGAACTGGGGTAGGGGCTGTGTCCCCGAGGGTATACCCGTTCTTGACTATTGCGACCCGCTCCCTTGCACACGATGCGCTGGTAACTTTTTCATGGAGAATATTCTGAAAATTATTAAAAAAAACGACGAAACAACAGACAAGGAGGAAGAGCTGGGTGCGTTTGGGCGGAGCACAAAGATGCGTCGTTCACCGCAGCGACCAGTGAAAGAGGCAACGAGGGCTGATATACCCGATGAGACACCGGGGCGCCCAAATAAAGAGGAAGCCTCATCAAGTGGTGCGACTGACCGTGCGGGGATGGCAACTCCACTACCTTGCAGTGCCCCTGTCCTGGAAGTAAGCTTAGTGAGAAACGCTAGTCCTGAGCAGATGGATTTGGGCACAAATCGAGTGGAAATGCATTCGACCGTCCTCGCTAGAGCCGAAGAGGAAAGGCTCATCCGAAAGTGCGCAGCAGTGGTGAAGCGTATGCGGTCGGCAACGTTCCTTCAGAGAAACGTCAGTAAAGGCGTCAAAAACGGGCTGATGGAACTGGAGGAACTACTGGACCGCGTTTCCTTTTATAGACGCACGTGGAGAGCAGCGGAAGACGATTGTAGAGCAGAAACAGTCGCACTCCCCGCTGAGAATGCTGCTTGCGTCAAACGGACCGCAGATAGTCCTCTGCAAAGTGAACAGGGGAAAAAGCGGAAAGAGGACGACGTGCCTGAAGGAGACTTTATCGAAGTAGTCTCCAAGGCCCAAAAAAAAAAGGCGAAAAAGGATAAAAAGAAACAACGGACTCCGGCGCCAGAGACACGTCTGTCCAAAAACAAGGAGGCTGCCAACCCAAAGCCAGTAGCGGAAAAAACGAGGACACGAAGAAGGACTAGACCGTCGGCTCTGCTCATTAAGCCGACGGAAGGCAAGACATTTGCGGAAGTCCTTAGTGAAATCCGCTACAGGATGAAACCCGAGGAGAACGGAGCAGAGGTGTCTTCGATACGGAAAACGAGGAGTGGTGGAGTTCTCGTCGAACTGGGCCCAAAGACGACCAACAAGAGCACGTTCTGCGAAGCGGTCAAGGGGCTATTGGGGGAGAAGGCCCTTGTTTCCAGCCTAGAACCCATGTGCTCTCTGGAAATACGGGATCTTGACTGCCTCACAGAAAAGGTCGAAGTAGAGGAGGCGCTAAAGCGTGAATGTCCAGAGGTAACCAATGCCCGGGTAGCTATTACCTCTGTAAATGCTCGAGGCCAAAAACTTGCCGTGGTGGATGTCCCCGAGCAATATGCGAGGAAACTCCTTAACAGCGGGAGAATCAAAATCGGATGGGTAGTATGCAGGGTACGAATGCGGATAGTCCCCACCAAGTGCTACAGGTGTCTGGACTATGGACACACGTCAGCAGCTTGCAAGGGTCCGGACAGGAGGACAGCATGCCGGAGATGCGGCCAAGCGGGTCATCAAGCGAAGACTTGCAAGGAAAGCGAGAGTTGTGTTCTCTGCAGGGATCGTGGTGCGTCTGGCGAAAGCGTCGCACACACTGCGGGCTCGGGACGGTGTCCGATCTTCAGGGCGGAATTGGAGAGGGCTAGGGTGCGAACGCCATGATCCGCATTTTGCAAATTAACATGCACCGGAGTGCAACCGCTCACCAGTTGCTAGCACAGTTCGCTGCGGAAGTAAATGCTGATCTAGTGCTGATTAGCGAGCAATACCGAAACAAGGACCCGTCCTCATGGTATCTGGACTTATCGGGCACCGCTGCCATCTGGGTTCGGGACGACGTTCGACTTCGTGTTCTTGCCGAAGGCCGGGGGGACGGATTTGTCTGGATCCGGTGTTTAGGGATAACGTTTTTTAGCGTTTACCTGACGCCGAATGAGTCGATTCCGGACTTTCAACGCCGGCTTGATGCTCTGGAGGACGCCGTTTCGAGCACGGAGGGACGAATCCTGGTTGGCGGTGATTTTAATGCCAGGGCTCTTGAATAGGGCATGCCTCAATCAGACTCCAGAGGGAAACGGATTCTGGAAATGGCGGCGAGAACCGGGCTCGTAATTTTAAACACCGGATCCACGCCAACGTTTCGGCGCTCAGGTTGTGAAGGAAGCATTCCCGACATCACTTTTGCGTCGGAATCTCTGGCATCATCGGTGGACGGGTGGCGAGTCCTAGAAGACTTCTCGGCAAGTGATCATCAATACATTGCGTTCGAAGTGTTTGACGCTACTTGCCGGCGAGCACCAACACGACGTTCCCCCTGCGTGTGGAATGTCGCGAAGGTGAACATCGGAAGGTTCGTCGAAGCTCTTGGAGCAGGTAGGGCCGCACTGGGGGGCACTCCGGGGGGTGGTGGTGTCGCAGCTGACACCGTCGTAAATTCAGTGATGAATCTGATAACGACGGCGTGTGGGGCTTCCATGCCCCGGAGGGGCCCCAGGCGCGACAAGCCTTCTATGTACTGGTGGACGGCGGAAATTGCCGACCTACGGAAGGAGTGTCATAAGCTCCGCCGTTTAGCACAACGTTTGTACGCCAACGAGGAGGCATGTGCCATAAAGGCACAATATAGATCAGCAAAAAGGAGACTCCGCAGCGCTATAAATAAAAGCAAAGCTCGCGGCTGGCAAAATCTTGTTAATGAGGTGAATGATGACCCGTGGGGACTTGGCTATAAGCTTGTCACTCGGAAAATCGGGGCTCTGCGGAAGCCCTGCATACTGAGCACCGACCAGATGGACCGCATTGTGCGGGCATTGTTCCCCAGACACCCTGTACGGGTTGATGTAAACAGCGCGGAAAGCCTCGTGGATTGCCCCCGTTTCACAATGGGAGAACTCGAAGAAGCGGTTCTCACTATGAAAAACAGGAAGGCGCCAGGTCCTGATGGCATCCCGGCGGAAGTTTACAAACTGGTGTTCCGCCAACGGCCAGAATTGCTGCTCGAAGCGTTCAACGCGTGCTTGAAGGAGGGCATTTTTCCTTCTCGCTGGAAAGACTCGCGTTGATCCGTAAGGGTAAAGGAGATCCGGAGCTCCCGTCTGCATACCGACCGCTGTGTATGCTTGACACGGCCGGAAAAGTGCTCGAGAAGCTCATCAGGGGTAGACTTGCTGAAGCGATCCGTGCTGCCGGGGACTTATCCGCAAGGCAGTTCGGGTTTAGAACAGGGAAATCTACAGTGGATGCTGTTATGGAGGTCGTAGATGCGTTTAATCGAGCCGGGGCGCACAGCCGCCGATCTCGACGGATAGTGCTCCTCATAACGCTTGACGTCAGAAATGCCTTCAATTCCGTAAGATGGACAGATATGCTGGGCACACTAGAGAACTCCTTTCACGTGCCAAGCTATCTCTTGCGGATATTGAGGGATTATCTGAAAGACCGCTCCCTGTTCTATGAGACGCTAGAGGGCCAGAGGAGAATGGAAATCACGTCGGGAGTAGCGCAGGGATCCATCCTAGGGCCGGACCTCTGGAACGCTTCCTACGATAGTCTGCTGAGACTCGATATGCCTGAAGAGTCGCGCCTGGTCGGTTATGCAGACGACGTTGCGGCACTTGTTGCCGGACACACTGTTGAACAGGCGCAAAGCAGACTTGGCATATTGATGCGACGGGTAAGCGGATGGATGACTGCTCACGGTTTCAACCTTGCGCTGGAGAAAACTGAAGTAGTCATCCTGACCAGAAGGAGAATCCCGACCTTGCGTCCCATATCGATCGGCGAGTTGACTATAGAGTCAAAACCAGCGGTTAAATACCTTGGTTTAATGCTCGACTCAAAGATGAGCTTCTTCGAGCAAACCAAAGCAGCCGCGGACAGGGCTGCAGCAGGAGTCGCGGCCTTGAGTCGGCTAATGGCGAATGTGGGCGGCCCTGTATCAACTAGGAGACGTCTCCTCATGGGAGCAACGCAGTCCGTCCTTCTCTATGGTGCGGAGGTATGGGCTGATGCCCTTGACAAGGAGGTGCATCGTAAACGCCTAGCTCAAGTGCAGAGGCGGGGAGCTTTGCGAGTGGCGTCTGCTTATCGCACTGCGGGAGTGATCCCCGTTGCCCTCCTTGCCAAGGAGCGCAAAGCTATCTATCGCCGTGAGGGCGAAAACTTAAGAGAAGTGGTTGCCCGTGAAGAACGTCAACGCACCCTTAACGAGTGGCAAATTTCTTGGCAAAATGAGCCAAGGGGCAAGTGGACTGCGCGGCTCATCGACAAATTAGACCCATGGTTGAACAGAAAGCACGGTGAGATTGATTACTTCCTTACCCAACTTCTATGATAAATGGGCATGGAGGTTTTCAGTCTTACCTGCACAGGGTTGGGAAGGCGCGATCTCCTGATTGTGTGTTCTGCAATAGAGTGCCGGATGACGCTGAACACACCTTTTTCTCTTGCGAGAGGTGGGATGGCCTCCGCCAGCAGCTTTATGCAGACACAGGGGAGCTCTCTCCAGACAACATTGTCAGAGAGATGCTGAAGAGCGCTGGCAGCTGGAATCGTATTGCGCATTATGTTCGGGCTCTTCTTACTACGAAGAAGATTGAACTCGACCGGCAGAGGGATCGGACGGTAAGGGGTTCCCTTAACTAACAACTCCCTTCCTCCCCTCCCCTCCCGTTGGTGAAAGGAATTCCCTGACTTGAAGGCTCCCAAAGCCGGGAGAGCGGGAGGGCTAGCCCGAAGTAATGTGTCAAACGGTTCCAGGCTAGTTCTCTGATGACAGGGAGGTGTTTAGTTGGTAGTCCGCCAGCGTGCTTTTGCGGGAGTCCAACACTCTGTGCGTAAACGCATTCTACCCTACTCCAAAAAAAAAAAAAAAAAATCCTTCTCCGTCTGCAGCTTTTCGTTAAGAAAGAGGTCCCAGCGGTCACCACGTCGAGGTGGAGATAGGGTTTGGTAGTAGAGTTGTTGGTGTTGGTTCAGCAGGCATTTCCCAGGTTTTATGCTCCATCGTGGGTACCAATCCACCTTTCGCCCTGGGACCTATACTACCCTTTGACCACCTCTGTCTATTTACGCACCGAACTTTTTGTGACTGTTTCCATCGCTATTGCCATTTATGTATAAATCTCTCCCTTTCGACATTGTTGCAAGCTATAACCAATACTATTTAGAACTGAGTTTCGTATCTGCCACCACTCAAAAGTATTTGATAACTAGCCTGCAAGGTATACTATGACCCGTTCCATTGTGAACGGAATTTCTTTTGCGACTCTTTGTTGCTTCCCATCATTATAACTCAACAACAAGAAGATTTGCAAGCGCTCTCAGTGCTATATTGTCAACGTGGCTTTGCTCACAATTAGGAGAATGGATATATCATTATATATAATGTGTATTACACAGCAGTAGGGCCCTGTGGAACATCCGTCTTTCGTGGGTATCACACCAGAGGCTTTATTCTTATAAGTGACTATCGACAACAACCACTAGATAGATGAGAATATTAATCGTCGCCAGGGACTCTCATGTGAGCGTCCCGTTGGCCGAACTGGAGGCATTTCTCATGCAAAGGGCCACCAAAGGTTGGATTTCTGCTACTACTCTTTTCATAGATTCGCATTCTTAGCCAACCCAGCAATCAATTTGCTTCTACGGGACCCATATCAATCAAAGACCTCCTTGTCTGCCAACAATTAGAGGCAATCAATTGTAGATCCCCCGTCATAACATGTGTTATAGAATGGTTCGGCTGAAGTTTTAACAGCTTCAGTAAACAACGCCAAATTCTGCCGCTTCCATGGTTCGGCTGGAGTTTTAAAAGCTTCAGTAAATAACACCAACTTCTCTCGCTTCCATGGTACGAGAAATGTCCTCTTGACCACGTACGCCTCGAATAACTCTGAGAATATGTCCAATCTAGAAATCAAGGCGAGTTTATCCGGTATGTCATCGAGCCCCGGAGTTCGTGCTCGCCTATCCTATTGCAAATTTTCAACAGCTCATCTGTGGTAACACCCTAAATTTTCGTCACAGCATCTGTATGTCATTAGCGACTTTTCAGTGCTCTCCAAACAGCCCTTGGATAATTTTCAGCAACGGAGTTGGCACGGTATCATAATTCAACAGGCGCTCCGCTAAGGATTTACGTCCACCTCTGCGCAAAGTTCCTTCACTATTCCACCAGTAGTTGGGTCTTCTGCTGGCAAGTGGGCACCTCCTTGGATTACATGGAGAGCTTTCTCCCAATAGATGCTTGCCATATTAGGCTACTCTAGCTACACGCCAGGAATTCTTGCTCATTCCAAATTTTTATAGGCCAATCTGACGTCCTTCTCAGTTTTGGCTTTGAATATGCGGGTTCCCTATGTTTCTCGTGGCTTGCCACAGCCGCCCAACACTGATGAGACTATGCGTACGGGACTACATTTGTAATAGGAGTGCTCAATCCGTGAGAACTCAGACCTTAGAAATTCCTTATACTCGCCACTCTCGCTCAACGGGATTGTCCCAGATTCTTTTACAAACGACAGGATTTCCTTATATTCTATATTTCCTTTTCTTTTCAAGGCTTTCCTAATATGCTTAAATTTCAATATTTCTAGTAAGAGGTTGGGTATCGTTTGGAACTGTCTCTAAACACCTTGAAACTTTTTCCCTACATCTATCCGTTTCGGAACCCATGAGCTTTACCATTCAACATTAGAAATCCACGCTCGGGTTCTGTTCACGAAACATGCCATGCTTTATTTGAGAGTCGGCATTCTCTGTTCGTCCCTTGATGTCCAATATAGTGAACTTAGATTGCCTGCCAAAACTTATCGTTAGACTCACAAGCGCAAAAGCCTTGTTCATTCAATCTTGGCTTCAGTTTAGGCTCCATTATCTTTTTTCATAAATACATCCATCTACACAAGTAGGAGAAAACCAACGCCATGCGCTTATTCCACATAACGATATTAGACCTGCTACGTCCACATCACCAGTCTCTTCCTTCCACTTTTCCTAGTAAAGGTGGAAGGGAAGGTTCGACAAGCAGGGATAAATCCATGGTCCCGTCCTCTCCTTCTCGTTTTCCGGAAGACTTACACAATAATGTTGCGGAGGGGCGGATTTCCAGTTTCACCCACCATTGAACTCTCTCTTCTGGCTGAGTGTGCCGCAAGCACTCACTGTAGGCTTTGCATTGAAGTAGAAAGCATGTCCTCTCGAGATTTCTCCGAATTGATTATGCAAAGTCGCGGTGGACTAGAAACCTGAATCTTCTTACCATTTGAGGTACCATAACCATTAAATATCGGCTCGAAAGCTCAGTCAAAAAAATTTCAGCACTATATTTCTGAAGCCACTTCTTAACCCTGAGTTGCCCTTTGTGCTTAATAAACCTTGGCCTTAGCATGCCCACGCACGTAAAGCATGTTTTCGCCCATTCACTTAGATTCAGTAGAGGGGAAACGCTTGATAGAGATTGCTACAATTCTGGAATATAAAATATGATATATTAATTATTACCCTCATCCAACTGTCTTACTCTGGGCTACGTGCCTTCCTCTTGGCAAAAGGTTAAGGTAGTTTTCATACCGAAACCTGGGAGAGATGACTATTCTAATCCAAAGAACGTCAGACAGCTTGACTTCATTCTTGCTGAAAGGTTTGAAGAGCCTGTGAGTCTGCTCTTCATTCTTTGGTTACAAAGATGGAGGATGCAACTTTGAATGGCGAGTACGCGATGGGGGTGTTCGTGGACATTGAAGGGGCTTTTGACTGTGCGCCTTTCAAAAAATGTGTGATGCCGCCAGAGATCATGGTGTTGATGATGCTTTAATTAAGGGGATCCATGCTATGCTAACGCAGAGACTACTGCGTGCTGAGGTGGGTGTCCATCGCTACCTGACTGCAGAAGCAACGAAAGGCTGCCCCCAAGGAGGTGTGCTTTCGCCACTTCTGTGGAGTATGCTGATCGACTCACAACTATACGAACTGCAAAATTTGCCAATACACGCTCAAGCTCATGCTGATGACGTGGCTGCGCTTGCTGTTGATCGGGATCTTGGAACGGTGTGAAGAAATATACAACGTGCCGTTGATTTGATAGACAGTTGGTGCCTCAAACATGGCCTTCAGTTAATCCAAATAAAACCACAAAGGTATTATTCATAAAACGGAGAAAACTGGATGGACTTTGCCTCCCTGAGATGAGGGGTACTACCCTTCAACTCTCCGAACAAGTGAAATATCTAGGAGTCACTCTAGATAAAAAACTTCTTTGGGACAAATATCTAGAGGTAAAGATGAAACGAGCTCTCACAGCTTATGGGCTGGGCGGACCTTTGCCTCAACAGGGGATTCAGGCCTCATGTGGTAGTGTGGATATAAGTTGCCATCATTAGACAGATGTTCGTATATGCATCCGTAGTGTGGTGGGTTAAGGTGAGACAAAAAGGTTTTCACCGTAAACTGGCCGCACCATTTAACTCATAGTAGCTTACACCTCCTCCTTTCTAAACCGGGCCTGCGACTACCTTTGAAGAAATAACGAATAGGAATAAAGTAGGAATTTTCAATGTACTCACTTCTGAGATAGTTTATTTAAGCCCTCATGTCAAATAACTGAGGTGTGATAAATTTGGGAAAATCCTTATTTCCAAAGGAACTTATTCCATTGAATGAACATTGGCAACCAAACATTCCTAACAAAGACGTTGTTTAAGTTCGTCTTCCATCTACGCTTCAATGATTCCACTTTATTTGTTTGGGTACTCACTTGTCTTCATTATTCCATTTCAAAACTAAATTACCAGCGCCTGACCATAGCACCCTCCCACTCGCCCCAGGACAACTTCAGAACTGAACAAAGAACAAACAAGTACGAGTAGCCATGATGTATCATAATTTCTAACAATTCCTTTATTGCAAAACAGAAAGTTCTAAATCAAACTTTTCCTATTCAAATTTCTCGCCAGCTCCCAAACATCTACAGGCACACGTAGATCCTGGCTCCCATCATACCGAGCAAAGCACAAAAAAAACAATTTTCACCTGAGATTTCATTAAAAATTTACGGTGCAAGCATGTTCCACAGGTTCTGTGTTTGTTGTCCTTCCCAAACGGCCATTTTCACATGAACGACTTCTGAGGATTATTTGCAGCGGCGAAAATAAGTTTGCAGATAAATTAGATAAAAGCCTTAAATGAGGATTTGGACGTGGATCTGGACTTGTATTTGGATTTGCGGTTAGTGCGACTGGATATGATTTGTACCGAGCAAAGGAATGGTCCTTTGAAAACTTGACAACAAATTAGGGAGGCGATCCTTTTGCGTCTCAACGAGTAATGGCTTTTCATTTGGAAAACTGTTCACCAGTTGGATGAAAAGAGGCTTTTTATGTTTGGTTTGAAATTAGACAATGGGAGGATTGGTAATTCCATGTCCTGGACGGACTGTCCGGTGCAGGAATGACTAGCATCCAGCCAGTGGAGTGATGCAGTTGGAAAGCTTGGCAGGAGAACTTGGGTATTGTTTTGATCCAAATGTTTATTCTATTGAAAAGTTGTTCATCCCAAAGTTTCTGGTTCCTCAGGGAAGACTGGACTATAGCCAAGGTACTAACCTTTTTCGGACTTCAAGTGTATATGCCTAACAGACTTGAATTGCAAATCTTTGTTGGCCCAAACAAACCCAACGAACCCTGTAATTAATGAGATCTAGACTTTGTGATGCTTCCAGCCATGGACCTGAAACTCATGACCCTTCAAGGAGCTCCTTCAGATTTGCATTTAAAACGCAAAACTTTTATCCTGTGTGTACAATACGTGCATATCCCAAGGAATGTTCTCGCTCGGGGACTTGCAAGAAATGCCCAACTAGCATAAAAGAGTTCATTCGTGAAAATTTCAAGGTGTTCACATGGGTAAACATGGAGGATTCATGCTTCACATCACTTTGTTCCACGAAAAGCAAACTCGAAAATGTTGGTTCCTGTATTGTTCCCTTTCATTCATTCTCGCTCCACCGATTCCGTTCGTTGTTCAACCTTTCTCTCACTGAACAATGTGTGCGTATCCACATGAATATACGGACGTTTGTCATAGACACATTGACACAAATGTGAGGATTACTCGCTTTTTGATTCGGACCCGGCAGCAAAAACCAAACCCCAAAAATCAGGACATGCTAAAAAATCCATATCATCCTGTTCCATATAAAGCGCTCAAAAAACAAACGAGAGAATAGACAAACGCAACACAATTGGATCAATCGAACTGTGAATGAAAACACTTGTATACCGTTTGGCATCTAGTGGTGATGGTGGCGCTCGAAATGGTCCTGGTCCTGGTGCCGGTCCACAGGCCAGCATCACAATATCGTAGAATCACTAACTAACCGGTCATATGTAGCTCCCACATAACAATGCCAAGGCAATCTGATAATAATGGCCTCAAGGATAAATTTCTGCAGTTGGCATCAAGGGTTCTAATTCAGGACATGCTTTCCCTGATTTTGAATCAATTGATAAAAAAGGAGAAAACACGGAGAGAGAAAATCGGTAAAAGTGCTGAACAAATCTGGTATTTAGAGGATGTTTAGTGTTGGACAGGACCACCGGCAGGGAAGCCGATGTCGATATTTCGAGTTTGAGGCAAGTTGTATTGTAGCATTCGGGACAATATTGACTTACAAGGACTATCCGATTGGAACAGTACGTTAAGAGTAAATTTTTCTTGGTATATACCATTAAGTGGTGTGCTAGTGAATGCACAAAGTAGGTAGTTCCTTTCTGCCCGACATGATTTAACGAAGACGCATTTCATTAACCATTAAAAAGCAACAAGGTCTGCTTCGTCTTGCATCCAATTAAGAGCCGCAGCGACAGGACATTCGTTCAGCACTAAATATCCCAATGTTCCCGTAAGGACGAAAAACCTGATTCACAAAACATAAATACGACCAATAAAATACAAACGGACACCGAAACATCCCAACTACATGCATAACTCCTTTCAATTTACTACTCAACATTTTCATACATTTGCTCCTTCCATTCCTTCTCGGCAAAAAGGACAGAGACCGTAGGAAATCTCCTTCAGTAAATTCTCGGAAATGTAACAAGAACAGAAGCTCTAAAAGCAGAACATTCCAGTCGACTTACGTTTAACTAAATTGCATTCTCCAACCATAAGAATTTTACTTCCTAATATTATTTGATATTTCACCCCTCCACCTCGCCAGTGTGTATCCTAAACGATTTTTGGTCATGTCGCAGGACAAGAAGGAAGCACTCCGTCGAGCTTAAACTCAAGCTGGCGACTCATAATTTCTTATTTTATCTTTGTAAGTTTGTTGCGAGTGTCCTTTTTTAGATTCTTATTCAACGTTTGCTTCGTAACCGTCATTTGTTAATGTTAATGGTGGAACGTGTATTGTCGTCGATAGCATTTGTAGATAAAAGGACACGAGCGCATATTACATTGGGAGATATGTATCTCACTTGTCTAAATTTTCATTTATTCTATCTCCGATTGCAATCCTTTCTACCAAATAGTATAAGATGGAAGGAGTTTTCCGCGTTCCAGTGACCCCTTAGTAAAGGAAAAGATTTAGGATAGCACTCAGGCTGGTCCAATGTGCATCTTGGTGAATTATGAGAATAGAATAAGATACATAGGAACTAAATTCGAATCTTGTAATTTGAGGAAACTATACAATATTGCCGGAAAGGTATGACGGGCAAGGTTTTAAAACCGGAATGAAAGGTATTCTGTCCAAAATATTGAAATTCTGTCTAGAGCTCCATACCTCAGTGGTATTGTTGGTTTGCCCTACCTTATAATAACTCCATAATCTTTCTGGTCTGGTCTAAACTTTATGGAATATTAGATACTGACATGATGTTTCATCAACTTATGATGAACGTCCATTGGGATTGATGATAACTTAGTTGGCCTAACATGCAAACATTCTTCATTCTATATTTTCCAGTACCACCCCTTCCCATTTTGGTATTTGGATGCTATAACAAAAGAGAGAACTATCCTAATTGAGCTTATGTTGACTGATGCAGTGAGCTGCATCCTCCGTCTGAAGGGAATGAACTCGGCAACAAAAGAAAGAATAGAAAATAATCACTATCAACCGATTGACCAAAAAACAAATATGTGTCTGCATGCTAAATGCTGGTACCCTAACTAGAAAGACCGAGGAACTCGCAAGAGCCCTTCGGAAGTGGCGCATTGATAGCTCACCATTATACCAGCTGATCGAACTATTCACTTCTTCACCGCGTACGCACCACAGACAAGTCGACCTGATGCCGAGAAAGATGCCTTGTGGCAACTTCTCGATGAAAAGACTTGTCACGTGCCTGCTGACCTTCAAGGGGCACCTGGATTATGCGCGCGAAAAGGCAGCAAAGGCCAGCTCATCTCTAGCAAGGATGATGCCTAATATTGGAGGGCCAAAATCTAGTCGCCGCTGTTTATCGCAGGGGTGGTGAACTCTATTATACTATATGCGGCTCCTGTCTGGGCATGCGTGCTGGATAATACAGTGAACCAGTGAAGGGTAAGTTCGGCATACCGGGCAATCGCGCTGAGGGTGTGCACTTCATATAGGACAGTATCCGGTGAGGCAATCTGTGTAAACGCGTCTAGCGAATGAGGCACACTATCTTCACCGGAGAAGGGAAACGAATCCGGCCGAAGTGAGTGCGGGCTTGCGGAAAGCTACTAGGAAGGAGCTGCACAGGAGATGGCAGCAACGGTCGGATAGTTCCAAGAAGGGCTGCTGGACCCATACATTGAGGTCCAACGGAAGCATGCAGAGTTGAATTACCACCTAACGTCGTTCCTTACGGGACAAGGTGGATGCAGGAAGTACTTACATCGCTTCGATTTGGATGGGTCCCCAGACTGTTCCGAATGCTACTACTATACCCAAGGACCCATGCTATGTCCCATTGTCCGAGATTCTCGAAGGAAAAAGGGATGTTAAACACAATTTTGTGGAGGAGATGCGGAATTCGGAAGGAATTTGGAATGTGATAAACGCAACAGTGACTGCGATACAAGAAAAGCTACAGGAACTGGATCGAGCACGGAAAGCGCGGCGAACGCTGGACTTAGTTGTGCTGGTGTAAACCAGAGCCACAGTTGTCCCGCGGGGATATGCGCGGGGAAGTGAGGGTGGCTTTGTGGGTGAGAATCCCACACACTGCTGCAACGTGCACAGCAGCGTCTTTCTAAGATTTCCACCACCAGCCATAAAAAAAAGATCTCCGGTCATTTCCTGCCCTTCACGATAGACCTATTCAGGATTTCCTCCTATTTAGGTTCAAATTTGGGTTTCAAATGACCACTCCCTTCTCGTAGGCTGATCTTCGCTGCTTCATTTTTCTTTGCCTTCGCTATCGAGGACTTAAGTTTTCCCTGAGTCTTTTAAGGACCTCTTTCGGTTTCAGGCATATATCATTTAGCATCTGTGCCACTGAGGTCTGACTTCTTTTTGATGTCTGATATAATGACCTCAGATGTACTTTCGCTAATTCATACCTTCTAACCAAGGGCCTTGGTTGCAGCCTTCGCAGTAGGCCAATGTTGAGCTTGGCTCCACTGCTTGTTATTGGTGTTTGCCTTTTTATGTTTTTAATTTGTTTACTCATTCGATTTCCGCTATGCTATAGACCTCTGTAGTAAGATAAGATCAAGCTTACTCGTTTATATTAGGTGACTAGGTATCAGTGAGGCTCCGTTTGAATACAATTAATTGCCTCTGACTACAAACTGTCCCATGGGCCCGGTTGCCATCACAACCCTGGATTGGGCGAGGTATTTTTCCGACACTTCAGTTTATATTCGCAACATTTCGTTAATAGTAGTGTCACCTCATAGAGAGTTTGGCTATCACCACCCACTAATGGTCTTGGTAGAAGAGAGGTTTGGCTCTTGGAGAACACATATCATCCTTAGAGATAGATAGGCTGCAGTCCACTGTTTGACCGCTCGACAGCGGGTATCATGTGTCTTAGATATTGTCATCTTTTCTTACGCTATTTTTCGGGGGAAGGAGGACTCTGTATCGGCGAGAGAGATCTGTATCGACTTGCCAAAAGCGAAACGAACGCACACAGAATATCGAACATTTCTGTTGCGTTAATGACAGGAACGGTACTTCCTAACCGTCGAGCCGCCGTCGAGCAGATTTCAACTGAAGAATTTGCTCATCCTCCACTTCCACAATCAATGCCGACATTTGGAGGAGTTCCACCTGTCAGCGCAACTGAAGTCAAGAAGGCAATTAATCGGGTTATTCAGGAAGGTAGAGCACCATCTTACTGGCAAGAAAGTTCCACTATTCCAATATGGAAAAAGAAAGGTAGTCCAGCCAATCCGGTTACCATGAAGATTTTTGAACGCTTCGTGTCTCTGTTGGTGTTAATCAAGCAAGCGCCCTCTCACCACTCCTCTTCGTTCTTGTTATGGATTCTGTCACACGGGACTCCCCCTTCTAAAAGGACAGTAAGACGCTACTCTATAAGCCCGTTATGACATACATCAGCCAGAACTGAGCGATTTAAATACCCCGGGTCAACGCTATCAGCCAATGAAGAACTGCACTATGGAATTGCTTCCCGCATTAACACAACCTGGATGAAGTGCCGTTCCACAAAGAACCCCTTGTAGTCAATGTACCAACGAACAAATCAAATCTAAAGTTTACCGCAATATCGTCCGTCCTGTCGCTCTTTATGGTTCTGAGTGTTGGCCGACTATAAAAGACAATGAACGGCGTCTTGCAGTAATGGAGACGAAGATGTTACTTTGGACTTGTGACATGACACGTTTGGATCACATCCGGAATGAGGATAGCCGCGATCGATATGGATTTGCACCGATCGAGGAAACTGCACTAACGATAATTTACTTGTCAAGATTGATCTGAACATCAAAGTCGATTGTAAACGACCAAAAGGCCGTCCGAAACAATGGTGGCTTGATACGCTGGATGAGGATTTAAAAGCCTCGAGATTGCATCGAGATCAGGCATTTGATAGGGCCAAATGACGAGGCCGGTCACGACAAGCCGACCCCGCTTATAAACTTGACAAAAGCTGAAGAAAAAGAAGAAGAACCGATTGACCAGAAAAAAATATAGACATCGCAAAATTTGGGTTGTGTTCGGCTTATTTTGGAGACCACGTTATTTCAGAGCGTCAGTGCTATAGTATTCCTCAGCTGGAAGCCAGAGGAAGCATTTATTCAATGATCACAACTCAGGGTTAGTCACTCGCCATCACATATCTCCATGTAAACGGAGTAGTACTATCTGAGCGAATCATTTGTACTTTTGTCGGCAAAGCTCAACTGTTACATTTCGTCCTGAACAGCTATCCACTGAATAATGGAGTAAGGGGAAGTTTCTTCCTATTCTATTCGAACCGCTCACTGTCATAACCGAATGGATTGGTGTAGTCAGACAAAACCCATCCATTGGATTCGATAGCCTTTGGTTTAAATTAAAGTTCAGTCGTTGCCGGCTGGGCCTTCTGAGGTCTGACATTGCTTCGGTTTACCATTAGCTGCAGATGTCCTTTCTCTTTAACCTTCGCACCATCCGGAGATTGTGGTTTGCCCGCAGGCTTACCACAGGTTTGGCTCAACAGAACTTGTGCGAAGCTGTTGTTTTACCCGGAGGCAGGCTAGTGTTCATCCACGGGTGCGATTTTTATCTCAATAGAGTCTAGAGTCACGAGTGTTCACAGAAGGGCCTGTTTCTGCTCATTCGTCAAGGATTAGGTGTAGAATCTGAATCTAGACTCAGGTTGAAATTCGAGTTCCACGAACTCAAGGTTGTTCCCTCGCTAGGGATATTAGGTTTGAATAAAACTTTTTTTCAATCTAATCGCCAAATCCCTAGATTCTCAGGTTTTCAAGCTTTCCCCGAGTAACATTTACATACATTTACATTCTAGGGGTTGGAGTTTAGATTCCATTTTCTTTTCTGAAACCTCTCCGAACCACCCTCAACCTCTACCACTTCGGTGAGGATTTTCCCGAAAGATAAAAATCTCCTTGCCTTAGCGGTCATGGTTGTCTAGATTATTTCTAGGAAGCACCCTTTTTACTCCACCTAGTCTTGTATAAGTTTGTGCGTTTCATTCAAGCTTATTCAAACCCATTTCTAGAAATACATTAAAATCCGAAATTATGTGCAATAAAATACCGAGAAATTGCATTAACCATTATCCTTCCTGTTGTCTTCCTATTTTCAGTATATTTCAGACAAAAACATAAAACTGTCTCTCATTTCCACGACATTGTACCACAAAACATATTCCCATAAAGTAGCCACAGAGCAAAAAGACAGTCAAGGAATTATTCACACTCCTTTTCCATTACATATCACTATAAAACCTCTTAACACCTCCTGCAATAATATGCACTTCAATTACTATCCAGAAACACTTCATTTGAATCCCGACAGCAATAAATTTCACATTCAACGTGTGTATGACGCTATCCATAAAATTTATGTGAATGTTTAACGTGGAAAAATCGCCCCACATAAAACAAACATACAAAAATAACAATGCGACTACGAGCCGGGAATAGAAAGAAAGGATAATGGAGTGAATTCGTGACAAGTGGAGATGGGGAGCACTCGTCTCAACTCAGGCCGAGGTACGAATCCCAGGGGAATAGCAGAAGCAGAAGGATTGCGGGGACGGGGCTGGGTCTGGAAACAAGAGCGCAGGAGACGTGAAACATGGCCCGAAAGACTAGTATCAATAAAAATCTACCCTGAATCCTTCCCAGATGCAATTCACATTAAATTTGTACGAGTCAAAGATTGATCGCCGTGGGGACATCGAGAAGAGGAACTAAAGGACATTTAACCGCTGCAATGTCAGGCTCCGGCTCTTCAAAATTTGGGGAGTAGAATGATAACAATGTGAAAACTCTTCCCAGGAATGCAAATATTGAACTCACTAAGTACAAAAAGAGAGTCCTAGCTACGTAAGGGTGGAAGTATTTTTTTGAAGGTAAATAAATACTAGTTTGTGACGAATAATAACTGGTGAGATTAGCAGCTATTACAAATGAATAGTGGACTGCCGCATTTAGCGTTAGTTTCTGCGGTGTTTTCGCTCAATCGCATTCAATCTTCCTCTAACAGTCCTCAAAAGTTGCTTGCCCTAGTGAAGGTTCGCTCAACTGCAGTTGCACAGAGCAAACAATTTTCTATGACCTGATGAACGGTATGCCACCAATGCTAACTCTAGCAAAGCTAGTCACCGTTTGTATCTAACAGCACGATTCCTCCAAATCCAGGACACATAATTTTTCCTCTTGAGTTAAACTTACAAGGACACTCTCCTCATGACTTATCGACGTATTCCATTCTTTCCCAATCGCAACAATGAATGTTCCACATGCACACAGTTATAAATTCAAAATTCCGAAACAATATCTTATTTGCCCTTTTGTTTCCGAATCCTCCTCCCAGTTTCCCTTCATCTCCTCAGCCTCTCCAACAAGGACTTATCACTGCAGCATTAGCACAAAGAACCTCCAAAAAAGACAAAAACATCAAAGGAAAGACACATGGAGCTATCAAACTTCCACATATTGAGCAGCATCGGCATTATCCTTAGTCCTTGAGCTATGGCTCAAATCTTACTCCTGCAAAGCGGCATCTGCAATATTTCTCCAAGCGAACTCTGCACGCGAAGCAAACTTCGGAAGTAGTGACGCCCATTTGTGTTGTTCCACCAAATTTGTACATAATATGTAATTTATGCTGTTTAGGATGACGATCAGGACCAGGATGCGAAAGCAGGATGTCTTGAGGGATTGTGCATATGGTGCGCGGCGTACGGCATTGTATCCGTTGGGTGAATGATGGTAGAAACTTTGTCGTGATGTTTAACGGAAATTGTTTTGTAAGCTTTGTCTTGTTTTATGCGAATTCCGAAACAATTGGATACTTTGTCAGGAAAGGTAAGAACGGAGGATGTATGGGTGTATTGTTGGGAATTTCCTTGATAAAGGAAAAGTTTTATGCCGGAGAAGAATAGTTCTTTGGATGATGAACATAGGAGCAGCAGGTTGTGCGAATTTCGCTATATGTTTCAATTTAACAAGGAACTTGTGACGTTCTGGGAATACCAAACACAATGGAGTTGGAATTTCACACAAAACTCAAGTTTGCAGTGCTTTTAAAATGGAACTGAACCTCTAGTGTAGTTTGATTTGAACGTCTCAGGAACTTTCTTTTTGTAAGATCCTTTTCAATCAGTGTAGTTCCATTTCTCAGGGCGACCAAAAAGGGTTAGTAGTCTCACCATTAAATTCAATTCTGGACTCGTTAAGTTATCTCGAGACATACGAATTTTAACAAGTTAACCAGGTGGACATTCTCTGTATCCTGAATGCAAGATTAGATTCATCAATTCATCATCATCAACGGCGCAACAACCGGTATCCGGTGTAGGCCTGCCTTAATAAGGAACTCCATACATCCCGGTTTTGCGCCGAGGTCCACCAATTCGATATCCCTAAAAGCTGTCTGGCGTCCTGACCCACGCCATCGCTCCATCTTAGGCAGGGTCTGCCTCGTCTTCTTTTTCTACCATTCATCAATTACGAGTGGAATAATATAGGAAGAGTTCTGGTGGTATCTATCCAGCAAACAAACTTTCAAAAGTTCCTTTCCCTACCCTCCGATCATTAACTATCTTGTTAGAAATTGAACTCTTAATAAAAATATCTCCCGGGCGACAACACGAACGTCCCAAAGATGCCATTGATTTCGTAAGTTAAAAAGGGTGGCTATTGACGTTAAATTCTAAGTGCTTTTTTTTTTGTATGTAGGTGGAAATCTTACAAAGAGACTGCCGCGCTAGGTTGTAGAAGTGTATGGGATTCTCATCCATTAAAACCATCCCCACTTTCCCCTTCTTCCTTCCCCGCGGAACCGCCGCAAAGCATTACTTCGCAGGGTGGACTAAGCTTTAAGCGACCAAATCTTCCGTTCTCTACGTTCTCCTTGCGCACTCCGATTTTCGAAGTTCCTCCTGTATACTTTTGATTGCGGAGTGACCTGCCAGGAATTGTGTCAGATGGTAGTTAATCCCGTATCGTCGCTGAATCCACTCCTCAATACGGGGAATCAAAGTGTGAGTCCAGCGACCCCTCTAAGTCATCCCACCGTTGCTGCCTTTTTTCCAGCAATTCCCGCTTTGCCGCCTTTCGGTATTCTGCATCCTTTTCGGGTGGGTTCATTTTCCTTTTCTCGTACAGGCAGCGTGTCTCACTTGCCAGAATGTCTATGGGGATCATTTCCGCAATAACACACACTGCGTCATCTGATGTTGTTCTGAAAGCGCTGCACACCCTAAGCGCCACTAAGCGGTAAGTCATATTTACCCTTCTCCGATTACTCTCACACGGTAGTGCTTCCTCCCAAACAGGTGTCGCGTATAATAGTGTCAAGCAAACCACTCCGGCCAAAAGTAATCTGCGGCTGTATCTTGGAGCTCCAATGTTAGGCATCATCCGTCCTAATGATAGGCTGGAATTTGTCGCTTTCCCTCAGGTATAGCCCAAGTGCCGCTTGAAATTGAAATTGGCGTCAATCATCACCCCCAAGTATTTGATAACCGGTTTCGAAGTGAACGAACACGAATATTAACCGCATTTCTCTTCCTACGGTTGATAATTAAGACCGCTTCGGTCTTTTGTTCCGCAAGATCAAGCTGGACCATCGCCAGCCACTTTTTATGGCGCTAATGGTTTCATTAGCGTACACTTCAACGTCTTCAGGTTATTTCGCGACGACAACTACAGCTAGATTATATGCGAAACCGATTATCGTGGCCTCCTTTGGCACTAGGAGGACAAGGACCCCATTGTATCATATATCACGTTCCATAGGAAATGACCCAACACTGAGCCGTGTGGTACTCCTGCGGTGACGGTGTACTACTTAGATCCCTCATCCGCATCGTACCAAAGTGTCCTCTCCGAATGGTAACTTTCGAGGAGCTTAGTCAAATAACAAGGAACACCCGTTTTAGCCAGTGAGCTTTTTAACCACTCCCAGCTAGCGGAATTGAACGCATTCTTGACGTCCTCACCACAGATAGCTGAGCGGTTAGAGTACAAGGCTGGCGTACGGAAGGTCGCGGTTCAAATCTCAGAGGTGGCAGTGGAATTTGTATCGTGATTTAACTTCGGATACCAGTCGGCTCAGCTGTGAATGAGTACCTGAGCCAAATCAGGGTAATAATCGCGGGCGAGCGCAATGCTGACCACATTGCCTCCTGTAGTACACCGTTACGGTCTTGAATGAAGTTCTCTAACTCACTTCAAGGCCCTGATCCTATTGGATTGTTGCGCCAGCGATTATTATTATAACCTCACCACGACACAGCATTTATTAGACGATATCGCGTCTCGAGCAACATCACAAACAATATAGGCTACAACCTGGAGCATGGTCCGACCACTTTTCTCAGAGGGATTTGTATCGTGACCATATGTCAGATACTAGTCGACTCAGCTGTGGATTAGTATCTGAGCCAAATCAGTGTAGTAATCACAAGCGAGCGCAATGCTGACAATAAAGAAATTCAGATCTAAACTGCCTACGCACAAATTTATTGTATGCCTCCTGAAGATTTGAATTTGTTTCATGTAAGGTGGTTTCGAAAGGGCTCTAAACTAATCATAAAGGCCAGGTAGGTAAATAACCGCTTCGTAAAGTGTACTACCTTAGGCCGTTTTGATGACACAACTCTTAAGATCGTGGCCGATATAAAGGATAAGGGAATTAGTGTCTAACAGATTTTGAACCTAAAGCTTCCCCGCCAGTTAGAGTTTTCTCTGAGGTAGTCAAAAAACGACTTACCAATATCCGTTGCTTCGCTCTATGCAAACCTCGGTGATCGCGAAGGAAATGCAAGAGGATCTCGTTCTCCCCTCCGCATTTTCGGTAATGCATATTTTAAAGTATGGTAGGCTCCGTGGTATAGCTTCAGGACGAGTCACGAACTGAGAGTAATACGACTAGATTCGGCTTCTTATGACAGTCACCGGGAAATCATTTCTTCGGCTTTCTCATTTCTCTCTCTATTCCAGTGTCCGGGACCCTGAAAATGAGAGAATTTAGAGAAACCAGCTGCATGTTCAGTTTATCCCTACATTGACTATCTAGCTTTGAGGATATCACTCATAGGCTTTAATAGCGACTTTTCTGTCAACCAAAATGGGCTTTATTTTGCATAAAGGGCGGGTTATGCCTTATCCGCCAACACGGTGTTGACATTCTCTTGAAATCTGTACAATGCGGAATTGATCTACATATCCGTGGAAACTTCCACCCCAGCACCACAGCTTATTCACGATCCGTCGATTGCTGCTCACTTTTATTTGAAATCCCGTAGAGAAGTTTCCCCTAAAGTTCAGTTTATATGGAGGGTAGCCCATTGGAAATACCTGTCCCATTGGGGGCAGATCCAATATTTCACTACAACCTACAAAATACTTGATATTGAGATCAGGTGAAAGCAGGTACAAAAGTTCCTTTACAACGTCTATTAAGTAAGACCACAAGCTCCAGCATCCATAATTGCTTTCTTCAAGTGCTACCCTGGTCTTATTGCAGTTCCTGTCTCAGCGCCGGCCACCACTAAATTTACCCATAAGTAGTGTTGGAGCAGACTACGGCTGTGTACATCCATGGGAAGCTTTTGTCATGATGCCCTCATTTTTTCAGGAAGAACTTTCAGCAAACATAGAAAGCTATGCCGACTTTCTTCATTTATTTCTATGTTTAACCTTCAAAATGTGTACCTCACATGTGACTAAAATGCTTCACAAAGAAGGAGCATAACTGTTTTTATCCGTTCAGCTAATGGAAGTGCAACTCGAAGATCTTTACCCTAACAGCGAATAGTATCAACTGGTTTTGATTGAATTTAGCGTAGTTAGTGCCCAGTTCTTCACGGGTACACTCCAAAGCCTTTAGAATAACGTTGGGAACCATCCTTCATACCAATACAGTGACATTATCGGCATACGGTGCTAGCTTTGCCTACTCATCTACGCCCCACCCCTAAGTAGGGTACGTATCAGCAGAGGCTCCGAGAAGCGCAATTAGCGCTATGGTGCGCCATTTTGATGCTATAAACTCATAAGACCATAACTGCTATTATGAGACCAAGGAGACAGAGCCAGTCCATGGTGCTCACGAAGCAAAGAAAGAATGATTTATCTATCTAGTGTCCGTAGCCTGATTCTAGCTAGAGCTGAGCAATGGTAAAGAAAGTACTTGAGAGTTTCGCTGGGGTATGCCGAGACTCGCACCATGGTCCCCTATGGACCAGTGCCCCGTAAAGACGACCGTAATCTTGTATGCATATGCACGCGTCTGGTGCAGAAGCTTTCACGATCGGGTTTTATTTTAAGTAGGCCAAATCTTCTTTGACTTTGCACAGGTGGTGAACCTTCACCACCGGAGGGCCGCGACTGCTAAGTAATATGAGTAGATTCCAAGCTTGACAGTCGGCGATGGGATACAGACTGTGTGTATTCGAGAAAACCCGCGCCGGCTCAATACACCATCTTTATCCAGTCCCTCCCCCTAAGATGTACAGTTCACGAATATTAGCCACAGTAACGGAGAAATAGCACCAACCTTGGGAGTTCCTCTAAAGTGAGTTTCTCTAAGTGATCAAAGCGAAAGACACCACTTCAGCATTATTCTGGTTAGAGCTTCCTAGATGACTTTAATACTAACATTGCTGAATAATCATTTTACGTTCAGAATAAAAACTATATTGTATTGCTTATGATATATCGTTCTTTCAATCGTATTAATTACCTCAACGTATTATTACCCTCAACAGTTTCTAAAGATCTGCCGATGAGGTAAGGGTTGTAAAATTTTATCATACAAACAAGGTCAAACTCACGCCTAAAATCCTTTGCGGCCTTATAATTATGTCTGCTCTTGTTTTCGATTTAAACTATCAACACACATGCACTACCAAATGCGTGATAAGTACCTGAGCGTAATACAACCTCGATTGATCTTGGTCAGCATCATAATAGTCTTATCCTGTTGTTTCTACAGCTTAACTGGTATTATGCCATTTGAGCTAGATTTATACCCTTAGAAACTATTTGCTGGCACTTCCCTTCAAGATTACCGACTCACTATACTACACGATGGTATAACTTCCAAACGGGGTTCTATCCCAAGGTTCTTCTTGTTTACGGCAAAGCGAATCTGAACTAGTTACTGAAAAATATTGGCAAAAGAGAGGAGAAGAGGATAAGTTCGTAGATTCGCTGATATATTGACCGTAATTACATTTGCCCCCAGTTCGTCCATGGTGCGAACAACATTGAGAGAAATTCAGTTCTAATAACATACCAACTGAAGACGACGGACAAATGCTACCACCACCCCGCATAGACGAAACAGTCCGTGCAATTCATCGGCTTTAAAACCATATGTCACCAGGAGCCGATTGAATTACAGCCGAATTGGTAAAATATGGAGGCGGCCACCAAGTGGTTCATCACCTGATGCTCAAGGTATGGGACAGCGAATCTATGCCCGACGACTGACAACGAGGCGTTATTTGTCTCATACAATTATCGAGGGATCACGTTTCTGGGTACCATCTATAAGATAGTCTCGGTTATCTTGCTAGGTCGGATACCCCCATATACCCATCATTGGCCCACACCAAAGAAGCTTAGTTCCAGGCAAATCAACAACAGATCAGATTTTCTCCTGCGAAAGCGATGGAAAAACTATTGGAATATGGCAATCAGTTGCACCACCTTTTCATCGATTTCAAGGCCACCTATGATAACATAGCCAGGGTAAAGCAGCACATGGCCATGAAAGAATTCAGTATCCAACGAAATTGGCAAGACCGACTAGGCTGACTCTGACCAATGTGAGACATCAACAACCGTCTAAAACAAGGAGATACCCTATCATGCGAGAGGCAACATCCTCTCTACGTCCACCCAACTACTGGCCTATGCTGACGATATTGACATTATGAGAAGAACAATCCGAGAGGTACAAACTGTCTTTATCCAGATCGAGCAGGTGACTCGTATTAATAAAGGCAAGACGAAACATATGGTGGAAACGTCAGCACCAACAACAACATCAAATCGCACTGGTCAGACGAGAACAATAACGATTGGAGACTACAACTTTGAAATCGTTTTAGTCCCCTACATGAGGATGGACGTTTCCGTAGCCTATATAATGACGAAACCCATGAGCGATACCATGACCGTCTAGTTGTCGATAAAATCCGGCTCAACAGGTTGCGGTGGTTAATCCGTAAGAATGACAATAATCCACCCCGGAAAGTCTATAAGGGCAATATCTATGGTAGAAAAAGAAGGGGTTAGGCAAACCCTGCCTCAGGTGGAGCGTTAACGTAGACCAGGACGCGAAACAGCTTTTAGGGGACCGGGATGTCTGGAGTTCCTTATTGAGGTAGGCCTAGACCAGATACCGGTTATCGCACCGTTGATGCTGAACTTTTCATTTAAAGGGTTTAAATTTACAATGGGTATTTCTCCCTCCCTCACCAGAAGGCTGAAGTGCTCATACTGATAAAGCTAACTAAAAAAGCCCCTAAGTTATTATAAGCCTAAGACCCAACTAGTAAACTGTTTAAGGAGCTCAAAAAGCTAAGACTGACACGATGCAAAATGGTTTTAGAGAGGAACGTTCCACAATTGATGGAATCGAAACAGCGGTAGAACGAATTTGGGCACATAGCCCTCACCGGTGACGAGTGGTGACCCTCGTAAATATATGGAACCCTTCCAATTGTTCAAATTAGAAGCATGTCGATCCAGGTTGGTGGGGACGCTTTGAAAAATCATTTTCTTATTTGAAGCTGCCTTTTGCGGATATTGAGGCATTACGGAACGAGAAAGACAGAAGGTAATTCAGGGACAGTTCAAAGATCTATTCTTGGTCTCGCACTTAGCTGGATACGGCACTAGTCGCCCCATATCATTCGAACAAGCAAGAAGTCTGTAGATAAGTGACTAAGCACTTGCTTTAGGGAAAATGGAAATAGTCGTCCGAAGGAGAGGATTCCCACAGTTATCTCTATGTAAGTTGGCGAAGTCACGGTCGAGTGAAAGCTGGCCATCATTATAGACTCGAAGGTGAACTTCTTCGGGCCGACTTGGAGCACTGCAAACACGATTGCGTTTAAAGGTCTCGAAACCGTTACGTGTGATTTAGTGACACAATATCATCAAGGCAGTAGTAGTAGCAAAGTAGCCAAAACCATGTATGTGCGCGAAGGACTACTCATTCGATAATATGGCAATGGGAGGTAACTTTTACCTCGGTCAACTTATCGAGAGAGAGTGTCTGTGGGCACTTTACTAGGGACGGGGAGTCAATGACAATGTCATAATAAGTGCCCTAGGTCCATGGAGTATTTCTTCCTTTGAACCATGTGTCCGGGAATTTCTTTAGTAAGCACAGGAACTCAACATATTTGCAGGCAGATGAAATCTCCGCAAGTAGTTCTATGATATTGAAACGGGAAGAAAGAACTTGATCGGATGTTCGGTAATTCTCCTTTCCCACCAGTCCGCAAGTTATTTGAAAAGGATATGCACCTACAGAAACCCAACTAAGAGCACGTCTGAGCTCAAGATGAACTGGGAGCAATTTTTTCCCCAGGTAGAGATTAGGACTTTCACGGCAACGTATAATTGGTTTTTGACAGGTAACGAAAGTCTTTTTCTTGGATAACGAACCCGATGTGGATAAGGAACCCCAAAGCGAAGTGCTTAGGAACTGCTATCATCTCAATGCAGGCTCACCTAGTTTTTCAACTCAGTCCTTTCTGTCAAAACTGCTAAGGTGTTTCCAAATAGGACGGAAAAAGGAAATGTTTTTTTTCATCGAGGGCACGCCGATAATATATGTGTGAACTTTAGGGGGCGTACACTATCCAAGGTAATCGAACTTGGTGTTGACCGTAATGCCATGATTTAAAGAAGACGCATCTTCTTGAGAGATCCAGAGTTTGTTAATTCTCTAATTGGTCATCTTAGTATCCACGACCTTTTTTTCTGACGAGAGCATTGAAAGCTCACACGTTGTTTAGCTCGAGCTGGGGAAGAAGCTCCAGCTGAACGACGGTCGGATATTACAAAAGTTAATGGTAGACCGCAGTCACCAGAGAATACCGAAAGAGTTGCTGAACTGAATGAATAAAACTAAGTTCGCCCTTTGTCTGCTGTTCTGTGCCCCAGCCCGTAAGGGTATGCATCGTGACCATTGAAAATCAATGTTAAATATAGGAACGGGATTTATAGACAAATCAAAAAAGAGAAGGTTTGGTTACTGGTCGTCCTATTTCAATATGAGGTAGAATGGTGAAAGATGAATATTCATCAGCATAAATTATACGAACTGTAGGAGGGGATTAGATTTTTGAAGGGCAGAAGAAATTATATGTACTCGTATATGCCTCCCAGTAATCAAGCATTGACACCTTTTAGACCAAATAACCTTCATCCCTAAGTGTCCCTGTCTATAATCCATCCGTGCCGGAAATGTAATTGACGCTCAGATACTTGCATGCCCCCATGCCAATTAAACGCCAACCCAATAATATGCAGCAAGCATGAATTGAATCTAATGACCTAATTAATGTATCGCTGTGGCTCGTGTTAACTATGTTATCATGCACTCATTGCACATATTTGCATTCGCCATTATCATTCGCGTCACAATCACGGGCCACCAGCGCTAGCGGTTGGAAATTAGCATCGCCTCAAAGTCCAGTTTGGACAGAGATGGACAATTATAGATAAATATTCGATTGCATTTATGCATATGAAACCACTTATTATTGCCAATTACCAGGTAGGGAACGGGAGGGGCAGCCAGGACTATAGGGGTTAATTGATGTTTGGTTATAGTCCTCGCGAGGATGGTATACGGGAATGAACAAGGTGAATTAGGATTAGAATTCCATTAATTCACAGCATTTGTCATTTAATGGCAATCTAATAAGGTAAATTATGACTATCGTGGTCTAAATAATAGCAATTTGGCATTGACATGATAAAACAGTGAAGCTTCAATTTGAAAGACTGGGAAACTGGTGAACCGAAAGGAGATATAAATTGTGAAGTAACCAAGAGAAACTTAACGCGGTTAAGTAACTCAAAAGAAATCATTGCATCTGCGTCTCCATGCACCCGAAGGTTCCTAAAAATTAGGTGAAGATACAGCGATTTCAGTTATGAATTTTATGTGAGTTAGCACTTGGAAAATCTTCAGAGAGGAAGACTATGTAGGCAGACCATCGCGACTCTGTTACAAACCAAATTTTTTCTAAATTTTAGATTTCATTTGATATCTTCTTTAATATTTTACCACACAAGATAAATTAGAGAACTCCAGTGGTTTTTCAAGTTAGTAGCGTATGGCATTTCTAAAAAGGTGTAGATTGAAAATGCTGATATGAAGTACTCCAGAAATATCAACCAACTACGCTAGCTAGTGGCCTGTTCCTTGGAGATTTACACTTTAGTTATGTCTTGTGTCTGTACTTAGATTCAGCATCGCAAGGAACAATGCTGTCGTAATGATTATCAATATGATATCTTTCGCAATGCCAGAGCACATTTTTCTCAGGTCCTTTTTACACGCTGCCTAATAAAGTTATGATAATCGTCCTACAACGGATGTTCGTCAATGAGAGAAATCAGGCACGGTTCCATGCAACCAGAGCCATAACTAATCTCGGGCCTGGATCCTAAAATCCTGTTATTTGCCTTATAGATTTAAAGATGCGGGAAGTAAGTGAACACTATACTAGCTGTGAGAACCTGACCAGTATCTTCCGCATTGGAGTTTGAGAAACCAATAACTTCTTGCAATAATGACGCCAGAATGTCTATCTAGTTCAGATGAGCGTTTAAAAAGAATGTGTTCCTAGTGAGTTAAGAAAATGATAAACTGGAAGAAACCGCAATCAGCGGTTGCCACAAAGTGCACCTGCGGCTACATAGCTACAACACCGCATATGCGGCAAACTTGGGCTAAAAATTGGAAATGACGAGGTTAGGGTCATCACGCCTTCGAGCGAAAAAAACTTTCCGAGAATGAAGAAAGTCACCAGAAGCTGGAGAAAGACGCTGAAATCCTCGAAATTACCCTAAACAAATTATAAGACAGAGCAAAGCCAAAATGTCTTGCAACAAATATGAACTCCTGAGGTACCTCCAATAAAGTTCTTTTAAGAAGGATCAGTTTAGATTGATTAAAGGAGAGAACCATATATGCGACGTTTGCATGGTTCTCCAAATCTTAGGACGTTTTCCAAAGACAGAGAAGCCGATGTGCTCCTCTTTCTTGCATGGACTGTAGATAACGGCACGCCCTACAATTTTTTTCGCTGATAATCTAAGTGGCAGTTTCCCGTTAAAACCCTGCCTAAATTTTCAAGAGGAGCCTTAAGGCTCAATAAGAATGTTACTCTAGCGGCCTCAAGCTCTTTTATAAAGGCTTCCAATGCCAATGCTTCCTCATTGCCAGTGATATTTGAGTGTCCTGGGACTCACATTAGGATGGTATGATTCACCCTAATATATATATATACTAGCTGACCCGGCCACGCGTTGCTGTGGCTAAAGTTTTTGTTATATTACATTATAGTAAACAATCTAAGAGGAACAATAAGAGAACATCAGTCACGGAGTCCACTATGCTTTTTCACACAGATGGAATTTGTAAAAAAATATGGTGATCTCCTTATTTGACTTTCTACTACTATAACCCTTTAGTACAATGAAATTATTTACGAACAAAGACGAAAATGTTGATGTTGGTATACAAATTCACTGGATTGAGATTTGAAGGGGAAGTACGTTGAACACAATTAATTAAAATGTTCTTACACTTGATATTAAGCAGAAATCAATAGGTACAAAATAAAAATTTATCAGATTTATTATTTCCATTTAATTTTATAACAAATATAAGTATATTACAGTATAATACAGTAAATAACATGTGACGCTTAAACTCATGAATGAGGTAGGCAAGGCAGACAGTCTTAAACTTTTAAACATTAATATCTATTTTTTTGAATTATAAATACTTTCAATTTCAATTTAATTTAACACCAATCGGTGCACAATGTTTTTTGTTAACCTGTCTTTAGCTAACACAAATAGATTCGACGGTTTCCCAACACGTGAACACGCAACATATAGTTGCCCATGAGAAAAACATGGATTTTCCAAATCTAAACCACAAATGGACATTGTTTGACCTTGAGATTTATTTATAGACATGGCGAAAGCTAAACGAATTGGAAACTGTAGCCTTTTGAAGGGTATGGTAGAATCTGATGGTATCATCGGAATACGTGGCAGCAGGACCACTTTTCCTTTAAACTTCCCAGCCAAAATGGTTGCTTCAAGAATGTTTCCGGTGATCTTTTTGATGACCAAACGCGTACCGTTACATAATTGAGGTGGATTCAAATTACGGAGGAGAATAATAGGGGAACCAATCTTTAATCGAAGATTATGTGGTGGCATTCCAGGGATATCTAATGAATTTAAAAATTCAATCGGAAAATTTTAATTTCGTCAACATCAACGTTTTTGGCTGCCAAAATCGCCCGTTGACTAAGCCATTCATGATTCAAATAATTATTCTGTATATCCGGGAAAATACTCTGAATCAATTAATTTTTATCCTGAACAACAGTGCAAAAATTGTCTGGTAGTTTAATGCATTGCGTATTTGGTTGCAGTTCTATTTTACCGTTCCCAGTATCTAGTAGTTGTTCGGAAAATATTTGTTCTGATGGATCATTTTGCAATTGTACTCGCATATTTATGGTCAATCGAAGTGTTTCAACACTTCGCCATAAGAATGATTGTTTCAAACATGCATTAACCTCATCCGCGAAAGTAGAGCGAGGTATAACCGGTAAGGTCTGCCGGAAGTCACCAGACAAAAGTAAGATAGCACCACCGAAAAGTTTATTATTGCTGTTTAAATCTTGCATAGTTCTGTTTAATGCTTCAAGTGAATATTTGTGTGTCATTGTGCACTCATCCCAAATTATTATAGAACTCTTCCGCAACACTGCAGCTATTCCACTATTCTTTTTGATTTTACACATTGCATCTGGTTTATTATGAACGTCCAATGGCAGCTTGAATGTTGAATGTGCTGTTCGCCCACCATCCAGTAAAGCAGCCGCAATGCCTGACGATGCTACTACTAATGCGATTTTTTGTTGCGACCGTATTTTGGCAAGAATCAACGATATTAAAAATGTCTTACCGGTTCCGCCGGGTGCATCCAAGAAAAAAAAAACCGCCAAACCAAGAAAAAATCCGATCATAAATAATTTTTTGTTCTGCTGTCAGTAATGGTTCACTGATCATGATAATTGTTGCTAAACTTCCATGGTCATATTGATTTTCTCGTTGTAAATCGGTATTGACTAAGTCGGTGGCTGGACGATTAGGTGATGGCATACCATAATGATTAAGTGGTAAATTTGAAATAAGAACACATAAATCCTCGATCAAGACCAATGCTTCATTGTACATCTCTGGTGTATAATCTATGTTTTGGCATTGATTTGTTTGTCTAATTCGGTGCAAGATGTCTTCTGTCATACAATTTTTATATTTTTCCCACAAAGTTTGTGCTTGCGAGGGATAACATGTCGTCAAAATAATTGCAAACAACTGACGAATGTTATTCGGTGTTGATGTCAACGCAGCATCAGCAAGCGTTAAGTCCCAATGGTTATCGTCTTCTAGCAATTGCAGTTCACGACATGCATCCTGGTATGTATTGAATACTCGACCATTAACTGTTCGTAAAAATTCAAAAGACGTTGGTCCGGGAACATTCACCAATAACAAACGTAAATAGAAGCACTCACGTTGCTTTGGATGTACCGTGTAAAGTCTCCCCAATGTCTTAGCTTTGAATATGCCTGTAATAGAAGGATGTGGTTTTCCTTGTTTCCGTGGCTCCCATTTTTTACTGGATTTGTTCCATGTGAAATAACGTGGAACATCACCAAACACCAATGTCTTCGCGAATTGGCCAAAAACATCAGACTCAACTTGAATTATACGGTATTTCGTTCACTACAAAATAAATTTAATTAAGTTTATAGCGTCAACAACACGTGGTAATTATGCTGTTAAAATGTAGCTTATATGACACGTTCGTAGATTTACCATAGCAGCGCCATCTATTTATTACTTACTCAACCCAGTCGAAAGGTATCGACATCTGTTAGAATCATTTGGAGTTAACAGATAATTGTGACTGTCAAATAATAACAGACAAATAATTAGCAATAAATTAAAATTGCGACTATAATTTGAGATTTAAACTATCCTATCTCTCAAGTTGGATCGAACTGCACATGGTGTGCGAATTTTATTATAATCGGTTAAGTGGTTTAGGAGTCCATTGAGGACAAACATTGTGACACGAGATTTATATATATTAAGATATATGGTTGCCATTTACCCATTGATGGGGAATAGTGCGTCAACTGCACCTACGCACCATCGCTCGTAGTAACCTGAAATGCGCTTCAGCTCCCCCCAGAACTTCCAGAGAAGTCTGGACTCCTTCTCTACTGTTCCGCGCCAAGCATTCTTGGGGCGACCCACGCATTGACCACCTTGGGAGACTGGATACCACTGCGTCGTGTAGCCAGCAATGTAATTATCGCTCCGCTTTAATGTTTCAATTTGATCAACGCCTTCAATGCTCTACCCACTAATGCAGAGAGAGAAAGTTCAATGACCCGTTATACTGAGAATCTTGGCATTGCTGGTGTTTATCTTCAGTTCAATTCGACTTACCACTCTTTTCAAATCCAAAGTCATTTAGCCAAGCTCCATGACCCGGTCAGAGAGGACGCGTAATTCATCAGCGTTGTCGAGGTGTTTGAGCAAAGGCGTCGCAGTCCATCGAATTCCTCTATATCCTCCGGACAAGATAACATGAAGAACATCAACATTTTGCATCGGTGCAGCACGTGACATTTTGCGCCATCATATGTCCCTTTGATAATTCGTCAAGCTGCTATGCATAAGCTCTAACAAGTCCAATGGTACTTGGATAGCCCCGAGATCTCTAATTAAGTTTTCCGGACCAGCCAGACTTGTTAAGCCAAATTATCCTTGCTAATATTCCAGACGCCAATTTTGCATGGTGGATATTTACCTGAGCTAACTTCGCTGTCCGCCTTGAGCCTTAAGGGATTCTGGTCGAGATCATTCAGCCTTTCCTTTCTTGCTCACTCCTGCCCCTTTGGCCTCTACAATCGTCATGATTCCTTCAAAGTATCCTTCGTCTGATTCTCCTTACATTGCATATTGCCCAATCTGTAGTCGATTCGGCAGTTTTTGCTCTCAACTACTTCGAGGGGTCGAGCAATCATGAACTTCTAAAAGATTCTGAAATGAAGCCACTATAGGTTTTTCCCGTATATCGTCCCCAAGGCTAAATGACACAGCTGCCTCCGGTCTGGCAATTTAAAGGCTACGATCAGAAGTCATTTCACCGTGTTTTCTGTCGTGCAGTTCACCAATATCAAACCTGGACGAATTCCATCCCTTATATATTTGCTTGAGAGCAATTTTTGTCCCTTACTTTTCACAAGTGAATGTTAGCTCCGTACATGTCTTGGAAAAATCACCTTTAAACGCACTAATAAGCAATTGGTGAAAATCCTAGCTTCTACCTTCACACCTGAACTACGTGAGGCCTATTATCCTTTGGTTTCAGGCAAGAAGTATTCCCTTATGCAAACTTACTTCCACTACTATCCTTTTCTTCGGCTGTGCCTGCCAAAGGTCCTTTTGAGGACTTCTTCCAGTTTCAAGCTCTCCTTCAGATAGTGCAGATTCCATTTACCTACTGTATCCTTGAGGCCTGTGTTTTTCCCTGTCTGATTTATTCGGTTTCAGGCATACTCTTGCCTTGGTTACGCCGTCAGATTTCCCGCCATACCATCTCTTTGCTTTTTTCCGCAAATTATCAGTGTCGCAGAGGTGCGATCCCACCTGATGCACCAGGTCCCATGCAGGGTAAGCTTCTATTTGTTTATTCTCCCTATTGTCGATATCATTGTTTGCAATACTCATTTTAATTAAATGAGCATGTGAGCCAAGAGAAGTACGTTAAGGTCATCTTTAGTCATTGAGGCAACCAGGTATCACTGAGGCTCCAGTCGACAATAACTACAAACTATTTGAAGATTCAAACTGGACTTTTATAGTAATCGAGGCTGAAATCATTAAGAGCCTGAATCAGAGAGGAGCTTGTAGCTAGTCACTATAACATCAGATTCATTTGTGCTGAACAAATGTATTTTCGACTCAATCGGACCCGCGATAATAAATCTTCAGTCAAAATTTATCAGACCGAACCCTGTTTAGAAATGACAGCTGGTAAGCTAGAAATAGAAGTTCAGACAACCAACTTTCAGTGAACTCTGCCCCCAAAGTGCCAGCTTAAGCCTAGATCCGATTTGCATTCTTGCGCAATCGATTATTTTTATTATTTTATATGCCTTCCATTTGTCTCAATAAGAGGATACTTCGGTACATAGCCATACGTAATCACTAAGAAAAGCTCAAAAAGCACAGTGGTACGCAGTTTTGATAACAAAAACTTGTAAAATAGTGAACGCTGTGGAAAGAAAAGGTTAGCAGCTTTCCCATTCTACAACTAGAGTCCGCTTCGAGGTTCTACTAAAGTTGACTAATCCCAAATTAAGTAGCAAAGGGTCTCACCCTCCTCTTTGCAACAGTGTTTGTTGTAGGAGTGCCAATTTCTCCTTGACTTAACGCAAGTAGTAAACCTTCAGGTAAAGTCAGTAGCTATAGTAGTGCAAGTAAATTCAACTTTTCACAGTCAAAAGCGGGACATCCTCGCTCACAGACCCAGGCGTAGAAGGATATGTAGGCTGGGGAGGACATTCCCATGATCGTCCCTAAGTGGATATCCAGGACGCGCTGTAGGATTTTCAACGAGGAAAAGTTAAGCTGATTGACGAAAAGTCTTTCGTGGAATAATGTCCTACTCGATTTCGATATGAAAATACCCTATGTTCGTCTCCAAGAGTGTCTAAGCAAATCACAGCATTTCAACCCTTTTTACTATTTATGTTGCGTTCGCCGTCTGGACCCGGATTCTTATATGTGAAAACGCTGGCAGTTCGATATGCTCAGAGGATTGAGGCCGCATAATCTTCAAGCAGGATTCTGGCTAACATTCCTTCTCGCCAGCTGGATGATATGTCCGGGTTAGTTTCCCTCTCACTTTTTAATAAAGATTTGGCCCCTGTGTTCCTTGACCATATTCCATACTGAGGCCCGCTGCAGTTTAACTGTCACCAGATGTTGCTCGACGTCCGAGCCCTTCCAAAGTCTGCTCCGTTCGCTCTTTCGCTCTCATCATAAGATTCGCTGTGTTTGAAAACGAAGGGTTTCCCTTTCTGCTGGTGTTCCACGTCTTTATTGTTATATTCCCTAGTAATCACCTGGTATTTACCGAGGTGCTGTTTG
This sequence comes from Hermetia illucens, assembly GCF_905115235.1. Taxonomy (NCBI): domain Eukaryota; kingdom Metazoa; phylum Arthropoda; class Insecta; order Diptera; family Stratiomyidae; genus Hermetia; species Hermetia illucens. Next base: position 42,371,226 of record NC_051852.1, read on the forward strand.
TGCCACTCGTCGACAATACCGGTTTCCTTACCCCCGAAATCATGATCAGAATATGGATGATATTAGCCCTTAAGCAGAACTCCGGTAGGCTTCCCACGAGTAATCCGAGAAAAATGTTCTCCCTAGCTAGCCCCGACACGAAGGTAAGTTACTCTTTAAGAACTGAGGGTGTCCAATGTATTCAAAGTCTACACTCTAGGCACCAAGCTCCCTTCTTGATTTATTAGCACATTTTATAGTGCGAGCTTTTGTTTCGGCTCAACCCTCGTCAGATTCGCTTTTTTAAAGCAAGACCTTCGGTTAAATGAACATACTTCTTCCACGGGACTGCATTCTCTTGACCTGTTCGAAAACAGTTTTCAGCTCCACCGTAGGGAATTCTTGTGGCAACTTAGCCAATTATACAACCTTAACCTTAAACATAATCGAACAAAAGGGCCAATAAGGGGGCAAATTGGCATGAACTATCTTCAATTTGTTCACTAATCCCAAACCAGGTAAATTCAATTGAGCGGCGTCTGTCTGTCATTGATAAAGTATTGCCTGTTAACTCAGCTGCTGAATTCTTATGAGGCAACTACATGCAGAGGAAAAAACATATTCACATCGGTGTGTATAAGAAATTTACCAAAATATCGTTTATTTTAATAAATTTATCCTATCCCCGTCTTCATCGTTTCCCATTATATAATACATCATTGTCTTTGCAGGTGTCTTCAGCAGTAGGAATGGATAACTTACGGGTAGATGTTGATAAACTAATTCCTTCTACGACGACCAGTTCTTACGATGTTGTGCCAGCTGGCGAAAGCCAATCAAGATGCCTGAAAAAGTCAGATGGGGTCTTTTCAGGTGTTCCGTAGTTACCACATATGTAACAGACCAGTTCTCCACCGGTCTCGGTTCGTGCTAAGCTAAGATCAACGACGCTGGTAAGAAAATAAAGCTTAAAAGGACCGAAAGTCTGTAAAACTAAGGGCAAGTTCGTCCAATGCCTGCGCCAAAAATCTCAAGATCCCCATGAAAATGACTACGATTTCTCTACACAAGCAAATCATGTGAGGGGAGCGCAGATAAATCAGTAACACATGAAATTTGCTTCAGCTAACCTGCTAGTGTTCCTCCGGAAGGAAAACATTAACATCACATGGATACTGGAGCTGTGTATCGGAATAGGCCGAATCATCAAAGAACAAGAAAATAATTATTACAATTTATTCTATAAGACAAGGAACACTCATCGCGACAGGCCTAAAGTGTATATCCTTACGAGAAAAAACCTACACACCTTCTGTGTCCAATGCTGGGTTCCAGTAAACCAAACTTGGTAACCTTCTCTACTTACATGGCTCACCACTTATCATCTCTTCTAGGAAAATTACAACAATCGTAACAAACCAATCAGTGTGTAATTTTGGTTAACCATCAGGACTTCCTGGAAGCGGTCCTGTCAGACTCAATAAGATTCTGGGCAAGGAACGCACGAGCTCATCAAAAAGTCGGAGAACTCTTGGACAGAATCTTCTGCTAAGATTATGAAGCAACAGCCAGCGAGAAGGACTACGAGTCAGAACTCTGCTTGGAGTTTTTACGGCTCCACTCGATTAAATATAAAATAATAGACGGCATAATGTAAGTCATGCTCGAGAAACAGCAAAAAAAGATTGTCGCGGAGATGTATTCCGTTTGGTTATGTACCGCCCTCCTAGAGGCATGTGCGGATGGTTTTTATATCGAAAGTGGGCAGGCGTTGCCATAAGTTCGTTAAAGACTTTCGGTCAATCAGCCTTTCCTTTTCCGTTTTGAAGATCCTAGGGTGGGGCCTGAACATCGACTTAAAAGCAATTACGGTAAGTTTACTCTTCTCCTAATCTCAGCTCATCTAGCTCAAAAACAAATCCGCAAAAACCGATCTTCATGAGGCAATTAGAATGATTAGGCGATCGTTACACGAGAAGTGGCATACCTTAGCTTCCTTCCTGCATATAGAGGGAGCATCCAACTACGTGAGAACCGAAGGAATTAAAGAGAGCTCACCAGAAAAGGATTAAAGGGATGTGTTACTCATTAGATAATTGATAGATAGATAAGTGGACAAAAATGGATAATTTCCTCCAAAGCTAAGAACCTGGATGTGGATCTTAAGTATAATTGGAGGCTAAATATAGAACTCAGGATTAAGGAGGAAATGGCTTTTTGGAAGTACTCATTTGGGGTTCACTCCATCCTAAGAAGGTTTTATTGAATAATGGTTGATGCTGGGTAATAAATACAATAGGCCAAGTGACTGTAATGTACTCTTACACCACCTTCCCATCGACCTACATAATAAATATGCTGCATCGTGCAGTGCTATCAGATTCCGTGAGTTCCAAATGAAGTACCAGAGGAACTCTGAGCATTTCCAACTAGCCACTACACGCTGAGCTTGGAAGGCTTTCCAGCCCGAATAGAGTGGAAAACCAGTGATGTGTGGCGAGGTTATGCCACAATATTCTTCACCGATGGAATAAAAGTTGTCTGTGGAGTTGATTTTGTGGGACTGGACAGCGCTTTCAAAATGAAGGTACTGGCGATACTAAAGGCCTATCGATGACTGGGACATGATCCGGGCACATAGTCATTCTGACCGACAGATAAACCCTCATTGAGACGTTGTATTAAGTGTTCACATCCTCTAAGCTGGTGAATCTGCAGGACACCCTCCTATGGGTTCCCGGTCATAGGAAGATCCGGTCTTCACGGTCCCCCGGGGTGCACAGCTGCCGTCCCGCTTTCAACTATGAAGGGTAGAAACTATTCGAACTACTTGATATCCGCCGACTTCAGATAGTGAAGGCTCATTACCTGCACTAAGTGAAAAAGGCCGGATCGCAAGAGCTTTTAGGATGCACGAGCGCAAATTCGTACAAGATTACAGCGATTTACACGGTACACTGGTCAATTGGGGACCATCCCACCAGAATTAACATACCCTACAATCAGCATTGCCCAAGTTGCGGAGTGGCACTTTTTTTATTGGTCAGCTTTACAACTATTACAACTACTTGGGAACACTGAATCTCTAGATCTCTAGTTGCAGTATCTGGTTATTCTTCATGAACGTTACGAACTGGTCTTGAAAATCTGAGCAAGTTTTCGGCATCAAACGGTGCACGCAATCGTAAAATTGGATCCTCGCAGCGGTCACTACCTACCGAGCATCAAAGAATGCCCAGAACTCCTAGAAAACAACAACGGACTGAATATTTCAAAATAAGTATTAATTAAAATCGAAGGGATCCGGAAACCCAGTAACGAGATTAGCAAAAACTTTTTCGCGAAAGGTCGACAACACACCAAATAGCCAAGTGATTACAAACTCCAGAATAGGGAGCAATAGCTTACGACGAAACCGGTCAAAAACCTAATCGAATTTGCCAGGTTCTTCAGTTGAGAGAGGAACTAAAGGAAAATAGATTCTTGGTGTCCTTTAATGTCAAGGCTACTTCGAAAATTGCGATCAAGGAAGCAACTGGACTAGTAAACATCGATGACAAAGCACTAGATTAATGAAGCTGGTGGAAATCGGTGTGGAATAAAACTACTTCTTTGCGTCCTTTCTTAACTTGAATAAAGAACAACCAAACGAAGGACATTAACTTGTCAATATGCCCTAAATCTGACCGCTAAAAAGGGACTCCAAATTTTCAACCCTTTGTGTAGTTAATTAAATTTAAATATTTGCTCTTTTTACAATTGCAATAAACAACTTCAAAACAATTTTATTGAGCACACAACCACACGCCACAATTCAGGACCAAACCACTCGATTTTAATCATCTAACCCGCCCAGTACTAACATGGCGGTCGGCGAATTCCAAGTGAACATTAAATAAGTCAAAATGCACTTTGAAATGACGCATCATCATGTGCAATATCATAAATTCTAAATTGTAAATATTGGAAATTAAGCTGGTGTAAATGTTCAGGTAATGCGCTTCCATGTCCATTCAAAATTCTCTTTATCCTTTGTGCGCTGCGGACCCGGAGTGCAAATTGGCCCTCATGCAATTTGAATTGGTGTTTGATGGCTACATCGAATTTGCTAGTCGCAACCGCATCATTAATTAGGGCGAAAACAATTATTTCTGATAATTAGAGAATTAACGCGCTCCAGAATGAAATCATTGACCAGTTGATGGGTAGTTCCTCTGAAAATAATTTAAATGCGCTTCAGAGGACCCCTTCAGATCATAATCGGATTTCTAATCCTTCCCAGTCAACGGCAGATACTCCTTACGCTACATGCAAATGTTCAATTTATTCTTAGTCGACATTAGCAAAAGTCTCTGCTCCTCGACCAAAAAAGGACTCCACACTATCCTTCTGTCTTCCCATCAAGTAGGTGGATCCATGGCATATGTATCCAATTTTCCCGCATAAGTCTTGGATAATCGATTTTGAAACGTTTGTTTCCATCCCACTTCTGCCGATAATATCCGAGCCAGACATCCACAAATTAAGGACCTCTAGCCATGACCCCGCTCAGCGCTACACACGCAGACACAATTTTCTCGACATCTTGGCAAGGAACAGATAAAAATCGGGTGAAGCAGTCGTAAAAGATATCCTGGCTTTGTTATCGCCTGCATAAAAAGGAACATACATTACTGCCGAACTTATTCAATCTCTCCACATCCTGCCTGGAATTCCCAACCATCCTTTGGCCCATGTCGTACATCTCCAGAGCACCGGCATCGCACACTGTCCTGCCTTTATTCTGTTCGTTGGGCCGCAGCAATCTTTTCCGAATGTACTATCCTCATCCTGCGTGTACGCACATACAGACTTTTTCTAGATATGAACTAACTGAATTCCGCTAGAAGCTAAATAAACATATGATTTCGAGTTTCCTTGGATTAGGTTTTCATTAGATTGCCAGATGGAATAACAATATGGGAGGACGCGGCCGAGCAGGAGGGAGGCGAGGCGGCGGGAGAGTGGTGGAGTCCTTTTTTCAATAACAGTGCGGCAACAAAGGTAGACGAAAGGCACAGCATGGGTATGGCTCGGGCGAACTTTGCGAAAAAAGATTGGATCAAAAGGTAATTCCGATTAATTCAAATAAAATTGAAATTTTATTGATGTTGATGGGAGAATGTTGTCTTTGATGGGAAACTGATTGCATGGGGATTGGAAACGAAATCATGCTTCCAAAATTGATGTGATTGAACAAGAGTAGGTTGGACAGGGAACCGCAGACAATATATAATTTCACTGTAATCCTTTTACTGAAATCTTGATTTTTCACTTTTACTACGCGGTTAAGCGAAAGGGAGCGGAGATTCACTAGAACTTATATGGCCCCGAAACGTCTAGACGTCCTAGAGATTAAAGCAAGAGGGAAACCTGTAGGCAGTTAATAAGGTATCAATGAAGACTGCGCCATGGAAATGGATGATCTTTGTAAGCTGGGGATTAGAAACTTATTCACACCGCATCCTGCTTGCACACAAAGGGGACATTAAAAGGATAGAAATTTGTGGGGTTGCATCGAGAGCAAGTTTTGAAAGGGTTCGCATAAGGGCATTTATGGTTTCCTTTTTTCCATCGAAGAACATAGATCCACGTCGCGAATACTCAGAATACTCCAAAACCTGGTTTGTGAGCAGTCTACGTACACTAACTAGAGATTTTACATCCAACGGAGATTAAATAGTTGGTTGACTGGTTGATTAGTTGGACTCTGGAGAGCCCAACTTTATATGTATAATGGTCCGTCATGTTGCATTCTTTTCGTAAATAAAAACGGATCTGACGTCGACTTGCTGATGCTATGGTCAAATCGCACCGTAATTACACCGATATCGTAACTAAAATGATCTAATCAATTTCTGAAGACCCTATTCGGTTTGAAGTTTAGGCTTTCCTTGCTTGTCGTAAAATGCGGCTAAAAGGATAGAAATTTGTAGCCTAGTGACCTGCAAATTTTGAAACTGATCAAGACGAGGCTATCAAAAAGGGACTTCGATTGGTTTCTGCCAACGGTGGCAACGAATTGGAAATTATCCAACGCACTAACGACGCTAGATCCGCTTTCGCGGCCCCCAAGATCAAGTTGAGACTTTTCTGTGCTCATCCATGCAAGGTCCTTTCTGTGTTGCTATTTGAGAGTAGCACATAGAGAGTGAACTCCACTGTTACTCAAAAGCTCCAATCACTAAATCTTTCAGAAAACAGGGGACGAAGGCTCGCAGAAGGAACCTCAGCCATTAAGGTGCGATGAACTACTAGCTAAATCTTACATATCAGAAAAGATGCTGATGATTTGGACGTAACTGGCCTAAAACCAGTATGCGAAAATGGATCCGAACTAAACACTGTATACCAGGTTAGCTTTCTAGTCAACGGCGGAGGTAGGTAATGGGAAACAAGGCGAAGCGGCATGTCGGAAATAAAAACATGGGCGTTCCTGCACCACCGGGTGTGGCAATGTGCAAGGAAATTGCAAACAAGGAAGCAGAACCATCAGCTGTACATAATAACCCACCTCCCACACACTGCTCATAGCAGACACTCTAGGCAACATAGTACTAACACATCTATGGTGAGAGACACTTCGATATATTTCGCGTTAGAGCCTACTTCCAAGTTTGCCGTGGGAACTGGGACCGATTTATTGGGAGGTGATCAAATCAGCAAGAGATATCTCCATAGAGGTGTCCACTCTCCCTTGTGATACTAACACGAAGTACACGTATGTATACGTATGCAGCACTCATTCCCGACAGTTACTGAGTTTCTTATAAGGATAGTAAAATATCAGAGATACAATATAGCATCCTGCAGGAGGTCGCGTGGGGACAAATTTTGAAATTTGGGTCGAAGTTGACGTTTGATAGTCAGTGATTTCGTGTTGGGCTCCTAAACTACTCGACTACAAATCCAAGACTACCTTAACGTGGCTCCAACAGGTAACCCCGACTATCAGTTCTGGTGGCTGGCCTAAGTTCACCATTTGAATACCGAGCAAAGCAGAACAGAGCATACCGGATGTTGGACACCCAGCTCTAAAGTAAAGACAGGGGGCATCAGCCGCATGTTTAGTGAATGGAACTCTCCGAGCATTGAGTGCAGAAAAGGATAAAACCAAGTATGGACGGTTTTAGTGTTCGAACTGGACCAAAATAGCCGATAGGAGTTCGAAAACAGTTACTGTTTATGGAATCAGAGAAAGACTTCTAAATCGAAAAAGAGAAGAATGCTGAGCATGAAGATACGAGGCCCCTTGTGATTGAGGACACTCTCAATACTGCACCCCCAAACTTTCAGAGAAATCGATTCCAAGCGGACCTTTGACCGTAAAATGTGAGAAACGCCTGATGACACTAGCGAGTTTGTACCAACCAATCCTTCAGGTTGAGGGTGGGGTAGGGCTAACAACAACCGATTTGTGCATTTTCAGTGCAGAATAACAACATCACCTCGAATCCCCTCTGGCAATCAGGCGAGAATTAACCCTGAAGAATACTGCATAGCGGGCAATGCTGCACTCTCAAAGATCATAGGCACGCGTGAAAAGGAAGCCAATGGGAACCAACAGGTTTGTAAACTCGAAAAGTGTAGGGAGCAACCGTACCAGGTGAGCAAATTTTATCAACAAGTCAGCAGGATGGCACCTTATACACCTCAATTATTATCCTGTCGTAAAGAGAGAAATCTGATGTCCGACGGTGTATGCACATTGGAGCGATGGGTTGAATACTTTGATAAATTGCTCAACAACCAAAATATCGGCGAATTTTAGGTCCTACCAACTGAAGACGACGGACGAATATTACCACCTCCAACCAGGGAAAAGATGGTCCGTGCAATTCATTGACTTAAGAATCATAAGTTGCCGAACTGGTTAAATATGGAGGCGATCTGCTATACCAAGCGATTCAACAGCTTATGCCCAAGGTGTGGGATAGCGAATTAATGCCGGATGATTGGCAAAGAGGCATTATCTGTCCCATTCTTAAAAAGGAGGATATCATTCCTAATACTAGCCCTCCAAAACTTGTGCTAGCATCTCACGAATATCAGCTGCAAATTCAACATCCAGCCGAGAGTGAATCGTTGGTTGACTGGTTAATTTGACTCTGAAAAGTCCTGTTTTATAATTTTCTGTTTTATTGTATTCTATTCGTGAACAACCACGATCCTGGTGTCGAATTGTTGCAAATGGAAAAGTCAAGCGCACCTTATTGATACCAATATCATAAAAGACATTCACTTAGAGGTTCTTATCAAGATTTGAAGCCACTATGCAGGTTTGAATACTAAAAGAAATGTTTGATACAAAGATAGAGGAAGCTATGAGGAACTGAAAACATATAGCAGTGGTAGATGCACGTTATTTAGAGTGTGACGAAAGGACTATGAGCGGACTATTTGAAACTTCCTAAAACACCCTGAATCCCCTTTGGTAAATATAGAGAAAATCAATGAAGCTTACAGGTAGTGTCTTTTCCTAGCAAAACACAAAAAGATAAGATGATACTGAAGGTTCTAATTAAGGAAGTGATATGAGATAACTAAGCGGTGCATGATAAAGGACGCATCGTACTGAAAACATCCACGGATTTTTACCTTTACTTCACCTAGAGGGGATCAACAGCAGACTTGCATCCACATAGGAACAGAGGAAATGAGCTGAAGATCATAGAAGGGTATTTTAATATGCTAGTGAGAGAGTCGATCAACGAGTACGTGAGCACTGGGTTAGGCAGGAGCGTAACTTGGCATGTTGGTGACCAATATATTCGCTGTGAGCACGAAGCAGTCTGTATGTAGGTCAAAGCGAAATCCAGCTCTAACACGAATGTTGGCGAATGACGAACAAGTTTTCCGGATTGATGATCAAGGCTTTTCAGGGGTGCAGCGGTCAAGACCAATATATCTCTGAACAATAAGGTCATAAAAAGTCACCGAAATGATCTCACGGGTCGTAGACGCAAGGAACTCTACCATGTCTAGAAAACCACCGCCCCCCAATAGGCAACCCAACAACAATGAAACACAATATTGTCGGCCGCATAGTTTTTAGTAAGGAGACTGTACCAAAGGCTCAGAAAGAAAGCCAATAAAACGAGAGAAGGCATGCAGCAATGGAGAGACAGCCTTACAAAAGTCATCCAAAAAACTAAAATTGCTTCAAAAATATATCTAAAGACGTCAATATAAATCCTTAGAATGGGGCTTACTGGTGATAGTGAAAAAGCTGCAAGATCGGAAATCAGATTTGGTCATGCCTTCTTAAAAAAACTTTTCCCACTCTGTTTCTTCACGACAAAAAACGAAAAGTAAGATCCAATCTAATCTGGAAGGCTATCGTACGGAAGGTCGCGGTTCAAATCTCACTGATGACAGTGCGATTTGTATCGTGATTTGACGTCGGATACCAGTCGACTCGGCTGTGAATGAGTACCTGAGTCAAATCAGGGTAATAATCTCAGGCGAGCGCAATGCTGGCCACATTGCCTCCTACAGTATATTGTAGTGTACCATTATGGTCTTCAATGAAATGCTCTAACACACTCCAAGGCCCTGATCTAATATGAATTGTTGCGCCAACAATATTATTATTATTATTATGACCTGTTTTGGTACGCACTCGCTGGGGTTAAGGAAAACATCGTACCGGTGGGAATATCATAACGCTCTGCAACATAACGAATAATGGAGTGGTTATGTTTTGCATACCAGAAAACAACCCTTGCAGAGGACTTGGCCGTGGTTATTACAACGAAACACCCAAGAAATGTAGAAGCCTTTGCGTCAGAGGCAGTGAAAGGGACGAAGTCTTGACTGAGAAGAGTCGCACTGTCCTTAGCTATTAAACAAGCCGGGAAACCGGAGCTGGGCGCTTCAGGTATTAAAGGTTTTGTTTGCTTCTTGTGTGAGTATATTTGAGTGTAGAACTATCCCATTTGTACGTAGCCCGTTAAGAATATGCATTTAGCACATCAGATTTAGTACTTCGGGTTGCAAATTTACACTGTAAAGACAACTTTGAGCTACTGTAACGTTGTTACTAATAGTATGATTTTGATCAAACTTGGAGATAATATGCTTCATATTATACTTTATACTACTACCAACTTTTATAACTCTGACATAAACTTAAGGGGGTTTTTACTCAATTTTCCCAAAAATACGGTAATATACTATTATTAACTTAATTTGAACAGATATCGATATGGAGAGTATTTTGAGGCCTTGGCACCGTATAGAGGCTTCGTGATTTTTTTCAGATTTTTCGGTTGAGTAGTTTCTGAAAATGGCTCCGTTAAAAAAATCATCACTTTGCATCCCTCCCATTCCTCGCCTTTTTAACCAATCTCGAAACTAAGACTGGCATCAAAAAGTACTAATCAAGACCTTTCATTTGATACCACACATGCCTATATTTGGTGAAAAAAAATGTTACACCCCCCTTTTACATGTATGGGGACCCCCCCCCCCCCCTAAATCTCAATATAGAAGGATATCACTCACTGCATGTCTGGGGGTACACAGGTCCCACCTTCTCACCAAATTTCGTGTCAATCGGTATAGCCGTTTCTGAGAAAAAGTGCCTGTGACAGACAGACAGACAGACAAACAGAAGGACAGACAGACAGACATTGAACCGATTTTAATAAGGTTTTGTTTTACAAACAAAACCTTAAAAAAGCGAAAGTGGCCTTGAATATAAACCGTAAAGACAATCAAAGTAGAAGTCGGTGAACACAAAATCATCTCCAAGATGACTATCATATATCGAGGATGACGGTTAACTCCCAACTAAATGTTAAGAGGTATCTAGAGTATGTAGTGCTAGGTACTTTGATGCAGGTAATAGCAGAACGTGATTTTAATGTCCATTATATATGCTGAGGAAGCTCAAAAATCAATGAAAGAGGATCGAAACTATTGGAGTATCTCCTCAACCCTCAATTTGGGTAATGAGCCCACTTTCTTTAACGTGATAAGGTGAGAGTTAATCAACATCACGGTGGCATCCCCTGAGATTGTGGCTCTTGTCGGAGAGTGGAGAATATGAAACGTTATCATTCTCTCGGAACATAGACGCATTGATTTCGTAGTTGGCATGGATCCACCTCCAACTACTCCATTCCGAAATGCGCAGAATGAGCGACGTATAAAATAGAACTGAACACCCGAGTTACATTTCCTGGGAGACGCATCAAATCCATTGCTGGAATTAAGAAAATAACTCAGATGATCACAACTAGCATGAGAGAAGCTTACGATGAGAACTGTACACTCAAGACGCCAAAACACTCTAATGGAACTCTGATTTGGCAAAACACAGGTGAACACAAGGGTGCTCCTCAACCGAGCTCTAAAGTCAAATTCAGCCACTGACTAGAATCGGTACAAAGAAACCCAGAATAGGTACAAAGAAGCCTTCTAAAGAGGAGCATATGGTCAGCTAAACGATTAACATAGAGACACTTTTACAAACAGACTAAATCAGATAACCTCAAAACGTAAACGGATCTTTGTCTCAGAACGCAACCAGCAGATGGGTTATCTACATTTATAGAGCGGGAAAAAGGCGATGAGGAAACGAGAAACTAGGTACTTAAAGTGCACTTCCCAGGCAGCATCTCAAATCTCATCTCATGTCCGCTAAGTGCGTACAACCCTCAACCGAGGGACTTGGCTATGGCATGCAAAGTACATAGTATTATATCACTGGAACGAGTAGAGTGGCTAAGGTGGTAATACCTAAGGGGTTTCAACACAACGGATTTATTGAATGTATACAAAATAAAACCCGTTATGATGTATGCATGCATGGTCTGGTGGCCGAGACTGAATTTTGCTAACAGCCAGAAGATCCTGATCCTGATCCTGATTGAAAGGCTCGGTTGCCTAAGTATTACTGGACCAATCAGTACTACCTCAACAGCGGTGCTCGAAGCTACCTTAAATCTACTTACCACTCATTCGGAGGTTCAACAGAAAGCAACCAACGATGCGTATAAGCTCGATACCATTGGCGCGTAAGAAGGTAACGAATCGCACGGTCATCCTCCATCTTGAAATTGCTTGACAAACATCAGATTGTTTCCAGATTCGGCTTTGAAAAAACAAACCATGTCGTAATCATTAAAAGAAAAGAATGGTCAATAAATGGTTACGAACCTTGTGGGATCACAAACCTAATAATCTTCACCGACGGATCAGTCATGGAAAACGAGACGCGCGCAGAGGTGCTCTCAGGAAACCCGATCATAAAACTGGTCCAACCCCGCAGAAAAATTATGACCATATATGATATATGTGCGGAGATATATGCTATTTCATGGAGCCAGAACCACCCACTGTTAAGTCTACTCTAAAAGATGAAGTTGCAAAGATTCAATGAAATGAAGAAATTTAAACCCTTGCCGGCAAGCGAAAACCTTTGTGAAAGAACCCGGAGCCGCAGTGCGACATTTTTGTTGTCCCTTAAGAAATAGGACATGAATACTCTAGTAGGCCTTTTGACGGGACACTAATCCTTAAACTACCACATCGAAAAATTTGGAATATAGTTTCGGTCATATGCGGCCAATGTAAGCAGGAGCAGATTTCAAACAAAGACACCCCGGTAAGATTTTCTTCATTGAAGAATTTGCACACTCTCTGCTCCTGGAAAATGTTCTCAGATTCGTAAAAGTTTCCGAACGGCATAGGCGGGAAGCCATTGAATAGACGATTTCCAAGGATATTAGGATAATAATAAATAATAATTCTTGGCGCAACAATCCATATTGGATCAGGGCCCTGAAGTGTGTTAGAACACTTCATTCAGGACCGTAACGGTACACTACAGGATTACAGTACCCTGTAGGAAGCAATGTGGTCAGCATTGCGCTCGACCGAGATAATTACCCTGATTTGACTCAGGTACTCATGCACAGCTGAGTCGACTGGTATCCGACGTCAAACCACGATACAAATTCCACTGTCACCAGTGAGATTTGAACCGCGATCTTCCATACGACAGCCTTGCGCTCTAACCACTCAGCTGTCCGGACAGTAATAATCCTTACAAAAGGTCTAAGCGCTTGAAGCTGCGGCTTCCTTCACTTAAATAAACTAAAATAATGCCTTTGGCCATCATGCCCCTTCAGGCAAACGCTAGATGTGAGGGTAGAACACCTGTTTATGTATTTCTGCGGGATAACGTCGCACCGCACCCGAAGCATACATCGCACATCTGCGTGTTCCCAGAACTTCGAAGGATCTTCCAATGTTCACCTTCGAGACGAGAGATCTACCTAAACTCGCTATCTTGCTACCTCTTCTGTGATTCCAATGCAAGGGAATGTTTCCTTCGCACCGTGGGTGCCGGAACGTTGGCGTGGATCATGTTTCAAACTGTGTGCTCTGTCCTCGCCCCCATCTCCGGAATCTGTTCCCCATTAGATTTTGGACGCGGCATGCCCAATTCAAATATCTTAACATTGAAATCACCCCCGGCTAAAATCCGCCCACCTGTGTCCATGACAACATCAAACTTGCATCAAAAATCGGGCATCATCTCATTCTCAACCCCGAATCCAGACGAAGCTATCCCCTCGGGTTTGGACAAGAACCCTAAAGCTGGTGCCGCCTTGAACGCGGACTGAGTCCTTGTTCCAGTAATATCAACTGATGAGCCCTAGATCAGCGTTTATCTCCAAGGAACTGCAATTCAGGAGCGGTTGCCCTCGGCTTTATATTGATCTATAGGATGCGGATCAAGTTAACCGCATCCCAGGTCTTTTCAATTCTGCTCTGAAGACCGGACACCGCAGTATGTCCAACACTCCTACCAGACACGGCACCTGCTTGAATCTGCAGCATGGTGCTCACCTGTCGAGTTCCCGGCAGATACCACTTGTAACAACTGGTCGAGCTGTCCGTGTTCGTATCTTATATACTTCTCAACCAATTGAGATTTTCCCGCTGTTAGGAAGTTTCCTAGCGTATTGTTCGGCAACTTTCATCACAGCGAGCTTTTGGCCTCGAATATTCACAGAAATGATACCAATCCGAGCTTTCGTCGCTTCTGGACTTTCATCCTTGTCAACCTATTCTACTTGGGGCTTTTCTGTGAGTCAGTCAAGATCACGGATTTCTAAAGGTGTTGCCTTCCGTTGGTTCAATAAGTAGAGTTGGCAGTCTGTACAGTTTCTCTTGCCTTTCGCGCATGTCCTCCTGTAAGCGGGTATGTGTCCAAGAGTTCCGCCAACTACATCACGTAATTTCCACGCCTTTGCAGACGTTTCTCTCAATGAAGGTTGCAGACCACATGCATTTCACAACTGCACGTATTTTCTAATAAGCCTTTCCTTTTCGCTTCCGCAAAGAGATTCAACTACGAACCCACTCAACTCATATTCGAAACCATCTGCCCAGTTTCAGCGACTTGTCCTTTGTTTCCTGTGTCCTTTTCCTAAACGGCATCACCCCGGGTTCCGCATTACTTTGCGAGTTTTCTTCCTTATTCGCCTGTGCGCATCCGGTTCCGGTTCAATGTACACTACCTGACGGGGGTCCCGAACGAACTGACTACTTACTACCTTGAAGTAGCTAGGCTCACATAACCCCATCAACATCGACAAAAAGTAATCGACGTCCCCGGGGGACTCAAAATGTTTCCCGACGTGCATGGGTCATTAGAGGTTCGCTCCTCACCGCGAAACTTTCTCCTACTACCTAGGACGCAGGTATAAAGCCAGCTAGGGGATCAGAATTACTTGCTCGGGCACCTCGGGAACGCGACTCCCCGTTTCGTAAGCGATCCATTAAGGATCGCGGATGAAACTTGAGGAGACGACCCCTGAGAGTCTATGTTCACTAGCGGGAATACACGTTAGCTAGCATGGATCGTCTTCAAGAACATGCTCTCTTTTTCAGCTAAGTCCTTCTTCTAATACCAATCAATCAATCTCAGAACCCTTCCTAAGGGTTTCCATCGTTCAAGATTTAGTTTATTGCCGATTTTACAGCCAATTGGAATTTGAGGTCTCCTGACCATTCTTTTTCTTGTTAAGTCATTACTTTCCCACTGATCCTAGGCAATCCCCATTAAACACACACTCAACCTCCAAATTATTTAAACTCCAACAGTTTTCTCCCAATCTCTCAAATATTTAATCTTTTAATTATCGGAAGTGCTCCTACCATTAACCTTGAATGTTTATATGGCCCGAGGAATTGAAAAGCAACCCTCCAACATTCAAAAGCGATTTCATTACATTTTGAAGTCTTCCCGGAGCCACCCCAAATCAAGGAATATCCTGAATGCATATTGCGATTTTATCGGGTCTAATCTTCTTAGGATTCGACAGAAAAAAGTTTGATTGGATTCGTCATAATTCATCCCCTTCCCCCTTTCCACGTAAGCTTTGAACAATTTTAATATTTCCTCGGATGCTTTTAAGGTTTCTTTATCCACCGTCAGCTGAAATGAATATCTTATATCTGTTACTTCAACACCATCATGATTTCAGCTAAAGTGGATGCTCGCTCGTACGCATGGAGATTGCATCAGTTTCAGCTCTTTAGCTTTTCCCATCCTGTCTGGATTTCAAATGTTGCATGAAGGATTCTCGGTTTTACACATATCCCCTGCTCCCATCGCGTGGGGAACCCATCGTATTAGTCCTTTCCGTGAAAAAAAATCCAAAGCAATGGTATCCATATTACTACATCAGAGTATCCTTGCTACGCTCTTCATCTTTGTGTGACTTATGGTAGTGGATTCCTTTGGCTTCCGGTACATGATTTGATTGGAATATCAGCAAGGAGAGATGGGATTGGAATAGAATGTTATGCCCATATGCAAAATGCAATACTGAAAAGGATGTAATAGCATTTGGCTTGAGTAGGTAGCTAAAAGCTGGGGTGGAGTATCTTCTGAAAAGATAACAGAGATCTGAGGGTGAATACAACCATTAAATTGAGCATTTATGAAGAAGTTTTCAGGATGTAGAAGGGGTCTGAAAATGGATTAGAACGTTTTCACAGATTTGTCGGTATTTTAGCTGCAAGACTTGGTACCTCATCTTGACCTCTATCGAGGTATTGATGACCTCCCGACTTTCCTCAGCAGCAAGGGATATGGACCGCTTCATATCCCTCACTGACACTTTCTGGCTCCCTATTCAGTCTTAAAACCGATTCATTCCTAACTTGGCATCCCAGCCCTCTTCCTTGTCTTACCAATTCGTCAACTCCTCAGACACAAAAGATCCAAGGATCAGATCCTGAATATCCGCTCTGAGTATTACAACCCTTACCAGGGATAATATATGCAAAAAATGCTCGTCTTACCTTTTTTCCGAGACGGTGATCCGAACAGAAGGATATATTGCGAATTATTACGTTTAAGGGTTGATTGGATGGTCCAGGAAAATTGGAACTAATAGACGACTCCTGTCCAGCCAGCAAATAGACAAAGCTCATTGGATGTCCGTCCGGCCTCCTTGCACCCCCCTCCACTCCTTCCTTACCGACTTGGAGGAGAATTAACTGGGGACGAACAATAGGAAGAAAAGGATTTTTAATCAATGAAGCGGATGAACCATTTTTTATCATATTTTTCCAGTTACATGGCAACTTGTTTGAAGTAAAATAAAAAGTTAGACGAACCGAGGAAAATATGCGCTTGTGGTTTTCACATATTTTTCATATAATTCGGAATTTTTTTCCGATCCAAGGATAACGTCGATATCTCTTTCATGAATATTCATTCGAATTGGATTGGATTATTGTGTTAGGCGCTTGATTGACTTTTTACGAGGCACATGCAAGCTGATGTATCGGAATCAGTTGAAATTTCAATAAGATACAATCTAAGGTCATGAGAATGGAAAGATATATGCTAACAAGGTTAGACAAGGGAGGACAAGGATGTTGCAGTTCATATTCAAATATCTTGAGAAGGAAACGAGCTTGGCTTTTTTAGGAAAGGTGCGAGCCCTCCAACATGAGCGGTTGAATGGAACCCCGGGGTATGTTCCTCCTCGCACCCATAATTTGTCCAGTCTGAACCGAGGCTTTAATGCATGTCAGAGCGCTTCATTTCAAAACCGTAATGACACTCTGATGAGCAATGTGGTCACTCTACTTTCATTTAGAATTTGGGCCCTGAGTCCGGAATCCACTTGATGGTGGACCGGGTCAAAGGAAACTTTCTCCCATCTTTTTTTTTGGTCAATGGACCTCTCCTTTTAAGCAAACACCCAAAACAAAGGCGACTATGATTTCGTCCAGGGCAAAGACAACACATCAGACACTACCCTTCCTCTGTTCTGGGAGCAGTGTGACCAAATAGTTACTAAATGTACCTGACGTGTTTGCCGGTTTTTATAAAAAAGTGGACAACATCCAGTAACCACTTCGGTCACTCTGGTCCCGGGGCAGAAGTGAGACAGCGTCGGACGCTTCGCCTGGAAGTAGAAAGCGGAAATCGTTGGACGGTCCAATCCACTAAAGCGAAATTATTTTACTTCCTACAAAACGAAATAGAAAAAGGAAAAAAGTCAAGCGACGACGGCTTTACGGTTTCTTACCAGGGCAGAGGCAAATCGTCAGACGCTGCCTCACCTCTGCCCTGGGAGCAGCGTGACCGTAGCGGCTCGCAGATGTTGAATGCTCCTTTATATAATTCGTAGAACACGACATGCCACAGTAGAGGTTCCATGCTCAACTTGCCTAATAATTCAGGCCTTCCACTCCTTTCTGGTAACTTCTATTGCCTGCATCTACCCTTATCCATGTTTATAAACGCTTGTTGTACGACTCAGTTCAATCACATCAGAAATAAGTTGAATCACACTCTGAATGTTGCCCTTCCCAGTCTGCCTTACGTCAAGGCCGATGCACGCTATCTAACTCTTGAATTTAATACTGAAATCCCCTTATCAACTCTCATATTGCATACAAGTCTGTTAAAGTCAAATTCGGAGAGACTACCCCTCAGAGGTCATCAGCGATCTTAAACGGGTCCCTCAAAATACGGGTGGTGTTCTCGAGGCGCCCGAGTAAGTAGTTCTGACCCCCTAGCTGGCAGTATACCTGCGTCCTAGGTACTAGCCTTGAGAAAGCCTCCCGGTGAAGAGCGAACCGCGAATGACCGGTACACGTCGGGACACACTGGAAATCCTTAGAGCCGTTAACAGCTCTTTGCCGACGTTGATGGGTTGATATAAGCCTAGCTCTGCTAAGAGGTTATTGTAACGTGTATCAGGAGCCAGCCCCTTCGGCGTCAATAATGTGCATTGAGCCGATGTTTGTGGACCGCGTTTCCCCGACCGGGCGCTCGTCCGCCCGTGAGTTCTGGGATTAGCTAAACGCAACTCAGGCCTCAGGGAGCTGGGGTCGGGGTTTTGTCCCCGAGTGTGCACCCGTTCCTGACTATTACGGCCCGCTACCTTGCATACGATTCGCTGGTGAAATTTACATGAAGGGCAAATATAGCAACGACGAAATATCAAGAAAGGGGGAAGAGCTGATTGCGTTTGGGCGTAACACGAAAATGCTCAACGCAGCAACCAACAAAAGAGGCAGCGAGGTCTGAAACACCTGATGTGACACCGGACGCCCAAATAAAGAGGAAGCCTTACAAAGCGACAAGACTGGGGCGCGCGGACCGCAACTCCGATCCTCTGCAGTGTCCCTGCTCCTGAAAAAAAGCCAGCTAAATTCGCTAGTTCTGAGCAGGTAGATTTAGACCTAGATCTAGTGGATGTGCAGTCGACTCTCTTAGCTAGAACCGTAGAGAAAATGCTCCTCAGGAAATGCGCGACGGTGATGGTCGGCATACGTCAACAAAGGCATCAAAAACCGGTTGATGGAACTAGAGGGACTACTGGCCCGAATTTCCTTCTACAAGCAAACGTGGACATCAGCCAAAGATACGAGGAAAATAGAAAAATCCGCACTACCCGCTAAGACCACTGTAACCGCCAGACGGATCGCAGATAGTGCATTGCAAAGAGAACTGGGCAAAAAATGGAAACAGTAAGATGTGCCTGAAGGAGATTTTATCCAGGGCCCCAAAAAAGAAGGCAAAATAGGACATAAGGAAAGAACTCGCTACGTCACCAGAGACCCATCTGTCCAAAGGCGAAGGAAACGAAGAAGGTCTAAACGGTCATTTCTGCTCATTAAGCCGACGGAAGGAAAGACATTTGCCGACATCCTCAGTAAAATCCACTACAAGATGAAACCTGAAAACAATGGAGCATAAGTGTCTTCTATGCGAAAAACGATGGATGGCGGAGTCCTCGTCGAACTAGGCCCAAAGACGAGTAGCAAAAGCATGCTCCCCAAACTGGTAATGGGGCTACTGGCGGAGAAGGCTCTCGTTTCTAGTCAAGAGCGTATCTGTTCTCTAGAAATCCGAGATATTGACTGCCTCAAAGAAAATGTTGAGGTGGAGGCCATAAAGCGGGAATGTCCAGAAGTAACCAATGCCCGGATAGGTGTCACTTCTGTGAGTGCTTGAAGCAAAAAACTCGTTGTAGTGAACGTCCCCAAGCAATATGTGAGGAAATTTCTTACCAATGAAACACGAAAAATTGGATGGGTAGAATGCAGGGTACGAATACAGATAACCCCCACCAAATGCTACAGATGTCTGGACTATAAACATACGTCAGCCACTTGCAAGGAACCCGACAGGAGACCGGACTATGGACGCAAGTCAGCAACTTGCAAGGGACCCAACAACAGGCCGCAGATACGGTCAGGCAGGTCACCAAGCAAAGACCTGCAACGAAAGCGAAAACTGCGTTCTCTGCAAGGATCGTGGTGTGTCTGATGAAATCATTGCACATACTGCGGATTCAGAACAGTGTCCAATCTTTATGGAGGAACTGGGAACCACTAGGACGCGACTAGCATGATCCGCATTCTACAAATTAACATTCACCACAGTGCAACCACTCAAGAGTTGCTAGCGCAGTTCAATGCGGAGGTGAAACCTGATCTAGTGCTAATCAGCGAGCAATACAGGCATCCCAACTTACTGGACACCGCTGCCATCTGGGTTCGGGTTCGACTTCGTAGTCTTGCCCAAGCCCAAAGGAATGGCTTTGTCGGGATTCAGTGTTTAGGGATAACGTATTTTAGCGTTTACCTCACGCCGAATGACACGATGCCCGACTTTCGCTGTCAGCTTGATGCTCTGGAGGACTCTGTTTCGAGCACGGAAGAGCCAATCCTAGTAGTGCTAGGGCCATTGAATGGGCCATGATTTACCCAGACTCAAGAGATAACGGGACTCGTAGTTTAAAACACCAGATCCCCGCCAACGTTTCGGCGCCCAAACTGTGGAGCAAGCATCAACTTTCGCGCCGGAATCTCTCGCTAAGTGACCCCCAGTACATCACGTTTGACTCAATTTGTCGGCATACATCAAGCCAGCACTCCTCCTGTATATAGAACGTCGCTAGGGTAAACATCGAGAGATTCGTTGAAGCTCTTGAAACAGGCAGAATCGTGCTGGAAGGCACTTCGAGGGTGGTGGCGTTGCAGATGACACTAGTAAATTAAGTGATGAACCTGACAACGACAGCGTGTAAGGCTTCCGTGCCCCTAGCCGTGACAAGTCTTCTATGTACTGGTTTGGCCCACTTACGGAAGAAGTGTCACAATGTTTACGCGCCGCGCAAGGGGATATACGCCGTAAAGGCAAAGTATAGTTCTGCAAAAAGAGCACTCTGCAGTGCGATAAATAACAGGAAAGCTTGCGGCTGGCAAAACCTAGTTGCCTATAAACTTGTCACTCGGAAAATCGGGTGCCCTGCATATTAAGTACCGACCAGATGGACTGCATTGTACGGGCAATATTCCCCAGGAACCCCATATGGGTTAATGTCAACAGTGCGAAAAACGTCGAGGACTATCCCCTTTTGACAATAGAAGAGCTCGAAGAAGCAACTATCACCATGAAAACCAAGAAGGTATGGTCCTGATGGTATCCCGGTGGAAATTTAAAAACTGATGATCCGCCAACGGCCATACATGCTGTGTACTGCTCAGGGCGTTCAAAGTTTGCCTGAAGGAGGGCATTTGTCCTTGTTACTGGAATTTAGTACTCTGAGGTGGCGGTGACGAAGAAGGGACAGCAACCCTGTCGGCCAAACCAAATACAAGTAGCCGAGGAGAACCTCCATAGTGGTGGCATCAGAAAACGCTGCATTCACTTTGGTTTTCTGGCCGTGATGCAGCAGGCGAATAGTCCAACTGCCAATTAGTTCAGGTTCAGAACAGAGAGGTCCACGGTTGATGCTGTTATTAATTTCGTGGATGCTATTCATCGAGCGAGGAACACAGCCGCCACTCTCTCTACTGTCCGAAACGCCTTCAATTCCGTAAGATGGACAGATATGCTAGACACATTCCACGTGCCGAGCTATCTCTTACGGATATTGAAGGATTATCAGAAAGACCGCTTCCCATCTATGAGACACTAGAGGGCCAGAGGAGGATGGAGATCATGTTCAGAGTAGCAACGGGATCCACCCTAGAGACAAACCTCTGGAACGCTTCACTCTGCAAGACTCGACATGCCAATAGAGTTGCGCCTGGTCACTTATGCAGACGACACTGCGGCTCAGACTTGCATATTGATGCGACGAGTAAGCGGATGGATGGCTGCTAATGGATTTAGCCCTACGCTGGGAAAAACCGAAGTAATCATCTTGACTAGAAAGAGAATCCAGACCCTGTGGCCACATCGATTGGCAAGTTGACTGTGAAGTCAAAACCAGCAGTTAAATACTTTGGTTTAATGCTAGACTTGAAGATGGATTTCTTCTAGCAAATCAAAGCAGCAGCGAACACGGCTACAGCTGGAGTCTTGGCCTTGGATCAGGTAATGGCGAACATTGAGGGTCCTGTATTGCGGTCAAAGGGTAGTATAGGTCCCAGGTTGAAACGTGGATTAGTACCCACGATGAAACATAAAACCTGGAGAACGCCTGCTGAACCAACGCCAACAGCTCTACAACTCTACTACCAAAACCCTATCTCCACCTCCACTTGATGATCGCTGGGTGTTCTTAATGAAAAACTGCAGACGGAAAAGTATGAAGGCGAGTCTCCCGCGTCTGAAAACGCAATAACTTGTACCAACTGATCCTCCAGGTTGGTGATTGGGTAGGACTGACAACCCTACACGAAAAAACGATGTTACGAAGATACAGAAGGAACCTAGGACAGGATGGACTTTAAAACGACGAACCCCGCAACAACAACGGAATAAAGACTTTTCTCATGGAACATGCGCTCCCTGTGCAGACCGCATGCTGCTCAGCAGCTAGCCGGTACCCTGCCCCAATATAAGGCTAATGTAACAGCATTGCAAGAGATGCGTTGGCCAGGGACCGGTTTTCTGAAGAAGAGTCACTACACCATATATTATAGTGGCTATCCAGTAAACCATGTGCTCGGAGAAGGTTTCTTATTCAGCCAAAAAATGAAACCTGCTGTTATCGGTTTTGAAAATATAAGTGAACGACTATGCACTCTGCGCTTGCGAGGCAAGTTTAGAAATACAAACCTCAATAACGTCCACGCCCCTACAGAGAAGACTGCAGAGTCGGAGAAGGATACCTTCTACGAGGCAGTAGAACGAACCCTCGAAGCCTGTCCCAGATATGATATCAAAATCATACTTGGGGATTTTAACAGCCAAGTAGGGAAGGAGCCTATATTCAGGCGATACGTTGGCTCCCATAGCTTACACGAAAATACAAATGATAACGGACTCCGGATTATTCAATTAGCATGGTCACACGAAATGGTTGTTGGAAGTACCTGGTTTGCGCAGAAAGCGGTCCACAAACATACGTGGGCCTCTCCAGACTGGACCACTTTCAACCAAATTAACCACGTGTTGATCGAACGCCGCCACCTCTCAGCCTTGAAGAATGTCAGAACATATAGGGGGGCCAATATAGACTCGGATCACTATCTCGTTGGCATAGTGCTCCGAGCTCGAATAACAACACCACCCAGAATCCCCTCTGACAATCAGGTGAGAGTTAACACTGAAGCCATACACAACACAATCCTCCGCAACACCTATAAGAGAGAAATGGATGCCCCAATAGCCGCAGTCAACAGAGATCCTGGAGATGAAGCATCAACAAATGATCTTCACAATCTCCTGAAGAATGTTATCATAAATACGGCCACAAACATATTTGGCCCCAGCAGCAAAAAATGTCGGAACGGCTGGTTTGACGATGAATGGAAGCTAGCAACGGAACGGAAGAGTGCCGCATACCGAGTAATGTTGCATTCTCAAAGAACGCGGGCACGCGCAGAGACTTATCACGAACTCCGTCAAGCAAAGAAACGACTTCACAGACGGAAAAAGGAAGCCTGGGAGAACCAACAGGTCTGTGAACTTGAAAAGTACTGAGAGCAACCGCACCAGGCGCGGAAGTTTTACCAACAAGTCAGCAAGATGAAGCTTTATACACCTCGATGCTCATCCTGTCGAGACAAAGAGGGAAATCTGATTTCCGACAGAATGGGCATATTGGAGCGATGGATTGAATATTTTGATGAACTACTCAACAGCCAAAATATCGGCGAGTTGGAGGTCCCGGCATCTAAAGACGATGGACAAATGCTGCCACCACCAAGCATCGAAAAAACATACATAAAAAGGGAGATATCACACAGTGCAGCAATTTTAGAAGTATCACGTTGCTAAGTACCACCTATAAGATATTCTTCGCTATCTTACTAGGCCGGATAGCCCCACATACCCAGAACATCATTGGCTCGCATCAAAGAGGCTTCACTCCAGGCAAATCAGCAACAGAGCAGCTTTTCTCTCTGTGGCAAGCGATGGAAAAACTGTTGGAATATGACCATCAGTTGCCATGGAAGAATTTGGTATCCCGACAAAATTGATAAGACTGACTAGGCTGACCCTGACCAATGTGCGAGGCCAGATAAAAATAGCAGGATCACTCTCGAGATCATTCAACATCAAAAACGGTCTAAGACAAGGGGATGCCCTATCATGCGTCCTCTTTAACCTGGCCCTGGAGTAAGTGATTCGCAATCCAGACGTAAATGCGAGAGGAACCATCCTCTTCAAGTCCACTCAACTACTGGCTTACACTGGGGATATTGACAATATGGGAAGAACAACCCGATATTTACAGTTTACCTTCGTCCATATCGAGCAGGCATCTCAGGCTGCACATTAACGAAGGCAAGACGAAGTACATGGTGGCAATGTAAGCGCCAAAAACCAAAGAACGAACAACATCGAATCGCGCTGGGTCGAACAAAAACAATAAAGAGAGGAGACTACCACTCTGAGGTAATTTGATAATTTCTCCTATCTAGTTTCGAAAATCGCAAACCGATGTCAACTACGGTGTTGGAATCCGTGCACAGTTGTTGGCAGCTAACAGAGCCTATTTCAACTTACAAAAGCTGTCCCACTCGAAACGTCTCACCATAGAGTCAAAGCTCTTACTGTACAAGGCAATGATCTTGCGAGTCCTCATGTGTTCCTCGGAAACTTGGGTTTTTACCAAGAAAAATTGTGAACTCTTGCCCGCGTTCGAGAGAAGAATCCTCCGAAAATTGTTTCCCCCTACATGAGGATAGACAATTCCGTAGCCTACATAACGACGAAATCTATGAGTGATACCACGACCGGCTGGTTGTGGATAAAATCCGGCTCAATAGGTTACGGTGGACGGGTCACCTAATTCGTATGGATGAGGATGATCCAGCCCGGAAGGGCATTAAAGGCAATATCTATGGTAGAAAAGAAGACGAGGCAGACCCTGCCTAAGATCTAGCGATGGCGTAGGTCAGGACGCCAGACAGTTTTCAGGGATATCGAATTCGTGGACTTCGGTGCAAAACCGGAGTGTTTGGAGTTTCTTACTAAGGCAGGCCTAGACCAGATACCGGTTGTTGCGACGTTGATGATGATGATGATGATGTATCTACCAGGAGGAGGGCGATCAGACCCGAGTCTGCAAAGGACTCATCTGAAGTGACTCTGCCACGAAGCCTCACCGGAGGTTATCTGGTACCATGGGAACCGGGATGACCCTCTGAGAGCATATGCTCCAGGAGAATTCCTGGAGGATGTGTTCTCGGCCCGGTTATTTGCGGTTGGCCCCCTAGTGGGAGTTCATGGTGATTGTGGTTATGCCTGCATCGCGGGCAGAGCTCCTCGGAGCTCAAACGTGGAGTTGCGCTGTACAACTCGAGTGCCGTACCCCTTAGTTGCGGCAGAGGTGTTAGATAGGCCTGGGATTCACTGGTATGAATGCTGAGCCTGCACCCAGTATAAACCAGGACCGCTGTGCTTGCATGGCTATGCTCTGATTGTGGTCCCAAAATCAATCCATGTCCGAAGAGGACCGTGGGATTATGCCTAGACGGCAGGTACTCACGTCAAACCCCCCCAGGACTTTCATGTACTACCAGGAGACGTCTTCTTATAGGAGCAATGCAGTTCGTTCTGCTCTAGGGCGTGGCTGATACCCTTGATAAGGAGATGCATCGTAAGCGCCTTGCCCAAATGCAGAGACGGGGAGTTTTACAGATGGCGTCTGCGTACCGCACTGCCTCAGAGCAGGCCGTAATACTAATAATGAGAGTGTTCTCCGTTGCCCTATTTGCTAAAGAGGCGTTTTTTAGTTATCTGCAGTCGCAAGGGCAAAGATTTACAGCAGGTGGTTGCCCGTGATGATCGTCAACGCACACTTATCGAGTGGAAACTCTCTTGGCAAAATTACTTAAGAGGCAGATGGTCTGTGCGGCTCATCTTCAATTTAGGTCCGCGGCTGAACCAAACGCATGGTGAAATTGATTACTTCATCACCCAACTTCTAAGAGGAGATGGAAGTTTTTAGTCTTACCTGCATAAGATTGTGAAGGCAATCTCCTGATTGTTTGTTCTGCAATGGAGTGACGACCGAAGCCGAAAACAACATTTTCTCGTGTGAAAAGTGAGACGGCTTCCGTCAGCCACTTTATGCAGCCACATGGGAGCTCTCTCCAGACAACGTAGTCAGAAAATTACTGAAGAACGCTGGAATCGTGTTACGCATTATGTTCGGGTTCTTTTTGTTACGAATTTTAGTTTGAGCTCGACCGGCGGAGGCACCGAATGGCAAGAGATTCCCTAAACTAACAACTCCTTTCTTTCTCTCTCCCCCTCTCGCTGCTGAAAGGAATTCCCTGACTTGAAGGCTCCCGAGGCCGGGAGAGTGGGAAGGCTAGCCCCGAGTAATGTGTTAAACGGTTCCAAACTAGTTCAGGTGTTCAGTTAGTAGCCCGAAGATGTACTGTTGCGAAAGGCCAATATTCTGGACGTAAATTCAATACCGACCCTACTCCCAAAAAAAGGCAATGCCTACGTAAAATTTGACGCACCCGTATCACCGCTCCAGCAATCGTATCCGTGGCTCATATATTTCCTTCAAGGTTTGTAAAGGGTACAATGCCAATTTACAACTAATAATAATAATAATCGTTGGCGCAACAATCCATGTTGGATCAAGGCCTTCTTCTTCGCAAGTCAATTCTATCCGACCCGTCAAGATTGTCGTTTAAGCGAATTAACTACATTTTCTCATCGCAATCAACACCTTTTTAAGTCCCGGTCATTTGGCTCCTCCTGCAATATAGGAGTCTGTCGTTTCAAGTGTGAACCTCACCCTCGCATTACCACCACATTCTTGGGCGCTTTTAGCTCAAGCCTGCACCATTCAATAGTTCTCCCGCAATAATCCTCTTCCTACTTTTCGATTTATTCAAGTTAATAGGTGCCGCTTCCACATTTTGTAATTAGTGACTGTTCTCACCATCTATTGGGCTCCCCGTCTACCTCCAAACACATATCGTCAGCAATTGTTCAAGACTACAGCACACACTTTGGAACCTATTCCCATTTGATGATAATTTTTAATTTAACCATTCTTGAGGTGCAAAAACAGAGAAACGATTCAAAACGTAACAATAATTCCGATAAATTTAAATTGGATCCCGCCTTCCTCGACAGAATCTTCCAATTCAATCAAATCCAATTCGCTTCCCACTCCCAACTACAGACGTCATCGCTTGAGTAAACAAACATCCAGTCATGCCACCCACGCGCGTAATTCTCGTACTCTAAACACTTTTATGAATGAGGCATTTCCCAATCAACAAAAACTGACATTGGAACGTACACACACGCACACACACCCAGCTCACCGTCGCCTTCCAGTCGCTTCCACTCGCACCGCTCGCGCTGCCATCTGCCCGCTAATCATTACAACTAGCATTGCATTCGCGACTCATCCATTCCATTGTCAATTGTCAAAAATGACTGTCGTGGTCGAGTGCGTCGAGTGCGGAACGGAATTTTCGCGTTGAACTACGGCCAGGAAACAGTGACTGCGTGCCTGAAACTACTTGGAAATTGTGCAGTGGCGACTCGGGTTCCGTGAGGTGCAGTGAAACCGTGAAAAATCGCGGCGGGAAAAGTGCAGTGCGGCAAGTTTTCACTTCGTCCGAGAGGCGACCCAGTGCCAGTCATCGAGTTTGGATTGCAACCCGCCGTGGCCCCGCGCCCGCTCGCCCACAACACTCGTCGTCGCAGACCCCAAGCAAGCTCCGCCGCAGCTCCCCGCGGGACCGAACTGGCCGTCAATGTCAAAACAGCTCCAAGGCGCCCGTGACGAATCCTACGCTGCCCCCACGGATGCTGGGAGTTCCTGTTGAGACCAGGTTAGTACCGGGGCGCACCGAACTCGCCTCATTTGTTTATATTGCAGCCGTGGGAATCGACCAATTGACGCAAATTGTTGTGCTCGCAATTCGGGTCGTGAGCACAGCCAAGGCCATTTGGCTCGGCCGCTTTGTGTGCCTGAGCCGCGCTGCACTGATCCCCGTGCGAATGCTTTGTGCGCTTTGGGGATCGCGGTGATACCAATTGCATCGCGCACAACTCTCAATTCACCGACTTCCGGGATTGCTGCAACCTCACGCAGAACTCCGTTACGACAGGGGCGTTTTTATCGCGGAGCGAGTGCTGCCCGCGCGTAAATCTCAACCCACTTTCCGTGGTCGGCGGCGATTCTGGGGCTTGTAACTGTTCAGCGAATTGGCGATAACACTCGACGCCCGAACGTTGGCTCCACATGGAAGGTCGTTGCGAGTGACTTGCAACTGGCGCTGGCTGATAATTGCTGGTCAGTTGTTTGGGTGATGACAAGGAGATCAGCAGGGTGACTGCCACGAAAGGGTTATCGGAGTCGCGGTTGGGAGCGTTTTGTCCTATTTAACTTCGACACAACCTCAGTAATTCTGCTCGTCAATGTTCGAGCCAAATTAGGCGTCCCTCGAGTCACAAGCTACTTTTGCAATTCGTTGAGTTCACAACCAGCTTCGTCTATCACTTTCTGTACTGTTAGAAAGCGTCGAGGTTGAACCCACACAAAACAGCTGTTCCTACTGAGGCTACTCCACAAGTTTGTCTTAATGTTATTTGGTCAGGTTTGCTTTAGTCTTGAGACTTAGCTCAGCGATGTTCGGATTTTGTTCCATTTTCAAAGCCTCACATGTAACCCTGGAAAATATATCAGCATCATCGCATCATCTGCAACCAGCTTCAGTCCATCTTCTTCCAGTTTCCTTCAGGTTCCATTCAGGATTATTGTTAGCCAGAGTTCCTCAGAGATGATATCGACTCTGGTTAAATGGCTTCTTCCCTGACCTGGTTGGATTGTTTTCATATTTCACGTAAATTCTGCTGCGATGCAACACTCTCTGCGGTCAGACTAATGCGCTGTCAGTGGATACACACACTACGGACTCTGTTCCTAGAGGAATATGGCTCAAATTATTGGTAAAGGTTAAATTTTCAACCCCATCTACGGAGGGAGTGAGAATGACCCCTCAAAGTGGGGATATTGGATGGATAACCGCCACGTGTTTTCATTGGCTTTGAAGAGGTGGCACCTTCTCTCTCATTCTCCATAACTTCATCATCCCTCCAGGCATGTGGTTGAAAATTCAAACTTGACCAAAGTAGTGAGCAATACTGTTTAGCGTACAGTTGTTTAATCATGGGTATGTAGATAGGTTTCAGCGGTCGCTCTGAGGATCCCAATTAACATTGCGGTCCACCGTGTTGATGCCACAAAGTCCTAAGACAATGGCAGCTGTGGTAAGAACAAGGGGGCAGAGTCCAGCCGGCTGAGATCTTCAGAGCCAGCCCGTCGCATTAATGAACGGAAGCAGCTATTCCAATCTGCAAAGAACGGTTTACCTAGTGCACGTAGCCTGGCTTTAACTAGAACTGGACAATCGCAAAGGAAATCCAGAGGACTTTCCCCTCCTCTAGTGTATTGTATGCCGAATCTGGCTGAATGGCCCCCTATAGGCCAGTGCCCCGTGCAAACTGCCGTAATCCTGTATGCATTTGTACCCGTCTAGAACAAGCGCTCTTGCGATCGGGTTTTGCTATAAGTGGATCAAATCCTCCTTGACTTGGCACAGATGCTGAACCGTCGCTATCTGCAGTCCGCCGTTACTGAGCAGTGCAAGCAAATTCCATCGTTACCAGTCGCAAGTGGCTCACATATCGTCCCCATAGAAGGAGTGCCAACAGCAGAGTTCCACCTGAAAAGTCCGCCTCCTCGCTCACTCCCCTTCATACACTGAGTTCAACGGCAATGGATTAAAGCTGGAAACCAGGAAACCAATAGTCCATCTGTGGCCTCGCTCTGAGAGGTCTTTGCCATTGGTTTCTGCACAGCGGTGCATTCGGCTGGCACCGACTGTACGCCCTCGACGACTACTGCCTCCCGGCTGGATGCCGTCCACTTACCTGGCATCATCACCTCTTCTTATATCGTCGGTTTTTTTTTAATTGAGTCCATTTTTTGATCCCATGAATAGTTCAGGAAGAATGTTCACCCTGTTTAGTCCGACCACCAAATAAGGGTTTTATTTGAAACTGAAGGTACCCTACTCCCAGCCTGGCTATACGCACTCCTGGTTCATCCTAAAATGGTTTTCAACAACTACCGCGAAGAGGTCATGCGAGGGCTTGCCGAATCATACAACCTTAACCTGAAGCACAATCAGACCAGCCACCCAAAAATAATAGTTAATAAGTCGCAAAGATAATTGCTAAAACGTATCAAGGATACCTCGAAGACTTGACCGGCAGACAATAAGCAGGCTAGTGTCCGTTCTGGATTCTCCTGCATTGACCAGATAATCACCCTGCGGATAACTTTAATCAATTTCAAGAGGCTTCCGACAGTGTCAAGAGGAAGTTTATCTAACGTCCCCTACAAAGAAGGGGGGTTCCATACAAAGTAACAACTATTACCAGAGCGTCATTTCATCATCATCAACGGCGTAACAATCGGTATTCGATCTAGGGGTATCTTAGTATAGGACATGTAAACATCCCGTTTCCAATTCGATATTCCTGAAAGCTGTGTGGCATTATTAACCAGATATACGCTGATGATGTCAGTGTTTCCAAGCTTGTTCAACCAGGTTTGCATTTAATGGAAGGCTGATTTGATCGGGAAAACCTTATGATAAGCCCCAAATAAACTAATCTCGTAACCTGCACCAGTGATATAAAGAACAATAAATTTAAGCTCCCATCTCTTTTCAAAGAACAGTTCATGCTATCAAAAGAAGCCATGTATCTGGGAGTGATACTGCATACAAAACTCAACTGAAACAAACATCACAAACATGTAATACACAAAGGCAAGCAGACATTCCTTGCCATAAGAAGAACTGCAGGTAAGATGTGGTAATTAAAACGCCAATAGTCAAAGGAGTCCTTGTACATATCAAAGAACACCTTGATTAACAGAGAGCAACAGTGTCAACAGAAATTGAACGCATCTTGCAGACGGCGGCACTGAAGTGGATATTACTCGACGCATTAATAGCCTGAGATCCGTTTTCTCTGTTTTGCCTAAAATTCGGAAATGTAGATACCTCAACACAAACATTAAGTTGAGTGAGGTTTCGATCAATGTTCTCTCTGTGCTGCTAACCATATCGAAGCAGCATACGGAAAGCGCCCATCCCATCACTGTTACTTGAAAGCTTCAAGCCTTTAGTAATACCTGGCTCCGCTGCATCATCGGAGTATTCTGACTCATTATAATCATAAACGATGAACCTAATCAACGGAACGTCTGTTACTGGCTGTGCCATATAACGGAATCCACTATCCAATGCCAACGATATATATAGAGTCAGAAGCCAAAACCCAGTGTCCCTGCGTATTGTGTTGTTATCGTTCTAGTCCACCACCTACTTCTTCTCTGATGATCGGAGTTAATTGGTTTTTTTTTGTGGCGTTTTTTCTGTCCTGTAATCTCTAATGACCCTGACTATATTCTTAATAACCTAGTGGACATCGTGACTTTATGACTTTGAACAACGCAGGGTGACAAATGATTCGCTCATATCCAAATCCTTGCTCCTCTGCTTAGTATCCTGTTAGGACCGGTCCTCTATATTTAGGATTTTCCTGGGAGCTTCCTTAACATTTCTCTACCTGGAACATTGATGGGGATCGCAATATCGTCGAGCTTCTACTAATAGCCTGGCTCTTATTTTCACCGCAGGTGCTATTGTCTTCCCACCGTGGAACGATCTGCCTGTAAGTTTAAAGCCAATTTTGCGAATGGGAACCAACTTTACTTCCATTCTATGTGGAAGTGCTTGTACCGGTGAAGGCTAAGTTTGCATTGCCTTATCTCCATGATTTTGTCCCACAACCTTTCTATCTGCTTCGTGTAGTAGGAACTATATCAACAAATCAACATCAATATTAGCTCCACATCGAAAAGAACAGACAACATTTCCTCCAGAGCTTCAAGTATTGAATTTTCTCTGTCAGTAATGACGGTCGATCGCGAAAAATAGACCGCTATTTGGTCTCTGAATCGAACTGATAGATCCAAGTCTCATTCATGGTCACGAACAAAGTCGAAAATCGGTCTTGGCCAACCTGGTGTATCCCAATATTTGCCATTAAAATATCAAGCCGACATGGCTTTTTTTGCATGAAATTCATTGGTAATGATAGTTTGGATGTTGCCGGCTATGCGGAATATACTATTGAAGTTGACGGAGCAGTCTATCGGGTAATTACAGAGCTTCAAAAAAGTACACATATCAAGCGAAATGTGGCGTTGTAGCAGGGAAGGGAGATTGGGTGTACGAAGCCGGAAAGTATAGGCCACACAGGGAAAGTTCTTTTTGAAGAAAAGGGTCCGCGCGAATTGGCGTTGTACAGTGTAAAGAGCTCGGGAGCTCGGAATTGAAACGAAATTTCTCATCGAAGAACACTAGTGGCATTTACTGACATTTAGTATCAGTTTGTTAACCAAGCACCAACGGGCCAGATTATCCCAGTACGAAACAAAAGCAAATAGGTCGACTATGAGAAGATTCATAAAAAATAGGAATAGTAGGGTGCCAAGTATAGAACCTTGTGGAACAACAAAGTAAGGAGAGAAGGAAGGGGATGAATATCCATGAAGGGACGGTTTGCTAGATATCAGGAAAGTCATGAGATGATTGACGAGGATGAGCTAAGTAGAAAGAATTTCGAGAGGAGTATATTGTGGTCAAAGGCATCAAAGGCTTTGGAGAACAACAAAGCCATGCTCTTCTTTCAATATGAGGTAATCGAATTACCAGGTCAGTAAGTCGTTGGAGTATATCTCGAGGATTTTGAAACAAAAGGAGAAAAGAGAGATAGTAGACGGATGGATAGTTCACAGCTAGAATAGGATCTACGCTTTTGACGGTACCAATAAAAAGGGCCTCTTCCCAAAGATGAGGAAAGTAGAGTTTGAGACTTTTGTTGAAGATTATACACAGTGGTAGGGAAGAAATTAACAAGGAAGAGGTAAGGAAGCCCATCGGAACCAGGTCCGACATTCATACCAATATTACCAATGAGGAAATCAACTAAGGAGTGGGTAAGAAGGGGAATGGCGAAAGAGACGAAATAGTGTGCAACTAGAATAGGCTTAGAGGACGCAGTGGTCGAGGAAGTAAACAAGGAAGAGAAGTACGAACAGAGTAGGTCGGACGATTGTTATAGGTTATTTGGTAGTGGAGTTACCCAAAGGCTAAGAGTGGGTGGGGTTATAAGAATATCGAGTTTGTAAGCCAAAAACATTTCGCTAGTACTTGCTTCAGGCGAATATTTTAATGGATCTCTGTAATAAACTAAGTTGGGTAACAAGGTAGACAAGTGGGAAAAGAAGGGACCTAAGAGAAGAGAACTCCCCGCAACATGGAACATGTAAGCAGAGCGGTACATCTTTGCATAGTTTGAGCCAGACCGTGTGACTTGTAGCTGACAAAATTATGGGAACAATAATCACTCGCTCAACACCCCTAATTTCTTTGATTTCTCGAGCCAGTGGCTCATAGTTCACCTTCTTCACCTATTTCCGTTGAATGTTACTATTATGGGGGAGCAACATCAATAATATACGCGGAGCGATCCGTCTTTTCAACTAACAGCACTTCAGTCTTGTTGGCTGGTATGTGGTATGCTGTAAGCAGAGCTATCGAATACTGCCTGCGGCTTACACCGGTAAACCGGCCATGTTCCCGTAATTAGCCTTATATGCAAGGTTTTGGTGAATCACCTTACATATAGTATTGTGCCTGTTCGTATGCTGCACTGATACCATTACAGTGCAGCCAAAAATGAGATGGTCCAACGTCTCTAACGCCGAACCATACATTCTGCAACGGTCTTTCTCGACTTTCATTATTTGACTTTACTCCGCTCCTTCAAGTTAAGTGAATCCAGCTCAGAGTCTTCCTTACAAACAACCGCATGCAAGGGACTCGACTCTTTGCTTAAAAATAAGAGCGTAGCAAGTCGATTTGGCGATGATGTTGTGCCGCCATATCGACCACACTCCTGCCTCTGAAGCTACGATGCAGGCTCATCCACGCCACGGCAGAATTGGGGTGATGCACTCGGAATTTGGACATAGTAATCCGTATCCGTCGCTGGACGTCTTCCAGATCGGTCTTCACCCAGGGCAATATTCCAAATGCATAAGCCAGTGAAGGGATAACGAATATATTCAATGCGCTTATTTTATTCTTATATATAGGCTCTGAGGTATTGGCACCCTCAGATGAGCACACTGATAAGGTAGGACGTAGGACTTCGATTAGCCTGATATGCGCACACTGTCGAAAGCCTTCGCCAATCGATATACCAACTAAAGAGCTTTCTTTGGGTGGTGAGCATCGATATTGACCAACATCTGTGGGTTTTAAAAGGAAGAGATCCAAGGAGTTTTTGATGGTGCTGAATTGCAGGGCAAAACAAGTACTCATAAGGGAGGAGAGTCGAAGGGAGGATTGGGAGAGGCTGGTAGAAGGAATTGGAAAACTAGAATGATTAGACCAGTTGAGCATGGAGAGGTTAAATTCCCCACAGGGGAAATAAGAGGGAGAAGGGAACCTGTCGATAAGGAGTTCCCACAAACAATTCTTCATGTATGAGTGATAAGGTATGAGGCATATGTTCCATAAGAACTAGGTTTATTTTCCGTTTGACTAACATTTTCCCCTGGTTTTGTGGGGTCAACACTTCTGCCGTCTTATTGGCAAAATCAGTCCCTGCAAGTTCTTTTTGGACGCCGGTTCTCTCTTTTTCTTCGTATAACCCCCAATCAATTCTAACAGAAACGAATTCGTACTCTGCAAACATTATCTATTCTTATTCTTGTTATCTTATTGATACTTGCAATTCCAACACTCCTCGTCCGAATAAGGCAGTGGGTCATTGCTAAACTGCGTATTTTATAGCTTTCCTACCAATCGACTTATCTTACCCCCAAGAAATAGCGAAAACTCACTCCTTGATTTCTCCATATCTAATCAGAAGCGACCGCTAAGTTTGCCGACCCTCATTTACAGCCAAAAACTTAAATCAACTGAAGATTGCGCCCCATTTATAGGAACTGATTTATGTAACGCTATTGCTACTGATATCTGGAAAGTTTGAGCCACCAAACAACTACAAAGTGCTAATTACTCGGTCATTGTAGTTTATTTTGATAGTGGAGACGTGTGAGATTAAAAACGGGCTCTGTCCGCTGTTACAACAGTAACTTATCATTGTGCTCTACACTTGAAGCGATGAGTTCATATCGAATTGAATATTTCGAGCCTTACAGAATTACGTACGTATATTTGCGTATTACCTCTTGCGACCGGCACCGCCGGGACGTAAACAATTCGATGGAGAGATAATAGTAGCATTCGCTCATGTGACTTAGTCATTTCATGAAAACTTGGGGCGGATTAATAGAAGAGCGATGTTCTTCGGGCAGATTGCGGAACAATGTTAAATGTGAATAATTGTTGGCAGTGAAATTCTTTAAGTTCTTTAATTTTTCTTGAAATTCAATGAATAATGCGAGGAAAGAGCTCAAGCGAAGACAATATTACGTAAATCAAATAAGATAAGAAGCGAACAAGTGGACACGTTTGAGTAGTCATTGTCTATCGCTAAATGCTCTATTCCCATCACCCCTGTTAGGGAATTTTTAAATAAAACCTCATTAAAATTGACTCATTCCTCTTGTTATATTCGAGAAATCTCATGCCTTTCTAGAAACGAATTCTTTTGTATTTTTTGCGGATTCTATATTGTCGTTACGCAAAACAAATTAGATATCAACGTCCTTACCTTAAGCAACCTCAGCAACGTTAGCTTGCTACAACGTCGCAGAAGTCAGTGTTTTCCATGAGTACAACCCAACATCCTAGGCATGTTCCACCGCCCCAACCACTACTGCAAAGGACTCTCCGCTGAACCGATCATGAAGTATTCTTTGTGGCAAAAGCCTAAACCTAATTTTGTGGTAACTTCAACTTCCATTTTTATAACCCCTAGAAATGCATCACTATCATCCTAACTACACAATCATCGTAGTAATACAGTTGGGCTAAATTTCTACGCTGACTATCGGGGAATCAATCCTAGCCCAAAGATCTGCGCGGGTTGAAAATCACAACCGATGACAGCGATGACGATGTAATCCGCGCACTATAATCTGGAGGCTCTTTTTGGCAAGGTTTAAACAGTCCTTTGTGCACTTGCGTTTGTATCCACCAATAAGCACGCTGGACTGTTCTATTCCTGGTAGGCTCACCTAGTACAGTTCCCTCAGCCGTTCCTTTTTATTTTTTGATATTATAGCCACGAATCCCTTTCCGATTCCACAGAAGGGCCCTGACCCGTATAGAGGCATTCCTGCTCCCTTTTTAGCCGGTTCGTCCATTGCTAGTCCGAGCCTAGACTTTAGAGGTCACCCGGTTGGAACTAAGTGCCTTGATCGCCGCTTGGCTATCAGTCAGAGTAGCAACGTTCAGCCCCCTGTAGTTTTGTGTATGGCGTATATTTCCGTCCGAAATATGCTAGTGTGCTTACCCAATGATTCCAAATACACTTCTCTGTTACCAATGACTTCGGTGCCCTGCTACTCCAACATGTTTCAAACCTCTTATCGAAGTGCTCTCTTGCTACCAGATATTCGAGGTACCGTCTAGAAAGAATATCACTGTCCTTGTCTGCATCTGCATGTGCAGGTAGAGGGGGTTAACCACAGATGGACCTCTAAGTATGCCATTGGGCATGTCCTCTTCTCCGTCTTTGGAGTTTGGGTAGCTCCCTGGCTTGTATGCTGGATGTCGCCTTCTGAGATGTAGCACTATGCCACGGCTGCCTCTCGAGCGCTCTCCCCGGCTTCCAGTGAGACTTGGCCACAAGGTCTCTTGTCAGGGACTCTGAAACATATTAGGTGTACAAATAAGTTTTCGCGGTTTGTCAAAAGATTGCCCCACCAGAAGGTTATGGAGAAATTGTCAGATGTAAAACGTAATATCCCAAGTTTCGTCATCCGGCAACACCATAACCTTAAAGTACTAGTGATTCCGTATCAGCATCACGTAATTTTTTTCGTGCAAAAATGTCAAGTTTTGTGCCGAATAAGCATCATTTGCGGGAACTTTTGATTTACTTCTTTAATTTGAAAAAATCTGCAGCTGAGGCGCATCGATTGCTTCTAGAAGCATATGGTGAAGCTGCTTTAAGTGAGAGAAGTTGTCAGGAATGGTTTCAAAAGTTTAAGAACGGTGAGTTTTACGTGAAGGACAAAGAACGCAGTGGAAGGCCGAAAGTGTACGAAGACATGGAATTAGAAGTACTATTGGAGGAAGATTCGTCCCAAACGCAAAAAGAACTTGCACTTACATTACAAGTGACTCAACAAGCAATTTCACATCGTTTAAAATCGTTAGGAATGATTAAAAAACAAGGAAATTGGGTTCCATATGAACTAAAGCCGAGAGACGTTGAACGCCGATTATGCATGAGTGAAATGCTGCTTGCCAGGAATAAAAAAAAGAGTTTTTTGCATCGTATAGTCACTGGTGACGAAAAATGGATTCACTACGATAATCCAAAGAAGAGAAAGTCATGGGTTAAGCCCGGCGAACCATCAACATCGACAGCTAAGCCGAATATTCATGGAAAAAAACTTATGCTGTGTATTTGGTGGGATCAGCTTGGTGTCGTGTATTATGAATTGCTGAAACCAAGCGAAACCATTACTGGAGCTCTCTACCGAACACAATTGATGAGATTGAGTCGGGCACTTAAGGAAAAACGCGCCCATTACTACTCCAGACACGACAAAATTATTCTTTTACACGATAATGCTCGTCCACATGTTGCGGCGCCGGTAAAAACATACTTGGAAACACTCAACTGGGAAGTTTTACCCCACCCGCCGTATTCACCAGACTTAGCCCCTTCCGATTATCACCTGTTCCGGTCGATGGCACATGGTCTGTCTGAGCAGCGCTTCACATCATATGAAGACACCAAAAATTGGGTAGATTTGTGGATAGCGTCAAAAGATGAAGAGTTTTTTCGACGGGGTATCCGAATGTTGCCAGAAAGATGGGGAAAAGTAGTGGCAAATGATGGAAAATACTTTAAATAAAACATAATGTACTGTTCCTTCACAAT
The DNA here is from genome assembly GCF_905115235.1 of Hermetia illucens. Taxonomy (NCBI): domain Eukaryota; kingdom Metazoa; phylum Arthropoda; class Insecta; order Diptera; family Stratiomyidae; genus Hermetia; species Hermetia illucens. The sequence goes on from NC_051852.1 coordinate 42,409,360, forward strand.
AAATTCCTAATTTTTTATAAAAAACCGCGGAAACTTATTTGTACACCTAATATATTTTAAATTACATTTAAGAATAATGAAAGCTCTTGTTCCTTCGCAAGAAAACCCAGGACCCCACCCAGGACTTCCGAACCATCACTATTCCAATGTCATCCTTCCCCTTGTAATTACTGCTATTTTAGTACTGTCCATCGGCTCCGTTAGTGCTTGTAACTCATCTCCAATGTCGGAGTGTAAAGTCTTCCTCCGACACTGTTCGCTGTCCGACTTGAGCCCCAAAAAGTCTAGTTCAGCCAGCTTCTCTTGGTATACTACCAAATCTGTAATTGACGAGGCAGCTACGACATTTAATTGCCGCCAAGGATCAGTCATCTACCCCCGTCGTGAGGAGTTTGTCTTTGCCTATTCCTTACTTCTAAAGACTTTTCATAACCGTGTGTTGAGATCTATGTTTTGAGGCGTACAAACTTCCCTTCGCTGCGGGTTTGGCACGGTAAACCGTTACCATGTGTGCTCTATCATCCCCAGCACATTTCGACAGTTCCATTCCCTTTCATCCTGGCAATTTGGGGATAGTCCTACTTCAGTTCGCCGTTTCCTCTGCCGCGCAGGCTACCAGTATAAGACCTGGTCGAAATCCGGTGAAAATTGACTCTTTATTCCATCCCTCACATCTCTGTGACGCTGAGGTCCTCAATTAATTTTTTGCTCACGACGGAATACTCGCCACGAAAATACTTTCAGCAATATGGCCAATCAAATGCTCTTTACCGCATTAGCGTAGTTCACGACAGGTCTTATCGCTCCTACCTTCATCCCTGACCTCCTCGGGATTTCCTTTCTCTTGGGCACGGGTTTAGATTTCTTTTGAATATTCCTTTTTTGTGGACTGATCTCTGTTGCTCCCTGCTTTTTTGGCTCTGATGTAGAAGGCTTAGGTCTGTCCTGGACCTTGTTAAAGGCCTCTTCTGGTTTCACACCTTCCTTCCGATAGCACAGATACTATTCAACTATTGCGCCACTGAGAATTATCTTCCTCCTGATGTCGGTATGCTAACGCCAAACGTACCACTTTTCGCAGTAGTCTAATGTTAACCGTGTCTCCGCTGCTTGATTTCCCAACTTCTCCCGTCTTGGATGTAATCACCTGGCTCTCTGTATTGTGGAGATTTGCCTCCGCCTGATGGGCCAATTTATGTGAGGTATGGGATCCCGCTTGTTTGTTTGATTTTTTATATTTTTTATAACACTCATACTCATTTGAATCCCACCCCAGGCTCATAGGTATTTTTCCTATCCTGTTGGACAGCTGGCGACTGAGATTCGAACCAGAGGTACGAGGCCGAGATCGCGGAGTTGACACCTCAATCGACTCGACTCGACTATCACATCGTCATTTGATTGGGGAAACTTGCAGCCCCATCTACTAGCCTAGACGATTTTGCATAGTATACAAAGTTTGATTGAAGCAACATTGTGATTAGTATCCTTTCTTTGGTAGACACGGATCGTCGACTTAAAGAGTTATGCAATCTGGGACAGAGAGTTAAGGTGTATGGCATTGTCTACATTGGATCAATCTTTTATTATCTGAACAAAAAATTCTGTTTTAAGTGAGGCAAATGCTTTCTCGGTAGCAGCAGGCGAAAGAATCCCCCCCCCCCTTTGAGATAACATCAGCAACAGTGACAACATTCAGTTACATGCAAATCTACAACGGGCGGATGACTTTATCAATGCCAAAAGAGGTCTCTATGTCGACGTAACTCTGAATAGAGCCAAGACTACCGCAGAAGCAGAGCAAAGTATTTATTTAATAAAGTTTTCAGCTCAGTTAATCATCAACATCAACAGTGCAGTGTCCGGTCTATGCCTGCATAAGTAAGGAACTCCAAATGTCACGGCTTTGCTCCAAAGTCCACCAATTTCACATCCCTAATAGCAGTCTGAACATTCCCTACGTCATACCTCCATCTGAGGCAAGGTCTGCCAAATCCTCCCATGATCGAATACAGTTTTGCATCGGCGACTTTGAAGTCGATGAAGAAATGATGCAACTGATGGCCTAGAATAAGACCTCTTTGGTATTGCTCATGATTTTCTAGGCGTATAGGGCTATCGGGCCTAACAAAATAGCGGAGAATATCTCTTAGATGGCACTCAGAAGCATGCTACCTCTGTAATTGCTGCACGTCCTAATATCCCGCTTTTTATCTACGGGACAGATAAGGCCTCTTAGCCAGTTATCAAATATTAGTTCGCTATCCCACACCTTGAGTATAAGTTAATGAAACGCTTGGTATAATTGATCGCCTCCATATTTAACCAATTCGGCTGTAATTCCATCGGCTCCTGCCGACTCCTAAGTCGATGAGATGCTCGGATTGTTTCTTCCATGGTTAGCGGTGGGAGCATTTGTACGTCGTCTTCAACCGGCCGGACCTCCCATTCGCCGATATTCTGGTGGTTCGTCAAAATACTCACCTCATCCCTCCAATATGCCCATACGTTAAGATATCAGATTTCCCTCCTCCTCCCGATAAGATGAGCATCGAAGTGTGTAAGGCTCCATCCTGCTGGCTTGTTAGTAAAACTTTCGCACCTGGTGCGGTTGCTCCCTGTAAGCATCCGATCACCTGTACCAATGATAACGGTGTTCAGGTAGTTGTGAAAATCGATCGTCGATACTTTATCTCCAGGCGGTCATAGCGGCATCGAATTCGGATTCGAAGTGGTGTTATTTTAGTCCGGAGCGCCATGCCAACGAGGTAGTGATCCAAGTCCATATTCGCCATTCTATACGTTCTGACATTCATCAAGATCGAGAGGTGGCAAAGTTCGATTAGTACGTAGTCAGTTTGGTTGCAAGTAATCCCATTTGGCGAGACCCCCTCTCCTTGTTGTAAAACGGACATATTGTCACTTTTCGCTATCGTATTAGGACTCAAATTGGTTTTTTAAATGGGCGTAGACTCCATGACCAGATGGCCCTCAGAATACTCGTTTTTGCCTACCCGAGCGAGAATTCCAACGATATTAGCTGGGCATTCTGGACCTGTGATCAGACAGCTTGGTGGTTAGAGAACTAGGCTATCACAGCGGAAGGTCGCGGTTCAAATCTCACTGCTGATAGGGGGATTTTTATCCTGACTAGATGTCAGTTGACTCAGTTATGAATGAGTAACAGAGTCGAATCGGGGTAATAATCACAGATGAAAGAAATGCTGTCTACATTGCCTCTTATAATTGTACACTACAGGACAATTACGGTGTTGAACGAAATGCTCTAACACGCTCCAAGACCCAATTCCAATTAGATTTTCGTGCCATTTCTGGCCCTAAACGAAGTAAGATGGTGGGACTCTGAAAAGTCCTTTCCTCCTTCTTGCCAAACTTCTGACAATGTGTTTTTGTACCTTGAACAGTCAAGCGGTAACAGACGCGAATTCGATGTCGGTTTGTCTCCGACGTCTACCGTAAGGCGCACATTTTTGAACTGGGAGCTAGTTAGCAGGATTCTGACTGCAAGGTTACGATCCAGGTTAAGGAGCATCACAATTGTACAGTGCAATGCACCAACGGAGACTTCCGATATAGTGAAGAAGGATGCTTCCTACAAGCAATTACACGCAGTTAAGGAGAGGCTTTCTAAAGGTTACATTGTGACCGAGATGGGTGGTCGGAATGACAGAGTGGGTTCTGGCAATTCCTGGCTCAAACATGTGATGTATAAAGACACTCTTGGTGGCTGAACCGATAATCATGGGAGATTTCTGCATTTCTGCAGCTGCCATCGACTCGTCATTGGTGTCACATTTTCTGATCATATAGCTGGCTATAAATTCAGTTGGATTGCAACTGACCAACATCGTAAGAACATATAGATGGACCATTTTGTGATTAGTAGTTTATTTAGGAGTTATCTTCTGAAAGTACTTACTAAGAGAGGCACTGACATCGGCCTCGAGAGGAATCATCATATGATGGTCGCTTACATTCGCTGCGCCCGCCACTTCTCGCAAGGTTGGAGAGCTGCGACCTCCCAAGTTCAACACCGGCCGCCTGTATGATCCGGCTGTTGCTCGAACGCGTGAGAGCTATCTCGCTGAGCGGACGGCAGATACCCTGAGTAACCCACCTGAAAATATGGATGAGGATTGGGCCGCCATCAAAAATGGTCTTTTCTCAAGTCTTACGTAAATCATTGGCCACGTCCCGAAGGGCATCATAAGATCTAACTGAATGCGGAATCATAGGAGCGGATCGATGAACGGAAGGGAAGCGTGACCCGCTCGAGTTCGGATATCATACGAAACCCCGTAGTGTATGGTATACCGTATCATGAAAAAACTAGCACGTAGTCGCAAATCTCATCCACGATGACACGCAGCTGAAGAGTTAGAAGAAACGCCCCCTAACTGCACCACATTCGGTAAGGTTCCGCCTTTTGTTGATGAAATAGCTACTCTCAACAACGTGCAAATATGGACTGGTCCTTCAAACAGAAAAGAAATCAATTCGGCCATCAATGCACTCAAACGGAGTCAAACTCCCGGGCATCCAAGACCTTTCCCAGAAAAAGGGCACCGGTTTTGAATGTAACAATTGGAGGGGTCTCTCCGTGCTCAATGCCGCCTCCAAAATAACCCTGAAACATCTGGGAAGTTTTATCGACATAGAGGAGGTTGGTTTCCGCTCCGATCCTCCTAAATTATTAACACCATTCGGATCATTTTTGGACAGTGTGCGGAGTATAGATCTTCATTTCATCAATTTCAAGAACGCTTTCGATCGCGTGATTAGGGCGGGTTCTACGCAGAAAGGGCATTCCGGAGACACTAATACATATCTATTATCAGAGCGACATATGGTAGCGCAAAATGTTACGTGCTAAAACGAGGTAAAACCTCAGAGAAATTTGAGGTCGAATGTGGAGTCCGCAGAGTTGCATCTTGTCACCGATATTATTTCTTCTTGTTATCGGCGACGTTCTTCATGCTGCCTTGTCCTTTAGATGTGTAGAATTTCGCTGGATTATGACATCCTTCTATAAGCACCTCAAATGGCTCTGGATTTAAAAAGAGATGCAAGTAAAGTAAGAGTGAAACTAAGCACCAACAAAACCAAAGTCCTCAGTCCAATGGATCGCCGTACCCTCTCTATCTGCATTAATAGCCAGAACATCGAAGATGCCAATCAATTTTTATATCTAAGAAGCGTGGTTTTTGCCGACGTTGGCCATGAACAGCGCTAGATCCGCATTCGCTGCCTTTTCTAAAATCCGGAAATGCAGTTATCTCCACATCAAGGTCAATTGCGACTTTCCTGTGGTATTATTCTTTCTGTATTGCTGTATGGAATCAGCACATGGAAACTGATCCCCACTGTCACTTGAAAGCTCTAAGCCTTCGTGGTGTATTCTAGCCTGATACTGTTTCAAACGAAGAACTTGATTTGCACCCGTACGCGGTATGATCGGTAGGCGGAAGTGGCAGTGGATAGGTCAGACATTAAGGAGGATCGATAATTGCATTGCTGGCTACGCCATGCATTAAAGCACACTATCCCGAAGTGGCTGATAAGTAGGTCGCTCCCAAAGCACTTAGCGAATAGTAGATGGGAATACGAGAATCTAGGGAAGTCCTGGGAGAGCTGAAGCGCATTTCAACGAACCGCGAATGATAGTGCGTAGGTGCAGTTGACACGCTATACCCCATCAAGGGGTAAGTGGCAACCATATATATATTTCTTGATACGAGTTCACTTAACGTTTTTGAATAAGACAACTATTAATTGCACCGTGCTTCGGCTGATTAATTAAATCCTAAAGAATCTTCCATTCTTTTTCCTAACCACGTCGTCCTTTACAATTCAGTCTAGAAGATATTTTCTCATTCCAATATTTATTTTTATGGAATTTCAGGACAAGCTTTAGCCAACATTCAAAATGCAATCATACAACGATGGGAACCTACTACAAATCATCGAATTAGCACATACACTCCGACAAGAGCAACTTTTCATCCAAAATGAACAGAGCACGTTTGAAAACCTCATTGAGAATTTGTCCCGAAACTCCTCAACAGTTGCAGAGGTAAGAGAACTGAGATCAAACGGAAATCCCTAACGCTAAATGGATTTCCTTTTCTTATTTGCAATAGATTGCATGGATATGCGCTCAACAAAGACAAAACTTGAACGACTTGATCATATCTCGCCCCGACACAGGACCTTCAATATGCTGCCAACGAGCTAATCGTTTAGAAAATACAAAATTTGTTGATGCGTATAAGGCGAAAAGCATTAAATATCAGGTAAGCATGGAGTTTATTTTTTGGTTGGGCATATGAAATAGATAACAAAGGCTATGATGGATTTTTCTATTTTATCGAAAAATAACTTCTCCTTCCTCAGCATGTCATCGCCTACACGGAACTCTTTCACTACCTGCATCGTTCTCCATATCTCCTAGCGCAATGCCTATCGGTTGTCGATCGAATACCGAAAATGACCAGCGACATACTCAATTCAGTTGTACATACCATCGCTACCGGCCTCTATGGGAACTCCATCCATTCCAAAGATATTGAAATGATCCTGAAGCTGCTCGAATCGCTAATAGCACAAATCGTCGTTTCGGAGAATCCAAGGAGAATGCTGCGATCGGGATCATCAGCTTTTTCTCGATTGTACAATCGCTTGCATGAGTCGTTATTTTCAGCGAAGATATTCCTGACGGCTGCTCTGCATAGTCCTGTCATGAAAGTACTGATCGAAAGCGAAACCATGCTGGACATGGACCCAAATAAAGCGATCATGAACCTTTCAAGTAGGGAGCGCCTGAGACGGTAAGTGTTAGCTGAACATTTGCAAGTTCATCCCATCTATGCATGAAATATAAACCACCTAATTCTCACTATTCAGATTCGGCGAAGAAAACACTCCGGAGTACGAAGAGAACGTTCGAAAATATCGCGAGGAAACCATCAACCAGCTTTTTTACCTCGCGAACTATTTCATTGAGAATCTCACACAAAACTGGTCACTATTCCCATCGACGCTGCGCTGGCTTGTCCAAACAATGTGTCACCTGTTAAAACTGGCACACGTAGTGGACAAGGACATCAACGAAATCATCACCGACATGGTTTTCACAAATTTCATATGTCCCGCAGTCGTAAGTCCCGATATCTTTGGCATTTCAGACGCTCCCGTGTCAGAGCAAGCTCGCGCTAATCTTATTCAGATTGGCCAAATCCTTCAAATGATGGCACTTAAGAAATATACAGACCCCGATCCGAAATATCTAGAAATATACAGGAAATTCGAATCAAATGCCGTAGCCAATCTTCTGGACCAGTTGTTGATAAGCGACAATGATGTGAGTATCGGTGTGGTGGCAATTCAATCGCAACAAGGCGACTTTGAACGATCTCATGTGTTGGTGACGCAAGGCGAGCTCAATACGTTCGTCGACTTCCTTAGAAACGTTCTCGATAATGATGAGCTCAATATTTCTGGCGATGACCGTCGCAAGCTCGGAAAAATTTTAGATCAACTTCCAGATAAGCTGGAATCAATGCTAAACGGGGACATGAACTCTTCACCTGGTCACACGACTTCTGATACAACCAACAGTCGTACAAAGCAGAGCCTTCTGAATTTGGGCAAGTCTACAAAGAACAAGCTCGTTAAGACGATGAGTTTGAATATAACGGGTTCATTCGAATCAGACGACCTACCAGGAGTCTCGCATGGCTATCAAAATGGAAATGATGCCGGTTTGAATGGTTTCAGCCACAATCATCATCACGTTGGCGCGATCAGCATGAATAACAACCATTACGGCGGGATCTTGGATGAAAATGAGCAAGTTTTGGCATTTTCGGTTTCATTTGGGGATGAGAATAAGTTTCAGCTGTTGACGGAGGCTGATGTATTGAAGATGAATTGCATTGGCGAGGAAATTGCAGTGGATCCGATTGTTTTGACGGAGGAAAATATTGAAAAGTTGGATAAGGTCGAGGAAGCGTATGATGGACTTGGGACTGTGCTGAGACCGTCACATAATAAGCCTGGAAGGTGAGTAGATTCTTGCAATTAATAGGAAAATTAGAAACATGAACATTGAAATGAGCTTCTATTGCTCGAGCATTTTGCTCCCTTCGCCGTTTCACCTTTTCTGTGGCTTCCCTGTTAATATTGTGACCAAGGATAACTGAGAATATTTCACTTTTCGTATTGAATTGTAGCACATTGAATCCATACAATGTTTGAGTACCGTTGAAGGTGGTTCGTGAAATTTTCAGTCCACATAGTTACCATTCTTCTTCTATACACCAACTTGTGTGGGTTACCAAGTTTGCCTTTAATTCCCAAGAATATGCATAGATTTTCAGATTGTTTTATGCTACATTCCAGGCAAAAGCAACAGCTGAGCCAACCATACTTCGAAATTGCGCATAATTCGCGAGGGCGGTGACAATATTTGGTAAGCATTTGATGCTGGAGAGAACTACAATGTACTGATGTCCGTTTTCTCTGATTGGTTGTGTTTATGAATCATCGTCATCATCATTGGTGTAGGCATGCCTTAGTAAGCAATTCCTGATATCCCGGTTTTGTGCGGAGCTCCACCAATTCGATATCCCTAAAAGCTGTCTAGCGTCCTGACCTTTTTCTACCATAGATATTGCCCTTATAGACTTTTCAGGCTTGATCGTCCTCATGTATACGGATTAAGTGACTCGCCCACCGCAACCTATTGAGCCGAATTTTTTCCACAACCAGACGCTATTGGTATCGCTCATAGAGGCTGCGGAATCGTCCGTTCTCATATAGGGGCCAAAAATTCTTCGGAGGATTCTTCTCCCGAACGCGGCCAAGAGTTCGCAATTTTTCTTGCTAAGAATCCAGCTCTCCGAGAACTATATAAGAACTGGCAAGATCATTGTCTTATATTGTAAGAGCTTTGACCCTATGGTAAAACATTTCAACTTTTTGTAAGCTGCAATAGGCTCTGTTCGCAGCCGACAACCGTGCACGGATTTCACCGTCGTAGCTATTATCGGTTGTGATTTTCGTCCCTAGATAGGAAAAATTATCAACGGTTTCAAAGTTGTAGTCTTCATTGTTCTCGTTTGACTAGTGTCATTTGATGTTGTTGGTTTTTTTTTTTTTTGCTTTTTGGTGCTGACGTTGCCACCATATACTTCGTCTTGCCTTCATTAATGTGCAGCCCAAGATCCCGTGCCGCCTGCTCCATCTGGATGAACGTTGACTGTACATCACGAGTTGTTCTTCTCATGATGTTAATATTGGCAGCATAGGCCAGAAGTTTGGTGGACTTGAAAAGGATGGTGCCTCTTGCATTGACATCTGCATCACGGGTCACTTTTTCCAAGGCCAGGTTAAAGAGAATGCATGACAGGGCCCCTTATCTTAGACCGTTCTTAATGTTGCATGGTGTCAAGAGCGATCTTGCTAAATTTGTCTGGCCTCGCACATTGGACAGGGTCTGCCTAGTCAGTCAAATCAGTATACAGTTTTACCCTGGCTAAGCAACCATAGGCGGCCTTGAAATTGGTGAGAAGGTGGCCGTATTCTAACAGTTTTTCCATCGCTTTCCGAAGAGAGAAGATCTCAGCTGTTGCTGATTTTCCTGGAGTGAAGCCTGTTTAGCATTAATGCTAATGCTTGGTGTAATTTTTCGCCTCCATATTCAACCAGTTCGGTTGCAATTCCATCGGCTCCTAGCGGCGGAATTGCACAGTCTGCTTTTTCCATGCTTGTTCGCATCATTTGCCCATTGTTTTCAGTTGGTGGGATATCCAACTCACCGCTATTCATCAAAGTATCAAGGTAAGTATCTGGGCAGGATGAGCAGGCTTCCTTTTTCTGTCGGTAAAGTCGCTTCCCCACTCTACGGAGTTCGTGAGAGGCCTCTGCGTGTACTCACGATCATTATGAATGCAACATTGCCTGATATGCAGCATTCTTCCGTTCCGTTGCTAGCTTACATTTATCGTTGAACCAACCCTTTAGAGTTTTTTACAACTGGGGCTATGTTTGTGGCCATATCAGCATCTTCAGATGCGTGTAGATCATTTGTCGATGCTTCATCTCCAGAACCTCTGTTAGCTGCGATTATTGCGACATGTATGTCCCCCTTATATGTATTACACAAGGCTTTTTTGTGGATGGCTTTAGGATTCACTGACACTGAATTGCCTCTACTCTGGACGAAACCGTTAGTCGTCTTTCTTTCGTATACTTGGGTACTATGCCCCAAACGAGGGGTGCGTGGATCATAAAACCTGAGAGTAAGTTACTCTCCATTCGATCCGTTCCAACATCACGTAGATATGGACTTAGGATCTCTCAAAAAAAATATATTCATTCTTTTAGTAGTTTAAGAACTTTAACCAAATATAGTTAAAAAATTCTAAAAGACCTATTTCAGTATGTCCGGGTAAGCAAATTAAAAATGAACTCAATTTTTCTATCGTGCTAGTGCTAATTCATTGGCAAAACTAAAAATTAGAAAACTCATAACACTTTTTTTCATGGCCAACTATTGAAACTTAGCTTGGCACTTTGCAAAAGGCACATAAGAAAAAGAAGCTAAAAAAATGACTGGCCGAGTTTCACTTTTCAATGGGCTGGCTGAAACTAAGGGCCGAGAGTAACACCGGCGGGATACTCGACCTTGGTCGACTAGCGGACGTCAAAACATAATCCCCAACAGAACGTGGGTGCTGACTACAAGGTCCCTAAAGGTGTCGATCGCTGACTGTGCGTGACGAGATGGCGGAGACGGCTTGAACTTGGAAACGGCCTGCCATAGCAGGCACAACAATCCGGTCTCTGCAAGCTCTCTCTCTCTTGTCGAGGACGAGGTCACCAAGTCCGAATATTATTTAACGACGTTTTGAATCTACACATGTGAATTTTAATTTAATTGTGTAAAACTGTACGGACTCAATTGAAAGAACTAATAAAAGAAATGTATATCATCTAAACGATTAGAAGTGGTAAGCATGAGAAGTTAAGCCGTATTGAGAAGAATCCCGCTTCTCGATCATGCTCGCCCGTTTTCTCCGTTTGGTGGTGCATCCAAAAGGCAAGTCGCACACTGGCTTAGTTGCTAGCATGTCCGGTCGGGCGCGCTAATTGCTCAGTGTAGTTAGGCCTGTGAAACGGGTGTTAAGTATCACTCCACCAAAGGTTATCTAATGCCAGTATTATAAGCATTGTTAAATTTGGCGTGAAAAACTTTAGAATATTTCAATATTGGGAGATATTCTTGCCCAATTAAAGGTAAGGTGACCTACCAGACCATCAATAGTTGATCACAAAGGAAGCACCTTTCTCCCGAGTTTTGTTAAAAAATGGAAATGTCGTCATATAAATGTTGTTTCTGTAATCGGTCGAGAATGAAAACAATTTGACAAGCATTCTGGATAACGCTCATTTTCCGGAACCGAGAAATCGCGCCTCCGAAACAACTCATGAGATGCTGCCTCACCGCCAACTGGAGAGAAACCCATGAATTTTTTAAAGAAACACGATTTGCAGATTCAACGGCTTTCTGTCTAAAATACAATTTACACTCATATTTTATTTGTAAATCTATTAAGTCTTCTGTTTTTTTGAAATTGGATGCTTAGCCCACAAAAGGAATCTGTGATCCACGGTGGACGGCATCCTCAATCGATGTTTCTCCTGCCTCAGATGTGTGAGGCAGTAAGCCTATAACCGGCAGCAATTTTAATAAGTTTTCTGGCATCTGATATTAAGTATTCTCCCATGTGCCTCAATCTACTTTGCAAAAGTCCCAGAACATGTATTGTGATTTGTCACTCTCCACACAGCCTGTACACATTTTCCAAGGATATCTCTAGCTTCCCTGGGCGGTAATTTAGTCGGCAGTAATCACTTTAATCCAAAGGCTCTTCTTGGTGGGGTTTAAAGTTCTTTAAACGCTTGGGTTCGTATCCCTCAATGAGCAACCTCGAATGCTCTGCTCCTGGTAAATTCGCCCGGTATATTTACCTCAGCAGTTCCTCTTCATTATTCAATGTCGTAATCATGAAACCGTTTCCGATTTCACTGAAAGATTCTGGCCCATTTAGAGGCGTCCTTGTTCCCTTCTCGACCAGTTCGCACGCGGTCTCATTGGCTTCTAACCCAACATGTCCTCGAACTCAGTATATCCAGACTTTACCTGTTCAGTATCGCAAGGCATTGCCATGCCGATTTGAAGTTCACTTGGTTAAACTTAAGTGCCAGTTAGAATAGCAATGTCCTGCCTCCTATAGCTCCTTTTTAGGTTAAAGAAGGTACATCTGTATGTGGTGTATATTTCCGCCTGGAATATACTGGTGTGCTAACCCATTGGTTCAAAGTACGTTTTCCTTGAACCGATAATCACGGCGCCTACTCCTACTGCTGTGAAGTTTCCGTCAGTGTACCAGGTTATCAGTTGTTGATTTAAGTCGTATACCACATCCAAAGTTTTTCAAACTTCGTAATGAAATAAAACCTCGTTACCATGTCAACCTTTAGTATTAGAAATCCGGGGTACCGCCTAGAAAGAATATCAATTTTCCTTCGATTTAGGCAGCTCCCAGCCTCACTGATACTCCATGCGATATGTCATCGAACGCTCTATCGATGTTTAAAAACGCACATAGTGCCGTTTCTTTTATCTCTATTGCATCACGTATGTTAATACATCCATCAGCTAATACAGGGCAGTTTCGGTTGACGGTCCTGCCCGGTAAGCGTCTTGGCACTGATGTAGGGGATTATGGGTTAGAACGTTAGATCTAATATGGTTGTCTATGACCTTCTCCATCGTTTCGTATTCGATCGAGATTGGGAAATTGCTCTAAAATATTTAGGGTGGAAATTATCCTTTTTATTCGTTTTTAAAATGAAGACCACTTTTGGTATATATGCGAAGGCTATGCTGCCCCTTACCACCCTTAGAAAAGACTCTAAGATGATTACTAGACATCTACTCCGAGATTTGAACGGTTTCGAGATTCCCACTGCCCTCCTTATCCAAGCTTCCGAGCAGACCTCTTTTGTTAGTTTCCAATTCTCCTTTTTACCCCTTCCGTTTCTTGTTCGGGTATCAGCTAAGATTTTGTCGCCTTCCGCCATAGGGTAGTACCGTGGGAAATGAATTCTGAAAAGCAAATATACTTTGTCCTCATTCTCGGTAAATATCCCATCTTTCTATTTCAGACAGAAACAACATATTGCCCTGCCTATGACAGTAGGTTTGTATAGCCTGGATACTTTTGGGGTTTGTTCCATCTCTTCATAGAATTCCCTGAAGCTGTTCTGTTTTGTTTTGCCCGGTTGAAGAGTTTTCGAATCTCTGTTCTCATTCTAGCTAGGTTCCTATTCCAACAGGGTGCATCCCTTGATGCCTTGACTGCCTTAGCCGGACAGCTTGCCTGTTTCCAGTTCCAGTTCGCTTCTTTGTAAATTAACCATGTTGTTGCTCAGAAAACTTGCATAGTAGTCCCAATTCGCCCTCAACATCTGACAACCTCCAATTCTTAACCACCCCGCTCATCAGAGTATTCTCTAGAATTATGTCTAGTACTGGCCACGAATGTTATATATTTCTAAATTTTTGCTACGAATAAATTCACGAAGGTACTCGCCTCTACGATTAGTGCTGCTGCTTTCCTAGACTCCGTGACGGGGGTTGGCATTGCAATTAAGGAGAAATGCTAGTGTTTTCTTATCGCAGAACTTCACCAGTCTAGCGACTAGCTCCGGTGGAATCCGAATTTTGTCTCCTGGGAAGTAGCCCGATGTCATGATTACCTCCCGAATTCTTCCCTCCGCTTACAATGAACCTTGGAAAGCCACAATGTATCATTTGTTTATCTCCAGAGATCAAACATCTACTCTGATTGACTTTGCCTTCCGCCTTGCTTCTGAAGACTCTCCATAATCGTGTAAGGAGGGCATCATTTTGAAAAATTAGGAGGCCTATAATACCCTCCAACTCCAATGCTGTTGCTTTAAGAAGATACATTGCCACTATTTATATCCCTCGTATGTCATTGCCAGCACATGTAAACAATGCTGGTCGTTCCCAGTGTAACAATTTAGGGACTGTGATCTTAAGTCATTCTGCAGTGTCCTTCGTCTCGCAGTCCACCAGTATATGACCTGGTCGAAAGCGTCAACACGAGCTTCACACTCCATTTCTCGCACATCTGCCTGACGACTAGGTCTTCGATGCTCTTCACAAGCGAGTATTTGCCAGGGAAATGATTTCGGCGATATGGTGGGACGAATGCCGCACTAGCATAGCCAATGGCGGGCCTCCCGACTTCCGCCTTCACCGCTTATCTACCGAAGATTTCCTTATAATTTAAAATATAATTTGAATCTCATGAAATTCAAGTTCCCACTTTCTCCACATTAAACAGATTTTCCGTATCACACGACGATGCCTCCATTGGTAATTCAGACAACTTAGAAGCTGTAAGTGAAGCACCAAGCAATCATTCAGTCACTAGTTCGCTTGAACTCGAAGAAAACGATCAAAACGACAATCTATCGGATATGGTTTCAGCTAATGTGTCGGGACGAGGAACACCGAATATTTCAGGTCGCGACACTCCCTCCTCGCAAGTTACAGAAGGTGAAAACCTTGCCAATCAGATCCCAACACCTCAAATGGCGAAGATCATCAACAAAACCCGTTCAGACATCGAAGACAAGTTTTGTAAGTTTGAAATCAAGAAACTGATCGAAGTGGACGAGACAATATCCATAATTTCGGACACTTGGAGCACGGACGTGTTGGCCAGCGACTCTGAAACCGTCGATGCAATAGAAAGAGATCGTAATTTCTCAACTCCTCTAATCCCGTCAGCTGTTGTACTGCCAGGAGACAATAATTTTGATCCTTTATCCAGTGCTCAACAAGGACAAATACGTAGCAGCTTTTTGGATACCTCGGAAACCAGATCTGAGTCCGCATGGAGTACTGATGTATTGGCTAGTGATTCTGAGAAACTTGCTGAAGTTGACACAGATGACAATATAAGCATAACTGTGAAGTCAGAAGGTGACAACAGTCAGGACCAGGAGGGAACTGGTCGTCCAAGCAACGCCCCTGATTCACCCTTCTTCGCTCCACGTAGTTCAAATGCCAATTTCCGAACTCCTGACTCGCCTGGATACGGTTCTAGGCCGAACCAGTCCCCATTCGTTTACGATGAAACTAACGCTGATATTCCAGCCCCCAACCCTGCAGTCTCACTCGCTAGAAGTTCAACTCGAAGCGGGGAAAATTCGTTCCAACAGAATTACAAAAGTACATCTGAACGTGTATCATTCCTAACAGCCTCCACTGGTGGAAGCAACCGAATGCGACGACAAAATTCTGCAGAGAGCAGTATTTCGAATCAAAGTCTAAATCTAGAAGACTGTTACGGACAGAAAATCAAAGCTGAGAAGTCAAATAAAGATTTAATTGATTTCTGTGATTTTCAAGAGGACGGCGCTGTTGGTGGGGATAAGAAAACAAACGAACCAGCGAACATTGAAGATCTAGAAAACTTTCCAAGTGTATACGAGCAATTTAGTGAAGAATCGGTAATTCATCGACGACAATCATCAGAACAACGAAATGCCACCTTCGATGGACGTAGAAATGGAATTCTGGAGTTCAGAGCGAATTCGGACCTGAACCCACGAAGGCAACAAAGTTTGAACTATGAAAATCACGAAATCATCAAGAAAAACTCAAATCAACGAATGACCATTGCCAATGCGGATATTCCCATGACCGATGATTTCAAAAATCAACAAAATGCTCTCGATGAGATGCTCCTAATCCAACGAACCCAGGAATTGAATTTGAACAGAACAGTTAACAACACATCCCCCAAAGAGCCTGCTCTTGGAACAGGACCTAAACCGTCTAAATCTACCGGTGCCATTCCAAAAAGCATCAGTTTTGATTCGTCCGCTGATAAATCTGAACGTAATTCCCACATACGTCGATTGAACGAACAAACAGTTCGACTGAGCAATGGGTCGGGAACGGGATTTTTCAATAAAATCAAACAAGGATTCAAGAGTCGTCGCAGCAATAAAGGAAGACTGAGCCAAGATGAATTCTCACGAAATATTTCATTTGTTGTTAATGGCAATTTAGATGCCGCCGAATGTGAATTGAATGGTAGACCGCGCAATGGTGACAATGGATTCGGTGAAGAAGATATTTTGGCGAAGTATAGGCGGAAAGTGTCGACATCGAGTGAGACTACTAACTCGGAGTCGACGGGAGGAAGCTGCTCGGTGAATCGTAAGAATTCATCAGATATTGATACGAGGTAGCTACTAGAAATGATAGAGGTTATTTGTTCGTAAGTTCAATGTCTTTTTTACTCACTTTTGCAGGCTCCCGTCAGGCATTTTAACGGACAAGACTTTTGCATTCTTGCATGCGAAAAAGAAGATGCGCAAAGTACTCTCCTCAACTGATTTACACACGGGTGATTTCCGACATACTACGGTAAGTTATTGATCATTTTGTGCTCTTAGTTTCAAATTTTATGTTTACTGAGACGTAAAGGGTGCAGTTGCTCCTACTCCTCAATTGGTATTTAAAATTTAAATAAAATCAATTTATTTTCTTTACTTTCAGTACTCAAACGCCTCCCCGCTGCTCATCTATCTACAAATCCAACTGGCCCAAGCAATCAATCTCCACAATTTCCAACAAATCTCGAATGTATCCGAAGCAATTCGCTGCCTAAATACTCTCGATCGTGTTCAACATCAGAAACTTATCAAAGAACTCCAAAGTGATATTCTCAAGCGTCAGAGCTATTTGCAATATTTAATGCGATATCGACAGAAACTACTTTCGATTATAAAAAATGTCGAACAGTTTGAAGATCGTTTATTGCGTGAACGTAAAATGTGCAATCGACACTTGATTTCCGTATGTGTTCGAATGTTTTTGGAGAAACGTGAACCGATTATTGTGAAATTCCAAGATGAGTTCTGCGCCCTGACTGTGGTGGACGAGAAGATCGATTTGCTGGACGAGTTCATGGGGAAATTGATGGAAGATTTGAAAATGGACGGGATTCTGTTTGGCATGGCCGACTGGCAGTTGTGCGATGCGAAGATATCAATTGAACGGATCTTGCTGCAACGATTGTATCGTCATGTGATGTTTCCGAATGATGATGGAGATATTTCGAGAGATGAGTAAGTATCCTGTATTGTTTTTTTTATGATTGATGCCAAAGCTCAGGGGGCCCTTTGATACTACAAAGCTATAGCACAGCCTTGGCTAGGAGGAAGGAAGTTAGGGGTTGGAATGGTGAAAGGGTTGAACGTGAAGGAAGTGACGATGCAGTCCTTCACTAAACATCTGTAGGTTGCAGTCAGACAGAAAAAAGATGGCAGGTTGAGACAGAAGATGGCAGTCTGTTCCACATTTAAAGAGTTCGCGATAAGAAGGATTCGTGGTATTTCACGGTGCGCCTAGCACTGACTCTTAAAGTATGGAGATGGGAGCGGCTGCTTAGCCGGGTGTTGCGTTTGGGAGAGGCTCGACCAGTGATACGTCCTGATATTTCCTGGGAAAACAGTGACCGTTATAATAACGATAGAAGAGGAGGAGGAATACATCCAGCATTTCCTTTATGTTCAACGGGCTCAAGTTGTGATGTAATGCTCACATTACCAAGTTTAAAAGAACTTTATCAAGAGCAAACAGTGCCGTTATACCTGCACCCGCCCAAATGTGGGAGTTGTATTCTAGTCTAGATCTAACGTGAGTCTTGTAGATCTGCGCTAGGGCGAATGGTGAAAAACATTTTTTCAACGATTCAGAAACCCCAAACATTTCATCGGATTTTTCGCAATGCCGAAGATTTGGTCGGTCCAGCTGAGCTTACTAGAGATGATAGAGAGACACCCAGTATGTTGAGTGAGGGTGTGTCGGGAATATTCCCACCATCGACAAAAATAGATTGTAGAGAGTGGGGAGCACATAGTTTATTCGAAATGGGAGAGCATAGGGTTTTAGAAGCATTGAACTGAACACAATGCGCTCCGGGCTGACACGCAATGTTCTACGATGAGAGTCAGCCAGCGAATCAAATGAAAACGCAAAGTCAAAGATGCTGTCATTAGTAAAGCTGTGAATTGGATTGAAAATGCTAATTAAGAGGTCATTAATAAAGATGAGAAAGAGGGTGGATGACAGAACAGAACCTTGAGGTACCCTGGCATTTTGGGATTCAAGTTCTGATTCAACACCGTCCAATACAACTCGAATGGAACGACCATTTGGAAAGCTTTCAATCCATTGGACGAGCTTGTAATCAAGACCAAATGCGCGAAGTTTAGCTAGGATGGCAGGGTGCCATGCTCTGTCAAAAGCCTCCGAATTATCGAGGGCAACCACTTTGGCCTCGCCGTGATTATGAAGACAATGATTCCATTTTTCCGTTAGAAGTGTTATTAAGTCACCGGTCGAGCGCATAGAATCCGTATTACTTGTTGTTAATTAGGATGATATTGATGTTGATAAGGCTGTCAAGCCATGCCTAAATGGCATCACTAGAAGCAGCCCTACTATATTCGAGTAGTCAATGCGAAATTTATAGACTAATTAATCGCCGCCTTTGGAACTTCACCATATCGCATACCGGTAATAGTCACGGGAATTGGTCGAACACTGCTCTTCGATAAATTTATTAGTTATCATAGTCCATTCTATGAGAGTCAATAATCAGCGGAAGCGTTAAAAGTTGAGTTGCGACAGAGCTGCTCACGGTCGTCAGGGAATTCCTCTGCAAAACCACAAACACACTTGACTTATTTCTCAAACTGAATTTTTCGTCGTTGTGGTAAAATTTGTTACTATTTATCCTAAATGCCATGAGGTATCTTGTCGGAAACGACGTAAGCTAACTTAGCCGTGTGAAAAGCGAACGACCATACCGACTGCACTCTTTGTGTAGTCGATCTCAAAACATTAATGATACCCACAAGTCCTATCGGGATCCTGTCAGTTGAAACTTCTGTGCAGGGTTTTAAATAAAAACAACTCTGGTTGAACGATATCATACTGTAATATATATTAGTATTCATTTGAAGATCTCCCACTAAGCTCCTTATATGAAATACGCTATACTCGAATTCCAATTTTAGAACTCCGCTGCTTAGACTCACTTGCTTGTATCATTTGGTTCACTTTCAATTCCTCTACATCCCATTCTCGAACCGCAATGAATAAGACGCTGCCACAAGGTAACGCTATAAACAACACCAAGCTATGACCTGAATGCCCGAGAAATAGCTACAATTTGTCAGCAGAGCAGGAGCAGGGATACGTAGAGTGACTCCTAAACATGACATGTTGGCACCGCTAACGATCCTGGTAACTAAAAACTAACTGGTACTGAAGTGGATAGCAGGGCATTAAGGTATTGACGGCAATGAAAAAAGTGTACTTGCAAGAAAGAGAATCCAATCATCATGTATAGATCGTAGTCTAGAAATTGGATTGAAGAATTAAACAACTAATCCTTCTATGGAAGTAGCGATATACCGTAGACAGTAAATTAATGCTGGGGCTGGATGGTGAATCGAAACGGTCGATATCCTGAAGCAGAATGACATCAAAACGAAAAACAGGAAAGAAAACACTTGCTTACGTTGAGTGTTTATACTGAAAATCTAATACAATGAGGAGGCCCCGCATATTATACTAAACTAACCCACACTTATACAGTGAGGATATATTAATATAACCTAGTTGAATAATTTAGGTGCAATATGGCACAGCACAACACAAACTAATCCTAGCCTTCCGAAACAAAAGGAGTAGTTTATTTTTTTCATCTACCCTGTCCCAATATAAGGCTGATGTAACAGCGTTACAAGAGATGCGCTGAACAGCGACCGGTTTCGTGGGGAAGAGCCACTACTCCATATATGATAAACCATGCGTTTCGAGTAGTGTTCTCAGTCAGCCAAAAAATAAAACCTGCTGTTATCAGCTTTGAAAACATAAGCAAAAGCTTATACACTCGGCGCTTGTAAGACAAATTAAAAAATATAAGCCTCATTAACGTTCACGCTTCCACAGAGGAGGCTGCAGAGTCGGAATATCCCCTCTGACAATCAGGTAACAGTTAACACTGAGGTCATCCACAACATAATCCACCGTGACATCTATAAAGGGGAAGTGGTTGTGGCAAAAACCGCAGTCAACAGAGGTCCTGGAGAGGAAGAATAGAAAAATGATTTTCACAACCACCTGAAGAACGTTATCATTGATACAAGGAGCACCGGCACCAGGCGCGAAAGTTTTACAAACAAATCAGCAGGATGAGGCCTTACACACCTCAATCCTGTCTAGACAAAAAAGAAAATCGGATTTCCAACAAAATGTGCATATTGGAGCGATGGGTTGAGTATTTTGATGAACCGCTCAACAGCCAGAGTTGGAGACCCCGTCAACTGAAGACGACGGACAAATACTGCCACCACCAATTATAGAAGAAACAGTTCGTGCAATTCGTTTATGTTTTCAAAGCCGATAACAGCAGGTTTCATTTTTTGGCTGACTGAGAACACTACTCTGAGCACTTGGTTTATAATATATGGTGTAGTGACTCTTCTCCAGGAAACCAGTCCCTGTCCAACGCATCTCCTGCAACGCTGTTACATCATGAGCAAATGCGCAAATCGTTATTCCGTAGTCGTTGCCGGGTTCGTCGTTGCGTTATCAGTCCAGTCCGGGGCTCCTGTTATGGCTTCGTAACAAATTGTTTTCCGTGTAGGGTTGCCAGCCCTACTCAACCCCCAACCTGGAGAACCAGTTGGTAAAATTTGTCCCGTTTTTAGGCGGGGGAGACTCGCCTTCATTCTTCTCCGTCTGCAGCTTTTCGTCAAGAAAGAGGTCCCAGCGGTCACCACGTGGAGATGGAGATAGGGTTTGGTAGAGAGCGGTTGGTGTTGGTTCAGCAGGCGTTTCCCAGGTTTTATGGTCCATCGTGTGTATCAATCCACGTTTCGCCCTGGGACCTAACCACCCTTTGACCACCACTATACACAGCCTTGAATTCGGTATCCCGACGAAATTAATAAGACTGACTTGGCTAACCCTGACCAATTTCTGTGTCATTCCCTTCAAGTCCACTCAACTACTGACCTACGCTGACGATATTGACATAATGGGAAGAATAACCCGAGATGTACAGTCTACGTTCATCCAGATCGAGCAGGCGGCGCAAAATCTCGGGCTGCACATTAATGAAGGCAAGATAAAATATATGCTGGCAACGTCGGCACCAAAAACCAACTTTCAGATCATTAATAATTTCTCTTAAAGTCGAGAATTCCAACCAGCAGCCAACAAAGCCTATTTCAGCTTACAAAAACTGTTCCGCTCAAAACATCTCATCATAGAGTCAAAACTCTTACTGTACAAGGCGATGAATTTGGGTTCTTAGCAAGAACAATTGCGAACTCTTGGTCGCTTTCGAGAAAAGAATCCTCCGCAGAATTGTTGGCCCCCTACATGCGGAAGGACGATTTCGTAGCCTATATAACGGCGAAATCTACGAACAATACCATGACCGTCTGGTTGTGGACAAAATCCGGCTCAATAGATTACGGTGGGCGGATCACTTGATACCGTACAGAATATCTATGGTAGAAGAAGAAGATGAGGCAGACCCTGCCTCATATGGAGCTATGACCTAGGCCAGGACGCCAGACAGGTTTTAGGGATATCGAATTGGTTGACTTCTGTGTAAAACCGGGATGTTTGGAGTATCTTAAGGCAGGCCTAGACTGGATACCGGTTGTTGCGCCTTTGAAGATATTTCAAATCACAAAATTCTGTTAGTGACCTGCAACTGAAAGTCGTAACCTGAAAGTGTGACCCCATTCTAGAGCAATACAATAATCATAAGAAAATAGTTGAACGAAGGGTACATCGAAGCAAGACTCGTGCAAGCAAAAGTAACCATCAACCAAGAATCACAAAACGTAATATTCTCCCATGAAGCTTATGTTTGGGCTTTTCCGATTTATAAACATGCTTAGTCAACTGCCGAGCACCTAATTACAAAGCGGATGGAAGACCATCCCGTCAAAGTCGATCTTTCGGGATGTTTCGCAGGAAAGGACTATAAAGGGCAAACTGGCATGTATAATGAACTGTTTTAATAAGCTTCTAAAAAAAACTGAATAATCAACTAAACTGAGCTGTACACAAAAAATGAATTTTCTTTACCTGGCGATGGATTTTGGAAACAAGAATCCTAACAGATACAATGCCCGTTCATTTAGATAGGTCTCTCGCTTCTCCCTTCAGAATTTGGTAATTGTATTTTACGAGCGACAAAGCCAACTGAGTTTATTTACTTTACTCCATTTAATTTTCGCCTAGCGCATAAAAATCCAAGTGGGTGTTCGTCAACACGTTGGAACGAAAAAGAACACAAAAAAGCGCAGGAAGAGACTCATTTCGCTCATAATGTAGGAATGTTAGGAAACAAGACAGGTACCCGATTCTGCATATATGTACCACTCTTCGATCGCTATTTTGAAGATGATCAAAACTTAAAACGTCGTGTTAAATGGGAAACAAAGCGTTACATGAAATCGTTGTATCGTGCATTAAATCTTTTGTCACCTGGAACAGTTGTTACTGTTTAGCTTGAAAACGAATTGAAAATGTAGCTGAATGGGTTCCATCCGATGGAACGCCACTTACTGCTTTTAACTCCACAATTCTTTTGCCGATAGCTTTTCAATGGTTTTGAGTTGGAGCTTAAGAATGCATTCCAAGTGTTTCCTCATTGTCGTTAAAGTTATAGAAATTGGGAATGGGGGGAATGTGGGCTAGCAACCTGCAAATTTTGAAGCTTTACTGCTATCGAAACGTCAACAATGCCTCGCATAGGGCTGATCTCACGTCGAAGACCTTTGTCTATCGAAAATTAACTATAATGGGTTCATGACAACGGCATCGAGGGTCCCCAAAATGCTAGCGTTCTCCAACTTGAGTGGGAAATCCATCGATATAAGGTGGATTTCTGGGCCTAAGATGGTGGGACTCTGTAGAGTACTCCTCTCCTCTGGCTCTTGCGGCATTGTACTTTTTAGTCTAGAATGCTGAGTGGTAACAGACACGAATCCGGTGTGGGATTGCTTCTAACGACTACCGCAAGGCGCGTTATCTTGACCCCAGAACCGGTTTCTGGCTGCAAGATTCCGGTTCAGGTTAAGAAGCATTAAAATTGTACAATGCTATGCACCAAGGGAGATTTCCGATATATTGGAGGTGGATGCTTTCTACGAGCAATTAGACGCAATTCAGAAGAGGCTTCCTGAAGGTAACATTGTGATCAAGATGAATGATCTGGACGCTAAGGTGGGCTCTTACAACACCTTGCTTGGACATGTGATCAAGAAGCAGGGTCTTGGTGACCGTAACGCTTATGGTGGGAGGTTTGTGGTTTCTGCAGCTTTCACCGCCTCCTTATTGGTGGCACATTGTTCGATCACACAGCTTGCCATAAGGTTAGTTGGCTTCCAACTGACCGACAAAGTACACGAAAGTCCTGGGGGTTTAACGTGAGTACCTGCCGTGAAGGCTTAATCCCACGGTCCTCTTCGGACACGGATTGATTTTGGGACTTCTATCAGAGCCCCGCCATCCAGGCACAGCGGTCCTGGTTTATACTGAGTGCAGGCTCAGCATTCATATCAGTGGATGCGAGGTCTATCTAACACCTCTGCCGCAACTAAGAAGTACGGCACCCGAGTTGTACAGTGCAACTCCACGCTCGAGCTCCGAGGAGCTCCGCCCGCGATGTAGGCATAACCACAACCACCATGAAACTGCCACTAAGGGGCTAACCGCAAATAACCGGGCCGAGAGCACATCCTCCAGGATTTCTCCTGGAACATATGTTCGCAGAGGGCCATCCCGGTTCCCATGGTACCAGATAACCTCCGGTGAGGCTTCGTGGCAGAGCCACTTCAGATGAGTTCCTTGCAGACTCGGGTCTGATCGCCCTCCTCGAGTACGTGGGGACGGAACTCCCTAACGGGTTACCGACAAAGTACAAACAACCAAATTGACAACTATGCGGTCAGCAGTAGATTTAGGAGTTGTCTTCTGGATGTGTGTAACAAGAGAGGCGCTGATATCGGCCTCGAAAGGGATCACTATCTAATGACCGCTTACATTCGCTTGCGAGTTGCACCCGCCAGTTCTCGCAAGGTTGAACAGCTACGACCTCCCAAGTTCAACATCGACCACTTGAATAATCCAGCTGTCGCACAACAGTGGGAGAGCTAACTTACTCAACGGTTGAAGACTCTACCTCGATACCGTGCGAAATCTCCGGAACAAACTCTGCGCCATGAAAAATTGGATAGGAATTAGTTATTACGCTGGTCAAGGAAACGGATGATGCTGCAGATCGCAAATCGAAAACTTGTCGATGGTTCTGTGATGGACGTTAACGTTCGATAGGGATGGTCGTTAACATTCCAAAGAAGGGCACCTATTTTGAGTCTGATAACTGGAGGGCTATATGCGTGCTCCCTGCCGTCTCAAAGATGATAGCTAAAATAATCCTAGAACGAATATCTCGAGAGCTTGATCAAGAAGAGGAGACTGGCTTCCGTTTCGGATCCTCCTGAATTGACCACATCAACATCCTACGAATAATTCTAGAACAGTGGAGTTTAGGTCTTTGCTTTATCTGCTCTTCATCGATTTCGAGAAAGCTTTCGTCAGGGTGAGCCGGGAGTGTATGTGATGTGATCTACCCAGGATGGGCATCCCGAAAAAACTAATGGCTATTATCAGAGCGACATATAATGGCGCAAAAGGTTACGGACTGCATCAAAGCAGAGGAATTTAAGCCCCAAAGCGGAGTCCACCAGTGTTGCATCTTGTCATCAATTCTATTGCTTGTTGCTATCGATGACATTCTTCATGCTGCCTTGTCCGAAGGACATGAAGGAGTTCAATCGACTATGACATCTTTCCTAAAACACCTCAACGACGCTGATGACATTCGCCAACTGGCTCTGGATTTGGAAAAGGAGACAAGTAGAACTGGATTGAAGATAAATACCGACAAAACCAAGGTTCTCTGATCGGATGACGGGAGTGGCAGTGGATAGATAACATATTAAGGGAAGGGGGTTATAACTCCATTGCCATGCCATGCCATGGAATGAAAGCTAATCTCCCAAGATAGCCAACGAGTAGGTCGCCCCAAAAGCGCTTGTCGCAGAATAGTAGAGGAGTGCAGCCGTATCGGCAAGTCTTGTAGGGGAGCTGAAGCGCTTTACAGCGAACCGCAAATGAGGACCCGTAGGGGTGGCTGACGCCCAAATAAAATAATGCATATAATAAACTATTCTACCGCTAGGAACGCATAGTTAGGATATGCTCCATAAAAAAACGATTGGATGGAACGATGTCCAGAATGTACAGGGGCAGACTCGATAATTCTGTTATTTTTTCCCATAAACCATACGACAATTTTTAAACGCTGAATTCGTTTGGTCGAAAAGAATGTTCCATTTGTTAAATCCTTCCTGGCTTAAACATGAGCATTCTCCCCACAATAATGTTGTGAGTGGCAAATCTGGTACAACAAATTGGGTGAAAAAGGGACTAGGGAACCAATGAGGCATGGGTCCTGAATTGGAATTAATTGACAACAAAAACAATGTCGCTTGGCGCATTATCGTGATGAAGTTTTTACGCGTCCTTGATCCCGCTTAGATGGTACAACCCTCTTTTTACGGTACGAACTCGTAGTTAAGAATGTCTCTAACGTCAAAAAAGACAATGAAAATGGTTTTTATCCTGAACTTGGCTCGATCAGCACATACGCTACATTCTGGTTATTTTCGAAAGTTGATGAAGCCGGTGTGATGTTTGTCGACTACTTCTTCCCGCCCCTCCTACAAAAACTTGTTCTATTTGGCAGAATTGATGAAAATATTTTACCATAATTGTGAACTTTCTAAGTACAACGCAGAATTTGTTATCGTATCACTGCTCCTCAGAGCCGAACAGCGTACCCTGT
Source organism: Hermetia illucens (assembly GCF_905115235.1). Classification (NCBI taxonomy): domain Eukaryota; kingdom Metazoa; phylum Arthropoda; class Insecta; order Diptera; family Stratiomyidae; genus Hermetia; species Hermetia illucens. The sequence continues at coordinate 42,435,507 of NC_051852.1, forward strand.
TACAAATTTGAAACGAACTTCACGGAAATATTCTGACGTCCGCAGTTCTATGGGGACTCAGACGAGGCATTTTGAACTCCCAACTAGCCCAATTAGTGACTTGATGTCAAATTTTTGTTTGTAATTTCAGAGTTCTCCACAATCACATTCGTAAACTCCAACAAATCATCACACCAACGCATGCAGCACTTCGTATATCCGAAGAATATCTTACGGAAGCCCCGTGGCCTTTTGCTCAACAACAAATTTCTTATATTTCAGCATATAAGACTCCACGTGAAAAACTACAATGTGTTGTGAGGTAAATTTACACCAATACACGTAACTTTAACGGATATCTCTAATTAAATTTAACTTCCTCTTCCAGATGCATTTCTAGTATTGTTAATCTCTTGCAAATCGGATGTGATCGCATACCGGCTGCAGATGATTTACTTCCAGTTCTAATTTATGTTATAATTAAGGTAAGTTTGCTTTGCTTTCCTTTTGCGTTTGAGTTTGATTCACCTGATATCGGCTTCAACTAGACGAGGAGTGAAAACCTTTCGCTTTGTTTATGATGCTGTCCTTTCTCCCCCTCTCCTCATTCTCTCTTCCTTTTGGTCGTATACAAGCCTTTTCGAAGACTATCGACTATAGGAAAGAACTAACCCGCTTATGCTACCTAATAATAATTGGGAAAACTAGTTCCGGGTCTCATACTTAATATGTTACAAAATAATTGTCACTTTCAGGCTAATCCACCCTATTTACTATCAACCATACAATACGTGGGCTGCTTCATCGACGGCAAACTTGTTGGTCAGGAGGAATTCAATTGGACACAATTCTGTTCGGCTGTACAATTCATTAAAACAATGGATTATTTAGATTAAGTTAGAAAGTGAAACTAGAAAAGCAAAAAGAAGGAAAACAAACAAACGGAACAACTTATTCGTATGAAGCAGAGGAAGAGAGAGAGAAATTGAAAACTATTTTTTGTAATTAATTTTTTTAATTATTACTCGAAGGCTTTTCAGTAATAATATTCGAGATATATATATTTAATAATTACAATAATTCATATTATCATTCACAATGGCACAGCATTAGAGAGCAGATTGAAAAGAGAGTGGAGTAGAATCCACACAAGACTCAGTAGTCACGGAAAAGACTTTAAACAGCTTCAAAGGGAAGCTGCAGATTCAGGCATTATACACAGAGTTTAAAAAAATATGAGTGAGAATATCAAGGGAAGCGACCTACTAGAATGTCGTAGAGAAAGAAGCAATAGAAACGAGGAAGGATGTTGGAAAAAGTGTGAAACTGCGTCAAACATTTTTTTACCGAAAAACATTCAATTATTGAAGTGGAAATTGCTTATATATATACTTTACAAAAATTATAATTCTTATTAAACGGAAGCAAACCGATGGTAATATTTAGGCTTAAAATCAAATAATAATTAATAGAGAGAAATATAGAGATGAAATATTTATTTACAATAAATAAAAATAAAAGGAAAATATTAAATAATTCCCGTGTTGTGATTGATATTTCATCTACACAGCGTTTTAGCTCGTCGTGAGCCTTGGCTTTTTGTAAGCACTACTTCGAGTTGGTTCGGAACAATAATCACATGCGTCAGTGCCTCATTTCTGGTTAGCAAATGTACACTCTCAGACTCAGCTCCTCCCTAACTATTTTGTTTTTTTTTTCACCAGCCGGGCATAATCGAACGTCCAACGCTTATGTCCTTCATTTTTTAAACATGAATAGCCCTCTTGAATTTACAAAGTTACATCATTGTGGATATTTTCAATTATTACACCGCATGAAGGTGTGAAAATCTAAGGAGATCTATAAACATGAGCGCAGCAGTGGGAGATTTGAACCCACCCTTTACCAGTTTCCTACTTTTGTCTCGAAACTACTATTAGGTATCACTTCATGGGACAGGTTTCACGTTTCGCGTTTTCGTGGAGTGATCAAGTATTACGTCACTAAATTTCTTTACTTTTTTTTTGAGTAGGGTAGGTGAATGCGTTTACGCACAGAGTGTTGGACTCCGGCACAGTACGCTGTCGGGCTACCAACTAAACACCTCCCTCTCATCAGAGAACTAGCCTGAAACCGTTTGACACATTACTTCGGGCTAGCCCTCCCGCTCTCTCGGCTTTAGGAACCTTCAAAACAGTGAATCCCTTTCACTGACGGAAGGGGAGGGGAGGAAGGGAGTTATTAGTTTAGGGAACCCCTTGCTATCCGGTCCCTCCGCCGGTCGAGTTCAATCTTCCTCGCAATAAGAAGAGTCCCAAGATAATGCGCAAAACGACTCCAGCTGCCTGACAATAATGTCTAGAGATAGCATCAAGCTTCGCAAGAGAAAAAGGTCTGTTCAGCGTCGTCCGCCACTCCATTGCAGAAAACACAATCAGGAGATCGCGCCTTCCCAATCCTGTGCAGGTAAAACTGAACACCTCCATGTGCGCTTAGAAGTTGGGTAAGAAAGTAATCAATCTCACCGTGCGTTCGGTTCAGCCATGGGTCTACATTGTTGATGAGCCGCGAAGTCCATCAGCCCCTTGGCTCATTTTGCCAAGAGGGTTACCACTTGATAAGTCTTAACTTTTCGCCCTTATGGCGGTAGATAGCTTTACCCTCCTTGGCAGGGAGGGAAAGAGGGTCACTCCCGCGATCACCATCACAGCCGAATCTGAGGTAGTGCCATATGCAGACGCCACCCGCAAAGCTCCACATCTCTGCACTTGAGCAAGGCGCTTACGACGCACCTCCTTGTCAAGGGCATCAGTCCATACCTCCGCGACATAGACCGCAACCGTCTGCGTTGCTCCCATAAGGAGTCGTCTCCTAGTAGATATTAGGGCCCCCAGCATTCGCCATTAGCCGACTCAGGGCCGAGACTCCAGCTAGAGCCCCATCCGCTGCTGCTTTGATTTGCTCGAAGAAGCTCATCTTCGAGTCGGGCATTAAACCAAAGTATTTAACCGCTGGTTTTGACTCTATAGTCAACTCACCAATCGGTATAGGACGCAGGGTCGAGATTCTTTTTTCGGTCAAGATGACTACTTCGTTTTTTTTTCCAGCACAAGACTGAAACCATGAGCAGTCATCCATCCGCTTACCCGTCGCATCGATATGCCAAGTCTGCTTTGTGCCTGTTCAACAGTGCGTCCGGCACCAAGTGTCGCAACATCGTCGTCTGCATAACCGATGAACCGTGCCTCTTCGGCCATATCGAGTCTCAGCAAACTATCTTAGGGAGCGTTCCCGAGGTCCGGCTCTTACCTTAATTGAGAAGTTTACCGCCAGCCACTTCTCCTCTGACGGGGAGAAGCATTTCCCCAATTCAGTATTAAATTGCCATTGCATTCAACATATTGCGCAAATTGCCCCACTCCCCTTGGAACTTTGAACAATAGAAAAGTGCGTGCTCCTTCGGCATTACAAAATTGGGGGCAATTCGTCCTTCAGTCAAGTCGCGGATCTATTGAATGAACTTGTGGGTCCGACTCCTCTCACTGTTGTTGAAATCTTCTGATCGTCTAGCGCCTACACCTGTTCACGCAACCGTATCAGTAACTTCGACTGAAGATTAAATTCAACAAAGCCTATTGTACATTATTCCCTCTAAGATTTTCGCTCTTGTATTTGTGAATTAATAGCTCTCTTTCATCAACCTTTATGCCAAAGGTTGGTGCCTGCTTTTGCACATTGCTACTTAAAACATTTCTGGCTCCATCTCTAACAATTCATGTTTTGTTCCACTCTGTTCAACTTCAGGTCAAATTTACTCTTTCACGGGATATCGGTGACAATCAGGTCAGGATTTTTTTTCCGCGAAGGACTCTTTTTACTTTTCGGAGGTTGTAGGAATCCCACTGTTTCGTCAGTAGTAATTTCCCTCCTCTCGTATTCTCGTCCGCTTTCTCTTGTACTCTTCCATATGCCAACCTTATACTTCTTATGTTTTGGTATATGCACTGATGAAGGGCATAAGTGGTTCCCGAAATATCGGTATTTGAAAGACCAATAAATAGCACTAGCCAATAGAAAAAGCAAGCTTTTATTATTTCAAATAATTTAATCCCTAAAAATAGCGCGTAATTTCACTCAGATACTTCTACGTGCTTTTGCTCAACCTATTTCTCGATACAAGGAATCTGCGTATAATTCCAACCGTCTTTTTCAGAGCTGCCCAACGGCGTTACAATATGTGGTATAATTTTTCCCTGTCAATTTTTTGAAAGTCCACAGACACCTGGTGCACTTGTTAACTCTTCCGTAAAGCGGTGTCCTTAAGATTCATTAAGTGACTGCAGCCTTTTATCGTTATTTAAATAAAAACAAGCAATGGATCTATTAGTATTAATAAAGGACACCCTGGTTTTCGAGTTCCACTTGATCCTGTTAGTTGAAGGGGGCTCATTTTTAAGGTTTTGTGTAAAACAAAACCTTATTAAAATCGATTCAATGTCTGCCTGTCTGTCTGTCACACGCATTTTTCTCCAAAACGGCTAAACCGATCCGAACGAAATTTGGTGACATAAATTTAGGTGGAGTTTAAAGGAGGGCTCCCCATACATGCAAAGGGGGATTCAAACATTTTTTCCACCGGATGTAGTTGTGTAGGGTATCAAATGAAACGTTTTGGTATAAATTGTGAAGTGCGTGAGTAAGGAGCCAAAATGTACGCACTTCAAGTGAGACAGGACTCATTTTCGGAAACTACCCAACCCAAAAATCCGAAAAAAATCAGGGTGGTGCGCCTAGATGAAATCTAGACCTCAAAATATAATATAAATTCATCCTAGCACTTCCAAAGTTTGTACCAGCATAGGTGATAATATTTCGTATATATGTGCTAAATTTCATGGAAATCAGGCAATTAACGTCAAAGTTATAGCAGTTCAAACTTAGCAATCTCGCGCGAGTTTACTGCTTCCAAAGCCATGCAAATCAGATGCATTGACATTCGCGTGGAATATTAAAATCACATTTATGAAGAATCTATTTATCTGCAGCCCTTTTTAAGGTTTTGGTAAAACACTTATGTGAAATCTAATCTTTGAGAGATGTCCCATTCCGGTATCTGCTCAAAAAATTTACTAATAGTACATTATCAACTTTTAGAAATTGACTAAAAGACTCCCCTTAAGCTCATCCTAGGTGCACCGGCATAGGGGACAGTCTCGTGCATACACGTGCCAAGTTCCATGAAAATCCAACTATTAGTGTCAAAATTATAGAAGTTCAAACTTATCAATTTCGTGCTAATTAACAGCATCTTAAGCGATACAAATAAGATGCTGACGTCATAATTAACGAGAACAATTAAAATTCCAGTGAAATATTAAAATTCCATTCAAAAAGAATCTAATTCTCCCTAACCCTTTTTTATATTTGATGCTGGTTAAATTTTTTTCATTCGCTAATAATATTAAACTCAGAGCGTGAAGCGTATGAGGGTGACCATTATCAACACAGGGCTTTCCATCAAATGATTTATTTAAATCGCTTTCTTGAAAATAGAGGGCAATGGAATTTTTAGCTATATTACACGGAGCTGTCGTGCACTCGTCGCTCCTCACATCTTTTTCTTTTCCTTCAGCCTTCAGTTCACAAGCGGGGTCGGCTCGTGATGATCGGTTTCGTCATTTTATTTTATCAAATGCCTCATCAGGATGTAATCGCGAGACCTTTAAATCCCCATCCAGCGTATCAAGCCACCATTGTTTTGGCCGGCTTTTTGGTTGCTTACCATTGCTTTCGATGTTCTGATCAATACTGGTTGTTGAATTCTCGTTAGCGTGAATTACGTGACCACACCATCGAAAACGCCTGTCTTGCAGTTTTTCCACGATCGGTGCAAACCCATATCGATCGCGGATATTCTCATTTCAGACGTAATCAAAACGTGTCACGCCACCAGTGCAATGCAACATCTTCGTCCCTATTACCGCAAGACGCCGTTCATTGTCCTTTATAGTCGGCCAACACTCAGAACTACGCAGACGGACGACATTGCACTAAATTTTAGATTTGGGACGTGCGGTGACACGTTGATCACAAAGAACACCAGTTGGGGAATGCCACTTCATCCAGGTTGCATTAATGCGTGAAACAACTTCATTACGCAGTTCTCCATTGGCTGATAGCGTTGACGCGAGATATTTAAATCGCTGAGTTCTGGCAATGGCAGTAACCTGCTATAAGCCAATGGAGAACTACGTTATGCTCCTCACATAGGAAAACACAAAACCTTTTATACCTGAAGCGTCAAGCTTCCGGTTTCCCATCTTGTTTATCATTCTTCAGAATTTAAACAATAAGTCCTGCGAAAATTTCGCAATTATCTGCTTTTCGCTCGCAGGTTTTATATTTTCGCTTTTCTCTCAAACTGGTTTGACATTCCGTCATGCCAGGACAAAATGCTTAATTTCTGAGCTAAACGAACCTGCGTAACAAAATTCGAGGATTACAGCCTTCGAAAAAGGTACTCAACCAGTATCTCTATCGCAATATGGTTGTTTAACCATCGTCCCATCGTATTTGATCATAACATAATATCAATAATCGTTGGCGCTTAAATTGGACCTTGAAGCGTGTTTGAGCGCTGGAGTTTTCAAGCAACTCTGGCGATCACTTTCCATGTACTGTTCCCAGTTCTCATATAATAATACAAGGAGACCATTGTCGCGAAACAACCGATGTGACATAGCCGCAGATTACGAACAAAACAGTGAAATCAGACAAGTTCAGTCCGTCGTCCGGCAAAACGCCTTCTGAATATAAAAATTGTTCGACGCGAATACGATGATCCTTTAGACTGAAAATTTCAATTTTGTTGATTTCTAATTCAAACCCTAATCCCAGCTCCATAATCAAGCGAATTTCGTTATTGTAGTGAAAGTATTTAAAAAAAGATGTCATAGACCATTGGACCCCACCAAATCTCCCAGCCAAGGCAGCATGAAAAACGTCACCTATGGGAAGAAAATAGTTTTCCCAAATTGAACCCCGGCGAACTCCGCAGTGGACTTCAAATTCTTTTGAGATTTTATCTCAATGCAGTAGTAACAACAACTAAAAGTTTCTCCCAAGTGCTCTTTCTTTTTAACTATGTTAATTTCAATACACTAGAACCTAGAGCGAAAGCCAGCCTATGTACTATCTGCCGATTTGGATTTAGAGGTGTTTTTGGTGCGCTCCATGCCTATATTATTTCCCTGCACAACAAAGTAAAGTTACGCTACCTAAACGTCTTACTTTGGAAATCTCGCTGTAAAGAAGCAGCTTTAATACCAGCGAGCACTCCTTACTCCTCTTCAAACTCAAATCGTATGGTTTTCCATAATCTGCTTTCTCTTAGTATAAGGCTATTATTTATATCTTATACTTTATGGGGAAACTCTGATTTACATCTGTTTTTTCATAGTGGTTGTCCCCCCGTGGTTCAGATTTTCTCTGATTACAGTATTTCATCAATCCGATTCCGAGGTCGGATGTACACAATCTTGGACGACAGAGCATTCTGTGGTCGAGGTTCCTGAGTGGGTCGGTTTATTGCAAATACTTCCCATAATCACCATATTCAGGAAATCTGTCAGCTGGTAATTGGTTAGCTTTTTCACAATCTATTTATCATTACTTGGAATCACGGTTTTCACCAAGCTTTTCCACAATTGCTGCCATCTGCAATACCAGTCTAGTGTGATTTCGGATATTGCGAGTACCTTTATTCGATGTACTTGCAATATCCTGCTCTTCTCTCTCTTCTGAATACATTGCCCTCAATTGCTGAAAGATCTATAGGAATTATTCCCGTGATGCCACTATCCACCTGGTGTTGTCCTAGCTAGCGTCTTCTGGCAAGCATAATCCAAGGGCGCCTTTAAATTCACCATCATCTCATTCATAGTGTTTAATGGGTAAATAGAGCTATATAAAGTGGTGCGGTCAGTAAGATCAGCTTCTGCTTTTTTTCCACTGTTCTGCATGCACAATTTAAAAGTGATACTAGAATTTCAGCTCCGCTAGAAGCCGCAAATCAAACCCGAAGAACGTCTTTGCTGGAGTATTTAACATTGTGTCATGAATTGCCGATCGATATGCCATCAAAAGTAGTGGTATTGCCTCGTCCCAGTTTCTCTTATCCTTGTCGACGAACTTCTTAAGATGTTCTTCCAGTGTTCGACTAATCTTTCCATCATTCCGTCTGATTGTGGATGCATTGGCGTTGTTCGGGTCTTCCGGATTCCTAATGATTCACATACATTCTTGAATAACTCCGATTCAAAGTTTCTTCCCTGGGCTGTGTGTAATTCTAATGGAACCCCAAACCGGCATACCCAATTTTCCACAAATACGTCCGCGCTCGGTTTTGCCTCCTGATTGGGTATTGGATATACATACTTCCGGTCATTTACTAAAAACATAATTATTGTCCTTAGTGCTCGCTGGAAATCGCCCGACTATATCCATGGCAATGCGCTCGAATGGTGCTCCTATGTTATATTTCCGTAGGGTTCCCCGACTTCATGTTTGCGGTCCTTTTGCGGATATACATTGCACGCATGTTCCTATCCAATCGGGCGCGGATTATCGGCATCCAATCCAATAAAATCGACGCTTAATTTTCTCAACGGTTTTGGTTACACCCAGGTGTCCACCGCTTGTTCCATTGTGGTATTCCTTAATAATTTCATTTATTTTCACCTTTGGAACGACGATCAGATTTTGTAAAGTTTCTTCATCCTCGCTTTCCCAGACACTATAAAGACATCCATCTTCCAAGTGGAGGCTCTGCCATTGAGCCCACTAAGCCTTTGCGGTTGGACTTTCATTTGAAATTTCTTCTCAGATAGGCTGTTTTTTTTCCTTGAACTCTATTATTATGGCTAGATCAGAATCATGTTTCTGGTCTTTTCGTATCTACTCCTTAGTCCATTCTTCATCGGGTAAATCCTTTAGTAGACGAGTATCGATGATTTCGTCTTTTCCTTCTGCACGGCTAGAGAACTTACACTCCACATCACACGGTCGTCTTGACATTGCATCCGCGTTCTTTCATAAATTTACTTTGTTTTTCATCTTATCGTCTTGTAAATTCTTCCATAAAGTTTGCCAGCCTTTCGTCTTGTGTTTCCTTCTCTTGCCGTCTTGCAAATTCTTCTAGTTGCTTTCTAGACTTTTCTTGTTCCTTTCTAGATTCTTCTTGTTGCTTTCTAGATTCTTCTTGTTGCTTTCTAAATTCTTCTTATTGCATTCTATACATAGCTTAGAGCTGCTTGTTCATCGCGATCGTTCCAGCTGCTTCCTTGCGATTCTCAACAGACGACGTAGGCTCACACTGGAATTCACGCTCCTCGACGTTAATACCTCACGACGCCAAAGCTTCGTGAAGTCTCTTCTGCAGTTCTGCTTTAGTTCCCGTCGTAGGGAGTTCTAACGCTAACCGCTCCCTTTTCAGCTGCTCCACTTTCAAGCTCTCGAATTTGACCATGCTGGCTTACGCAATCCCACCGCTGTCACCAATTGTTACGAAATTTGCTTTTACGTACTTCTGCCGCTGTCACCAATTGCTACGATTTCCTTTACGTAATCCCGTCGCCGTCACCAATTGGTACGTTCTTAATTACTCGTACGTGATGGGTACGAGTACATTACTTGCTTTACGTAGGCTCGTATCACTGGATCGCGTAGCACTAAACAAAAACCAGTTCTATAACTTTAATACAAGCGTTTATTAAACACTAAATTATACAACCGTACTATATAATTAATTATAGAACAATTCTTTAACTAGAGTAATTCGAGGCGTATTCATACCCGACGCGATCTGTTCTAACCCTGGAACCAGACTGAATTTGTGGGAAACACAATTTTTTATTGATATAAAACTTAGCCTAACAGAGTTACAAACACAGAAGGTGATTAAAAGAAGACAAGAAAGAAGACTTAACGAGCTAAACCTTACCTAAGTCATAAACTAATGAGGAAAAAGTTGACAGACTAGACTAATTAAGAATACATATCACATATAACCTAAAGGAAAAAAAGGAAAAGAAGAAAGACAATTAAAACCTCTTACGATTAAAAGTCCTTAAAAACTACTTGCTTACCAGGGTAAAGCCAGGCAATTAATTTCCGCTCAGGAGCCGTCAGTAGACTGCTAATGGAGATTCAATCTTTGCAGATTGACGCCACAAAAGCAATCATTTGGAGCCTATGTTCCCAGATGTCCTTTGAACTGGACTGGGCTGGTAAAAAGGTTTTCAGTTGGCGACTGAGTTGCGGCAGGCTGCACCTAAAGAGCTCCTGCGCCTTGCTGCTAATGACCTCATGTGCATTTGAGGCTGGTGTCTGAGCAGGCGTCTGCTGGCTTTTCCTTAAAGGGATGCCGTGGATGGCCTGTGCGTAGGAGACGCCAGGGCTTACTTTCGAAGATTGATGGTTTCCTGCGCCGTTCTTGAACCCTAAGAAGGCGGAACATTTCCTATAATTGGCCGGATGTTTTGTTGAACCACAATTATTGCAGGCGGGTTTTTCTTTCTGCGTTTTAAGGCATTTGCCTGGCGCGTGTGAAGTGCGTCACTTCACACCTATAGGGCATGCTGCAATTGATCGCAGCGTGGCCGATCCGCTGGCAGTTCTTACACTGCGTCGCCTCCCTGTTTCGAACAGGGTCGAATTTAACGAGCGTGTTAAGGAGTGTCTTTACACGGGCGAGCTTCGCCGTGTTGAACCCTGGTTTGAACGTTATGAGCCAGAGGTCGAGCGAACGATTTTCTCGTAGAGAGCGTCGCGTACTCCCTGACGTCTGTGGCCTCGGATAGGTCGGCCTGCGCGATAGTCGTCATAACGTCGGTTCTCGGATGGAATCGGTGCAAGCCCCGGATAACCATATTCACCGGTTTCGAGCTCTTCGGGGTGTACGAGAAGAAGCTCTTCTCCTTTCTTGCAAGATAGTCTCGTGTCTCGTTGAAGTCACTTAGTGAGTTCAAGAGCACTTCGGTTTTAGCGCCACTTTTCGTCAATGTATACTTATCCGGGAGCGACTCGAGGTGCTCTGCTGAGATAATGGCGGGCAGTACTGCCTCGTCCTCACACAGGATGATGGGCGGAATTCGCACTTTCTTATTGCTTGATGCGGGTGCTGCTTCGTCGTGGTGATGCTGTTGTCGGCGGTACTCGCGGCGGCGGTGTTCGCTGACGTAGTCTTGGAAGTGCACGGTGTGTTGTAGTCGGGCTGAGAAGTAGATGGAGTAGTCCGTGCGCTCTCCATTTCGTTCACCTGCTTTCGAAGTTCCAGGATCGTCAGGTTCTGGCGTTGGATGTGCGCCATCAGGAACTGGATCGTCACTGCCGGATCGTTCCGGTCTGTAGCGTTCGTTGTTCGTTGCTCCTCTTTCTCCACGGTGTCGATGTCCTCCGTGGCCTCATCTTCAGGCGGCGCGGTAGCGCGCTTCTTACGTTTCACTGTCACCCAGCTCGACATCCTAGGTAAAAAAAATAATTTACGTAAAAATTACCTGTCCGGCTAACGGGTGCTCAGCGGTGGCGGTGAGGAAGATGGGGCGGCAACCCTATCGGCCATACCAAAACCAAGTAGCCGAGGAGAACCTCCATAGTGGTGGCACCGGGAGACGCTGTACTCACTTTGGCTTGCCGGCCGTGATGCTGTAGGCGAATGCTCCAAATCCGATCAGACCCGAGTCTGCACGGGGACTCATCTGAAGTGGTAAATTGGTCACGAAACCTTATCAGGGGTATACTGGTACTATGGGAACCGGGAAAGCCCCTGGACTCACATACTTCGGGTGAACTCCTGTTGTATGTGAGGACAGCTCGGTTACTTGCGGTTGGCCCCCCTAGTGGGAGTTTCATGGTGGTTGTGCTCAAGCAAGAAGAGACCTTCGGGCCTCGGCGTGGTGTTGCGTATCAACACGGATAACGTACTCCATAGTTCGGTAGAGATTTAGGTAATTCTTGCATCCACCAGTATGAATGCTAAGCCATGCACTTGGTATAGACTGGTACCGTTGTTGCTTGTCTCAGTGGGGCTCTGATTGTGGTCACAAAATCAATCCGTGTCTGAAGAGGACCGTAGGATTAAGTCTCACGACAGGTACATACGTTAAACACTATGGACGTAACTGTCCGATTAACGTCGGTCGATAGTGTTGGATTTCGTAGAAGTCCCCAATGTTGGTTGCGGCTTCCTGCCGACCGAAGTCGGCTCTGGTTGCTGGGTGCTCAGTCGGCGATATTTTAATTCTTAGTTCCGGGGAGCCACGTCTGCACGTGGCTGCTGCTACGACTGAACTGGGTCTTGAAAACTGTGCGTCGAGATACTGAATGAATTTGTGGGCGGATTTCCGGCCCTTTTATACCTCGCGGGACATTCCAAAAAGGCATGTAAACATTTTACCAGAAATCTACTTTGCGACAAGATCTTTCTACCGACATTAGAGTCATCTGTTAACAATTATCGTAACAAAATATTCGCTTTACTCTTATACAGTTTTGGCGTCTTGGCTAATTGTCATAACTACGGTTTACTTTGACGTCACACGTAATTTTCCAAAGCGATTTTCGTCACAATACAACGTGTGACCAACGGAAATAGTCTACTCCAGGTTCCCGCTTCGACCGGACAGTTCTTCTAACTACACAGGCCAATTTTTTTTGGGTAGGGTGGGCAAATGCATCTACGCACTGAATCTTGGGCAAAGCAACGGTACGCCTTCGAACTACCAACTAAACACATCCCTGTTATTAAAGAACTAGCCTGGAGCCGTTTCACACATTACTTTGTGCTAGTCCTCCCACCCTTCGCCATTAGGAAGCCTTCATGTTTGGGATTTTTTTTCACCAACGGAAGGGGACAGGCGAAAGGGAATTATTAATTCAAGCAATACTGGTTATCCGGTCCCTCCGCCGGCGAATCTCAATCTTCTTCAAGAGAAAAAAGATGCGAGCGTAATACAAGGGCCCTCCCAATTTTATGCAGGTAAGACTGAAAACCTCCACGACCGCAGCGAAGCTAAGTAAGGAAATAATCTCACCATGTTTCCGGTTCAACCAAGGACTTAAGTCGCAGATTAGCCGCACAGTCCACCCCTCGTTCCCCAAGAAATTTTCCACTTTTTCAGTGTATGTTACCGTTTTTCACGAGGAACCACCTCCCTTGCGCTTACAGAGATTTTGCTTTAAGCAACAGGTTAAAAGGACCTCCTGCTGCAGACGCTTTGCCTCTACTAGAGAATGGTAGGCGCAATTATCATGCAGTCACTCCACCCACTACATTTTTGTACTACAATCGTCTCTTCACTTTCTCCGAGGTTTACTTCGAAAGTCTGATAGCATTTTGATCATGGAAGAGAGTGTCCTTCGATAGTTATGGAATTATCATCCTTTGTAGCTACAAAGGCTTAGAGGGTCTCTGTTTTAACTCTTTGCAATGAACTGCCTGTGGACTTCATCAAATGATATATAAATATTTTTTTTCCATTTAGAAAAAACCATTAGTTTTACCCACCAGAATAAGTTCCGCGATAACCCTTTTATTTTTGTGTTATTTTTTCACTTCACTTGCGAACTCGCGGCCGCGTTCGAGGAAAGAATCCTCCGAAGAATTTTTGGCCCCCCGGTGGGCGGGTCAGTTAATCCGTATGGATGAGGATGATTCAGCCCGGAAAGTCTATAGGGGCAATACCTATGGTAGAAAAAGAAGACGAGGCAGACGCTGCCTGAGATGGAGTGATGGCGTAAGTCAGGACGCCAGACAGCTTTTAAGGATATCGAATTGATGGACCTCGGCACAAAACCGGGATGTCTGGAGTTCCTTATTAAAGCAGGCCTAGACCGGATACCGGTTGTTGCGCCTTTGATGACGATGATTACTTTCACTTCCATTTCTAAATAGTTCAAAAACGTTAGAGTCAACTCAAGACCTGGGGCAAGTATCTCCCATAAGGTGGGAGTGATGAATTGAGCCTGTTAGAAAATCCGAGAAAATGATCCAATTGTATAATTTTAACACTCTCCACATAGGTCCATCTCGAAAAGGCCAGGCAACGAATTCATTCGAGTGGAAACCCGTAAGTCTCATAATTACTAAGCACCATTTACTCACTTCCTCAACTAGCAAGTGAAGGGCTGTGCAGCCATAAACTGCACACCACTCATACAGGACTGTGTATACTGAAGGCACAGTCTGAAGGATCATTTATTGCATCGTTTGAGTTTTGTAGCAGATCTAATTTCCTAGTAACAACCTTCAGGATGGGTGTCCGGGTAGCTGAGTGGTTAGAGCACTAGGCTATCGTACGGAAGGTCGCGGTTCAAATCTCACTGGTGACAGTGGAATTTGTATCGTGATTTGACCTCGGATACCAGTCGACTCAGCTGTGAATGAGTACCTGAGTCAAATCAGGGTAATAATCTCGGGCGAGCGCAATGCTGACCACATTGCCTCCTACAGTCTACTGCAGTGTACCGTAACGGTCTTGAATGAAGTGCTCTAACACACTTCAAGGCCTAGATCCAATATGGATTGTTGCGCCAACGATTATTATTATTATTAACCTTCAGGACTAACCACATTTATGTAAACTTTTAAGTCAAAGTGTCTTACAAGATGTTAGTTGAAACACCTTATCTACAAACTGATTATCGATTTTATTCTGTTTTTTCTTCACAACAACGTAGGAATGTATAAACCAATACGTATTTCAAGAGAGATCATCCTAATATCTTATGCTTAAGTAAATCACCAAAATTTGGACTTGAGGCATCTTTCAAACCTTATATTTCCTTAAATTCTTTCTCCAATGCAATTGGTCAGTCTCAATCACTACAATCTGCGATGGTTCCTCCCTCGCTCTCACGGCATTACCGCTGCTATTCATATACAAATATTTCGTCACGATCTGCATTACTTCGGTCCGGAACGACATGATGTGATCCTCGTCGATTTTCCGTACGCTTGCTAGAAGACTTTTGAAAAAATGCTCGTGTTCGTCTAGTTCCATTTCATGCCGTTGCGTCCTTAAGAGATCCAACAACTCATTGTATCCATCTGATCGACAGTGCTTATGTATATGATTCGATGTAGATAGAGAAGGAGTTGTGCTGTCTTCTAGTGAATTTGCGACTGACCTTGCTGTTTGTTGAATTCCAGCAACCGCTTCCTCATCCTCTTCGCCCTCCACCTGTTCTTCCTGCTCATCTTCGTCGTCATACTGGTCCACATCTACGATCATTTCCTGAATACTTCTATCTGAAAGTGCATTATCGGCGTCAGCATCGGATGATCGCAGGTAGTCACCAAGCTGCTGCTGATATTGCAACAACTGGAGGTAGTTTAGTTCATAGGAGTTTTGCCCGGAGTTATTGCTGGAGAGTGAATTGGCACTGTTGCTCAACAGTGCTACTGATTGTGGTGCTTGAAATTCTTGGCTAGGATCTTGGTTTTCAAGTTTGGACCGTCCTCGACGTGTGGATGAGAAAGGGGCGAGAAATTTCAGGCGATCGTATAGGAACCAAAGAGTCTTCTTTTTACCATTATTAGTTGATGAGTTAATGTCAGCCAGTTTGGATTCAGGAAGCGTATGCAGTTGACGAACGAAGTAGTCGCGTAAGTACCGCCATCGTTTTTGGCAGGCCATAGCTGAAAAATAGGAATCAGATGCGTTATTAGGTATAACTTCATGAAAAGCTACGGAAGAGTATCTGATTTTGAAATATAATTTGATTATATCCATGAAGCTCATGGAATATGTATATGCCCGTTTCCCAAGTGAAACTTAGTCCATTCCAAAAGACAATCCATCCTAATTGATTAACTTCGCCGTGGATATATTAGATTTACACGTCGTGATTTCAGATGACCCGATAGGGACTTTGCCCGAGAAAAGCCTGCCTAAATTCCTCTTCTGGGCATTAATGATTTCTTGGTTCGTGGCTTCGCTATCTCTTCAAATACTTCAGCTCCCAGCACCCAATCAATGGCTGCCTTAAAGTTATATCTCAGGTCAACAAGCTGTAACTTTCTCATCCATTCCGCTCAGTTTTCGCTCATGTCTTCATTCTTTAGTAAGGTTGTTAGCGCCGGAAACACATAAGCCTCAATCGCTAGCTTAAAGTTGGATGCAAAATTTGGCTTAATCTTGAGCACGGCGGTTTCCCTGACAGTCGCACACCACCGATGCCAGGTACTTCAAATCTAACTTGTTTGCCACAGCTAACGCGATAAATGGTGTCTGGGAATTAGGATCGACCAAAGCTCGAAGTACTGAACTCTTGCCAGTTGGCCCCTTCGCCGTTACAAAAGCAGTTGCTAGCAGTACGGATATGGTGCCTGATTTCCCCGGTAGCTGACGGGCTGAATTCGTACTTACTGCTTTTTCAAGGCGTTGCATGGTAACATCATCGTCAACGGCGCAATAATCGGTATCCGGTCTAGGAATACCTTAGTAAGGAACTCCTGACATGTCGGTTCTGCGCCGAGGTTCACCCAATTCAATATCCCTAAAAACTGTCTGGCATCCTGGCCTACGTCATCCTCTCATCTCAGGCAGGTCGACCTCGTCGTCTTTTTCTACCATAGATATTGCCCTTATAGACTTTCCGGGCTGGATCATCCTCATCCATACAGATTAAGTGACTCGTCCGCCGCAACCTTTTGAGCCGGATTTCGTGCACAATCAGATGGTCATGATATCGTCGCATGGTATGATGTTCTCTATTGCACTCCAAACATCGCACTTTGCTCTTGCACTTCCATAAGTGCGCTACTTTACCGAGTAGTTTCTTTCTTCCTTGGATAGCTTCCTGAGTTCGTCATTTGAAATGTATGCACCTTTCATTTGTGACGCTAAGGTTTTTTCTTCGTACGCTGAGCTGATGAAGGTTGGATTTGGATGGACAAAAGCAGCTTATACCTCTCCAGGAAGAATCTTTTGTAATTTACCCACAGGAGGTAGCTCCTTGCTACCTTCGATGTGTTCTTTAAAACAGCAAGAGTATCGTTATTGAACTTTCTCATTATGACACGGATTATCATTGGGTCCCAAAGAGATATCGTCTACCCCAGGTTTCTAAACCGAGCCAAGCAGTTCCGTATTATATTATACATCGTTTTCATGTCCTTAGCAGATTTGTAACCAAGTTTTTTAAATCAGGAATTGCAGCTTTTCGATTATTAGAAAACCGTTCTTTCAATATCAGGAGCGTAGACTCATAGTTGCTTCTAGACAGCTACGGGTGGCATACGGTACCTTTCGCTCCTCCTTGCAGGTATCCCAGCAAGTACTGCAACTTTTGCATTTCTCAAAAGGAGAGATTGATGCCTATAAAGGCTGTCAATAATTCTATGAACTGGCACCATTCCTTGCTGATGCCAGAAAAGAAAGAATCTTGATCTGGATTTTGGCAGGTACTCCGAGCACCCGTAATTTTGCTTCTCCTCCGTGTATATGCCGGTAGTCGGAAAAGATGCTAATCCTCCAACTCCAACGATGACGTTGCCGATAGATACTCCTTCGTGTTTGGGACTTGATGTGCTGGGAGACATCTCAATATGACCACCTTCTCCTTCTCGCGTCGTTAACCTGCTGGCAATCCAAGCCTAAAACTCCACCTCCATCTTCGCTTGCAAGCCAAAGTAGAGGTCGTCTGGCTTAACGACACCGAATAGCTTCCGATGATTTGGCGTGAATACCGTCATCAGCGTTTCTAGTTTTTCCCGTTTTTTTTCGATTAATATTCCGCTGATAAATAAATTAGTCAAATTGGACGTGCCTCCGTCCCGCAGTCTAACACTGTGTACGTAAATGTATGCCTATTGATTTTAACGCTACCAACAGTCTAAGTGCAACAGTGCAAGTTCCCAAGTTTGTAATGTACGGCTGTGATCGTCGATGAGAGTAGAGCTATCCTAAAGACCTAAAGGAAAAAGGAAGCTGAACTTAGGTACTAGCGGACCTGCACGGTCAACATTTTCTTCTTGTTTTTGGGATAGCTCTCGATTTATGGTTGACTAGAAACTGCAACTACAAATAAGTAAAGCCATCCAACAAGTAACAAAAAAAACGAAGTCGATTTAAGGATAGGGTCTCTCACCCCAGTGAAAATGGGGTGGAAAATAAGTGTATGGATTCGATTTGCGAAATAATGTGATGTGATTGTTTTAGGATTTTACAGGCATGCAGAAAATTCGAGATTATGGTACCCTTGTTACTGCCCATTCTGAGGGCCTTAATTATGGCGTGATATATGGCAAATAGCTCGCCCGTAAACTTCAGCTTTTCCATCTTGTGCGACGCAAGCGTCGGAAGCTAGAAGGTGAGTTGGTGAGTGTTATGTCCATTACCGAGCCTTTACGTTTTTTCAAGGTTGATAAAGGGGGATTTGTCACTGTTCAGAAATCTATAGGCGGAGTTAGGAGCAGTTGTGTGATATAACCACAGAAACTCTTGGATCTTGCATTGAAGTCATCCGTAATGAACACATGGTTGTACTTTTCGTAAAAGAAACAACTTGTTGAAATCTTTACGAAATCGTTTTTCGAGACATTGGGAGGGCAATATGCATACAATAATCAGGTATTTCGAAAGCGGTGTCTGTTTTAATGTGTACGTTAAAATGTCCTAATTATTCAAAATATTCAATATTAGATTTATTTGATTTAAGCTCTGAATATTAAGTTGGGGGATTTTCGCCAAACGAGAGATTAGAAGATCGCTCTCCATGTCAGTTTGATTCACAGCTTTTGTAATGTCCAAGCATTTGTTTTTCAAATCCTAATCGTCCAGTTTGCTTGCAGTTTCTTCAAGAATCAGCACCATTTTACTGTGGAGTATTTTGTCCCTAGCATTATGCCATAGTAGGTGGGAACCGAACATATGATGAAAAGACATGATCTTATGATCACAAGGGGGTTTCAAAAAATCTGTCTGACTGCGAAATAGTGGAGGCTGAATGCTCCAATGATTAGTGTGAATACAGGTGAGCACGACACGCTAAAACTAGATAACGCGGTAAAGCGTAAAGGAGGGTAGAAGATGATAGACGTTCACGATAATGGGCAGCCTAAGAGGTGCAAGGAGCTTTTCGCGACGGTTTTTGATCGTAGAATATCAGTTGAAATTTCATCATCATAAATCCAATGGCATAATTTGGTTTGCAAATATTCACTGAAATCGACGACCTGAAGGGAAGTAAAGTCTTGGGGATTGATTTAGAGCCCCAGCAAACTTTACAGAATAGCTTCATTCATTCAGCTTAAAATCGTGGAAAGTTGAGACCTTTCCTAGGGGGTGGAAGAGGAGAGAAGATCTTAAGTATGATAGTTGGAGGAGTATTTGCGTATTCCCTTCCGTCGCAAGGGTAATGATTGAAAGAATCGTGAAAAACTTGAAGGAACACCTAACTGGCAGAGAATAGGCTATTTTCCGATCTTAATACTCCTGTGCTGACCTTACTATAACACTTTTTAAATGATTGTATAGCAATACATACATTTTAAATCCTTCTCGTTTAATTATTGATGTCAGGAAGATTTTTAACAGTGCCAGCAAGAAGCGCATTTGAAGGGACAGTCCGACAACACTGTTATTAATTATCAGTGTGACATATGATGATGCAAAACGTCACGCGCTTCATCGAGGTAAAATCTCAAAAGAATTTTAAATCCAAAGTGGAATCCGGCAGGTCTGCATTCTATCGCCGCTTCCATTTGTAATTGTCGTCCTTGGTCCTTAATCGAAAAATCGCGGAAGAATTCAACGGGCGCCAGGTGCCTCATCTAGGCTGTTGATATCAGTTTGTTTCCTCGCCGAAACACAGACGATAGCGAAGTGGCTTTTTATTTGGACAAGGAGGCGAGAGGATTGGGATTCAAGATGTACACCAACAGAACCACAAATCTGTGCTAAGCGAAGGAAGAAAACGAAATGTTTATCAATTTACAACAAAAGTTTCATCCCCTCGATTTTATTCTGAATACAAATTGATTTCGGTCTACAGTTACTTCTGTCACATGCTGCTTCGCCCCTCTGCACAATCGCGTAGTATATCCAAGGTCGTAAATCCAAAGTCTACTGCAGTACTACTCTTACTACGACCATAGGTAATAAACGCTGCTTACGATAATGAAGAAAATATTACATTACAGTACAGTATAGATTTTTCTGAGAGAAATGCCTTCACTAGTACGGCTAAGTTATCCGCGCTGATGACTCACTAAAATTGGCTGGAAACGGCCTAAAGCCCGGAAACTATAATGGCTTAACACGCTAAACCGTGGTTTGACAACTTTTTAACTTCACCCAGATCAAACTCTCGACCAAGAGAAGCGGCACCGATTCAGGTGAACCTAATTCATTACCAGAGGGGGTAAATTAAAAGAAAATCACACTGGCGTTGATATATAAATGCAGTACCTCTCATTGAATAGGTGAACGAAAGATGCCTGCTTTCTAGAGGACTACAGCCTTGTCTAACAGAATGAAGTGTAACTTGATTTGCGAATGAGTGATAAGGGAATATCGGGGGGTAGTGCGGTAACTCTAAGGGTTTCGCAAAGTTCAATTCGCTCCTCCTATTGCTAGTCTGTACTATTGAAAAAGTCGACTGATAAGGATTAAGTGCTGTGCAGCACATCAAACGTTCTATGGACCAGAAACTGTACAACTCTACTTGAATCAAACTTTCTTTCGTGTGTGCGAGGATGCATTTGTATACTTTCGCAAAGTTAAGCCGTCGGATTCCGAAATAACCACCTTCCGTCATCAGAGGACTAGCCTGAAATTGTTTGACACATTGCTTCCGTCTCGGTCGCCTTAGGAAGCATTCAAATCAGGAATATCTTTCATCAGCGGGAGATAAGATGAAGAGCCCTACCATTCGGTCCCTCCATCGGGTGAGCTCAATCTTTTTCGACGGTACAAGAACTCGAACATAATGTCGAACACGGCTCCATCTGTCTACGCTCCACAGCATCTCTGAAAATGTTATCCAGAGAAAGGTCTCCTGTGTCTGCATGAGGTTGTCGATGAATCCAACCCATGTTCCACAAGAACAACAAGTGCGATTGACATCGTCTACCAGTCTATTGCAGAATACGAAGTCAGCAGATCATGCCTTACCAATCTCAATGTCCGCTTAGAAGCCGAGCAAGGAAATAATCAAATTTCATCAAGTTTTCGGACCTAAGGTTCCGATAAGCTGCCCAGTTTATCTGCCGCTTGACCCAATTTTCCTAAGAACGTTGAATACGCCAAGCAGTAAGCTCAACCATGGTAAAACACAAGTTTTTACACCACTATCGAGATACCATTGGGTCCTGACGGTTTATTATTTTTCATAGAAAGGAATGTCCCTTCCTGCTCTTTTATGGTAAACAGTAGGCTTTTGTCGGCGGTTACGCGCTCCTGATATCAACCTAAACGGGATGCGCAAGTCTATGAGTTTCGCATTAAGTGAACATGGTTTCCGAGTAGCCGCGATTTCACCATTCACACTGTTAATATGAATCTGAATAAGACGCGCGGGAATCAGGGCTACACCATGTGATCCATTTATTTAGCATTAAGTGGACAAGGTTCCCGAAGAGCCACGATTTTTCCAGCAATTCTCTGCTTGTCCCAAGAGCCTCGACAATTCTCCCAATAGATAGCTTCAACCACTTCGAACATTATGCATTGGTCGTCGATTGCCAAGAAGTCTTCCTGAACTCGACATCCCTCCACCGACGACTTCGGAGATTCCGCCGCAAAACTTAAGTCCGAAATGATTTCTTCGCAGCCTGGATGCCGGAATATTGCCGTTGCCTCCACACTTTGGACGTGGCATGGCCATTCAAGTGTCCCGGCACTAAAGCCTCCCCTAAACAGATCCGTCTTTCCGTGCTCAACTTCCAGCCTGCGTCGAAAGCCCGGCATCGTCTCATTCACCGTTGCATAGATGCTGAAAAAGATTATCCAAAAATATTGTATTCAGACAAAGCAATCTCCTTGGCCCGAATCCGAAGTTGAACCTGGATGCTAGCATGTCCTCGTCTTGGTGCTGTTCCCTGATTAGCACTATTGCAGCTTTTACTTCTGCAGAATCGGAATCCGCATTAGCAACTCCTGAACAGCTGCTCTTCGGAGCACGTGTCTCCAATTCCACCATGAAGACCAGAGACTGCCCCAGATGCCAGTATATGTAACGTTCTCACCAGCCCCGCCACAATCCCTATAGAGAACATAAGTCTCTTTTTGTTGCGAGCCTTCGATTTGTTATCTACCTGCCGCCATCTACGGCATGCTGTCCTCCTGTCAGATCCCCGGCATGTTGTGAATGTACTATATACTCTTAGTCTGAACACCTGTAATACTTTGAAAGGTTCCCCATATTCGGATCCTACATATTACCACAAACAATTCTGATTTTCACGCATTTAGAAATTTGGTTCAGAGAATTCGTAGGCACAATGCCTATCGGAATGCCTCTTCCACTTAGGTCTTTTATGTAAAACATACCAGATCTCGCCGTTCCAGAGGGCACATAAGCTACTAGAAACCAGAGTCTTCCCTTCTAGCAGTCTCTTGAGCGTATCGCAAAACGTGCCCCTGGCTGTTGTCTTCGGACCTAATTCGACGAATTCAGTTTTCCCTATGGAAGACCTTTCTGGTTCACTAGGGCTTGGTCTTATGGCGGATTTCACCGGGGACTTCCTCAAAATTTTACGCTCCATCGGTTAAATTAGCGGAGCTGGTGGCCTAGTCTTTCTACACGTCTTCGGCTTTGCTTTTGTTGCTTCGCCATTTGGATTGTCTTTTTTCTGTTCGTTTTCGCTTTTTCGGTGCCTTAACGGCTAATGAATGTTAGGGAAGATTGCAGACTGTAAGTGTTCAACAACTAAGGTGCATTTCCGAATGAGCCTTTCCACTGCATAGCTAGCAGAAAGATGGGCTCTAACTTAGCCTAATTGCAAAGCCAGTTGCCTAGCTTCAACAATCTCCTATCGACTTCTTTCTGGAATAGGAGCACTGAATAGTAGAGAAGTTATTATATTTCCGGCGGCAGTCGCATTACTTCGCGTGCATTTTAGGGATTGATACTTCTTTCACTGGACGTTACGAATATGCAGCCAACTCTTCGTCTTTCTCTACTATCTCCTCGGTTTCATTTTTTTATATGATCTATACGATTTAAGATTGAGCCGGAATAGCCTCAAGGACAAAGGACTTATCCCAACACCTTGAGGTCTGATCTACACTCCCGAAAGTCATGGACGGATCAGTTTTCCCTCTGGTCGACGCAATGTACTTATAACGATTCAGTGCATACTACCCGACCAATGTCCCGATGGTCTCGCTCCTGATGTAGTAGTTGTGCTACTACCACTTAGGCAGAGTCAGGCTCGCATTGTCAGAGAACTGCAGGCAGTTCAGGAGGCTTCTATAGTGTCCCGATGTGTCTCGGGTACTCACAGTTCACTCTTCATCGAAAAGCTTTCTCGAGGCCAGTACTTAGGACAATTTGTCAACCCGATTTGGCTGAATGGCTGGAAAGGTACTACAGATTTCTTTATAAAAGAGGGGACCAGAAATACGAACTGCTGAAACCACTAAGAAGGCTATGCTATTATTATTGCTACACCATAATCGAAGATAATCTCCAGTTTCGCATTGTGTTAAAATGAATGATGTACAGATGATGAACATGCAGAACAAAGAAAGACAAAAATTAGGATTCGATCCCAGAGCAGAGCACTTGGTGCAGATCGGAGTGGTATCTCCATCTTGAATGCACCTCCCACAGTATCGAAATTTGTACGTATTTCACTCCTATAGTCTCTGGCCAAATAGGAATTGAAAAAATCTCCAGTCAGAGCATGAGGAAGGAGGTTACACATTTAATTTGATAACCAATCTTACACAAAGCTGTGCTGTTCATCGGCATATGTAACACTACGCATTCAGTTTTCCTGATATTACTTTCTACACAATAATCCACATAATCCACATCACAAATGAATTGCGTGCCGCCAAGCATTTAGTGTTGATAAGGCGGCATAATAGGGATCTTCGGTGAAGTGTGACTAATCTAACTTTAATCGTGAACGGCCAAATCAGAGGCAGAATATTTAACAAAAATAAGTGAATAAGAAAATTCGTCATGTAGGCCTCACTTGCGACTAATCGCATACCCCCAATAAGCCGATACCGACGGAACGCATGCGTATGTAATGCCCTAGCAACTAAGCAATTGGAATTAAATGGAAACTGGGATCCAGGCCTCTCGTGCTGGCCGTTACTAAGTTCGAATTGTTTCATGCCAGCGAGGAGCGTCATTTCAAGATCAAATCGAAAAAGGACTAACACTCTCCTTTACACTCGCAAGACAAATTTGGAACCTGTACCGGCAACATGCCTGAACAAGGTGAACAAATTTCCAGGCTCCAGGAAGAGGTATTTCGTCCCTTCCATTGTTGGTGAAGAAATGATAAGAACTCCACTTACCTGTTGTATTCATCTCGACGGCAATTTCCTTCCACGCATTCCGGACATGTGTCTTGCTCGTGTAAAATCGATCCGTTTTGTCGTAGATCACGTTCCGAGCCTGCACCAAGCTAATCAGTTTGTCATCGTTCATCGACTTCTTAGCCATTGAATTGAGCCCGCAATAAACACACTTAATCCGTATTTACAAAACAAAGTAATTGTGCAGTACAATTTTCACTTTCGTCGAACCGCAAAAGCGGACGCTACGCAAATGCATTGCCCACCTCGCTCACGATTCTAAGTCGAGCCCCAAGCGCCAGAGCGCAGAGTATCGATGGAGACGAACTTTTCGTCCCCCCGGGTACCCACAGTATTCAGACGACCGTAGTTTCCATCAACATTCCCCTATACTTGTATGAAAAAGCGTAGATCGAATTTTGCACGATCGCCGTCTTTTGGTGCACAAAAAAAACAATTTCGTTCCGTTTTGCGTACACAACGGCGACACGCTCCCAGTTGGTGCTCCTCTCTGGGAATTAGGCAGAAAAAAAGCAGACAAACAACAAAACCGCGTGGAGCCAGTTAGCGTCTCTGGGCCTCATCTTTGGGGGCAGCAAGACGCGAAATCGCAATCATACTTAAAGTGGTCGAAGTGCGGATCGCGCACGGAGACGTGAGAACCTACACGCTACGATGCAACCATGGGGCACATGATGGGCACGGGAGAGCTTGCAAACTAGTCTACTGTCCCCACGTCCCCAAGCCCCGAGTGAATGGGACCATCCGTATACGGCGTCGTGCCTACGTAAATTGCCTCAAAGTGTTGGAAAAAACTGCGGAGCCGGATCTCGAAGACCCACTGATGGTGCACCGAAAAGCGGAGCAGAACCACTTCGCAACGGAGTAATTAAGAAGCGTCCAAACCTGTAAGACGAGTCAGGAACAACTATCCTTCACCCCATCCCCATTATCATAAAGAACAATTCCAAGCTCTAACTGATCCTTTAGATCGTCTACTAAGGGGCAGGCACTTGAGTTGAATGTGCTGGACTTGGTACCCAACGCGTAACCCATGCGGATCTGAGTCCCATTTACATCCTCTGACCACAAATTTGCATATGAAAATGTAGACATCTCTCGCGTATGTTTGTCCACCCGCCTCGGATTATAGAAGAATCAAGATCAAAACTAGTTACCGATCGGAAATGCGAAGAGGTTGCTTGCGTATGTTCTTGGCACTAAGTCATTCGCGGACGCACAGCTAGAAAACGCAAAATATTCCGCGATCTGTTATCAGAGACGGCTCACAGCCAGCATGAATACCAAATGAATTTTTTTCGTAGGAGGTTTTCTTCATTTTTGCATAACTATTGTGTAACGTCTTATCTCGACCTGGCTCAGTCAGAATCCATTCCACAGAGAATTCATTAATTTCTTTCCGCCAAATTATTCATCGATGATTATGGTGATTTTTAGGGTGAAAGTGTTGACAGTTATGTTATAGTCAACAATGGAGTTTGCACTAAACTTCTAAGAATGGGCTCTTCAGGAATGGAGCTTTTGCGGAAGGAGAGCAAATTTCGTTTGTTGCAAGCATCCTCTGCATCCCTCTGTATGAACTCGTCCATTCTCATAACAGGCGCATTCTCAAGTGGGGTGCACTATAGCACTTGATGCGAAAATGACTGCTTGCAAACAGTTGTTCTTGCTGGATATCGACGTACGCGATTTGCCCTTGTCCAGTGAGCGGATCTAATTGGCAACGGAAAGGACATCCAGGAAAATAAGCCAACCATTGAAGGAAAGAGAAAGGAACTGTTTACGGTACTGGCGGTTAGAAACCCTAGTAGGACACGGAGGAGACGGTTCCTTGGTGGAACCGAGAACTGCAAAAACTCAGGAAATCAACCAGGCGACTTCTAAATCGTGCTTGCAAAAGTAACAAGAACGAAGACTGGTTAAATTTCAGGAACTCACAACGTGAATATAAGAGGCTTGTTAGGTGTTCGAAACGAGACTCCTTTAGAGCGTACTGTGAGGAACTGGAAGGCGAAAGAGAGACTTCAAGGCTGTGCAGAGTCCTCAAAAGGGATGAGTCAGCCAAGTTAGATTCTCTTAGAAAATCCGACGGTACTTTCACGAGCTCCAGACTGGACTCAGTACAGACCCTCCTGGAAGTACACCACCCGGGAGAACGGGTGAGAGAAGTGGTAGGGGGAGAGTTGACGGTTCTTGCAACCCCTTCAACAAGCAAGCGTTGCAAGGGGAACTGGAAAACTGCGAAAGCGGTTGTTACCCATGAAAAGGTGAGAGCTGCCATACTGTCCTTTGAACATTTCAAAGCACCTGGCATGGATGGCATCTATCCGGCAATGCTAAAGGAGGGTATGGAGCATTTAGAGCGACCTCTAAGAAATATTTTTCGAGGATGTCTTGCTCTGGGCTACGTGCCTTCTTCTTGGCAACAGGCTAAGGTAGTTTTCATACCGAAACCTGGGAAAGATGACTATTCCAATCCTTCAGACAGATCAGCTTGACTTCATTCTTGCTGAAAGGTTTGGAGAAACTGATAGAGCGTCACATTCATGAAAACGCACTTAGGTTACACCCACTTAATGAAAACATGCTCACCAGCGTGGAAAGTCCTGTGAGTCTGCTGTTCATTCTTTGGTCATAAAGATAGAGGATCCAACTTTAAATGATGAGTACGCAATGGGGGTGTTTGTGGACATTGAAGGGGCGTTTGACTGTGCACCTTTTCAAAAACTTTGTGATGCCGCCAGAGCGCATGGTGTTGATGATGCTTTAATTAAGTGGATCCATGCTATGCTAACGCAAAGATTGCTGTGCGCTGAGGTAGGGGTCGATCGCTACCTGACTACGGAAGCAACGAAGGGCTGCCCCCAAGGAGGTGTGCTTTCGGCACTTCTGTGGAGTATGCTGATCGACTCACTGCTATGTGAACTGCAAAATTTGCCAATACACGCTCAAGCTTATGCTGATGACGTGGCTGTACTTGCTGTTGGTCGGGATCTTGGAACGGTGTGTAGGAATATGCAACGTGCCGTTGATTTGATAGACAGCTGGTGCCTTAGACATGGTCTGTCAGTTAATCCAAATAAAACCACAATGGTTTTATTCACAAAAAGGAGAAAACTGGATGGACTTTGTCTCCCTGAGATGAGGCGTACTACCCTTTAACTCTCCGAAGAAGTGAAATATCTGGGAGTCACTCTAGACAAAAAACTTCTTTGGAGCAAACATGTAGAGGTAAAGATGAAACGAGCTCTCACAGGTTATGGGCTGTGCAGACGAATCTTTGCCTCGACATGGGGACTCAGGCCTCATGTGGGAATGTGGATATACGTTGCCATCATTAGGCCGATGTTCGTATATGCATCCGTAGTGTGGTGGGTTAAGGTGAGACAAAAAGGTTTTCACCGTAAACTAGCCGCACTGCAAAGAACTATTTGTCTGGGTATCACTGGTGCCATGAGCACGACATCCGGCGCACCTCTGAATACACTACTCAATTTGCAGCCCCTGGATATATTTATTCAAAGCGCTGCAATGAGAGCAGCTCATAGGCTAATTCGATTAGATCTATGGGAAAACAACGGATGTGGGGGGTACAGAGCATTGGAAGAGTTACTGGGAGGACTGAATCCAATTCTTACAATGCCTTCCGATTCTCGTGTCCCCATACATCTGTTTTGTAGAAGATATGAAGTTACCCTGAAGCGTAGAGAGGACTGGGAAGACCCAGAGGAATGCGTGGAAGGATATACGGAAGTCTTCTACACCGATGGCTCAAAAACAGAAGAGGGTTCTAGAGCCGGAGTCTACCTCTCGAATAAAAACGAGAAGTGGGCTTTTCCTTTGGGACAATATGCAACGGTTTTTCAAGCCGAAGTTTATGCGATCCTAAGGGTGGCAAACTGGGTGATTGACGAGCGGTTGAAGGGCAGGCGCATCGCAATCTGCAGTGACAGTCAAGCTGCGCTGAGGGCATTGAGCAGTCCTTTGATCACCTCGAAAATCGGTCAGGAATGCAGAAACCGTTTGAACTCTATGTCTAGATTCAATACGGTGAAACTATTCTGGGTACCTGGTCATTGTGGCATAGAGGGAAATAAAATCTCGGATGCTTTAGCGAAAGAGGGGTCAATCTCCCCTATGCCGGGACCGGAGCCAGCAATTGGAGTATAAGTAGCATTGGCTAAATCTGTTTTCAAAAACTGGGAACAAGTTTCCCATAATGACAAGTGGCAGAGCCTAAATGCTGCTCGACACACCAAACTTTTCCTGCCAGAACCCAACATACGTACCGCAAAGTTTATCCTGTCGAAAAGCAGGAGCATTTGCAGGTGTATTGTGGGCATCCTGACAGGCCATAATTCACTAGCTGGGCATATGTTCAGAATAGGAATTACCGAAGATGATACGTCCCCTGTAATGAGGAAGCGAAATCCACGGAGAATTTCCTATGTGAATGCCCCGCCTATGGACGCATCAGGTATCAGATCTTTGGTGCAGATGTTCTCCAATTGCGACGGGTAGCATCACTAACGGAAATCCTGCGATACGTTAACGAATCCGGAATATTCCGTTAGACGGGGGAGGCGAGTACAATGGGCCAACACGGCCTGAGTGCTCAGAAGCTGTAGCTTCTCCCCCACCATACACACACCCACACACAGGAGGACAAACAACACCAGATGATGTTAGTGACATCCTAACATTTCCTATACTAAGGAAATAGAGATAAACATTTCTCTAACGAGGTAGAGGAAAGTCCAAAGGATGCTGGCAAAGTAGCGATGTATCTAAATCCATTCAGTGAAAGTTGTTTAACGTACGCTTGAAGTGAGGATCACAGAGCAGAAATTGCAGCAGTTGGAAAATTAAAAGAGGATTTAACTGACCTTCATCAGAAAACGAAAGCATTCTCAGCTAGGATTAACTAGTGTGTGTAATCAGAAAAGCGTAGCTCAACATCATGTGTAGTGCTACGCAAGGATACCGACTAACATACACGGTGCTTTGACTTCAACTCCGGCCAATGAAGGTTTTTCCCTGTTTCTTGGACGAATCAGCATGACAAAGAGTTATAACAGTTTGCATTTAAAGCCCACTCAACCGCGGCTGTTCAGTGCCATTGAGCTTTACATCCAGGCCGCCCAGGATGAGTTCATTGAGCGATGATTTAGTCCAACTTCCTCATGTAGAATGGACGATTCCGTAGCCTATATAACGACGAAATCTATGAGCGATACCATAATCCAGCCCGAAAAGTCTATAAGGGAAATATCTATCGTAGAAAAAGAAGACGAGGCAGACCCTGCCTGAGATGGAGCGATGGCATAGGCCAGGACGCCAGACAGCTTTTAGGGATATCGAATTGTTGGACCTCGACGCAAAACCGGGATGTCTGGAGTTCCTTATTAAGGCCGGCCTAGACCGGATACCAGTTGTTGCGCCGTTGATGATGATGAAGTCCAACTGCCCCCAGCTCACATGAATCATTCGGGAATGATAGCGAGAAACAACCTACAAAGCGGCACACGCAAACTGAGGTTGATATTTACATTTTATTGACCAAAAGAAAACGGAGACCCTAATCGGCAAATGACACAAAAATAGCCAAACTAAGTGAAGGCAGCAATAGTGGAAATAGCTTGGGAAAGATGATGGAATCAGGTAGGAAAGTAATACTTCCCTAAACATCAAGTCGCTGTGGAGTGGCTGGCTAATTAACACGGATTCGTCGGGCTCATTGTTTTATAATTATGTTCTATGAATAATAGATAATCTCAATCTCTGGACAAAAGTAGCGGAAAATTTGTCTGAATTCCACAATTTTTGACCCCAATGAACATCGAAGTCCGTTGCGCCAACTTTTGTCCCAAGTGGTTCCGCGGGTTTTCCTCCGGTCTTATCGCATCTCAGCTTATGAAACCACCACGGATGCATCGTCAACAACAAACACAATTTTAACATCAGCGGCATCTTCATCACCGTCAACAGCAGGCTCCACTAACGACTGCAGAAGCAAGAAGCAGAAATTCACGGCCACAATCTCCGTCACTCGCTGGAGTTTGCCACTTCAACAATAGAAGCTGAAACAACAGCATCCGCAAGTTAGGTCATTCAAGGTACTTATAGATTTCCATTTAGTGCATGCTAATAAGGTATTAGACGATGACGGCTTTACGGTTTCTTACCAGGGAAGAGGCAAATCGTCAGACGCTGCCTCACCTCTGCCCTGGGAGCGGCGTAACCGAAGCGGCTCGCAGATGTTAAGTGCTTCTTTATATAATTCGCAGAACATGACTACGAATTATATTGAGGGCAAATCCGTCTATAGTATTGACCGAAGCTTGGCCAAAGCTGACACATTTTTTTTGAGAATTGCAGGGTCCTAAGTCCGCATCAATTTGATGTCGGACCGGACCAAATGGGGAGCATGGGGAGCATCTGCGAGCCGCTTCGGTCACGATGCTGCCAGGGCGGAGGTGAGGGAGCGTCGGACGATTTGCCTTTGCCTGGTAAGAAACCGTAAAGCCATAATCGCTTAATATTTTTAAAGTTTGGGTACTAAGTCCTAAACAAGGGGTCCGTGGACTAAAAAAAGAGGGAGTAAGTTGCTCCCCATTTGGTCCGATCTGGCATCAAGTTGATGCGGACTTAGAACCCCGCAATACACAAAAAAAATATGCTAATAAGGGTTTCGAGGCACTCGGGGTACCCCTACAATATTTGGTCTACGTTATCACAACGACAACAATCGCAACAACGGCAGCTTCAGGAGCAAAAGCATCGGCGTCGTTGACATCGGGCAAGTTCCAGTGTGTTCATCTGACTGTGCATGCTATGTGAAGTGGTATTCCATGCTTGCAGCGTTTCATCGCCGAGAGCGCTGGCAGATTCCCGTAGGTTATTTGAGTTTAAAATATTTGACTATTTTAAATATTTGATTATTTTAAAGATTTCGAACCAACAAGTTGGGCAGACTGTGTCTCTGTCGCCCAGTTGGTTTTCTTGATTTTCATTCCGCTGTCGGCAGTAGGACTTGAATAATCCCACTCCGGATGTGAGTTCCGCTTTGGTGATTGTGCTTTTCGTTCGTAGTGGGGTTCGGACGACTCTTCATTTTTCTTTTCTAGGCGATTCATGTTTTTTTTCTTTTACGAATGTCAATCAATAACAGCACGGCAAACGCCTCCGCACTACAGTGGCGAGACGAGTACCACCCTTTTGGCGACTTAACCCAAAGGCCTGGTTCCTGCAATTGGAGGCGCAATCGTCCTAGCGGGCTTTACTGCTGATGCCACGAATCACGCGCTCGTCGACCTGGACGAGGAGTCGATAGGGCACGTCGCCGGCATTCTGGAGAAGTGGTCCTACTTGAAATTAAAGGACACCCTCTACAGCGACTGTCGGTAAGTGAGTCGGCAAAGCTGAATCACTTGCTACCTGTCCTTAGGTGACCGCTCCCCGAGACAACTGCTGCGTGAGATGAAGCAGTTGGGCGGGGATATGGTTGGTCATCTTAGCCTGTGCGTATCCGGATCGTTGGAGGTCTTAGCAAACACTGCTGATAAAATCCACGAGGTGCACGCGCGCCCGGTGTTCATTGAAGTGCCGTGGGAAACTACGGGCCAAATTCTTGAGGTGCAGCAGACGGTGGCAACCCTCGCAGCTACCGTCTTCAAACTAGCGGCAACAGTTGGAGCTTTGCGTTCGGGTGGTAGGTCCAGAACTCGTTCGCAGTTCGCCAACCGAAATGGACGATCGGGTAGTCAGACGTCGGGGTCTTCAACGAGTCCTGCAATTTGTTGGTACCACCGTATCTTTGCCGACAAACCAAAGAGATGTGCCAGCCCGTGCCCGTTCACGATTTCAAAAAACTAAACTCGTTGGGAGCTCCGGTGGTGGCTACCCAGTACGCAGCTCCACACCGCTTAACAATTTTCGATCCTTTGAGTAAGTGCTATTACCAGAACGACACAGACGTCTCACTTCTCCCGGAATCACGGAATCACAAACTGATTCCGCATCAACTCAAACTAGCGGCGGCAAATTCTTCAACCATATATACTTACGGCTACAGGTAAGTGGACGTAAGTCTGCGACTTCAACGTTCTCATGGCGTTTCGTAGTAGTGGACATCAGTAGTCCCATGTTAGGCGCAGACTTTCTAAAAGACAATGGGTTGCTAGTGGATTCGCAGAATACGTCTCTTATAGAACTCGTAACTTCGCTCAGGTCTTCAGGAAAACTTCTCATTTGCTCTACCGTCAGTCGTTCGATCATTTTTGAAGCGGTAGCCGACCCTCACAGTCGTGCGCTTCTTAAACATACTGCAATATAACTACCGAAAGTAGTCTCTCGCAGCCAGCTGAGCATGATATACAGCACCACATCCACATTACTGGCTCTCATATTTTCTCGGAGGTGCGTCCATTGCCACCCCAGAATGTTGCTGTTACTAGGAAATAATTTGACACACTTTTAAAGGTATTTGCAGATCATCAAATAGCTGTTGGGCTTGTCCATTACACATGGTTTCAAAGTCCAACGCCGATTGAAGATCATGTGGTGATTACAGACGTCTGAATGTTCAGACCATTCCAGACCGCTATCCTATACCACTCATCCACGACTTTGCGCATAACCTCGCTAATTGATGTGTTTTCGCGACCTTGGACTTAGCCAAGGTGTACCATCAAATCCCTGTAGCTCCAGAAGATATTCCGAAAACGGCAAGCCAAGGCGTACCATCAAATCCCTGTAGCTCCAGAAGATATTCCGAAAACGGCAAGCCAAGCCGTACCATAAAATCCCTGTAGCTCCAGAAGATATTCCGAAAACGCCAATATGTACACGTGGGCTTCAAATGCTACCGGACGACTGTATCCCACCCGCAATCCAATGGGATGCTGGAACGCTGGCATAGGGCACCGAAGGCCACTATAATGGCATACGATGCTCCTCGTGGTCGCAAGTCCTGTCTTTCGTTCTACTTGGCCTACGTACAGCCCATCGCAAGGAGTTTGCCGCCAGTTCCGCCGAATTGATATGTGGAGAGAATTTGAGACTCCCCAGCGATCCTGTGTTCGACTCCTGGTTCTGGTTTTTTGCATTTGCTCCGGGACACCATGACAAGATTTAAATCACTCCCGCCATACCGTCATTCTTCGACGAGGGTTGACACCCTCAGACATTTGGACGTCTGCACACACGTCTTGGTTCGCGTGGATACTTCCCGGAAGACCTTGCAGCCACCATATGATTACCCATATGAAGTGCTGAAAAGAGGGGATCATTTCTTTAGGCTTGACGTCGCCGGCAATCCCAAGAACATCTTCGTGTCCAGGTTAAAGCTTTTTGTCTCTGGAGCTCAGGTTTCGGAGAAAAGGGGTGCACGGCGCTTGGATTTGATCTTTGCCCCTAAATTTGGCGGGCCAAGAGTCGGGTTTGCCGCTGAAGTACGGTATCAGCTGGGGGTAGAGTAATGTGGAGGCACAGGCTAATTAACACGGATTCGTGCGGGCTCTGCACGGGAACGATCCAATCCACCACGAAGTGAAATTCAGCTGCCTGAGTGGCTCGCCTACCTGTGGGTAGGTGAGAGTAAAAAGTCAGTGAGAAGAAAAGAAAAAATGAAAAAGCTCAGTCATGTTTTTCTCTTCTGTACTTACTAACTCATCCGTAATTTATATATTAATTAGATATTTACATAATTCAAAGGTGACTGTTATAATTATGTTTTATGAATAATAAATGATCTCAATTTCTGGACAAAAGTCATCATCATCAACGGCGCAACAACCGGTATCCGGTCTAGGCCTACCTTAATAAGGAACTCCAGGCATCCCGGTTTTGCGCCGAGGTCCACCAATTCGATATCCTTAAAAGCTGTCTGGCGTCCTGACCCACGCCATCGCTCCATCTTAGGCAGGGTCTGCCTCGTCTTCTTTTTCTACCATAGATATTGCCCTTATAGACTTTCCGGGTGGGATCATCCTCATCCATACGGATTAAGTGACCCGCCCACCGTAACTTATTGAGCCGGATTTTATCCACAACCGGACGGTCATGGTATCGCTCATAGATTTCGTCATTGTGTAGGCTACGGAATCGTCCATCCTCATGTAGGGGGCTAAAAATTCTTCGGAGGATTGTTCTCTCGAACGCGACCAAGAGTTCGCAATTTTTCTTGGTAAGAACCCAAGTTTCCGAGGAATACGTGAGGACTGGCAAGATCATAGTCTTGTACAGTAAGAGCTTTGACCCCATGGTGAGACGTTTCGAGCGGAACAGTCTTTGTAAGCTGAAATAGGCTCTATTGGCTGACAACAACCGTGCGCGGATTTCATCATCGTAGTTGTTATCGGTTGTGACTTTCGACCCTAGATAGGAGAAATTGTCAACGGTCTCAAAGTTGTATTCTCCTATCCTTATTCTTCTTCGTGTTTGTGTTTGACCAGTGCGGTTTGATGCTGTTGGTTGATTCATCTTCGGTGCTGACGTTGCCACCATATATTTTGTCTTGCCTTCATTGATGTGCAGCCCAAGATCTTGCGCCGCTTGCTCGATCTGGATGAAAGCAGTTTGTACGTCTCGGGTGGTTCTTCCCATGATGTCGATATCGTTAGCATAGGCCAGTAGTTGGGTGGACTTGAAGAGGATCGTACCTCTTGCATTTACCTCAGCATCACGGATCACTTTCTCGAGGGCCAGGTTAAAGAGGACGCATGATAGCGGATCCCCTTGTCGTAGACCGTTGTTGATGTCGAATGGTCTTGAGTGATCCTGCTGCTTTTATCTGGCCTCGCGCATTGGTCAGGGTCAGCCTAGTCAGTCTTATTAATTTCGTCGGGATGTACAAAAGTAGCCAAAATTTATTTGTGAATCCCACACCGCCACCGACATATCTTCGAGAAAGAAACACCCAAAACTCGTTAATAAATTGGAGAAGTTGACGGATAAAAATGCGCTTCATGTACATGGAGTCAAAATTCAAATTTACGGCGAAAACCATTTTAGAATGGCCGTGGCTGAATTCGAAATAGTAGGAAAACAATTTTATACAGGGTGCGGCGCGGGAACTTCCTTATTTGAATTGTGCGCCACACAGCGGCCATTAATCTTATGAAAGAGACTGTCGAGAAGATACGGAAGGCGATTTTGAAATCTGCCAAGCGATCTATACGAAATCATTAAGTTACTCTTAGGATTTCTCTTCGCACAATAAGACGAATTCTTCACGAAGACCAAAAAAGGTCATCCATACAAACTGGCAGTGGTGCGAAAACTTAATACACGCGATTTCGATTCACGAAAATGGGCTTGTGAAGCCTTTTTCGAAAACCTGGCTCATGACGCGTTTATGTTCTTCAACGATGAGACACATTTTTATCTGTCAGGATGCGTTATTGGAGTGGCACGAACTCCGAAAACTTCACGATCAGCCCATGCGTGCAGAAAATGTGACTGTTTGGTGTACATGATTGAAAGCTAACTTTATCGGACCCTGTTTTTTTTTTTTAAAGAAAATGATAAGGCAATTACAGTTATTATTATTCTGTAAAGGGGCAGTCGTACCGCGTCCTTAAAGAACCCAATTTTACTGGTTATAGTGTACCTATTAATGATAGTATCTCAAACAAGTCTATCACCGTTAGGAATTTTAGTATATTCCCTACTTCCACATCTTTCAACTTTGCATCCAGTATTAAGCGTCCTCCCAGATGCCTCGACCTACTTTGCACAAGTGCCGGACACTGTCCCAGAACATGTACATGTTTCATCACACTCCGGACAGAATCTGCAAGCAGTGCCCTAGATATCCCTAGCTCCCCTATGTGATAGTTTAGCCACCAGTGACCGGTGAAAATTCTCACTATAATTCAGAGGTTCTTTTTGGTCAGGTTTACGCAACCCTTTGTGCGCTTGGTTTCGTATCCGCCAATAAGCACCTTGGACCGCTCCATTCCTGGTAGGCTCACCTAGTATACTTCCCTCAGGCGTTCCTTTTCATTTTTTAATGCCATAGCCAATGAATCCCGTTGCGATTCTACAGAAGAGTTCTAGCCCGTGTAAAGGTGTCCCCGTTCCTTTTTTGGCGTAGTCAGTCTCTCAAGATATTCCCATACCCGTTTAGAGATCACCTGGTTGGATCTAAGTGCCTTGA
This sequence comes from Hermetia illucens, assembly GCF_905115235.1. Taxonomy (NCBI): domain Eukaryota; kingdom Metazoa; phylum Arthropoda; class Insecta; order Diptera; family Stratiomyidae; genus Hermetia; species Hermetia illucens. Next base: position 42,472,206 of record NC_051852.1, read on the forward strand.
TCGCCGCTTGGCTGTCGGTGAGAATAGCAATGTTTTCCCCTGTAGTTCCTTTTGAGATTAAAGGAAGCACATCTGTCTATGGCGTATATTTCCGCCTGGAATATGCTAATGTGCTTACCCATTGGCTCCAACTACATTTTCCTTGGACCAATGACACCGTCACCCGCTCTCTCTGCTTTGAGGGATCCGTCAGTGTATCAAGTAATCAGTTGCTGGTTTAAACCGCATGCCACAGCCACGCTGTCCCTGTTTGCGCTGTTATTCCAACGTGTTTTAAACTTCTTATCGAAGTGGAACCTCGTTGTCATATTATCCCTTGGTATCAATAATTCGGGATACTGCCCAAAAAGAATATCAATATTCCTTCGATTTAGGCAGCTACTCGCCTCACTGATACTCCTGGCCATCCCGAAGATTTCTCTCTCTGCCTGCCTTTGTATGTGCAGATGGAGAGGGGTTAATCCCAGAAGGACCTCTAGGGATGCCGTTGGGCATGTCCTCATTGCCCCAATGATACACACATAAGCCAGTCTTTGGAGTTTGTGTAACTCGCTGGCTTGTATGCTGAGTTCAGTTCTTTCTGCCCAGATTACCGCCCCATAGGTAATCATTGGCCTTACTATTGCAGTGTACATCTAAAGTAGTATCGTCGGACTGCAACCCCATTTTATTCCTGCTATGGAGCTACAAGTCATCAGAGCCCTCTTAGCTTTTCGACATGCGCTTTCCAGAGTAATTTTTGATCTAGCGTAATTCCCCAATATTTGACTTTTTTTTCTCGTTTCACTTCAATTTCATGTAACCTTATGGCTCTCAAGTGATCAAGCTTAGGATTCCTAGTGGATGGTACTATGGTGGTTTTGGCTGGATTTAACCGCAAACCCACCTTTCTACACCAGGCACTAGTAACCCTTAGTCCAGTTTATATTCTTTCAGATAGAGCATCCTCATATTTGCCCCTACAAATTAAAACACTGTCGTCCGCGTAAGCCTAGACCTGCATTCCAGTATTTGTTAGCACGTCCATGAGTTGGTCCACTACCATGCTCCACATAAGCGGCGATAGTACCCCGGCCTGTGGACAAGCTTGAATAGTATTCATGACAATAGAATTCGTACCTGTCGGTACTTCTATATGCCTATTCTCTAGCAGTTCTGTATTTGGAAAGAGAGACAAGTAAAATTGGACTGAAGATAAACACAAAAAAAAAACAGAATTCTCAAGCTGAAGAGTCATCCCCATCTCCCTATCTGTATAAATAAAAATAAAACTAGGTAGCTTGCTCCTACTACAATATATCATTCTTCATTCAGTTGCAGCAGTTCACGGAATGTGTTTTTTGTTTTGTTCTAAAAATTTCTGTGTTTAGTTGTTTGTGTTTGTAATCCAATGTCTGATTGAACAATCCAGGGAGTCGCGTATTAATTAATGTCGATGCACTACATGGGCAGCACCTTTTACCAAAACATAAAAAAGTAAATTATCCATTTATAACTGCTGATTTAAATTGACAACCGCTATTTTGTATATTTAGCACCCACAATGTTCCGATCTCACAACGAAAAACGGATTCAAAAATAGAGGTCGGTGTGTCCGTCTCCACTTTGTACGTCCGAGATACCAAAATCTACTGGCGTTTCCAAACTGAAAGAGATACCCAAATCGTTACTTATGATGAACATCTCATAAGAAGGGGCCTTCTAGTGCTAATCGGCAAAATCCTTCTTCCAGATGAAATTATATATGGCTGCTGTTCACCCCTTGGATATAGCGCGTCAACCAGATCCACGCGCATCGCACCCGGTCCGCTGAAATGCGCTTTAATTCCCACCCATGACTTCTCGAGACATCCCAATCCTCCGTCAGCAATGGATTTCCGCCCCTCCCACTTCTGCCTTCCGATCAGGTCGCTCACGAGTAACTGATCTGTGCACCGGCCAAGTTCTTTGTTCGAGATAGTATTAGGCCAGCGTACTCCGGTGATACGTCGCAAATAGATGTTCACGAAGGCTTGGAGCTTTTATATGATAATGGAGATCACTTTTCATGGACTACTCTTATATAGCAACCAAGAAAATACATTAGCACAGAACAGTCTGAACTTAGTTTTGTGATAACTGCATTTCGAGAACTGCTACTGTCGGCGGAAACCACGCTTCCTAGATATACAAATTGATCGGCAACTTCGATATTCTGTCCATTAATGCAGATAGGGAGAGTGCGATAATCCGTCAGACTGAAAACCTTTGTTTTGTTGGTGTTTATCTTCAATCCAACTCTACTTGCCATTTGGTCAATATCCATGATCCCGTTAAAGAGCAAACAGATGTCATAAGCGTTAGCTAGTGTTAAGGAAGGATGTCATCGTCCTCTTAAATTCCTTCACGCCCTCCGGACAAGGCAGCATGAAGAACGTCACCGATAGCAAAGAGAAACAAAATCGGTGGCAAATTACAATCCTAGTGGACTTCACTTTGGATCTCAAATTCCTCTGAAATTTTACCTTGAGGTAGCAAGTGACATTTTACTCCTCCTGCGTAGAGCATGCCAGATACACCCCCTGTTCACGCTGTCGAAACCTTACTCGAAATCAATGAGTAGATGAAGCGAAGATCTAAACTTCACGCAGGGTGTTGATGTGCTCAACGCAGGAGGATCTCTAGTGGAAACCCGCCTGCTCTCTTTCGATCAAGCTTTCGAGATGTTTTTTAATGCGAACCAGGATTTTTTTAGCTATTATCTTTGCGACAGTATAGATCACGCAGATAGCAACCATTTCATCCACAAAAGGCGGAACTTCGCCGGGTGCGACACAGTTAAAAACCGCGGTGAAGTGTTCCTTTCACCTCTTCAGCTGCTCATCGTCGTGGATGAAGAGTCAAACATTAAGGTCGTTCACAGGACTATAAAAAGATCTGCGACCGCATGCAGGTTCTTTCGGGATGCAGCATCTTTTGCTTCCCTGATCAGCTTAATAACAAATTCCACGCCCCTACGCTGAACTTCCCGAAATTTCGCACGGGATCGGAGTTAGAGGAGGCAACCATCACTTACAGCGGTCAGCCTTTAATTCCTCCCGTTCATCGATCCGCTTCCATGACAACCAAATCGTAAGACGCCCCTTTAGGAAGTGGCCGACGACCTGTGTAGTACCCGAGAGAAGAGCATTTTTGATGGCGAGTCAATGCCCATTGATATTCTCAGACGGGTTACTCAGTAAATCTACCGTACGATAATTAAGATAGCTCTTCTACTGTTGAGCGACAGCTGGATCTTACAGGTGGCCGATGCTGAACTTGGAGAATGACAGTTCCAACCCTGAGAGAAGTGTCGGTAGGAACACACAAGCGAAGATAAGCGACCATCAGTTGTTGATCCCTTTCGAGGATGATGTTAGCGCCTCTCTTGCTACGCAAATCCAGGAGACAACTCTTAAATCTTCTGCTGATCGCGAAGTGGTCAATCTGATCAGTCGCACGGTGTCGGTCGGTTGCAAAAACTGCCGAAATCCATAAATTTTGCCTGGCCGATGTCCTCAATGGGTTCCTATGCGTGCTAACCCTAGGTCTCCAAATTAAATACGCATTCTCGTGCAGTGCTGTCAGACTCCGTGAATGCGCATGCTGGACAATTAAGTCCCATAACCGTAGTAACATCGTAGACGAAGTAACTCTGGAACTCTGAGCGTTTTCCGGGACAGTGTAGAATACCAGCAATGTGTTGCAACGTTTATGTCACATTATTCTTTACTGACGGATCAAAGATAACCTGTGAAGTCAATGTGGTGGTATCCTCGGATATACATAATATAGCTTAATTGTACGGCCTACCAAGAGTGTATTTCAAACGTGTATTCGACGACTAGAGCATGATTCGAACCCCAAGCGTAACAGTCATGCTGACCGACAACCAAACAGCTGTATTCAGTGGCGGGTGGAACAACGCAGAGGCATGAAATTTGCAACCGTTTGCGTTGAAAACGGAGAACACATTAAGCAGCTAAGAATCGACATATAGCAATTAAGGAAAGAATCATGAGTGCATATTGCCTAAATTAGGACCACCTTGTACCCTCACCCGGCCAAAAAGGAAATATTCTGTAATCCATTCTACAAATGCTCACAAAAGTCTTCGATAATTTTTGAAAATAATCAAATTCTTGCTCGCTGATCAATGTTCTCTTTGCATCCAGCCTGAAATATCACATAAACCCTATCTGGATGCACTTAGTTCTCATGATCGGTTTCCACGAAATAAGGGGTTATTTTCGCAGGAAAATAAGCAGCAATGATCGCTGCTCATACTCTAAACGTAATAGATATCTAAGTTTTGCATTTACCCTCACGCTTCGAAGATAAAAAAGCATGGCATACCTATATGATCATAAAGACAGCTCTCTCTTGTTGAATTTCTCGTAAAAAGTAGGAAATTCATGAACGCCAAAGGTCCAACTCTCTCAAATCTCATTGTCAAGATGGCCGGAGAAGGCATCAAGGAATTTCACCTGAAGATACCAACCCAATCAATATCATGGTTCGAAAACTATCGCCACACTGATTATTAAAAATAAAGAGATTCTTGTTCAAACAGGTGATTAGAAAGCCTTAAGACGCTCAAATGTCCAAGTCTATGAGGACTACCACGTATGATCCTGAAACAAAGTGCTGAAAAACAAAGAACGAAAAGAAAAGGCGAATCTATGGCGCGTTTGGCATTTATGCCTTCCATTTAATTTATTTGCATAAAATAATCATCTTGCATACAGCATGTAACACACTGTCCAGTTTGAGGTCTTCAATACTATATTTCTAGAAAAGAACAAGAACAAAATGGTGGACCCTAGGATCTAAGTATGATACATAGGTTTAAAAATACTCAAGATTTTGCAGAGAAACATATTCAACTATTTCTATCATCTTTCATCGCACACTCGCCGCTCTTTCGTGCTCCCTCGAAAAGGTAATTGCTAATCGTATGATTGTATATATAAAATTTAAATTCCGTAATTATCCCTAATCATTTAAACAATTTCATATTTATCAACAAACAGGAATGTCTCCGAGGAGTATTTAACCGGGGTCTCATCATCCACAGTGACAATATCGTGGGCTCGTAGATCGGCATATGATGTTTTCGACGCGAAGCTGACCTGGAGGGAAGGGGTAAATGTCAGAAACAGAAAATCCTATTTGAGATAAGTAATTTTATTAAAGTACCTGTAGCGGGAAGAAATCTCCAGGTATCGATGATGCCACACTGAACTCAAGTGATCCTGCTTTGTTGGAAGCGTCAATGATTGGCAAATTCCATTGGAGCAAATGCCTTCGTGAGTCGTAGTTGTAAGTTCCATCGCATTCACCGACAGCTGGTTGTACGCCCATGCTGTGTTGGGGGTTTAGTTTAATTTAGAAATTCATTTGAGTTGTACTGCCACAGAGAGATACTTACGGTAACGGAATCGCTATGCAAACATCCTGCAATTCAAGCCTAGTGTGTTCCAATTCGTATTCAATGTTGACATCGCAGCCACCGTCTCCATTCTCGGAGGGCCAACAATTTACTGGAAATAAGCAAACAGTGATCAAGCCTCTATCATTCATTAACGAGCTTTAGTTATTGACTTACTGGTCAGTGGAATAGCTGACTCATCCTGTGTCTGATAACGCCACTTCAGCACACCGACATCCGTGTTGAGTGGAAACGGTTTAGCCGGATTTTTCAATCCAATTAAACCTTTCGTCTTAAACAACTCCTTGTCAACGTTTGGATGCGTTTGAAGTTGAATGCCCCGTTGGTCTGCATTCTCCAATTTCACTTTAATACGACCGAATTTCTCGTCTGAGATTCGAAGTGTTAGAAGGCCTGAAAGCTCGAAGGTTTGCAGCCCACCATCACGTCCAAGACGAACGACCAGTTTGTCTTCAAGCTTCAAGTGTACACTGTAGAAATACGAAAGTTAAATTTTTCGATAATTCATAAAACCAGGATAAAGACCAGATGCTCCGATAGGAGTTTGAGAATGGTTCCCTCAGTTACCTTTCAGTATGAATATCAGAAGCAATTTTCGGGCGAGCTACAGCAGCCGCCGCGGTTGAGGCTGGTGTCAACGTTGAAATTTTTTCCCCTTCACTCTTCAATTGGTCAACAAATGAGTCGACGTCCTTCGATTTTCCGCCCAGTTTCAAAGCGTTGCGTGGTTGTGATGGTTTTCTAGGAGAAACATAGTCATAAATTAAGTCCTCTCAATTTATAACCAATGCCCAACGTAAAGATTATAGAACCCATTTCATATTGGTAAAGACAAAGATATTCCCTTACATATAAACACAAAACAACCAAAATGTACTCACTGCAGTTTTATGCTTGGCTTAATCTCAATATTTTCAATTGATGGTGCACTGATATTGGATCCACCTCCAATACCGCCACTCGACCCAAATCCATCTGAAGAGAAGCCACCGTGTCCACCACGGCCGATGTTTCCACCTCGTTTGGCCGATTCCATTCTTTGCCTCTGCAACTCCTTCGCTTTTTCGCGCATCTTCTGTTTGGCTTCGCGTTCCTGTGTTTGCCGTACAGCTTGGTATACTTTCTCTTCGTGCGAATCCATTTCAACAAATGTTTTGATCTGGGCCAAGTTGACACTTTCGCGATAGCCCAAAGCAACGATTTCATCGAAGGCGAAAATAAGATTGAATGCATTGTCGAGAATTTCCTTTTCCTCAAGAGAGTGGCAGTATTCGGGGATCTGGAATGAATTGAGGATTTGTAGGTCGGAAGTCAAATAAACATGTTCAAGTCTACTTTAGAGGAAATGAACCCCATTAAAAACTTTCTTGGATATGGTTGGTAAAGTGGGAATTAAACATGGCTACTAACTGAATGCCAGAAAGTAGATAGAAGAAAATTTAATCGCTGTTTTCAATCCAATTTCCCTTCCCTTGCTCGAGATTATCTCATAGGACAATATTCCCAGCAGACGTGTTGCTCGCATCTGGTTATCGAAGATCCGCATGAAGAAGGACAAGTTCGTCCCAATCCTGTGCCTTAAAAACGCTAGGTTCCTCATAGACCGATAGGTGGTGATTAAAGAGTTCTCCTCCGTTTTGACTCCGCATAAATAGGGAATGATTGGAGGCACTGAAAATACGGACTACACAAAGATCAAAGTGTTTCACTCTGGGAAACCGTCCCGGTCAATACCACCAACGAACTGTTGAAGGTGATGTTAATCGAAGATCTGACTGAGAAATACGATCCCGGTATACATGCAGATCATATTGAGGATAGCAGCAGAACCATCAAAGAGCTCCAAAGGAAATATTACAATTTATTCCATAGCGCAAGAGACAATAATCTGGACAGGCATAGGGCATGTACCTTCGCAAGCAAGGTCCTACACCCGTTTTTATGTCCGAACCTGAGTTCCAGCAAACTGTCAAACTGGAGCGCATGTAAATCTCCTCAGCCGACCGGTCAGTACCACCGGAAGAATTGCAACATCTGACATCTATCACTACATCGAGAAAGCCAACCTGTTAATACACTGCGATGCCAATGCAGGGCATATATTATTAACACAAACCTATCGGTACGTTGCCGCTGTTACACCCCGATCCCCAAGTCTTATATATCACCCTACTTACAATGAGATTTTCATGGTAACTAGATAATTTTCAGTTTGAATTTCGCTGGAGAGGCTTCCAACCCTTTTAGAAATCGCAGGACGAGTAACTCGCGGAAGTTGAGCCAGGTTATATTTACCAGTACCCCAATTGAAACATCTGCACGACAACCAACTAGAGTGAAAAGTAAGTGCTTTGAAGAAGCCATTCGAAATCGCATTTAAGGTCTCGTGCTCGGCAAAATACAGCAAAAAGACATTGACGTGGTGAAACAAAGATCTGCCCAATCTCAGAAAGCTTATCAGGAGAGTCTTCAATATTTACTTTAGGCCTAAACATCTGCAAGGACTACCTGAAGAATTATATGTTTACCATCAAGTAGCGGAACTGGCTGAAGTATTGTCAAAACATCGAAAGTATTAGTAATACTGCGAGGTTCAGTAAAATCCTCGTAGAGATTTATCAGAGATTTATTTCGTTCAGACATGTACCGTACTTCTGGAGGTTTTTATACCAAAAGCAAGCAGATGATTCCATGAAGAACTTTCATAAAACCAGCCTCATCTCTTTCGTGTGCCAGACGCTAGTGCGGGCCCTAGACATACACTTAAAGACGATCAAGAGGTATTTAGCAGCCTTCTTGGATATATCTCTCTTTGCTAAAAACTAAATTAGTCCAGTCTGATCTGGCAAGTAGCCACTTGACCAGAGCTATGAGTAGAGGGACGCCTCTAAGTGACAAGAGAAGACTTCCCTCCACAATCCTGGTTGATAGTGATGAATGAAATTCTACTGACAGTGGAATGAAGCGGAGTGATGTTGGTGTTAGGCATGTTCTCCTCCGTTATGAGCGAGATTGTGGAGGGTGCTTGGGAATAGGTTCACCTTTGGGCTGCAAGATGCGGACTCAGCATAAATCCAACTAAAATGGAGCTGATACTATTTACTATCAAGGTCTTAAGTTAAATTGGAGACTAACTTTAGAACTGAGTAATAAGAAAGCCTATGAAACCCTCGACGCCTGCGACAAGGCCTTTGTGACCAAATGAGGCCTCCAGCCGAGAATGTTACTTAAGATTTACACAGCCATGGTTCCCCCATGTAACGTATGTTTCTATTGTGAGGTGTCTGAGCAGGAAACACAATGGGAGCAAGTTTAATAGGACCCAAAAATACCGCATGTGTTATTGAAGTTCTTTATATACTTCTAAACCTCCTTCCCCTGGTCGTCCATATTAAATATTTATCGTGCAGTGCTGTCAGACTCCGCGTGTTTGGATGTTGAACAGAAAAACTGTAGAACGATAGTAACATTCTAGATGAAGTATCAGGAGGACTCTTGGAATTCCCAACGAATTACGCCAAACTTAAACCAAGCTTTAAGACTCGGACTGTGGACTGTGGGCTTTCTAACTATGGAAGAATGAAAGACAGACGATGCATTGCGAGGTTATGGGACAGTATCCTTTAACGACGGATCAAAGACGGTCTGTGGAGTCGGAGTGGGAGTATTATCGGATCGGGCGACATTCTCAAAGCCACAAATTTCAGTTATATAGTAATATAAAGGAAATAAGCAAATTGACAAAGTGGCCAGGCGGGGCTCCGCTCTGGACGGTCTCTTGGTGTGCACAATCGGCGTCTGGTTGAGAGTGGAATCACACTACTTAACAGTTGATCTGGACCTCCTACAACAAAACACAATCACGAGAATTTTTGGCCCACACGCGTACGCGACTGTTTGTACGGGGCCCAAGTCACATTTCGAAGTTGCGGAGAGGAGGGAGAAACCCTCGGATACCTCCTTTACGACTGCCCAACTAAAGCCAAGCTGCGGTCACTAGGTAAACAATTCTTTGGCAACCTCAAAGAGATCTCTGGTTCTAGAGCGAAGGGGTAATTCGTCTCGAACAGTTCGGGCTGCCTCTTAAGATCTGAGCGGACTAGATTGTGCCCCATTTAGTCCTTCTGACAGCAATTACGCTTTAAACAGTTTGTGGCATCAAAACTACACGCCATAACGCTATTGGGCTCTTCGCCTACCCTTATATATGGCACATTGTCCAAGCACAGAGCCTGCGTTAGCTTCCCTTATGAGTTGCATCCGCAACCGCTCACAAAGTGAAAGAGCTTCGACCCCTCTCCCACATCGTACGGTCAACACCAACCGCTTACATAATTTAGTTGTCATTCGACGGTGTAGAACTATCTTCCTCATCTTGCAAAGCTCGTCTGAGAATATTGATGAACATTGGGCTGCCGTTGAAAATGATCTTTTCTTAGGCGTTGCTTACTTCGTGGAACATGCTCCGCAGAGGCGTCACAAAACCTGGTTGACTGCGGGATCTTGGAAGCCGACCGATGAACGCAAGGGGCTGAAGGCTCAATTGATTACTGTTAGTTGCCGCAAGCGTTATGCGCTCCAGCTCCGATGCCGTGACAAATCTCGAGAAGTGAAGCCTGGTGTAAGCCGTGACAAAAGGAAATTCACTATTGCGCTTCTCAGGGAAGCAGAAGCTGTCCAAATAATAATAGAACCGTGTTTCACGTCGTGAAAAAAAATTCTTTTAAGGTCTTGTCAAGGACGTTAACGATCGGCTTTTCATTAACGGTGATAAACGTGTCGTCGGGCTATTCTGGCCTGAGACAATTTTTAATGAAGAACTTCGTCGACATACAAGCCCGATATCCGTGGACATGTTGATCAGAAAGTTGAGGTGATAATGAATTGGTCGCACATTGAAAAAGGACGGCAACTCCGTTGCGGGCCTAACGTCAAACGCTGACTCTGATATCATCATTGTGGCAAGCCAATCTGCTAGCCTTCTCATTACTAGCGATGTTCGACTGCGCTGGCACCCATGTCAGGAATTCTCTGTTCAGTCGACCAAGATGCAGGAGCAATTGATGGGAGGTCCACACCAACCGACTTGATATGGTGCTGATGATGCTACTCTACTATCGGAACAGATTCGAACGGTGCGATACCGGCCCTTTTCTGACAAACATCCTGCTGCCAGCACGCGCAATGCTGACCACATTGCCTCCTAGTGTACCGTTACGGTCTTGAATGAAGTGCTAACACACTTCAAGGCCCTGATTCAACATGGATTGTTGCGCCAACGATTATTATTATTATTATCCTGCTGCCAATAAAATGGCATATATTTCCACTTGGAATATGGTCGTCATTTTTCCAAAATGTGGGGCTAGTTCCATAGTCGGGACTTCCAAAAACACTTATAAGCCTGATTTGCCTTCCATAGCTAATCGATCGGTGAACATTATTAAATCTATAATCTCCAAAGACCTGTTTTCTTCGTGATTACAACAAAGTATGACTTCTTCTATTAGCAAGGTTCAGCTTCCGCCACCAGATGATGCATGCATACATCAAAATGAATTTTATTATGAATCCGTTCATTCAAGGAATGGTGAAAATTTCCAGACATTACCTTACGTAGTGCTACAGTACTAGAACAATTTATAGGGTTTCTAATGTTGTTCTTGTATATCTTGCTTTCAAGTTACCTCGAAATCGAAATGACTGTATGACTGTATCAGCCTTATTTTCACCCCTGATAGTGCGAATGTTCGGATAAAAATCCTTTTGTATCATCGTCACTCTAACTCATTGATTGCTGTTCTGCGCATTTGACGGCCGTTGAAATAAAGGAAAGTCCGCGGCTACCCACCGACCATTCAATGGTGCCGATTCTCCGGTATAAAAAAACGAAATTACTACTTTACTACGAATTACTACGACGAACAGATGACGGAAATGTTTCGTACAAATATCAACGGAGATATTTCCTGAGCTCTCGAGATATTCGAAGTATAAGTGGTACAGAAGCCGAGGAGCAATCGAATGAATCAAGCGGCAGCATCTGACGGCATTGTAGCTGAGGCCTGGAATTCTATATCCTGGCTTAGTGAGTTTTTGAATCGTTTCAATGTGGAAGGCAAACGACAAACAACAAACTACGTACATGGTTGTCATTAACTTCTATGTTCGATACATCCCCTCAACCTACCCACCATCGTTATCGCGTTTTAAAGCCTCTAGTGCTCTCGGGCTTTTCGTCTTGACTGTTTTCTCAAGATAGAATATTCCACTGCATGGTATAGCCAGACATATAGTACAATGTACGACTTATCCACTGCCACTTCCGTCGTCCACACATTAACCCTAAATGATCCGCAGACCCGGAGCATTTTAAATTTCCATGTTATCAAAGCAGGATCATAACTCCCTCTCCCTCTCAAATTCCCATGATTTTTTAATGAGTTAAAGTAGCCCTATCGCAAAATTGCAGGAAGGGTCGCGGGAAAGTAAGTACAGTGGCGAAGGTTTGTCCTTATTTTCATTCATTTTATCTACGAGATGTTGAACTTCACCTGAAATTATTCAATTGTAGTGAAAAGCTCCTTCCATCTTCACTATCGCAGACCATATCTGAAGCCACTATTAGCCACAGTAATCTGTCCTGAACTGAACCGTCTAAGTACAACAGAATTGGTGCACTTAGTGTATACCGAGCTGCGAAATGAAAATCCTTCGATTATGCGACTTTGATTAAAAAGCGCTTCACAACTGGCGTCCTTACGATTGACCATCAACGAGTGCCACACTCTATAGATCCTATTATAGTGCGACTGCCAAAGGCAATGAATACCGTCTCACAATTATGGAGGAGAAAATGTTACTCTGGATCAGCGCCATGATCACGTCCACAGTCTTAGACGTCGTACCGGGTCAAGTTTTTAATAGCTAGAAGTGACGGACCTGACTGGAAAAGATCGCAGCTACTGAAAGAAATAAAGGCTGGTGACGACAGAATATTGAAAACGTCGTACAATTCGAGTTAGCGTTGTGACTATCAGCAATGCACTCAGAGCTGTAGAGGGGAAATCCAGTTTGGGATGAATATTAAGCGAAAAATCCTGTCTCCCTTAGGCCTTGATGTATCCGATCCAAGCAGAGTATTCTTGCTGCATCTTTAAATGTGGTTATTAAAGAAATTCATATGTTCCAACCGTCGCCGATGGAAGTTCCACACAATCTAATACAACAATGAACTAACTGTCGCCGATTGACTGCCTACGTATTATTCCTATCACCCTCCCTACGTTCAGATGCAACCCCAGCTCATTGTTGGGGGTGAAGAAGGTTTTTTTGTTAAAATTGTTACTTCTGGTGTATAGGGAATGCTGTAAATATTCCCAAGCGACACATTACAAAATCAAACCGGAAGCATCGTTACGTGTAATGCAACACAAGTTCCCTCCCATTTCTATCGCTATCAGTTCTCACAGCACCAACTTCCGGGCTCCATTCAAATCATAGGAATTGAGATCTCGCTTACCACTTTCGAGAACAGCCTCAACGTCTCCAAATCCTCAAGGATGTTACTCGCTTTGGTGGTAATCAGGAGCATGTACAATTTCTCCAAGGGTTGATAGACGTATCGCACGGAGTCCGTCTCGACGAATGTGTGCTGCTTCCCGGTCGTCATCAGTTTTGGGAAGGCGGCGAGCAGTCCCTCGATGCGGACTTTCGTCATCTCAACGAATTGTCGCGATATTATCACTGCAACGAACATGGGTTAGACCACGAAAAGATCAGGAACAGAACATTTCTCACCTTTTCCACTTTTTGTACACACAGCGGCCGCTATCAAAACCTGCAATGAACACGGAACCCATCAACGAGATTTATTCAACAGCGTTTAGGCCAATTTACTCACCATTTTCAGGCTGGATTTCTATGGCAGATTGTAGAGGAACAGTCAAAGTGTTTTGCGGAAAGTCAAATTATAAATCTAATTGGAGACAGCGAGAAGTAATCGAAATTAAATATGAAATGTCGCCGACAAAACACACAATTTCTCGCTGACGTGTTCGGTGTGACAAAAAGTTGGAACGTCAAATCTGGCGAGATGTCATGCGTGGAGGGAGAATGCGATGAGCCGAGGCACCAACCGCCAATAGCAGTTCATTGGCTTCGTATGGACCATCTTGGCCTTGGCGGTGGAACAGCTGATTCTTGACGTTTTGTCAAGTGATTTTCTGGGAGATAAACAAAGTTTGTGGTTTTTTGCTGGTGCAATGGAGCAGAGTTTACAGAAGTGCATTAGCGAAATGTAAGTAGTTGTTCGTTTCCGACAAGCTGGGACTCACAACTATCTAAATTGTCCGTTCTTTTACAGAATTTCGACTCCAAACACGACTGGATGTCTGTTCGCAAATAGGCAGGGATTGTGCTATGGGGGTGAGTCGAATGCTGATTAAAAGTTTATGTCCAGCATGACAAAGAAAACTGAATGCGTTTATGACATTAATTAAGAATAATGCGTAGGACGTGACATTGAACAATTTGGCAAATGATCAGTTTTACTGCGCGTTGAGTCCACTTAGCATTTTTTTCTTTTATGCCATGTCATGTCGTTGACACCCAGTCTAGAGAGCCTAGTGCAGGACCCTCAACGATTAAAAACTAATTTCTAGTCTCCCCAAAAGTGGCCACAATTAAGTTTGTTTGCCATTAGCTACGTATACTTATAAACACACGTTCAGTTTCCTTCTCCATTCTCCACAGACGTGCTTATTTTTTGTTGTTGTTCGTACACGGAGGTGTAAAAGCTGAAGAAGACACGTCCGCTCCAGCCCAACCATGCGAACATCGATTTAGACTGAGCGCGCGTAGGATTCACATCCACCAAAGACCACCCCGGCCTATCAAGCCCTTTAGACACTCGTGCTTCCCGTCCTTTGAGCTCCCTCTCCGTCACTTTCTGCACCAGTTCTTTCTGTGTTTTTACGATCGCGGAGGAAACTCTTCTCTCTTCTCTCTTCTCTTTCAGCATCTTCACCACAATATTCTTTGGACTCACGTTCTTGCCCAGCGGTTGGTTCCGATTCCTCCTTTCCATGGGCTGGATCCTTCGCTATGCCACCTTTCGTAGACTCGTTCCATTTGCATTACCGAAGATAATACAACGCTGACTTTGCCACATTTTTGCGTTCTGCGTGCCCCTCGATACGTCTGACCTGTAGAGCACACTCATTTCTTTCGCAATCATGCTCGCTACCACCAGTAATGCCTCATCTGGCGTAATTCTAAGAGCGCTTCCAATCCTCGGTCATCAACGGGTAAATTGAACTCACTTACTTCCTTCTCTGAGAGTTAACAAGCAGGGCGGAGGTGCTTGAAGCAAAATGGATGGCACCGTTTCAGTTAAAATCACTATTTCGGCCCACCAACATTCGACAACATTTTTACAAGTGCCGCAGTGGCACTACCTGCCTTTTGGCAGAATGCTCCATATTCAGCTTCACAGTATACTTATTTCTACAGTTCGTTATTATGACCTCGCCAAGGTCAGCCCGGCCATTTATAGCCAGGACTTTATCGCTCGTATTGTCTTCTTCGCGTAGATCTCCATATCCTCTGGGTACTTTGTTATAAAAACTACAACCAGGTCAACAAGAAAGCCGTCGATTATAGCCTCTTCTGGGATAGGAAGACCAAGCACCCCAGTCCACAGCAGGGGACCTCCGCTGTGACAATATATTCTTTGAGGCCCTCATCCGTCCCGTACCGTACGTCCTTGAAAAGTAAGTAAGATTCGCCGAATATCCAGGTACATCTAAGACTGTCAACACCCCTTTAATTCAGTTCCAATTGGCGGAGTTAAATCTAGCATGACACAGCTATCCGATAGAACTCAGCACGTATTTTGTCAGATTTACCACTGTGCTTAATGCATCCGCCAAAAAGGGCGCCGAAACACATAGTGTAATTTCGACAAGCCATTGTTGCTTTCGACTATGGGTAGCAGTTTGTTGTAAATAACTCTCCACATCACTTCCCCATTGTATAACAGACAGATCGGGCGATATTACGCCTTATCTTCAACTTTTGCTTTCTCCTCCTTTTAGGCTTTAGGCGCTTCGAAGTTGTTAGCAAAAAGGTCGGTCCTAGTCTTCACTGGCAGCTTTAAAGCTCCGTTAGGGGTGCGACTCATGACTAAATTCTTGTTGTCATAGTTCCCACTTCATATTTCCTGCCGCTGCTCTTCGGTTACGTCGAGCTAAATCACTATTTGCCTACTACTACTGTCAAGCCCTGACACCGAAAGTACAACCCTGCCGTGAAGTCAGTCGAGTGAGAGGAACGAGAGCGATAAGTTCGAATAAAGCGTGTCCGTTTATTTAAATTCTCGTGTTGTGATTTATTATACCAAAAATCCCATGTCCACACATCCTTGACAGGTCAGAAGTGGGATCTTTTGGTTAAATACACAATCGCCGTAATATCGTAATCGTAAAATTGAAAAGTAAAAAAAAAAAAGTAACATTTTCGTTTTCGACGTGATCAACCACCGCCGCCGCCATTGTTTAGTCATCGATAACATTCGCTCAGCCACCGGCTATCTTTGCCGTTTGTCGTTCTATTCACCGAAACAAACTTGGCGATTCGAATATCGTCACAATCCACCGTACGCCGACGCCGCTGCTTAGCAAACGACAGATATTGCTAAGCCGTTGTATATTCGTTTAGCTTTCGAAACAACCATCGCGAAACCGCCGTGTGTCTCTTCGTCGTACTCACGGAAACAAACGAAGTGCCGCCTTGTTCGCTTGTGTTTTAAAAACCCTTTTTTTTATTGTGCCGTTCATCATTCTAAACAGAATGCCTTTGATAAAAGCGGAATCTCTGAAAGTAGGAACATTGAGAGAACTGCTACGGGAGAGAGATTTATCGACAAAAGGAACAAAAGCCGAGTTAGTAACACGACTTATTGAAGGCGCTGGCACCGACGAATTCGATATCGAAGACGAAAGCAATGAGCTCAAATTGCTCCGAGATGTCGTGAGCTCGCTTGCAGCCACAGTCGAGAGCCTTTCAAAGAAAATTGATAGCAAATCGGAGAAGCACAACTCGGATATCCCTAAGAAAATCGTCTCCGACGATCATTTCAATCATTCTCATTCAATCAGAGATATCGTTGAACTTCTTCCTGATTTTGAACCGACAAAAACTTCGTCATTAACCGCCAAAGCGTTTATTCAACGAGTCCGACAGCTAGCCACAGCATACAAGTGGAACGAAGCCGCTGTGGTATTTGCAGTACAAACGAAACTCAACGGTCCGGCGAAATTGTGGTTCGACTCTTGTGGATTAATATTCGAAAACTTAAAAGATTTTGCCGAAGCATTAGAGAGCGAATTTCCCCATGTGGAGAACGAAGCCGACATTCATTTTCGTATGAGTTCGTATATACGAAAACCGACAGAACCAGTCATCGACTTTTTCTACCGAGTTTACGCCGAGGGAAGAAAAGGACAAACATCGGATGCC
The DNA here is from genome assembly GCF_905115235.1 of Hermetia illucens. NCBI lineage: Eukaryota > Metazoa > Arthropoda > Insecta > Diptera > Stratiomyidae > Hermetia > Hermetia illucens. Next base: position 42,489,196 of record NC_051852.1, read on the forward strand.
GCTATCATCCAGTATATCCGACGTGGGCTGAATCATGGCCCTGTTCAAAATGCCATCGCTCCATTAAATTTTCAAACAACGAACGAATTGTTAGACGCGGTAAACCGATTTTTAGCGAACCGTCAAAGATTGCCAGAGGCATCGCAACGAAAACCGGAAAACGACGGACATTTCGAACCGATTAAAAAACTGACAGCTACCCCAGTGAAAAACGCGAACCGTGTTTGTTATAATTGTTTTAAGCCGGGACATATTTCGGTGAATTGCCCTCAGCCGCAGCGACTTGAACGATGTGCAAAGTGTTCAAAGACAGGACATACAACTGAATTTTGTAAAAGTGTCTTGCCCGCGAGTCGCAATATTAATCAAGTGGTATCGGACGGAGTGCCGGATCAAGTGTCTCGGGAAACCGGTCGCATCACGAAAAACATTCTATTAGACGATATGGTCGTCGATACCTTTATTGACCCGGGCAGTGACAGAACTCTAGTGCGCGAATCAGTTGCAAGAAACTCAATACCGTGTGACCCCATCATTCTTAAGGGATTTGCTGGTGGTTCGTTCGTTTGTGATAAAAAAATAAATGCGGTGATTACCATAGACGAGTGCGTTGTCAACGCTGTTATTTACGTTGTGAATGACAATCTAATTCCTAACGCGCTACTACTAGGTTCTGACGTATTACTGAGTAAAAACCGTCGAATGATTATCGATTCCGATGGATGCCGTTTCGAAACTATTAAGCCGTTAAATATTAAACCTGAAACAGAATTGTCGAGCAACGAAAAACGACAGTTTAACGAAATGATTACGGAATTTCGACAGTGCTTTGCCGAAACAATACCTGAAATGGGAAGGTGTCAAACGAAGCAGATGGATATTCAACTGATACACGATAAACCAATCCAAAGCCGCGCATACCGTATCCCGTTAGCGAAACGTCAAGTGGTGGACCGTATCGTACAGGAGCTTCTAGATAATGAAATTATTCGTCACAGCAACTCGACTTACTCTTCACCCATCGTATTGGTGAAAAAACAGAATGGTGAAGACAGATTGTGCGTCGACTATCGAGCGATTAATGAAGCAACAAGAAAACGCCCGTATCCTATGCCAACTGTCGATGAGATCATGTCTCAAATTGATGACAGTACCTACTTCATAACATTGGATCTATTTTCTGGCTACTATCAAATAGAACTCACTGAAAGCTCAAAGCAATATACAGCTTTCATAACTCATAACGGCCAATATGAGTTTAATGTTATGCCGTTCGGTTTGGTTAATGCTCCAATGGAGTTTCAGAGTGTTATAAGCGGAATCATCAGACAAATGAAATCGAAACGTGTGATCAACTACATCGACGAGGTTATAATTGGTTGCCGAGATATTGCTGAAGGAATGGATCTTCTGAGAGAATTATTGACTATCCTGAAAAACGAAGGCTTAACCCTACGACCATCGAAGTGTACATTCTTCGCTCGAAAAATAGAATTTTTAGGACATACCGTCTCCGAAAATGGTATCATGCCCGGTACTTGTAAAATCAATGCCGTTGTGAATTTCCCGACTCCGACCTCAATTACCGAAGTTCGAAGTTTTCTCGGTCTTACCGGTTTCTTCCGAAAGTTTGTCCAAAATTATGCGCTAATAGCAAAGCCGTTAACGTCTCTATTGAGAAACCAAATTCGAGAATTCAAATGGACCGAAGAGTGTGAAATCGCCTTTAATTTGCTGAAGAAGCATCTGAGTGAAGAACCAGTGTTGGCGCTATATAAACCGACGTCCTTCCACGAAGTTCACACTGACGCGAGCATAATTGGTTTGGCCGGAATACTCATGCAGTCAGAAGACCAACTTACATGGCGAGCCGTATTTTACTATAGCAGACAGTGTTCAGACGCAGAACAGAAATACCATAGCAACGAACTGGAGGTGTTAGCAATAGTGGAATCACTGGAACGCTTTCGATTCTATTTGCTGGGGAAAAGGTTTCGAGTTATCACAGACTGTAATGCGATATCGAGTACAAAAACGACGACGCCATTAAATCATCGAGTGGCCAGATGGTGGTTAAAACTTCAAGAGTATGATTTTGAAGTCACACATCGTTCCGGAAGCCGAATGCATCACGTAGACGCATTAAGCCGTAAGCCAGCCGAGCCATCTGCCCATCCCAATACCGTTGCCGATCTTATTATGGTGGTCGAGATAAACGAAAACGATTGGTTAGCATCAATGCAACGTCAAGATCCAGTTTTGAAGGGAATTATCGATGTACTTTCCGGAAAAACACAGTCCACACAAGGATCGCAGCTTAAAACTGACTATAAACTGAAAAACGGGAGATTGATGCGACGCTTGGGCAGTGACCTAAAATTTGTCGTACCCAATCCTGTGCGCTGGCGAGTAGTGCGCAGTCACCACGATGATGTTGGACACCCTGGTTGCGAGAAAACACTGGCGAGACTTCGAGATTATTTTTGGTTTCCAATGATGCGTCGCTATGTGAAGTCGTATTTAGCGTCGTGTGTTGAATGTTGTTTCAACAAGATACCAACCGGAAAACGTGAGGGAAAAATGTACTTCGAAGAGATCGAGCCGATCCCTTTCCGATGTCTACACATTGATCATCTGGGACCGTTTCCACGTAGTCGAAAGGGAAACTATCACATTATTGCTATTAGTGATCCCTTTAGTAAATATACGATTCTGCGAGCAGTCCGAACCACCAACGCTAAATCCGTTATAGCACTCCTGATTGACGTTTCTGCTTATTTTGGACTACCGAAGCGAATTATCAGTGATCGAGGCAGCGCCTTTACAGCAAAAGAATTCAAACAATACTGCGATCGTAACGATATTCTTCACATCAAGGTTCCAGTCCGTACGCCTCGGGCAAATGGGCAGGTAGAGAGAGTTAATCAAACTATACTCTCCCATCTGCGCTGCTCAACGGAAAACCAACACGAATGGGACACTTTACTACCCATGGTCCAGTGGTCCTTAAACTCCCAGAAACATTCAACAACCGGATTTACACCGAATCGAATCGTCTTCGATTTTGAACTGCGAGATGTAATTGCTAATCGAATGATCCAGGCCTTAAACAACGAAAACGATACCGATACCGAGACGACCTTAACATCAATCGAAATTCGTCAGAAGGCTGCAGAACGAATCATGAATGAAAAAACACGTTGGAAGCTAAGATTCGACGCGAAACACAAATCACCTACGACGTACGAAGAAGGAGATCTTGTGGTTGTGGAAAACGTTCCGACCGCAACAGGCGAATCGCACAAGTTGGAGCCAAAATATAAAGGTCCCTATATAATTTCGAAGGTTTTACGACACGACCGGTACGTAATAGAGGACCTTGCCGATATTCGAGGTCGACGACGCTATAGTTCTGTCTACACGAGTGACAAGCTCAAGCCGTGGTGTTACTTGAGTCCGGAGATTGACTGCTACGAGGAGTCCGATGAAAACCATGAACCTGAAATCGGGTCGATTTCAATGTCAGGAGAGGCCGAGCTGTCAAGCCCTGACACCGAAAGTACAACCCTGCCGTGAAGTCAGTCGAGTGAGAGGAACGAGAGCGATAAGTTCGAATAAAGCGTGTCCGTTTATTTAAATTCTCGTGTTGTGATTTATTATACCAAAAATCCCATGTCCACACATCCTTGACACTACTTTGGTGGAGAGAAAACAGTAGAAACAATCTTTTTTAGAGGCAGGTCACCTATAGTGGTCTTCGCAGGCTTTTTATATTACCACATTGTAGGCCCCACCCCAAGGGTTTATATCGACATGATCGTACAACTTTTTGAAGCAGCTCCTCCGAATGCCTTCTTTTAACAGGCCAGTCTGTATGCCTCTTATCAATTGTCGCTACCGGGCTTTCTCCTTTGTCTCTATCAAAGCGTTTTTGCTCGGAAACGTGCGACCCACAAAATTGGGACTTCGTTGTTCCACCAGTATTTGATGCCTACTGGGGAGCAGTCGCCTTTTGAGCATAGTAACATCACATGTTTCCATCGCCCATTGGGCGATTTGAATGACTTTCTCTGGCGGGATCGTCTAGGGATATATCAGGCTTGAGCGCCGCGGAGAATATGTGCTTTCGCCGTCTACCCGGCAATCCACACGGCATTCTGCGAAAACTTTGATTTCCATACAGATTGCCTGGTAGTCACTATGACTAACTCTACTGGCTAAAGCGGTGCTTACATATGTTAATGATCCATTATAGACCCCTTCCACTGAAAAGTAGTGTAGAAATTCTTGAGTACCATGTCTAGTCCCGCGAACGCTTTAAGCAGAACATGGTTGAGGTTGATTCGTATCAACCACACTGGTGCTGCTGCCGGCAATGTGCTAATGATCGACACCCTCCTTCCCTTTGGACAGTAAGTAATTTGGGTCAGCTCCACAGTCGTTGCTTGCCCTTTCTCGATTTTATCTTCTTTCGATCTATCCTTTGGAAGCAACTGTTTCACATGTTTTCCTTTGCTGAGATAGCGCCTGATGAATTGCCTCCTAGTTAGGCGAAAATGTTAATTCTTTTTTGCAACCATTGCGTCGTTGGGGAATGTTCTGCTATCATCCGTTATTTTTGCAACAGTTTTCATTATTGCAACAAATTCATTTACCTCGGATATAATTATAGACACCACCACGTCCGAACGAGGGATGGATAGCATCAGTATTAATTGTTGTCGCGGTTTAGGTGAGGCAACTGCAAAAATTTCGCGGCTTTGTAGATTACTCATTGTCACCATATCTGGCAGCTAGGGATAAAATGCGCACCGATCAAATGAGAGGATAGAGAAATTTAAGGTCTCTTATGGATAATCGGCGGAAGACGTTTGCTTCAGTAATTGACAACAGAGCGTCAAAACCTTTAATCGCCCGGTGATTTGACATCTAGACGCCACGATCATCAGGAACATAGCTCGGCTGCCCTGTTTCGCTACAACCTGATTCACATAAGCTACCGACTAAATGGGCGAAGGAAATGAATCTCTATCATCCGCTCCTACCAAAAAATTACAACGGCTCGCCACCCCTTATTTCATTAAATATTCGTAGAGCTGTTCCCGCAATATGCGCGTTGAGCAGTACCGCTTTATTACTTGTAACGACCCAATTCAAACTGTCATCATTGAGTGTGTCCGACTCAAGTCAACGCGGAAGCCGAAGACCCAGCAATATGTTCCAAAGAGCGTGTACAGAATTTACGCAAATTGATCCTACACCAAATCACTGATAAGATTGCGTCTCGATTATGTGTTGATATGCCACTACTGCAACTACAGTCACTGGTGTAACTGGTTGCGGGTGTCAGGTTGCATGGCCAGAGGATTCAGAGCGAGATTTGGGCGACCGTAGAGATCCACTAAGAAAAATTCGTTTGGAATGTTGATACAACTCACATTGCCAAGCTGACTCAAATTAGCTTTGGAAATACCAGCGAATGGGCGAAAAATAAAATGCAGAAACTATGCTGTACCCAGTGAAACAACCGTAGAGCTTTTTCGGACAGGGCAGCTTTCGGCGACGGAAGCAAAAGAATGTTGGGTTGGACTTTTTGGGGTTGCCTGTCCACTAGACTGAGTAGATTACAGCCGAAGGTGCTGATCGAGGTTCGACAAGCTCGAAGAACTGGAGGTGCCTTGGTCTGGATCGGCTGAATAATTTCTGGTACAATAAGTTCACCAGTATACAAGGTTGTTTGGCACATATCGTAAATCAGGCCATCAATCGGCCGGTGGAATTTCCACCTTTCTTTGTTCTTAAAAAGGGCACGGGGTAGGACCCCCGCGGACACCAAACCGGTTGTCAAACCTCTACAAATTCATAACGGAGTGGAAGGGTGAACGTACACCTCGCGACCAATAACTTTCCGAGGAGTAAAAGGGCTGCCGAGTTGGATCGAGCGGTTGCAGCAACAAGAGACCGGCAAAATTTGGAAAATTGCTTTATTGATTACTCCAAAACAGCATTTTGCATGCCTGGCTAATCGATGTCCTACGTCTGTATCGCACTGATTTAAAACTAGGAAAGTTTTCGACTATTGTCATGGAAGAGGAGTTCTGCAAGAAACCCATGCTCGATTTGGTGATCTGAATGAAGAATGCGAGGTGCTGAAATTAGGGGAGAAAACAATTAGAGTACTAAATGTGTTCACTATCTGCATCTGCATTCGGAATATTTTCATGGATGAAAAACGATCTGGATATGATCTACTGTGTCCAAATACGGGATATGAGTTTTTATGTCCGAATTCCGAATGTATCACCCAAATTCTGCCGTGAAGCAGATAAATTTGCTCCATGACATCGGAAATAGGGGCGTGGTTAACGTTGCGGCATGACATCGCAACAAGTCAACTGCAGTAAGGAACGACTACATAGGTTTTCAAAACTTTCAGGTATCTAACTACTGCACGGTCCAGGGGTCATTTTCGACATGCAACTCCGACTTTTTTTCAGTTTTTTCCCTAGAACAGGGTTACGCGAGCAAATAACCTTTTAAATCAAGGCGACTGATCCTTGTGCAACACATCTTCGATACAATATAGATGAGTATCTTTTCTAGAAGGAATTGATTAAGAATAAGCAGGAGTTCTTTGGTAGCCTTGAACCACTTCGCTGAATTAATCATAAGGGCCAAAAAACAATAATAACACTCACATCGAGAGCTACCATCGCACAGCACTTATCTGCCTCAATTACCGCCATCGAAATTCTATACACTCTATTCTACTATGTTCGATTCCTCACGTGTAATTTTACAAAAATTCATCTGTCCTCTCCGATGCGTGGGTCCGCAGGCAACAAACAGGGGGATTCGTGCGAGCCTATCGAAATAACATCACACGAGCTAAACTGGAATGCAAAAAAAAATATCTCGATTCGACCGCTCGCGTGGAGCCGGAAAACTCCGGACCCGAGTGCCGAAATCAAAAGGGAGGGTCCACGACAAATCGCGTTCTCGAACGATGTTCCTCCTGCCTCAGAAGTACGATAAGGAACGGTCTTGGAGGTTTCCACCCTGTCTTGGCATTCTCAGGCCTTTATGTCCTGGGACTCTCAAATAGTCTGGTTAAAACCATGCTGCAGAATGGTGTATTCTCTCACTAACCTACCACCGGCCACCACCAGCAGCAGCGCCCCTTTCATTTTAAAGTAAGTAGGATCATCCCAGCCTAAATGCTTGGCACTTAGTGCTAGTATTAGGTAAAATCCGGCATCCGTCTAGGTTGTGATAACTCGGAAATGGAAAATAAAACAAATTTTCATGCCAAAATGTTTAATTTTGTTTAGAAGGCATTTTGATCGGATAACTCGCTGTTCCCGTGTTTGCATAAGCTGTCGTTTGTGCGAAACGTAGGTGTTATACCGGAGATCTTCTTAGACAAGTCGACGGATAAGATGGTCAGAAACATTAAGCTCCATCATTTACACTTTTTGAATAAATTCTGCAGATCAGACAGTGTTAGAATGTCGCAAATGTTTTTTGCGTTTTGCTACAGATTCTGTATCGCCGCCTGATGCTTCCAACTCACCCGGCGCACTTAAGAAAATTAGAGTTTTCTAAATCGGTTGATTTTGATTTGATTTCTGAAGAATTGTTGGCCCTTACATGAGGATTGACGATTCCGTAGCCTACATAACTACGAAATCTATGAGCGATACCATGACCGTCCGGTTGTGGATAAAATCCGGCTCAATAGGCTACGGTGGGCGGGTCACTTAATCCGTATGGATGAGGATGATCCAACCCGGAAAGTATATAAGGGCAATATCTATGGTAGAAAAAGGAGGCGAGGCAGACCCTGCTTGAGATGGAGCGATGGCGTAGGTCAGGACGCTAGACAGCTTTTAGGGATATCGAATTGGCGGACCTCAGTGCAATATCGGGATGTTTGAAGTTCCTTATTAAGGCAGGCCTAGACCGGATATCGGTTGGTGCACCATTGAAAACTGCGCTGGAAAACGTGGTGGGTTAAGTGGACGATGTCACTTTTTTCTGAAACAGTACTTGAAGAAGGAAGCAAGCAGAATTGGACTGAAGGTAAATATCAACAGATTCGAGTCCTATTCTTTCCTATTAGTGACCAGAATATCAAAGGTGGCACATAGTTGATGTATGCAGGAATCGTTCCTTAATCCAGCATATGCAACGATGAATCCACCTTCATTGTTTTCTCCAAACTCTGAATGCAACTATCTCAACACGAACATCAAGTTGAGGCTTCCGCGCTAATGTTCTCTTTGTGTTGTTATATAGGAGTAGCACACGAAAAGTAATCACCACCATTACTCTAAACTTTGACGGATAAGTCACATGTTGATACAGACCCAAAACCACATTAGGTACGTAATCGTCCCATGAGCCAAAATCGGCTTCTTTCACCGTCGCATGCCTTAGCCGCCTTTACAGTGACGCCAGTTATTTTGGCTGCGTCCCTTTTATCAGACCTACTTTCTTTCATTCGACATTCGCAACTAAATAAGCGTAACGAAATCTATACTGCCAGTTCAACAGGTTACTCATGTCCTCCAGAATGATATTGTCTATCGCTCCCTAGTCCCTCCCCTCAACGTCCATTGTTTTTTTTATCTGGAAGGTATCGTTAGTACAGTTATTATACGCTGTTAGCTATTTGATTCCCCAATATTTTCTAGCTCCGGTGGCAGAGCCAGTTAAAGCTCTTATCCTCTGAGCTGAGAAAATATTTGTTTCAGCACATAACACATATGTATAACTTCAATCCGATGTCAAAGTTCCAGCTGTACCCTATTCTAAAATTCAAAATTTTGTTCTGTTCATTTTCCAATTTCAGCCGCTGGAACAGCTTCGGAGATTGCATCAGGAATAGCAGTGGCCATTTCGGAGCAGGCCTGTAAATTGGAGCCGAATGCAAATCCTCCCATCATTGCTTTGGAAGGAGGAAACAAGTGAGTAGCAATAGATTCTTTAGGAGATTGATTACTGATATATTGTTTGCTCTCAGAACTTGTTTGATTCAGAGAAATGGAGCTGTGACTGGCGTCATATTCAAGCAAAACGGAAATCAAAGATAATTTATAAGACGGGCTTCCAAAATATTATTTTTTCTTGCAATATTCGTTTACGTGTTGATTATTACGTTGTAGTTTACGTCAAGGAACAATTAAATGTTGAATTTATCTCTAACGATACGTAAAGTTAGAAGCTTGTATGGAAATTGATTGTGTTTATGTTTTTCTTTCCTCAATTGGCGAATGTTTATTGGAGGAACCGTTGAAAAGTAAAGTTTTGGCAAAAAGGAGTTATCTACCGTTTCTTTTGTACCAAAAAATGAATATTCACAGAAATACGAATAAATAATTATTGAACTAAATTCTTATCAGGTCAAATAGCAATACCGCAATCAAGTGTAACCCCATACGTCTATCAACAGAACCCATGAAATATTTTCAAGTGATACATCATAATTCAAAGTCGAGGTAGTAAATACAGCTCTTCATATTAAATTAACTAATCTCAATATTTAGATTCAGTTGTTGCTTTCCTATCAATTCATCGATTCAAGTTCATGTACAGGGAACTGAGAGAGGGGAAGGGGAAGTTTTTATACGGAATTTAATAATGCAGCATTGATCAATTTACGGATGAAAACGGGAGGTTTTGTGAGCTTAAGTATTGATCGTTGCTTAAAAGTATGTAAAAGTAATCTCTTGTAAAATTATCTATTATTTTCAAATAAAAATAATGAAATATTCCTCTAGACAAAAAAGTGTAATTAGTGAACTTGGACTGAAGGTTTTCGTTAATGCCATTGATTGTTTGTGTGGTATAGCGCGGCAACTACACGCACCATCGCTCGCGGTTATTTGAAATGGACTTCAGCTCCGCCACGACTTTCCGAGATGCTCGCACTCCTCTACAGCGCCAAGTGCCCTTGGGGCAACCCACAAGCCTGCCATCTTGCGAGAGTGGATTCCACTGCATGGGTGTAGCCCGCAATGCAATTGTCGCCCCTGCTTAATGCTGCCACTTCCGTCTTCCGCCCACAATGCATACGAGTGGCAGGCCTGTGCGCCGACCAAGTTCTTCATTTGAGATAGTGTCAAGCCAGCGCACTCCGATGACACGACGCAGAAAGGTATTGACGGAAGCTTGTAGCGTCTGGGTAACAGTGACAGGAATACCCCTCTTGCGTAGAGCTCTCCCGATATACTCCCTATTCACGATATCGAAAGCTTTCTCGAAATCGCTGAAGGGCAAATGCAGCAAAGTTCTGAACTCTACACACTGGTTCAAAATGATCTTTAGGTTGTCGATTTGGCCAATGCAGGGGGATTCCGAGCGGAAACCAGCCTGCTCTCAGTCGATCCAGCTTTGGAAATGTTCTTTGATGCGTTCCAGAATTTTTTTTAACTATTATCTTTGCAACGGCAGGGAGCACACACAGATACCCCTCCAATTGTCACACTCAAGACGGGTCAAGGGCTTTTCTTTGCGATCTTGACGATCATCCCCTTCCATTTTCCGGGAAAGGTCTCGGCTTTCCAAGATTTCTGTACGAGTGAAACCAACAAGTGCAGCGATAAATAATTCTATGGGGAGACCGTCAAACTCAGGGACTTTACCCCGTTTACGTGCATTAATGACCGAAATGATTTCTATTCTGCTTGGAGGAGCAGCCCGTATCCGCATGTTACGGTGACTAGCCATTTCCACAAGAGGAGGAACTTCACCGGATGTGCCGCAGTTAAGAGCCGTGTTGAAGTGTTCTCTTCACCTCTTCAGTTGTTCATCATCGTGGATGAGGAGTCGACCGTTGTCGTCCTTCACAGGACCATCGAAGGATTTGCGACCACATTCAAGCTCTTTCGTGATCCGGTATACTTTCCTGAAATCATTGCGATTTATGGAATCTTCCGCTTACCTGACCAGCGCAAAGGCAAATTTCCTTTCGTTACGGTGTACACTATGCTGAACTTGTCTAGATTTCGCTCGGTGTCGGGGTTTAAGCACATCACATCCGTCATCGTTTAATTAGGATCCGCTTTACTGCCGATGTGCCATCGAGCAAAAAAATATCTCCAGAATCATCGTTCAATCGGATTCAGAGTTTTGAGTCCTTATTCTAATTTTAGTCTGCAGTTGAATTATTCTTGAGAGCTTGCTTCTCTTACTCTTGTCGTTCTTCATTGCCAAATATGAGTTTGTCCATGTTTCCACCCTATTTTACATACTTAGTGGCCAGCTTCCATCGGTAACTTCTCTCGTGTTGCTAGTGATAATCTGTGCTGCTTTATCAATTTCAGTAATAGATCTTATATTGCCTCTCGAGGATCATGATTCGTGCGCTCAAGTTCGTACATCGCCTGTCTGTCCTCCATGGACTTAGAAATGGACTGGTTGGAAGTGGTTCCATGCCCAATGCAAAACCTCTGCGTTTGTAGTCCTGTGGGCCGAGAGTGTGACGCATTTTTTTATCCACCACTCGCTGACAAAAGATGCTATATTAAGGAATGCCGCCGCAATGCGGTGAATTCTTGCATGGGGACATTATCGGAAACGGGTTTGTTGCTCAAGTCCAATCTCCGTTTCTCGATCTCAAGCCTGACACCGGCGGAAGTTGGAGAGCTCCGAAAGGAGGTTTCCAAAAAGGTAAATGGGGAACCTGTGGGAACTTGGTTATAAACTGGTAGCCTGAAAAATCCTGGCTCTGCGAAAACGGTACTCACTTGAGGCCGAACAGATGGACCATATTGCACCAGGCACTATTCCCTACACATACCGAACCGGCTGATGACAGCAGTTTGAAAAGGCAGTTCTCTCTATGAAAAACAAGAAGGCGCCAGGTACCGATGGTAAACCGGCAGAGGTTTACAAACTCGAGGGTGTTGAAGATTGTGGCCACCTCGGTATATCGCTTGCATACCGACCACTGACATGACCAGAAAGGTGTTCGAAAAAGCTCATCAGAAGTAGACTCGCTGAAGTGATATGTGCCGCCGAAGACTTATCGGCAGTTAAGCTTTAGAGCAGAGAGATTCACAGTGGCTACTGTCATGCAAGCCGAGGATGCGGTTCATCGAGGGGAGACACACGTTCGACTCAAAGATGAGCTTTTTCGAGCAAACCAAAGCAGCAACGGATGAGGCTGCAGCTGGAGTTTCGGCCTTAAGTCGGTTAATGGCAAACATTGGCGGTCCTACGTCTAGCAGACGATTTCTTCTAATGATTAGAACGCAGTGTGCTCTACTCTACGGCGCCGAGGTATGCACTGATGTTCTTAGCTAGAAGGTATATCGTAAGCGCCTTAAGGAAATACAGAGACGGGGAGTTTTGCGGGTGGCTTTTGCCTACCGGGTCTGAAGATAAACGCCAACAAAATCAAAGTTTGAGAAGTTAGTCTGACGGGTCAACGCGCTCTCCCTATCTGCATTAATAACTCTTTCCGCGCGGTTTGTAATAAACTTGCTTTTGACAAATTCACTTGATCTCTGCATCTGAGATCTTACCTCCCAATTATTCTACAAATGTCGGTACGTTCAAGGTGCAACCTGTTCCGATTTCTGACTCACCGTTTTCTCAAGGGTTTTTCAGACTCATCGAATTCGTTTTGTGGAAGAGGTTCGTGGGCTTCGCCGGCTACCGCTACTTTAGGTGATGGATTGCGGCTTTGTCATCTTGTGGTTCTATCGTGATGGACCGATTCTTATACTATTTTCCCCTCAAAGTTTGTAAGGTATGTCCGGAGCATGCTTTTCCGGTTGGATTATGTGCCTCTCACAATTTGACCCTGGTAACTTGAAAAGATGAATAATGTAGTTCACTTCTTTACGCAGAATTTTAAGTTGGAGCTGGCTATCATGGAGTCATGTTCTTGCTGTTCGATGCATCCATTTTGCTGGGGTGCATATGAGACGACGTCTCAAGGGTTATCCCGAAGTGGCTAAGTACTTCATGCCTTCTGAATAAAGTTTTTGATGCAATCGGTTGTCTTACTCTCTTACTCTTGTGTTTGATGAAGTAAGACTCACTTCGGTGATCAATCTTCTTTCACCCGAATAATATGCAGCGTATTGCTTCGTTGCAAGGGTTACTCTGAGCCTCATTCTCCTCTTGTCTCCGACTGCAATAGCCTCCTCTCTTCCATGTCTGGCTATTTGAGTTCTGCCTAAAGCCTTTGTTGTGAACTGTGCCTGGGTGAAAACAAATTGCATTTAGTTGAGATATGAGGAGAACGTTGTTAATCCACTGATGCAAATTGCGAACCATGGTAAAGTGGTCACTTACCGATCTATGATCCATAGACTCTTATCAATACCTCTCACAAAAGAAAGGTTTAAAAAATAAGCCTATATTGTGGACGCACTTCGTTCAGCTTTAATCCATAGTTTAATAAGGAGGAAGCAGGAAACGAAGGGACGGAATCGCCTAACAACACTATTAAAACAAGAGAGAATGAAACATACAAAACGAGTCAATATAGCATACTCGTGGAAATGTGCGGCGTATCATAGCCGCAGAAGGTGTTAAAGGTGGTAGGATCAAGCAGCAATCACGCGCCCAAAGGGTTATTAGGCACCAAAAAGGCTCTAAGAAACAAAATAAAAAAGAATCCCTTGCAAGGGTTGCCCATGTACCTACATAGGGCACATAAAACGCTCAGTCGGCGCTCTGGTCAAGAAGCATTTATAAGAAGCTGAAATAAGGCGTCCTAGCCTTGATCATCACTCCATCTGAAGCAAAGTCTATCACGTTCTTTAAATCGATATTTCCCTTATATACTTTCTGGGCTGGCTGATTAGCTCCCTTGACCGGCCTACATGTTCTTCAGAGAGAGCTCTCCTGTGATTACATACAGTTCCTGACAAATTCCATCCCGTTTTCCACAAGAAAAAAGGTGTGTTCTGCATAGTCCACCACCCCATTGCAGGGCTTCGTCCTTCAACGATCTTGTCCAGATAAAACTGAAAACCTCCATGCCTACTTAAAAGCTAGATAAGTAAATAATCAATCTCACCACGTTTTTGGTTCTTCAATGACACTTAAGTTTCCGATTAGTCACACAGTCTGTCTGCCTCTTGGGTCGTTTTGCCCTTAAAGATGCCACTCGTTGAGTGCATGCCATCATAAATCAAAAGTAAACACTTCTATGGAATCCACTATCTTACGCTCATAGATGACCTTGTATTCCCTAGCAGGGAAAGCGACGGTGATCACTCTCACGGTCACGATTGCAGCGGGCTCTAAGACACTACTTAGGGCAAACGCCACCCTGAAATCCCTTCAACTTGCATCAGGCATCTGCGATGCACTTTCTTCCTAAGAACATCACAACATACTTACGGACCGTAGAGTAGGACGAACTGCATAACACTTATGAGAAGGCGTCTCCTGTTAGAGACAGAAACTCCAACGTTTACCATTAACCGTCTTAAGGCCCTTGGTACTCATCTTCAAGTGGAGTTTAAAAACCGATATACTTAGCCGGTAACTTTGACTTTATAATCGCTTCGCGGATGGCCACGGGCTACAACGACGGGATTCATTTTTTAATGAAGATGATTAGTTTTTTGTACCGCAAGCCGGAAATGAGCAATTGTCAATTCGCTCCCCTATCGCATCCACATGCAAAGTATCTTTTTGGGCTTTTTCTGTAGTTCTTCCGACAACAAGTGCCGCAGTATCATCTGCATAATCGATATGGCACAACACTTATGGAATATGTCGATTCTTAGCAGACTATTGTAGGAAGCGTTCCAAAGGCTCGGTGCTAGGTCTCGTAAAGCAGGGAGCAGTCTTGCAGATAACGACTGAGTATCAACAAGAAGTTGTTTTGCCTAGGGAAACTACCCATCGGGAATGACAACTGTACATACAAAGTAGTCGATATGCCGACGACAACTAAGGGCCTCCTTTGATGATTTGTTGTTCATATGAAGTAATCATTAATTTCTTGACTAGGTAATAATACTGGAGACGGTCAGTCCATATTGATTTATATTTTTTTTTCGATGGCCAACGCCATTCTTAAAACACAGTAAGTTCATTCCACTACAGCACTCCGCCCTCAGCTGAAACCGAGGGGTTTCGGCGTTGACGCTTCCTTCCAGTGTCGTCTACTCCCTGAAAGAACGGCTGCTGTCTGTCTAAGAAAACCGTCTTGGGCATGTCACCGACGGCCAAGCTGAGGTGGAGGATTTTATGGCTATACTCGTACGGTGAATATAGCGACTTCGGAATGGCATCAGTCCTCACCAAAACATGGGTGCCGATTTCAAGCTCCCAGGGGTGTAGACCGCTGGTCGGATTCAATCTGAGAACGTACCCCCTTAGCAGGCGTAACAATCCCATCTGCTTTGTCGCGAAGCCGGGTAATCGTAGGTTCTCCCCGTACACCAGATCAGAAGGGCTGGCAGGAAACTCTTCGCGGCTGTACGACCAGGACGGCTCGTCGCGTGTCATAATGGCTGCCTTCAGCATCCCATTGGACTGTCCGTTGGGGAGTTCCGTCCCCACTTACTCGAGGAGGGCGATCAGACCCGAGTCTGCAAGGAACTCATCTGAAGTGGCTCTGCCACGAAGCCTCACCGGAGGTTATCTGGTACCATGGGAACCGGGATGGCCCTCTGAGAGCATATGCTCCAGAAGAATTCCTGGAGGATGTGTTCTCGGCCCGGTTATTTGCGGTTGGCCCCCTAGTGGGAGTTTCATGGTGGTTGTGGTTATGCCTACATCGCGGGCAGAGCTCCTCGGAGCTCAAGCGTGGAGTTGCGCTGTACAACTCGGGCGCCGTACCCCTTAGTTGCGGCAGAGGTGTTAGATAGGCTTCGTATTCACTGGTATGAATGCTGAGCCTGCACTCAGTATAAACCAGGACCGCTGTGCTTGCATGGCGGGGCTCTGATTGGGGTCACAAAATCAATCCGCGTCCGAAGAGGACCGTGGGATTAAGCCTTAACGGCAGGTACTCACGTTAAACCCCCCAGGACTCCCATCCCATTGGACTGTATTTTATATGTGGTTGTCCAATGGCGTTTGAATTTAAGGAGCATCTCGAGCTCTGAGAAAAGAGTGGCTTTGAATTGCATTCTCTGGCCTGTGATGATTACGGCGAGAATACCAAAGCCCAGAATCCACCCTCCACAGCGGGCCTCAGAGGTATTGCCTCAGGCCACTACGTAATCCGGCAATACTTGTAGCAGTGCAAATCTTGCAAAGGGCGTACAATGTCGAGATGTATGGTGTGGAAACGCTTTGTTGACTTGGGGAATACATGTAATTCCTTCTCAGCATGCGTAGTGACCTTACATCTTTGGCATACTATGCATTCTCTGGTCCAAAAGTTCACGTCCTTGTTCATGAATGGCCAGAAATATTTGCTGAAGACTAGCCAATTCGTTGTACGAAGGCTGAGGCGGGCAAGATTGTCCCCCGAGCGGAACACTTTCTTACAGAAAGCGGCCGGGATATATTGCCTAGGTACCTTTTCAGAGATATCGTAGTAGATAGTGGAAGATGAGCCGAAGATGGGAACTCCTTAAACTTATATTTGGAGTCCGAGCACAGGCACTGAAGAACGGCGCCATCCTTCTGGGCTGCCGAAAAATCGACTGCGACTTGGCGAGGGAACACTTCGTGGGGATTCTGCTTTAAGTCAGTTAGAGGCTTATGGTCCGTGAACACAGTGAACGACCTGCTTCAATGGAAAAATGGAAGTACTTGATGCTCAGATACGCGGCTAGTAATTCATGATCATAAACGCTATAATTCTGTTCAGAGGGTTGGCCAACTGGTGAAGAACATCGCCTACTGCCATGCCTGAGGCATCGACGAATTCGGCTAAGAGTGCATCTTGTTAAAAAAATGCCAAAAGCATAGCCTGGTGCCTAGTGGTAAGCGGCTTTGGGCAGGAAATGACGGTGGAAGTTTATCATGCCCAAGAACGTTCTTAGGTCTTTGGCCATGTTTGGCACAGGAAAGCTCGCGATCGTTTGAACCTTGTCTGGAGAGATCCAAGGATTTCAAGTGGAATGGGATACCGATCTGGAACCATCCGAACATTTAGCCATTCGCGGTTTGGCTTAGTGGAGATGACCAACTGCTGTTGGAAGGTATGCATGTATCCTGTTTAAGTAGCTGTTCAAACTCTTTCCGGACAATAGTGAGCTCCTGGGATGGTAAAGGACGCACCTTGTCATTATTATCGTCATGAATGTTAACATAATAGTCCAAGCATAATAAGTTTGTCTAATTTGATAACATTAATTTGTTATTTGTTCCAATTAACTTCCAAATGACCGTTTGGTTATCGAATATTCAAACCAATTCTAAGCCGTTCTCACCACCTGCCTTACTACTCCCATTCAAATTCTACATTTTTAGTCGTCAGTCTCCGTCGTGCGATGTTCTCGGTGCGTTTGACGTTTTGCTTCCCGACCTCTCGGTGACAGTTTATCGAAGGAGTTGGCGCTGTGTGTTGCGTTCTCGGTCCGTCTTTTCGTCTCGATTGCTCCAGTTTATCCTCTGGAATCGCTCGGTGTTGTGCTCGCCTCCCCGTCCGGATCAGTCCAACTGCAATCAGGCTATCTCGTGCGTGGTCTCGATTCCGTGCAAAATGCTGTGGTCCGCCTCGGCCAAGTGTCTTCCCGCTGGCGATGTGACTTTGTGAAAGGTGTTTCGCTTGTTATTGTGCCGCCGAGCCAAAGAAAGTTCTGCAAAGCGCCCAGCTTCCGCGGCCCGAGCGGATAATCGCATCTTGTGCGCGCCCTTGAGTGGTTCTCGTTTCGAATTGGAAATTTCAAGTGAATCCAAGTGCCAGTGCGAGAATTGGAGAGGAGTTTTCAGTTGAAGTGGTTTCGTGTGTCAGGAAGTGCATGAGGCATCGCGCGAAGGGCCCAGTTGCATCACGAAGACCCTCTTGAACGACGTGGAGTGAG
Organism: Hermetia illucens; assembly: GCF_905115235.1. Classification (NCBI taxonomy): domain Eukaryota; kingdom Metazoa; phylum Arthropoda; class Insecta; order Diptera; family Stratiomyidae; genus Hermetia; species Hermetia illucens. Next base: position 42,507,153 of record NC_051852.1, read on the forward strand.
CAGTGTCCGTGGGCAGGGAAATCCGCACGGGAAAATGGCTATGGCTGACAATTTGTGGCGCGAATGTGCCGCCTGGCTGACGCGCTGCAAGGTGATCCCGGCGGACCACAAAGCCAACTGGCCCGACTCCGAGATCCGGGTGCTGGCCTTGACCCTCCGCGATGGAGTGCTGCTCTGCAATCTACTCACGTTCCTGGAGCCGAACTGCCTCGATACCAGGGACTTCCATAGGAAACCGCAAATGGCTCAGGTGAGTTTGTGTCTCTGTAATTTACCGCCCTCGAAGTCGACAGCTCAGCGAACTCACCCCTTTTGGAGATGCACGGCAACCTGCCCTCAATTTGCATTGTTTTTCGGCGGAACCCGTTGGAATCGAGCGGCAAATCGCTGCGCCGTGCGTTCGAGTGCCTCCCGAGTGTGGGTGTCTATTTATGTAACTTCCTTCCGCTTTCTGATCGCCGCAGCGTTAAGCCGCACTCGCGCCAACGTTCAGTTCAGTCCCCTCTGCGTTTGCACGCTCCGATAGCGAGTAGCCCGACAATGCTCATGTGACACTTTTCGGGGCTCAGGCACACACTTAGTCGCTTCTTTCAGTGTCGAGGCTGGCGGTGGTTTCTCCGGTGGCGAACTTCCTTTCCTGCATTATTCCCGCTCACGCACGTCCTCAGCGCGTCAACCCCTTGCGCCACCGTAGCATGACCCTGACGCAATTATCAGCGACCACTTAAGCCCGAGTCGGTCCCATGCGGTCGCTCGGCCGCATTTCATATGCACAGCCACGCTCGAACCCCCCAAACGAGGCGCTACACGTCCCCCTTCGTCGGCACAGTCACCTCAATTGCTGGATGCAAGGCATTCGGACTGGGACTTGGACTTTGTCTGAAGAACTCCACGCCGAGGAAGCCCATCAGCGAAAGACTCTCTCGCAAGACAAAACGAAAATTTGCATTTCAAGTGACTTATGTGGATGCAAAGATTCAGTTGTTGTGTGGATGCCCGGGGAATGCTGCGGATGTTGGGGTCTTTGTACCGCCGCAGTGCTCCGCGGACGGGGGGCACGTCGGGGAGTGAGTACTCCACTCAGGCAGTGGCTGTGCGGTACGTACATATCTTGGACTAATTTATCGCGAAGGTGCTCGGTTCTTACGCGGGGCTGATCTCGTTCCTCGCAGTTGATTAGACACGTACCCGATGTCGCTTTGCAGTGGCTTTCCACTCGCAGCGAAGGATAAATGTTCCTTGGCAGATGAGGTTCCCCTTGGGGCTTTGTCCTTGAGATGATGCAGTGATGTTGGATGCGACCATGGCTTGGGGGTGGGAACGCGAGCGAAATATTCAATTACGCTGTGATTGATTAGGCAACTTCATAATGGATTTGGGGGTTAATATTTGCACATGGAAGGAGTTTTAATCTGATAGAGGGTAACGAGGGGGAGGACGTGTGTCGAGCACATAAGATAACATCAAGGTCGTTTTATTGTTAACGAAACAACTCAATCAACTCAATTTGGTGAAGTTGAATGAGGAGAATATTGAATTGATCGATCCACTTGTCACAAAAAATATTGAATGTCGTACCAGTTCCCTGAGTCCTCGAAGACTCTTCCTGAAATGTACTGTTGGATCGTGGGCGTTTTTCGGCTTGTTCTCTACGCGTCTGTTTACCAAGGATCTGCGGTGAGTTCCATTCTTTCCTTCAATTGTCAGTCAATACCTTCTCTTGGGCGAAACGCTCTTCAATCTTTCTGGGTTTATATCTTCGGCGAGCCTATCTTCTGGAAATTGTTGCCATCTCGCAATGTCATCTTTCTGTTTAAGGAAAGAAAAATAAAATGTGGTTTAGATGCTTAATGGCTAGTGAAAAGGACCAATTGGTGGGTGAAACTTGAGACTTATTATGTCCACACTCGGATGGAATAATACATGAGGAGTCACAAACATGGAGTCAAGGTCAATCTCGGAAGGTCAAGATGTGTTTGCCGTGTTAACTTGCGTTCAACCTCATTCTTTTCCGGATATCTTCAATCAATTTTGACCAACATAAAGTGCGATGGCCGAGGTTGTTGAGGCGTCAACTTCAATCTTGTTTCCCAGGTTCGAATCTGGTTCACTACCAAGGATACTTGTGATAGCGACACCCAATCTGCATGAAATGGTCAACTAGAGAACCAGTCCAGGGTTATCAAAGAATATCTGGACCCCTGAGATAGTACAAGCAGTCGGACAGTGCCCAAATGCCTCATCCGCACGACTCGATGAATATTTGGGCGTAAGAGGGTTTTTGACAGTTTTGTAGGTGTTTCGACTACTACTGTTGCCGTATTCCTTTGTGTGATAAGAATATACTCAAAGTCTTCCTTGCTTGTCGTAAAAGGCCACTTATAAGAATAGCAATTTGTGGGCTAACAACCTGCAAATTTTGAAATTTCACTACTATCGAAACGTCAACAATACCTCGGATAGGGACTATCCGCACGGCTACGACCTTTGGCTATTGAAAAAAGATTATGATGGGTCTTTGGATTGTGCGCACGCTCCTCAATAACGGTGGCGAGGGTCCTCAGAATGCTCGCTTTCACCAAAGTGAACGGGAATTCCAGCGATATAAGCTGGACATGCGGGAGCTAAGCGAAGTAAGGTAGCGGGAAGCTGGGGAGTACCCTAATCCCTCTTGCCGCAATGTGCTTTTGTATCCTGGTAGTGGTAGAAGATGCGAATCCGTTCCCGGATTTTGACTCATAGCTACCGCATGGCACTTTCTTTTGACTTGAAAACCGACTTCTGACAGGATTTAGGTCCAGAATAAGGAGCATCAGGTAGCAACGGAGATTTACGATATATTGGTGAAGAGTACTTTGTACAACCAATTACACTCACTGTCGTACGGAAGGTCGCCTTTGAAATCTTCCTGGTGGGATTTGTATCGGGGTTTGACGTCGGATACCAGTCGACTCAGCTGTGAATGAGTACCTGAGTCATATCAGGCGAGCGCAATTCTGACCCCATTGCCTCTTACAGGGTACTGTAATCCTGTAGTGTACCGTTACGGTCTTGAATGAAGTGCTCTAACCGACTTTAAGGCCCTGATCCAATTAGATTGTTGCGCCAGCGATTGTTATTATTATTAATTACACTCAATTCAGAAGAGGTTTCCTAAAGGTGACATTGTGATCTTGATGGGTCATCTGGGTGGACTCTGACAACACTTTGGTCAGGTATGTGATGGAGAAACGCGGACTTAGCGACCATAAAGATATTGGTAGGAGGTTTATAGACTTCTGCATCTTCTATCGTCTCATCATTGGTGGTACCATTGCTCAAACACAGAGCCTGCCGAAAGGTTAGTTGGGTTTCAACTGACCGGCACCGTACCAGTAATCATATTGACCACTTCGTGATCAGTAGTAGATTTAGTAGTTGTATTTTGGATGTAATTTAACAATTTAGGTTGCAGAGCTGCAATCCTCCAAATCCAACATCGACCGCCTAAGAATATCGATGAACATTGGGCCGTAATAAAAGTGTTTTTTTTCTCGGGTGTTGCAGTATCGTGGTTACAAATCGGAAGAAATGCCTTCGATAGTATGGTAACGGAATTCACGGTAATGAGAATTCACTTGCCAAGATTGGTTTGAACATCGAAGTCGATGGTAATGGACCAAAAGGTTGGCCGAAACAACGATGGCAAGATGCACTGAATGGTGATTTGAAAGCCTCACGGCTGCACAGATCAGGCAAATGACAACAAAATGGCGCACCCGACCACGACAAATCGACACTGTTTGTGAACGGCACAAGGCTAAAGAAAAAAAAGAAGAACATCGATGAACGTCATGACGGGCGTAACGCGCTCGAAATCTAAATCCAGGGAAGTTCATTGTGGAGTGTACCGTGACAAAAAGGAATTTATCATTACATTAATCAGGGAAGCGGAAGATGTCGTAGAGCGCAATGATTTCAGAAGTGTATACCACGTAACGAAAGAACTTGTATGTAGTCGCAGACCTTTTGGTAGCCCTGTGAAGGACGTTAACGGTTGACCAGGATGACGAGCAGCTGGAGAGGTTGGAAGAACACTTCACCACGGTTCTTAACCGCATCACATCTGATGAAGTTCCTCCTCTTGTGAATGAAATGACTAGCCACCGTAATATACGGATTCGGACTACTCCAAATAAAAGAGAACTGGGAAAAGCGGCTGCATTCGCAGAGAATGGAAGAAGGGGATGATCGTTAAGATTCCAAATAACAGCTATCATAAAATAATCCTGGAACGTATCAATGAACATCTCGAAAACTTGATCGACACAGAGCAGGCTGGTTTCCACTCCGGATCCTCCTGTATTGACCACATCAACACTCTACCGATCATTTGAGAACAGTGCGCGGAATTCCCATCTTTGCTTCATCTGCTATTCATCGGTTTTGAGAAAGCTTTCGACAGCAAGAACAAGGAATGTATCGAGGTAAAATTTCAGAGGACTTTGAGCTCCCAAACGGAATCTGCCAAGGTTTTGGTCCTTGGCAATAATTATAGGCACAATTACTTCCAGAGCTTCTCATAGAACTTAATAAATATCCACTGATTATCATCCTCCCCTTATTAAAAACAAGAAAACCGGAAATCGCTTTCATTACATTAATTACTCTACTTTTCTACGGAAGTAATCCTTTCCCTAAAAGTTGCTTAATTGTTAAGGGGCTAAATAGACCGGCCATTTGATGGCAAAAACAGTCTAACCCTCTAACAATTAAGTAACTTTTAGGAGGAGGATCGTTTCCGGAGAAACACTAGAAAGGACAGAGGAAGCGCTGTTCATTGTCTTTTATAGTCGGCCAAAACTTAGAACCATAGGGGGCAGCAGGGTGGACGACACTGCGGTAAATTCTGGATTTAAGACGTTCGTTAATACGTCGGTCACACGCCAATTGCTGAATGTTGCAACATGCAAGTTCCAGTGATGCATGCAGTAATTTCGTAAAGCATTTCACTATTGGCTGATAGCTTTAATCCGAAAGTTCTGGGCAGGCCACTTACATTGATGGTTCCCGTTTCATTGGGATCAGTTGCCAAAAACTCTATTTTATTTAGATGCAGTCTGAGATTTTGTTGTATGAAACGATCATTCCACTTTTGGACAAGTTCTTCGGGATCAGCTTTGTTATGAGACGTTAAGAAAACATCATCTGCATAAAACAGTGTTTACTCCCTCGGCGATTACGTACCTAGTTGTACTGAGAAAGCTCAGTACGAAAGATCGTCTAGGGAACCATAGGTGACATCTGAAGCTTAGCGGTAATCAAAACCCAAGCCAAAGTGTAACTCTCATACCGAAGGATGAATGGCCACCGGGGTTAAGATGTGGCGGTAAACTCTAGGTACCTAACGACCACCACTTTCTACTAGCATTGTCTCGGCAGAAAAACTTTCGTACCAAGACGGAGGCAACTCATCAAAGGCTGCCTCATATCTATCCTTGGAACAGCGTGACCGAAGTGGTTCGCTGGTGTTATGGGATCCTTTTTATAATTATGTTGCATTATTATATTATATCCGACCAAACTCGGCCGGAGCTAGAAATTTTTTTCGACCGGATCAAGCAACCTTACTCCCACTCTTTTTGTTTTACCAACCAGCGATTTGTTTATTTCCTTTTTTCGTTGGCTCACGTTCAGAGGTGAGACAGCGTCTAATGAATTATCTCTGTCCTGATTCGAAACCGCCTTCGCTCCCTTTTAATTTTTGAATCTTGGGTGGTAAACCCAAAAGGAGAAATCCGTGGACCACAAAGAGTCGGGGAGTTTTTCGGTCTGACATCAAGTGGATATGAACTTAGGACTCCTAAATCACTAAACAAGAAAACTAAATCTAAATTTTGATCGTCACAATCCAACTCTGAATAAAAGGGCAACCCTAAGTTCATCGATCGAGAACCGAGGTCTTTATTCAGATTCTCTACTTATCCAAGTGGGAGGCAATCGCATTGGGACTCTGTCCTTAACGGATCATACTGTAAACGAACGAGTAGTTTAGGCAATTCTGCTGTCTCAAAATTCCCCCGGCTAATTTGTTTAATGTGATGGTGACACCACAAGGGACAAATTCGCCAATATTACTTCTCCTTGTTATTGGTAACGTTTTTCATGCTGCCATGTCCGGAAGACGCGGAGGAGTTCAATGAGTTATAAAATCTTTCCTGACACAGGTCCATTACGCTTATGATTCCTGTTTGCTTTCTCACCGTGTTATGGACCTTGGCCAAATGGCTCTGTATTTGGAAAGAGAAGCAAATAGAGTTGGATTGAAAATAAACACCAACAAAACAAAGGTTCTCAATCTGGCGGGTCATCGTACTACCTCTATCTGCATTATGGGCAGAGTATCAAAGGAGTCGATCAATGTGTATATCTAGGAAGCAAAGTTTCTGCCAAAGGCAGCATCGAACTGAACGTAGTTTGACGTATTAACAGTGCTTGATCAGCTTTTGCTGCCTTGTCTAAAATCTGGACATGCCGTTAGTTCAACACCTAGATTAAATTGAGATTGTTCTGTGCTTCTGTGTTGCTACATGGAAGTAGCACTTGGAAAATGATCCCCAGTGTCATTCGAAGGCTCCAAACCTTCATCACCTGTTTGCATCATATCGGAGTACGGTGACCTGATACTATTACAAACGAAGAACTTGGTCGGTGCCAAGGTCAGTTACCCGTGGACGATGTGATCGGAAGGCGAATGATGGATGATAGGTCACACATTAAGGGGGGACGACATTCCTCTTGTTGACTACGTAACGCAGTGGAGCTCACTCACCTAAAATGGCGGACGAGCACTTGGTACAGAACAGTAGATGTGTTCTTGGAAGGAGTTGAAATGCGTTTTAGGGAACCGGGTACGTTGGCGCGTAGGTGTGTTTCACGCGCTATACCTCAACAACCACATATCGACTACTAGAGTAAGCACAGCGACGGTGCGTCCCAAAAAGAGTTTTGTGTAGTGTCTCGGGAAGAAACGGCCTGGTGACAGCAGCAACGATATTGAATTTGGCAGAAGGAAATCTGATGATGAAAGGCATAAACTTATGGTTTACAATGATTTTTGACTACAAATTCAGCACCTTCAACTAAGTGTCGAAAATTTCGAATACTGTTCCCTGTCATACGCGTTGAGTCAGTTTCCTCTGAAAGTATGCATCAGTAGTAAGCGCGTTGCTTCCGCTATCAAATCCCTACATCGCTGGAATCTTCGTCAGCTTGGGTTGACCATGTAATAACATACAATTCTTGGACTGGCACAGCAATTCATTTAACGATGCCTTCACAATGAATCTGCGGTAAAAATTCAAGGTCCCTAAGAAATATTGAAGATCTTTTCGAGTCGCAGGAGGTTTGTAGTGTCTAACGAAGCTGGTGGAGTGATATCGAATCGATTGTGTTATTTATTTATTTGTTACAAAAACGTAATTCGCTATATTGGCAACTACATCGAACTTTTTAAGACATTCGAACAGCAAACCAAGGCTGTCTTAGAAATATCCGATTCAGCAATTTTTATGATTTTTCTAATCAGTCCTTCTAGTCAGTTGGATATGTGGCATATGGTACCGGTTGGACTTCGTGAATGCATTTATTTATCTCTAGTCGCTATATGGCCTCCAAATGGCGACCAGATACCGGGGCTCGCTTAAGGACTATTTGAAGGGCGACTGAACGCTCTGTTTATCATGAACTGCAATTTTGCATATCACAGAGGAATCACTCACCATTCACCGTAGATCCCGGTAGTAGTAAAAAGGCAAGGGAAAGTGAATCGCCAAAAACACTGGAGGTGGCTAGGTGAATAAAAAGGAAAAACAAGTCGGGAAACCAGAAGCTGGGCGCTTCAGGTATGAAAGGTTTTGTTTGCTTCTTGTGTGAGTATATTTGAGTGTAGAACTATCCCATTTGTACGTAGGCCGTTATGTATATGCATTTAGCATGTACCTGGACACTATATATAGGCAACTTCATGAATTTTTTTCAGATTTTTCGGTTGGGTAGTTTCTGAGAATGGCTCCGTTAAAGAAATCGTCACTTTCCACCCCTCCCACTCCCCGCCTTTTTAACAAATCTCAAAACTAAGACCGGCTTCGAAAAGTAATAATCGAGACCTTTCATTTGATACCCCATATGGCTGCATTCGGTGAAAAAAATTTTACACTCCCTTTCACATGTAAAGAAAACCTTAAAAAGCAAGGGTTTAACAAGGGTCTATAAAGAAGAAAGACAGAACAGACGAAATATTTTTCCAGCTAACGAGCGAAAAGCAATATTCAGCCAAGAAATGCTGTAAAACAAGGACTGGTACTTCACTTCTTGGCTTCGGAATGGGAGTAAAGGTTAATCCCGAATTCCTGCTACAACTGAAGACGGTGACGGTACAAGGTACTGCTTCCATTAGAGCGTCAAAGTCAGCGTTGAGATACGCATCATGGACTCTCTCGCCATTAAAGGCAACCGCCTGGAAGCAATCAACGTTAAAATTATAGCGTCAAATGACAGAGAGGAGGTGTGAGTGTTCATCACACTAGTCAGGCAAAAAGGTATAAAAATCGGCTAATATTCGCCTCTGGCCGAAAACGAGGAAATACTATCGATGTCTTGATTTATGGCATCTAAGGACACGCTGGAAAGGTGCAGACTCTTCTCCAACGAGGAATGTTCACACTCTGCCTTTAGAAGTTGTGCAGCCGAATTGGCCGTTAAATTTCAAAACTGCTAAAATCGTAGTCGCGCCCTTGATAAGATGAACGACGTCACCGATGCAGTACAGTACCGATAACCAATTGCTCCTTCAAAGGTAAGAGGTCGAAGGCTCTAACGATTACTGTGAGTGGTATCGGTAAGGTGTCTGGCCATAATCGCCTAATGTAGACTGATTTTTTTTATCATAAATTATTATTTGAAAGCAGGAAATTGAAGGAAAGTGTGAAAGAATTAAAAAAGATATATTAAGCCTCGAGCAATTGAATATATAGACCACAGATTTGACCGACATATTGTCATGTTATCTGAACCATGGATTCCCTATGAAAATGAATACGTCCTTCTGTCAGACACTAAAGCTCTGAGGAAGTCAATAAGTTGAGATTGTATATCTTTTGCATTTGATATCATGAACGTTTCCATTTTTTGAACAGAATTGAATGGCGATCAACATGAATACAGGGGAAGGGGGCATTTTTGGATGAATAGAAGATAGCAGGAATGGAACAGAAGGTTCGTTGTGGTCTCGAGGTCAATTTCCGCAAGACCGACTAAAATTAGAGGAAATAATCTGGCTGTCAGTTTAGTATACAGTATAGGAAGCTTTCAATATAAAGCAGACGAAGACTCACTAAGAATATTCCAAAACAAGGGAGAAGGGCCAGAAGTGTTGTTGTAACCGCGATGTAACTTAACAACTTACTGGAAATTTGAAAACATTTTGCACAGGTGTGAAACGACTTGACGGCGCGATGGTTGAGTGGAATGAACATCAACCTTTCGACCTCATTACTCCGGGTCTGAATCTTGGTCGTCGTGGATGTCTTTTCCGCTTATCTTGTTACCTTAATTTCATCAGTTAAACAGCAGTAAATGTGGGCGTAATCAAACTGAAGTACAGTCTTGTTACAAATAAAATGGTGAAGAAGATAAGATAAAGAGGGACAACAAGCAAATTAGAAATAATTGTTAAATCATACAAGATGAATTTGTTCAGAGAGGCCCGAACTAAGGAGAGGATATAGGAAAGCAATATCGGAGGTGATATGCGAACAGCGCATTCTGGGGTCGAAAATCTAGAAGAGTCTCATTGAAAACATAATCAATAGCTCAGAAAACGGATCCATATTAACTGCCATAAGCGACATCTAGCGTACCAAACCTTACCCTAGATGAGTTCGTACTGGTGGTGGTAAGACTTGTTTTCCAAATGAGTCTCTACAACACAATAACAATAGCTGGCAATTTTAACGCTTCGTCCGAAGATAGTGGTAGTCACGAAACAAATACAAAAGATCGCGTATTATTCGATGCACTTGTGTTTTAGGAAATAACAGCAGGGTTAATACTTTTCGTATCCATCAAGCGAATGTCCAATTTCTGGTGAAATTCAGGTATGGAACGACGACGCAAGGGAAAATTATGTAAGGAAGCGGACTTTGATCCAGTGAGGATGCATACAAGGTGGTCATACAATCAATTAAGGATAAATGCTCACCACCGCCACCAATTTGCTGCAGGATGTTATTAGCACTTTTTACCCGCAAGTAGCGAGCGAGGTAAACCCACTCTTACTGTAAATCTCCATTAAATTCCTATCATAATCACGGCAGAAATTCTGGAGGATTATCGAAAGTAAAGCCCTAGGTTTAGATGGCATCCAGAACAGAGCTCTGTTAGTGACGGTCAAGACTGTCCAATGAAACGAGATCTCCAATCAGAATTTCTGAAAGACATACATACATTAGCTCCAAATTTCCTGCAGATTGCGAATCTGCCCTCGGTATATCCACGGCTCTTAATCCAGCACCATTCCAATATCATTCTTTAATTACTCCAGACACAATTTTTATATGGTGGAGGTTTACCTGGGCTATCTTAGTGTGGACCATTAGTTTCATTAATACATGAAGCTCTTCTCCAATGTCAAAGTATTATCCTCCTCCTCCAACATGACATTTGCTTATGACTCACTGTTCGTCTTGGATCTTAGCAGATCCAGGTCTAAATCGCCCTTCTCCTCATCGTCCGCAATAGGCAACGAGTCCCTTCTGCCTTCAGCCCCCATAATCTCGTCGATTCTTTCAGGAATCTCAGTATATTTTCCACTCGAAATGTCTTCGGACGAATTTTTCGGTTCCACTTCATGCATGTCCACCCAATATTATCGAGTATGTAATTGATGGAGTACTTGACCTCGATCGTGGGGAGTTTGTTTGTTTGTCTTTGCCCTGAAAGAGTGTGGCTTCACATCCCTTACAGACTTGACGCCCATAGCTCATAGATTTAGGAAAACGAAGATGACACTTCCCATTGGTATCCTAGCAATTGGCTGAAAAGGCCCAACCCTGAATTGGACATTCTTCACCTGACACCTGGTATGAGGACTAGTTGAGCAGTCTGGAATGAATAATATTATTCGGAGTGTAATGTCAACACTTCTTCTTAGTCTGTGTGCTTTTCAGAAGTAGGGTTGGCTTGCCTTGATCTATGCGTCATTTTGCTCGATCATAGGATTCACACTATGCTTAGCGAAACTCATTCCGTTTGATTTCCTTTTGTTTCAGAGTTTACGGCTATCAATGTCAATTGACATGCCACGTGGAAAAGCATTTCCTGGTGACACAACAATAAGGTTCTCTTGGTCAAGGATAATAATATTCGATGCTTTGTAAATGGTGCAACTTGATCGATTGGTATCCGACGTCCAATCGCGTCACCAATGAGATTTGAACCGCGACCTCCTGTAGCTTAGCCATCATAGATACTGTCCTGATACCTGCCCAGTGATCAAACAGGACAAGTATCGAAATCGAATATTAAACTCGGAACATTCAAACTTTTCCAACTGTGAAAAATAAAGAAATCACTAAATAAATGATGCCCTCGTGAACATTAAACTCTGATACAAACTTTTCATATAAACATCTCCGTCATAGAATCCTTAGAGGAAGCACCATAACATAATAGGTGAACAAGGAACTTGAAACTGCAAGAGTCTCTCAATCACTGCAAATTGCATAACTTTATTTGTACTACCTTCATTAAAACTTTCTTTTGGATTCAAGCATATGCGAAGCTTCCCAACGATTTTTCCCAGAAGCTTTGCTTCCGCAACTCTACTTGGCCCCACACAGTCCCAGCCCTCTCTCCTCTAGTTTTCTCTTGAAACGCAGAATTATTCCTAGAAAGTCACATCATGAGCATAGTCCCATCATAGAAATGCAGGAAATTCAGTACCTCGACGCAAACTTCCAGTGAATTCCATCAAAATTATGGGAAAATTGCTCCCCACAAAAACATACTTTATCGACTAAATTAACTTATCATAAAAGGAAAAGTACCTACGAAAAGATGGCACGCAAATATTCAATTACGGTGATTGTCATCAGGTGAGTGTACGCCCCACCTGTAAATTGGGTGTGTGCGGGTCAAAAACATTAGGTCAGGAAAGCGTTCGTAACGAGTGACTTATGCCGAGATCTTATCTGGAGGCTTTTCTCTCCGTGCAAAGGATTAGGACGACGATGATAGAGTACCCGGTTTTATGTGATGTGCCTGGAATATACCCGGTGACAGATGACATTTGATGGTATGCCGTGGGCAGGATATTTACCGGGCTATTTTTCTCCATCTAGGTCACCGCGACTTGTTGGTAAATCATGACATGTAGACGTTTGATTGCCTAACAGAAATGAGCATGCAATGCAGCTGATGGAAATTTTTAATCTTGTCCCGGCTATCTTTAGATCTGACGCGCTATCTCATCTCCACGATTTGAGATGTGCAGCTATTTCAGGCGCCCCCGTGCCGCATATCAATGCGAATTATCACCAAATTCAGGCATTTAATACGCCCCCGAATTATCAAGTAACATCTAAAGACAAAATTACATCTTGGTAACGATATTCCGCCTAATTCCCAACCGTTGCCATCAATACATGCCTAAATCTGTACAATCCGCTGAAAAATCATCAAATATGGTGTGATTTTGGAAGATGTCGGAGCCAGAGTAGTTCTTAACTTTGGGGAGCGCATGAAGCGCGAGCATCAACGCCTAATTCGTTTCATGCTGATTAGATTATGCAAATTAACGAAAAGAAGAATGAAAGATTGTTTTGATTATGCCGAGTGTCTGCCTCTCCGGCCTCCGATCTCCAGGGAATCCTACAAAGTGTGTCAATCTAATTTGAAATTGAACGTGGGGAACGCTGTCGGTTGTTGTGCGATTTCGACCCAGGAGACAGCATGAAGTTGATAGATAATGGGAATGGAGATGAGGATGGCCCTGTGAGCAATTTTAGGGAGAGTGCTGAGATGGAGCTAATCGGAATGTGAAGAATTGATGGCTCAGGAATTTCGACACTTCAATGGAAGATTAGCTGAACTGCTGTAATAATATTTGCACTAATTCAGAGAAGTCAAAGACCAAAATTAAATACAATAAAATGCTAATCAACTATTGGAATTCGATGTTGCCTTTTTGGGGTTTTGAAGAGACATTCATGATCGAGTTGCGTTGACATAATTAGTGGTAAATCTTAAACTTTTCAACGAATCACGCCTTCTCTCAGAAATTAATAAATTAATTCCATTGTGAGTCACAGACTCAGCCATTTTCGGGCCGCACTGATCAATCATTGCTATTTGTCCGTAAATGCAGGTGACATGATAACGAAAGATGGATCTATTCTTAATGCGATACAAGCAAATTTGCTGCAGTTCCTCTCACCCAATAATATAATACACAAATCGCCATGAACTCCACAAATTACAAAGCTTCCGAACTTCCGCCCTTCATCGGACATTCGATGATCCGAAAATCGAAATCAGAATCTACACGAAAATAGAATTTCACTTTGTTATCTCCTCGTGCTACTACAGCAAAAAAGGAAATATCAATGTTGTTGCTTATTCGATAACAGACCCAGAGATTAAGCCGTAACGTTGTCTCACTATGTCATTGTGTACGTAAAACATTTTATAAAACATCGAGAAAAATGTGCATGTTATGTTAACTTTCTTTCTTATCACGCATTGGCTTTGTGAAACTTTTTGCCCGCAAACAATTAAACAGTGTGTGGCGAAAAACAAATGGAACTTGGAGGGAAAACAGGGGAATAAGGGGGCCGAGTAGTGTAGTGTTTAGGTGTCTAGATTTTTGTTGACTATTTATGTATGATAGGCGCTTACCTGCAGACCTCAGGTGCATCTTAGAGCGTAATTTGTCCGTTCTGTCCAACCATGCTCAGAGGAGTTAACCAAATTAAGTTATTCTAAAATCCCTGCCAAGTGTTGGAAATTGGCTGAATCTGTCCTTGGGATGTTTCTCTAGACTCATCTTTTTCATTGCAAGAGGGGTCTCCGCGTCTAGTCCCTATTTTACTTTCATGATTCATGTGGAGAGGACGCTCATCAAGACTTCCGATTTTTTTTTCAGAGAAGAAAAAGAAGTTGTTGGGGCTTCTAAAGAAAGCCTCTAGATTCATTTTAGGATCCCTTTTATTAGGTTGTTGCAAATTAAATGGGCGTTTTGGTACTAAAATTTGAAACGACTGTAAAGCTTACAAAGATTTTTTTATTTAATCAAAATGGGTGCCAGTCGATTCAAAACACTTCAGCGAGATTCAAGAGCATTTATGCCAGTTTCGTAGAAGTCCAACTGTCGGGTATTGATAAATTCGTCGAAGGCAATTTTGACAGCCTCTTAGTTCCTAAATTGTTTTTCCGCCAAAAAATGATCCAAATGCGTAAAGAAGCGGTAGTTAATTGGCGAAAGGTTCGGTGAATATGGTGGATGAGGCAGAGTCTCATACTACAATTCGTTCAACTTTTGAACCGTTGTTCTGGATACAGCAGGTCGTGCATTGTCGTGAAGGAGTATCACACCATTTCTGTTGACCAATCTCGACCGTTGAATACTCAATTTTTGGTGCATTTCCTCGAGTTGGGCACAGTATTTCTGCGCATTTCTCGTTTCTCCAGGTGCTGAAAAAGAATAGTGGATAACTCAGCTGTAGACCACCAACCAGTCACCATAACCTTCTTCGGATGGAGGCTCGGTTTCGGTGGCTCATCAGCATCTAGCCATTATGCTGATCGGCAACGATTGTCGTATAATCCATTTTTCATCACATGTCACTATTCTGTGCAAAAAGGGATCGCTTCTATCGGGTAAGTAAAGAACTGCAAATTTCTATTCGAAGCGCCATGTTTGCCTCCGTGAGGACATGAGGAACCCATTTGTCAAGCTTTTTCACCTTTCTAAGTTGTTGCAAATGCCGGGAAACTATCGAATAGTGTACGCCCAGTTTCTCTGCAATGTCTCTCACAGACTGACGTGTGTCGGATTTGACTAGCAAATGCAGCTCATCGTCGTCAACCGATGGTCCTGGATGTCCACGTGGTTCACTTTGAAGGTTAACGTCGTCTGACCGGAATTTTTCGAACCACCGCCGTGCGATTCGTTCGCTTACCGTATCAGCTCCAAATGCGCTGTTAGTGTTCCTGGTCGCCATACAGAAAAAGTATACGTTCTTGGTTCTTTTCCATGGTTTTTTCCTTTCTATTCACTGTTATCACAACGATGGTTAAAACTGAAATGACTCCTTGATTAAATGTAGGAGTATTTATACTTCATTATCCGACACCAACAGCGCCAACTGGTGGTGGTTTGATACAGCAATATCGCAACTAACTTCACTTGATTGCCAAATCGGCCATTTCATATGCAACAATCATCAATCACAAACATCCATGTCTGAGCCGAGTTTGGAACCCAGGCTACTATGAGTAAGTTGCGAATCTTCTCAATTGGACTAGCAGGGCAGATATTTTTTCCCCGAGGGTAAACATTTACAAAAAACGTCCCACTTACGCCCACAATTCCTTATGTTGCCAGCGTGTAAGATTTTTATCCATTAAAACTTTCTCGCAACTTACTACCCTTTTCCCCGCGAGAACATCAAAAGTACGAGGGGCACTAACGTTCTAGATATGATGGTTATAGCTTAAAAAAAGTGTTGTTTTAGTAAATGTTATTTGTCTCCAAGTAGCTGCCACATACTTTAATTTTGATTGTCAATTGAAGGAAGGAACTTTTGATTATTTCGAAAGTTGAAAAATGAGTTTGGAACAGTGGCTAAACACTCATATTTTAAAGGCGATGGCATTGGAGCTGAGTCGGACGAAGTCCATGACACATCTGACCCTCCACTTGCAGCTCAATCGATTCTGAGGCTGATTCGGCGCTTTCCGTCGCACTCCTGTTCTCGTAATTGGGCTTCCTATCCTTTTCTGCTCCCTTAGTTGCCAATAAAACTCACTAGTTTTCCTGGGACGTAATCATTTCGCCATGGCGACTGCTGCAGCATCCTAAACAACCCTAAAGGCACATCATATTGCTAGCATTGCCCTACCGTACTGTCCATACTGACCTTTTAAACATTGCATGTAATATGCAGGCCAACATACCAAACTGGCACTGCATAGAGAAGAATGGAAATCGTCTGATATTATCTTTGCCAGGGCCATCTTGACATTGGATGCCTTGGCGCAAGTATTGCGCTGATCCAGCCTATAATTTAGTTTAGCATCTATCAGCACTAATTTTCGATGGTAGATTTGGAAACCACATTAGGCGCAGTTATCCACTTGCCGATCTTTGAGATGAGCATTGTTTTTAAGGTTTTGTGTAAAACAAAATCATATTAAAATCGGTTTACTGTCTGTTTGTCCGTCACACGCATTTTTCTCGAAGACGGCTATAGCGATTGACACCACATTTGGTGGAAAGGTGGGAACTGTGAACGCTCACGCATACAGTGAGTTACATCCTTCTAAGTCGAATTTAAGGAGTGGGATTCCCCTTACATGCAAAAGGAGCGTGTACATTTTTTTCATCAAATATAGTCATGCCCCACATGACCCCACATGATCAAATTAAAGGTCTTGGTACTTTCCAAAGCCGGGTCGGACCCATTCTCAGAAACTACCGAACTGAAAAATCGGGGGGAATATATATATATACGGTGCCTAGGCTGCGAAATACTCTTCATACCGATATCTGTTCAAATAAAGTTAATAATAGTATATTACTATAAATTTTCGTAATTGACTGCGAACCCCCTTAAGTTCATCCAAGAATCATAAAATTGTAGAAATGTAGGCTATTGTATAGAGCATGATCCTACCAAGTTTGGTGGAAATCGCTCCATTACTAACAAAATTATAACAGGTCAAAATTGACATTTCTGTGCAAATTTAATATTGAATGCCATTATCACGCGAAAGTGGATATTCTCACATAATATATGCATATATTACGTGCTAGATTCTAATGGGATAAATGTATACTCAAATGGCTTTATAAAATAAATATAAAAAACCTTTCATACCTGAAGCGCCGAGCTTCCGGTTCCCCGACTTATTTCTTTTTATCCTAAGCCAGTACCAGTTAGAATTTTCCAGCCACTCCTTACTAGTAAGAATTGTTTCATTTTATTCGGATACTTGGCGAAAAAACACAGTCATGTAACTGAATGCACTCATCGTTTCAAAGTTATCCTTTTCCGAAGAAGCCAATAACTAATTTGACGGCATGAGTAGTTGAGCTAACTTTGAGGAAACCAAATTGCCGATCTAATAAGCATTCGAAATGACATGGGGCAATGGGGAACAATCTGTTATAGATTACCCACTTCAGCATTTGCCACATGTATATGCGTCAGTATGTGGGGGTTTATTCGGCGGTTTGCCAGCTTTGTGAAACAGCATAATCATATTCTGAATAAATCCGTAAATATGTCATATATTCTGTACAATCGCGTGTTTTATTTTTCCCCATCCATCCACAAATTTCCAAGAGGTTTTCCCCCGTTGCACTTCTGTGTCTAAAGCCATCTAGAAGCTGTCGCCACTTTGGCCCCCTTGTGGGGAAAATCCCTAAAACTTTGTATTTCTCTATTATAACTCTGTAGAGACTTCTCACGGATTTACATCCTCTCTCTCGCTTGTTGCTTGTCTAGCATTGTGATATGCTGATCGAAGATCACTTTTTTTTACCAGGAATAAGGCTTTATATTGTAGACTGTATATCGTCGCGGCTTTGATGAATCGAATAGTATCGCGATAACTTCACCTTTGGATTCCATCCGAACATAGGTTCTTCATACTATCTTCGAACTTAATCAATGAGCTTAGCAACTATAGACATATATGCTGCCCATTTTCTCCGGACAAAGTCGGTTGTGGTTATGTCATACATCCCCCGGTAGTTTGGTTGCTGAAAGTCTCTGATGCGGATCTGCCTGGCAAATCCGTTGCCTACTCATTATAGCCAAGGTTTTTGAAAGGCTTTCATGATAAAGCAATTTGCGCCCTAGACTTGTAGGGTCATAGCCCGCAAAAATAAACACTGGATATCCTGCAGTAGTTCAGGCTGATTTGAATTAACCCCATTTTCGTATTGTACCTCTTTCACCTTTTTCAAAATGTTTGCTGCTTCCGACCTGAGATCCAGGCGCTTCTTTTTTCCACATAGCATACACTTACTGTTGCCACCATACCCCTGTGTGTTCTCTCTGTAATCGTCCTTGAGTGGATGAGATGGAAAGAGATGATTGATCGAAAGTCCTCTGCGAGCTTATGGCTGCCTGCTTAAAGATAATTTCTGATAGAACCCCACTATCTCAAAGTATCAAGTTTATAGTGGATCGATGCAATCAGCAGGAGTGAAAATAGAGGCAAATAACTTTAAATCGTCTATTTATGATATGCATGAAATGGGAAGTGAAGGACAGATATCAACGAAGAATAGAAATAATAAAGAATTTAAGAGCTCCAGGGAACAACTGACGCTAAGGAGTAGGGGCGAAATAGAAAGCACTTCGCCCTAAGAGATTAAAAAGGTAGAAGGCAATCTAAAATGAACTTTTACGAATTCAGAAAATAGTATATAGTTCATTGTGCCCAAAGTTGTCAAAAAGTCAACACTCACCAATTAATAACATGGCTTTTCAGAGTTGTAGAACAAAATAGAACGAAGAATTTTTGTCCCAAATTAAGGACAACCGGGACAGAGATGCACGACTCACTTTAACATCGTCACTGTTGTTGAGAATTTGAACTAAGGAGTCGAGAAGAGGAATAGCAACCTAAGATCTATTATTTGGTAGATAACGTAGCAAATGTAATGAAGATAAGCTCAACAAATACCTCAAGAAGCAGGGCAAGAAGAATCTACGACGCCTCCTCCTGGCATGGATCAACAACCTCACAGCTACAATATTCGTATCAGCAACAGCAACCAAATTAGTCGCACCTTCAAGTAGAATTATTAAAATTTACATTAAGTTAAGCGCCTAAATGTAATATACTTCTGCTTTCTAGTGTAGGAAGGAATAGAAGTGTACACTCGTTGCCGGAGTCAGTGGTAAAATTTTTGAAGGTTTTGTTTTGCTCCGGTCTTCGCTTGTAAGTGGAGAATGAATTTGATGTTTGTCGTGCGTTCCAAAAAAAGCTAGTTGCGCAGTACTCCGTCGCCTTACGATTTATGACCCCTTAGGCAGACGTTGCTTTTTAATTGACACCGGGGCGAAGGTGTCGGTTCTCTCCGTTATAAATTGATTATCCAGAACCTTCAAGGTGGCTGCCACGAATTTCTCTGCAATACACACGTATTGCTAAAGGCATTTGGACGTGAGTCTGGTTTTGTGCTGAACATTCTTGTCGCGTTTCGTTTTGGCGGATATCAGCACTTCCTTTGTCATTATAGGCTGCTAGTGGACTTGCAGAACAAGTCCTTGATACAATCCGCAACCACTTTGGAGTCGTCAGGGAAGGTTTCAATCTGCTCTAATGACACTCTTTTGTTCATTTTCGAAGACATTGCTGACCCACGTATTCGGGCACTTCTTCGAAAATTCAGCAACATAACTACCGAATGTAGTTTCTCTAAGCCGGTTAATCATGATGTTCAGCACCACATCAACACTATCGGCTCCCCTATCTTCTCCAAGATGTGTCCATTACCACCCCTGAAGTTTGCTGTTGCCAAGAAAGAGTTTTCTGAGCTCATAAAAAAGGGTATTCGCAGACTTTCTGACAGCTGTTAGTCATCTTCACTTCATATGACCAAACGATGAATGGAGGCCTTGGGAAGATTACAGGCGTCTAAATGGTCGGACAGTTCCTGACCGATACGCTATTCCATTTATCCATGATTTGGCGTATTATTTGACAAACCGTGTTTTCTCGACCTTGGATCTAGCCAAGGCGTACCGTCAAATCCCTCTAGCACCTGAAGATATTCCGAAAACTGTTATTTGCACACCTTTCGCACTCTTCGAGTTCACTAGGATGACTTTCTGCCTATGCAATGCTTCTGTTTCATCTACACTGATGATGTTTTCATCGCTTCTTCCTCAGAATCTGAGTAATTGGACCATCTCGGATGTATTTTTCAACGTCTCCTTGAGGCCGGACTTGTTCTTAACGTTGGTAAGTGCAAGTTTCTAAGAAAGCAGGTGAAATTCCACGGCCACTCTATTACCCCTGATGGAATCCACTCAGATCTAGACAAGGAATAAGCCATTTCAAGCTTCCCGCTCCCCAAAACCGTAAAGGATCTGCGAAGGTTTCTGGGCATGTTAACTTCTACCGTCGTTTCTCGTCTAGAGCTGCTCAAAATCAAACGGTTCTCAACGCTTACATGTCTGGGCCCAAAACAGAAAACTCTTGCGTAATTGCATGGTCTACAGAAGCCGTCCAGGTGTTTGAAATCGTCAAACAACAGCTGATTGACATTGCACTTTTGGCATGTCCTCAATGAGATGCGCCTCTAGCTGTGTTCGTCGATGCCTCAGACGCAGCGGTAGGCGCTGCTCTTCATCAGCGGGTGAATCAAACCTGGCAACCGTTGAGCCTCTTCTCCAAGCAGTTGAACCAAGCTCAACGGAAATACAGTACCTACAATCATGAATTACTTGCCGCGTACTTCGCCACGAAATACTTCCGTTTCTCCCTCGAGGGGAGGTCGTTCACGATGTTCATGGACCACAAGCCCCTCACGTTTGCTCTCAAAGAGAAGCGCGACCAAGCATCCCACCGCCAACTTCGGCGACTGAGCTTCATCGGTCAGTTCACTTCTGATATTTAACACGTGTCTGGCAAGGACAACGTGATTGCAGATGCTTTTTATTAGGTGTCTCCGAGTTCACAGTCCCCACCACGATCGATTTTACGGCAATCGCCGAGCCACAGAAAGAACACGCAGAATTTCAGAACCTAAGGAAACATTTCAAGTATGGGTTTAAAGAGTTTCCTATCCTCGGTTCAAACTCTCACCTATTCTGTGAGACTTCGGAAAAGGAACCAAGGCGAATCATTCCGACCGTTTTCCGCAAGGATACATTTCACGTTGTCCACGATCTAGCGCACCTAGGCATCCGGACAACGAACCCGTTAGTAACAGGAAAGTACTTCTGGCTCTCCACGTACATCAGTTTTTGAGCCAGACGTATTCCCTAGGTCGACCAAACGCTTTCACACCATTCATCTCGACGTTATTGACCCTTTGCGAGAATTGCACGGATTCAAGTACTGCCTCACAATCATCGACAGGTTTACGCGGTGGACTTAAACTACTGACTGATGATATTACTGCACAATCATGTGCCGTGGCCCTCTGTTGAGAATGGATCCCGCTCTTTGGTATACCAGCCATAATCATCACGGACCAGAGAATGCAATTTGAGTCTTCCCTCTTCTAGGAGTTAGGCAAGCTCTTTGGTTTCAAATGCCATAAGACAACTGCATACCATCCCCAGTTCAATGGGATGTTGGATAGGTGGCGCCGAACGCTGAAGACCGTGTTAATGGGTCGCGATGACCTGTCTTGGACGCGGATCCTGCCTTTCGTCCTACTCCGTGTCCGGACAGCCCTGCGAGAGGAATTCGCAAATAGCCCAGCGGAAACGGTGTACGGGAAGAACTTAAGACTGCTCGACGACCCTGTACTCGGTGCCAGGTTGAGTTTAACCGACACTGGTGTACTGTCGCTGCTTAAGGACGCGGTTTCGAAACTGCGACCGCTTCCACCTACGCGACATTCGACTACCATGATCAGCGGCCTCAGGGATCTTGAGACGTGCTCTTAGGTCCTCACTAGAGCAGCAATTTCATTACTGAATCCTAACTGCAAAAGTATATGGAGACTAGGAACACAAGCCGGAACAGATTCATTCAGTGTAGATATGTCCTATATAAGCCGGAAGTATCTTAGCCGTTGCCTGAGAATTGCAGTGGAATCCTTCTGGGACTCCTACAGTGTGAACTGTACGCAGCCCTACTTCAGATGTGACTTTACATTGATCTTTGCTGGAGTGCGGGAGCTGTCAAGCAGCCGATATTTTTCTGGATGCTTAATGAGTGTCCTAACTTAGGACTATTTCGGCAGCATCGTTGGCTTCTTTCAATCGACAAATTCAAAATTGATTTTATTATCTAGCAAGTCTGCAGGATGTCGTCCATTGGGACGATAATTGACGGAAACCTTTGATATTGTGAACGTGATGAAATCTCTTCATCATCTCCTTTCAAGCAATGGCAAGCTAAACCATCATGTTCTGCGATTTATGAAAAGGAGGTCATCGCTACTTTCAGTCGGGAAAAACTAATGTCTTCTCCTCTTTCCAGTGTCAACACCATCGACTTCGTCACTTCGCAATTGCGAGTTTGTTATACTTTGGGATTCTGCTTGTACAATCCATGCTGTTATTAAAAATATATCAAGTGCTTGAGTACGGGGCTCTTTCAATGTCTCCTATTCATTACTATGTGAAATATAGCGAATCCGCATATGGTTTTTGTTTATTGTTCACATTTTATTGTCAATGGGACCACATTTCAATTTCATTATCTTTTATGATTGTTGCTGTTTATAGCATTGGGGAAATACGTACCCGCGCTTATAGGCAGGGTTTCCAACCCGGGCTCATGCTGATCGAAAGACAGACCATTATCACCACCCTAGCGTGACCTGTGGGGAGCGCAACAACACCCCATATGTATTTTCTATAGGTAGCTCACTTACCAAGATAGATTCGCAATACCTCCAGGTGGCCATCAAGTTCAAGCACAGTCTGTATTCCATTACTGCGAGCTCAACGCACTATCTTATGTAATTTAAAGTTCATACGCACACACAAACAGCGATTACGCAGCAACAAGTGGATATAGTTAATGCCGATGATTAGTTTATGCTCATGCCAGACTCGACTCCCACATAGGCCATTCTATCGGAAACGAAGTGATACTCCAGCGTATTGCAGCCACTTGCGATAAGAACAATAAATCCAAGCAAATTATGAATGAACCCGAGTGTCGAGTGGAAGTGGTTGATAAATATCTTTTCGATAAGAGTAGAAAGCATCGCTTTGAGGTTTGTTGCTAGAAAATTTCGAGGAAATGAGTGATATCAGCAAAAAATAGGGAATTGTGCGTCCGAAGCGTTTCAACGCAGCCGGTGGCTATCTGGGAACAATAGAGGCTTATTGTGTGGAGTAGCACAGGTGAACAGATTTGTTTTGTAATGAGTCTGTTGGGTATCTTTAATTAGTCACGATCCCTATTGTCTTGTTAATGAATTCACTTTTGTGTGATGATTACACCCATTCGAATGCTAAGCTGCATGTAACTGTTGTCAGTATAACGAGCCAACAAGATAGCAAAAAGTTGGGAATGAATGTGCGAAAAGATGGGAGGAGGTTGTATATTCTAGATTACAAATTTTTAGGACCGAAAAATTTTGCGAATTTGAGCGTGGTTGACGAGAGAGGCGAGCTATGCAATTAACTAGACAAGCGTATTGGGGAAGCGTGTACCATTCAAATAATTGTGAACACGGCAATTCAATCCAATGGAAGACATCCACATTGTCTAATGAAGCTTTGAGATAACAAGGAAGACTTTTCGGCGCGAATAAACACAAACGGAAGGTATAATAAATTTGGGCTGTAACAGAGAATGAGGATGATAAACTGCTGGAAATAAGCTGAATCAGCATTAGTGGTGGAAATATTGTAATATCTATTCAAGCAGTTCTGGCGTTTGGACAATTCTCCTTCGAATTAGGAATGATCCTGTTTGACGAGGGTGAAGACCGATAACGATTCCATACTTCAATACGTATAGGGCGCATATATATATATCCATTTTTAATGCTTTTATGCTGCAGTGTCACCATCACATTTAATTTGGTAGAAGTGATACGCCTACAGCAGCGGGGTCGAAACAAGGATTTGAACCCTGGGCTCGTAAATGGAGAAGCTAATATTCAATCACTTTGGGCATCACAATGTCTCTCATTACAGTTTGATGATCTCTTCGAAAGGGAGATTTCAGGTTTCACAAACGGTGACTTTGATGTCGAAGAAAAGATGAATGCGATGAAGGTGTGATGGATTTTCCTTACGTGGCAAATTTTATCTCTTCTCGTGACATTTCACTTGTCCATTTGTTTTCAAGAGTATTTCTCCGTAGCAGATGGAATTGACAGATGTTTCAGGAAAGCCTCAAGAGTAGAGTTTGTGAATACATATTTGAACATCGCAAGTCCTGCTTGTTCTTTTACTCTTTTGAATTTTAGTTTGAACACCCTTCCTCGTGCTTGACTCGGCAAAATACTCGTTGGGTGGATCCTTCCTAGAAGAACGTGTTTGCTGCTGTTCGAAGAATTTTACGGCACTGAGAGGACAGTGAACAATCAGTGGATCATTACATGGAAAGTGATAATTTTTTGTGAAGTGGTTCGAATTTTTTGGAATCGTTCACTGCATGTGTGTGGGCTTTCTCTAAATATCCCCTCTAATGATTCTTAAATCTAGAAATTGGAGTTCTCCATTATTTTCTACCTCAATTGTAATTTCATTAATTTTGTCTTTATCGATAATGGTGGAAATGTCATCTAGATGCCTTGTTCAGATTTTAGGAAGCATGAATATGTCACTCAAGAAGGGGGACAGGGAATTCGTCATTACCACCCCTCTGGTCCCTTTGTAGAACATCTTTCTTTTCCACGCTAAAGATGTGGGATTTTTTTCTTAGTAGCGGCTGATCCAAATAAAGAAACGGCTTCTTCACCCGAATGTTTGGAAATTGGGCCTCCAGGTCGTATGACACTAGTCGTCCATCTATATTCTCCATTCCATTCTCCATCTCTATTCTTGATGGTTGTTTTTCCCACGGGTAGTCCCCCTAGTTCTTTAAACCTACTCAAAACCCACTTGGCGATATTTTTTGCAGGCGAGTTTGCGGCTGCTATAATTTCCTAGAATTCGTTGCCAGGTTTGCGAATCTTAATTAGACCGTTTATTCTTGCTAGTATAGGGTTGGACGTTCTAAGTTTTTTTCTGGATTCTCGATTATGTAGCGCCATTATTCCAATACTATTTCCACCCGTTTGATTGAATCCGGCAAAGGGTCTTTCCTAAATTCAAAATATCCTGCCGATCGAAATACGTAAATCAAAATAAAGTTAAATATCACATTTTAGGAATAAATTAACTGTTTTTATTTATTTGATAAAATCGAGCGAATCGACAGTTTGTATTGTTCACCAATTGCGGCTAGGAACTATATGTCTGGATCATGTGAATAGGTCCGAAGCTGATTGATAATTTATTACAATGTATATGCCTGTCAGTACTCTCCTTAAGACGCTCCTCTCAAGGTGGCATTATCGGTCTATATCCAGTGCAGACTTTCCACCAATGGATGTGATACATATTTAATACTTTTGTTGCTTTCGGTTACCGGGACATGATACATTCACTCTCCAAGAACAGTAAAGGCGGAAGTGTCCGAAGTTGCAAAAGCGTCAAAACTAACATTAAGTTTACGGTTTGCTGAAAATGCGTCAGCATATTGGTGGTTTGGCTGTTATTCAACAAGTTGTCAATTCGCCGTTTAATATATAGTCAACTAAAAACTATTGCTATTTGTTCAACCATCTTTTTTTCTATAACATAGGATCAGCGAATTTTTTGAAGGAAAGTTGGCAATGGACCAGTTTACCTATGTATATAACGATGCCAGACCCAGTAGTATCTCAATAGCCATATCAACCACATTTCTACAGGCTCTATTTTTCCAGTTTGGCCACTTGCTCCCTGATCGGACTAGTCAATTGGGAGGGTTTTCTCCAGGAGCGGGAATTCCACGGAAATTCCAATTGAACTTTTCCTCGATGTCGTGCACGGTCCACAATGCTTTCTCTAACTTTTAGAAGAACAAACGGGATCAGAGGAATGGTGATAGAGGTTTTTTGCAATCCCTTTAAATTTGGAAAAAGCCCTCTACTAGATTTAGCTGCAGAGAACACGAGGAAAAAAATTGATTCGACGTTCGACAAATAACAGCATGATATTAATCTAACGAAACACAACAACCCTGGCCAAATTATAATTCAAAATCACTTACCCACCTATCCTTCATTTCGGTACAGAGTCTCTTTCAATGGTTGTATTTCTTCTCGCGTTTTTCCCTTATCGGGGATACCTCAGAACTCCATACGCTTCAGATAAGGTTTACTTAATCCCTAAACTTTAAAAATAAATCTTTCCTATTCTAGTTTACCCGATCATAATTTCTCTTAACCTGCCATTTGCCATTCGAAGCACGTTTGTGCTACTTTAACTCGCTCCTATCCAAATTCTGGCACGTTGTACTTTTTTTTATCGATAAAAAATAAATAAATGGATTATCCTCCATTTATTTTAGAATAGATACACAAACAAATACATCATGAGCATATATCAACTTATATAAATATGATTGCCAGGAACTCCTAAATGGGGCATAGCACGTCAACGATTCCTACCTCCTTTCTTTGTAGGTTACTGCCCATGTGCTTTAAATTCTAATAGCAATCGTGAAATAGTTTCATTGCATGGCATAACCCGTAACGGAGTCGTCACCCTTTCTCACTATTGCTTTTCCTTTCTGATCGACATTTTAGGATTTTTTTCAAACCGAGAGTCAAGGCTCATGACTCGGTGAGAGACTAAGCTGACATCCGCATCTGTAGTTGGAGTACTTCTTTCCCAGTGGTTTGTTATTTCCTTGACCTGTTCTGAGGTATATAGACTCCGTTCTGCAGCATCTTCATGCTGATGGAATAACTCTTGCTATCATCGTTATTGTTGGGTCAGCCATACACAACACACAGAGCCCCTCATCTTTGTACTTGCGCTAAGTGCTTGCAGTACATCCCCTTACCGAGGGAGTTAACCGGAATCGGAAAGAAGGACGAACTGCGCCACACTCATCAGCAAATGACGCTTACTGGTTAAGGGGGCTCCGACGTTAGACATCAGCCGACAAACCGCAAACATTCTAGCCTGCTGCGGTGTTGCGAATCTGTTCGAAGGAACTTCGTGTCTATTATGATGCCGAGATATTTCACCGCCGGCTTCGACTTTACCAACATGAATAGGGAAACTGAGAGAATCCTCCCCTTGGTTAGGACAATGACTTTGGTTTTCTCCACTGCTAGAGAGAATCCATGTTCAGTCATCCATCTGCTAACTCGCGCTGAGCTTTATCAACCATGCGTGTGGTAACCAATACCGCAACATCATCCGCAAATTCGACCAGATGCAATTCATAAAGCATCTCGAGTCATAGAAGACTATCGTATAAGGCATTCCAAAGGTCCGAATCGAAGATAAAAGCCGCCCCCGATGTGACCTTCATTTTGCGTTGCCCTTCCCGGGTTTCGTAGAGCAGGGCACGGTCCTTTAAAAAACCCCTCAATATTCGCAAACAGTAGTCTGTTGTATGGAAACGATTTTTTAGCGTCTCAATCATGCGACATCACCTCGCAGATTTGAAATTGTTTCTTTCGTCTAGGGCCACAAGGAGCACTATTCGCCGGCAGTGGCGACTGTGTGCCTAGCCAATTTTACCGCTTGGATCACTTTCTCAATCGGATCGATTCTGGATCGTATCGCTCTAAGACCATATTGTGTTGGTGAATAGTCTCCCGCAGCACGTATTGCGTCAATCTTTGCTTGATGAGTTTCTCTAGCAGTTTGCCCGCTGTGTTCAACATACTAAAAGGGCGATCGCTGGCGGTGCCTCCGGGTCGTTTTTGTCCTTGTTTATCAGCCTCGTAACCTTCTAGCGGGTTGGGAAAACACCCGCTGCTAACCAGGCGTTGAATACAAGCTTTACCACTTAGCTAGGAATACCATCCGGATTTGACGTCTTTTTGTCTTTCATGACAGGGTCGCTTCCTCTAGTTTCGTTGTAGTAAAGAGTGGACATTTCTCAGTATTCACTTTCTCGTCGACAACGCCAACTCGGATGGGGTAGACAGGAAAAAGGGCCTGAACGATTGCTTCTATCTTCACTGCTTCCAGGGTAATCGATGAGCACCAGATTTTTTGGTAACCACCTTATACCCGAGACCCCTGGGTTCCTGTTAACGTCGCTGATTAACTCCTGTCAGCAGCGTGCTTTTTGCCTGTTGATTTCGTCGCAGAGTTCCTTTTTCACTTTTGTATTCTGCAGATCTAAGGATTACCTCATCTTAGCTTGTTGCCCTTGTGATCCCTTTTTCTGTTAATAATAATTATTCCACAACAAGACTGATATTTTGTTATATGATTCAGAGTATATTATTGATATTGCCATTCCTCATAATAGCAACGATAATGAAGCACTGGCTCGGCAAAACAAAGAAATTTGGCATCTCGAGAGGCAATTGTAGTTCCTATGATATTGTTAGTTATAGCCATTGTACATAAATCACTCATGGCTTCCTTTGATGTACTTGGATTCTCGCAGTGCGTGGTTTTATCTATGCAGAAGTACATCATTTTGCAAACGTGTTTGATGTTGTGAGAGGTGCTCTATAGATCTTGCCAGCAGCCTATCATAGACCAGCAACACCAGAGCGCCGTTCGGGATTGTTAGCTCATTTGATTCACAGCTCAGTCGCCACCAGTGACCATGCGTTGCGTGATCCTAGCGCTTTTCTGTTAAAGCCCTTCATGATGGTTTATGGTAAAGCTGAACTGAGTTTCGAATGGTCCCTCAATGACTACATATTTACAGAGATCTTAGCGCATCCTCTTCTAGTGTTGAAATTTTTCTCTCCATCGCTTAATTTATTTGTAAGATGCCAGTAAGCATCTACTTAGGCTTCTTAAGGTAGAGGACCCTTGTGCTTGACTATCAAATATAGTTTATTTGCTGCCCTTTCGTCATCTTCTGCATTGTATGTAAACTATTGATCGTGCTTGTTTTGCGCCATCACATGGTTGCAGCTCTACTGAAGTGTCCCGTAGACACGCGCCAGCTTGCCTCTTTACAACCAGGCTCGGCAATAAAGAACGCGGATGATCTTTTTGGATATTTCAGTTTGCTTGACGCTATTATAAAAAAAAATACGTGTCCTTATCTGATGTGGGGTACTGTACTGGAACCTGAAATACAAAAGAAATATCGCGCGATATTACGCAAACAAATGCAAAGATGAAATTTAAAAAAAAACAGCTCCTCCGCGCGTGAAGTCTTAAATGTCAAATGCCGCGATTGGGAAAAAGGATCAGATCATCAATCGATGTTTCTCCTGCCTCATATCTCGCCCTTGGAAGTTCCTACTCTACCTTAACAGCATCGGGGCATAATAAGTGAAGATAATCATAAAATGTTAAAAGGGTTCCAAAGGGAGTTAAGAGAAAGTGGGTAGCGACAAAAGGAAAGAATTGTTTTTATTTCTTCTTTAAAAAGTTGATACAAGGAAAGAACTTAGGATCTAATAAAAGAAAAAGAAAAAATGGCATAAATAAAAACACAATAAAAATGAAAGGGGAGAGCGTAATATACAGGTCGATATGTAGCGACATATATCGATACTTCTGGAACAACTTGTTTCCTTCTTGAATGTCGGGTATATAGCAAAGAAGGGGATAAGTTGTTCCCGAAATGTGGATATATGTGGAATAAAAAATCACTACTAGCAATAAATTTTCTTTTGTCACTAGCTGCTTCCAGTTGGTTGAAACCTTAATTTTTGCAGTTTCTTTAGGTAGCCTTTTTATTTCAATTTGTTCCTTGTCTTGAGGTAATGCTTCTTGTTACAACCAGGCTTAGCCGGAACATCTGGGTGCTCTTTCTGTGTACTTATTCAAACGTCTAGCAGTGCATATTTGGGAATGTCTTTGAACTTTTAATTGTTTTCTGAATATTATTGTGAAGGAGGATTATTCTAGCCATGAATCAATAAAGCGCTTTCTATGGTCATTCATAGTAGTCTTTCCATGTGGTTCACTAATAAATCTATCATACAAGATTGCAAACGAGCCTTTTCGATGGAATTGCTCATTATGATTGCAATA
Source organism: Hermetia illucens (assembly GCF_905115235.1). NCBI lineage: Eukaryota > Metazoa > Arthropoda > Insecta > Diptera > Stratiomyidae > Hermetia > Hermetia illucens. Next base: position 42,537,299 of record NC_051852.1, read on the forward strand.
TCTATTTCATTTCAATTCTGCAACATTGGGTTTGAGGTCGAAATCACGCCCCACATTGAAACTGGCTAAAGAGCCAGCATCTGGCAACCAAATGTAAAGCTTTTCTTCGGTTTGAATGGTTGAGTGCATCTTGAACTCATTCCACGGTTAACAAGGGATATTACCTGGAAGCTGTGTTGATTGAATAAGCTGAGGTAAAACCCCTTGTCAAATTTGCATTACAATAATCACACCTCCTTGTTCGCGACGGCGCTTGTAACTTCACTTCTTATTCATGAGGTTTTTGGTATTAAATAAAGTCCTGTCTTCGTCGGACATGGTCCGCTGTAACTCATTTCTATTTGCGAGACTGAAATGAGTCATGAAAGGATGACGTTTTACTGACATTGAGGAGATAAAAACAATACTGTTAAGAATGGAAAAGGCTTTAGACCAAGTGTACCATTTTCGTATGGAAATACCGACAGCGAAGCAAAATTGGCCCCAAAGGAATTAGCCCTAAGAGTCCCTACATTCCAAAGGATGTACATCAAAGGAAAAAGATAAATTACAAAAGTAATCTTGCAAGACTCCTTACACCTTCTAAATTAATTGTCCTCAAAGCTTATGAAAAAATGCTTATTCTTTTTGAATGGGGTTCACCCTCATTTACCTTGTCCGTCCATTCACTACCTGGATCTAATGAACTTTCTAAAAAAAACTCTGCCCATAATCCATTCATTTTTTATTCTAAAATTTCAGACAAAAACTCGTTATCCCACGTCCTTTCGTCCTTTCTTCCAGTATTAAAGCTGATTCATAATGAAGGAGCAAACGTGTGCAGACTGGGTATCTTTGACGTTCTCTTTATTTTTAAGAAAACCGTTATGCTAATATCATCCACCGCTTCAATCACGGCGCCCGTAATTATTTTCTTCGTTCACAAGGAATTTGAGCTATTTTTTCATCAGGGACCGAAGAAGAATTATAATATAACCAAACTTGGTCTTGTATTTCAATTAGTGTCCAATTAAGCAAAGTAGAATAATTATCATCCACAGAATGAGATACAGAGAAGTTTGGGAAACAATCAAAGTTTGATGGATGGGAAGTAATGATGAAACCAATAGCCAACAGCACTAATGTATGATATATTTGGTTCAGGAATAAGTTTTGGACTCGTATGATGTAGCAGAAACGTACCACGCAGTGACTGTCAAGTTGAGAATGCTATGTTTGGATCATATGAGAATAAATGCTTTGTGCGAAGTAGTCAATTATGGATATTCCTTTTAAACCGTTTAAACTGGTGCAAAGTCTGAAAATGGAGCAATTATCTCTGCACGTCATGTGCTATGACAATTTAACCAATCTGTGTTCCATTTAAGATTTTAGCCAGTCGGCTAGATGAAGTGCAGCTTCAGGGTAGTTCTCGAAATCCCCGGATGAACCTTGCATGCGATCTCGCATCAACTCAAGGATATCCAAGTCATCTACCTGGTCCTTAAACTAATGATGAAAAATTCCATGGTACCTGCAGTACCAGACAGCTGCACTCAGCCTAGAAAAGATGAGTGAGCTCTAGATAGGGGTCCTTGACTCCATATTTTCACGTGAAAAACGAAATGATTGACTAGTAGAGATGTTGGTGTGCCATCAAACTTCAAATCCCAGGACGAAATGCTGCAATCTTTGCCATCAATATACTCAAGATTTTACGAGAATCCATTAACATAGCTTAAACTAGCTTTAGTTGAAGAATAGCCTTTCTATGCAGAGCGTTCTAGCATTTCGAAGGTCCCCAGAACATTTCCAAATTGTATCCATTACATTGACATTCATATGAAATTCCATTGAAGAGGAATTCTGGCCTAAGGACTGTACCCAGAGATTACACTTTGGTAACGAAATGTCTGAAAGGCTTAGGAGCTCTAAAAACATATTCTTCTCTTTTTTCTTTGGCCCTTGTCCCGTTCACAAGCGGGGTCGGCTCGTCGTGATCGGTTGTGCCATTTTGTTCTATCAAATGTATAATCCGGATGCAATCGCGAGGCTTTCAAATTCCCATCCAGCATATCCAACCACCGTTGTTTCGGCCAGCTTTTTGGTCGCTTGTGATGTGATGTGATGTGATCTAAACGTGTCACGCCACTAGTCCCACGAAACAAGTACGTCTCCATTACCGCAAGATGTCGTTCATTATCTTTTATAGTCGGCCAACACTCAGAACCATATAGGGCGACAGGGCGGACGACATTGTGGTAAATTTTAGATTTGAGGCATTCGTTGATACTTCGATCACAAAGAACACCTGTTGTGGAACGCCACTCCATCCGGGTTGCATGAAGCGATCATTCTATTTTTGAACATGTTGCTCGAGATCATTTTTGCTACTAGGCACTAGGCAAACCTCATCTGCATAAAGCAGTGTATAGGATGCTGGAGGTTGAATGTCTTGTGTGACAATGTCCATAACAAGAACAAAGAGGAGTGGTGAGAGGGCTTTCTTGATGAACAGCAGCATAGGCACGAAGCGGTTTTGATACACCACACCACGTCAAATTTCGAACTTTACTTTTCGGCTCGTAGTAGAGCAATTGTCTCCAGCGGCACACGGTCAAATGCTTTCTCTTGATCCAAAAATCATCATCATCATCAACGGCGCAACAACCGGTATCCGGTCTAGGCCTGCCTTAATAAGGAACTCCAGACATTCCGATTTTGCGCCGAGGTCCACCAATTCGATATCCCTAAAAGCTGTCTGGCGTCCTGGCCTAAGCCATCGCTCCGTGTTAGGCAGGGTCTGCCTCGTCTTCTTTTTCTACCATAGATATTGCCCTTATAGACTTTCCGGGTGGGATCATCCTCATCCATACGGATTAAGTGACTCGCCCACCGTAACTTATTGAGCCGGATTTTATCCACAACCAGATGATCATGGTATCGCTCATAGATTTCGTCGTTATATAGGCTACGAAATCGTCCTCATATAGGGAGCCAAAAATTCTTCAGAGGATTCTTCTCTCGAACGCGGCCAAGAGTTCCAAAAATGCATTGTAAAAAGGGCGATGCTTCTCACGGTGTTTCTCTATGAGTTACCGTGCAGCGTGTATTGCGCCAGTAGTTCCGCAGTTCTTGACAAATCCGGCTTGACTCACGGTTATTTCAATGATTTCTCGAATACGGTTGTCAAGAATGCGTTCGAAAATCTCCATGGTATGGGAAAGTAACCGGATCCTATGTTTTTCCATATTGGAATTGTGGTACCTTCTTGCCAACCAGATGGTGTTCTACTCTCCTGAATAACCCGATTAACGAATTCACTGAACCACAGTGTTGGGTCGCAGTTCTTCGCTTTCCAGAGCTCAGATGCGATGCGAATTGGTCCAAATGTCGGCAATGATTGTGGAAGTGGAGGATGAACAAATTGTTCAGTTGAAATCTGCTCGAAATATTCTCACCATCTATCGGTCGCGGGTCGACGGTTGGTAAGCAAAGTACCGTTCTTGTCATTATTGCAACAGAAGTGTTCTATATCATTTGTGCGTTCGTGTCGGCTTTTGGCAAATCGATACCGATCTCCCTCGCCATCCGGAGTGTCCAGTTCGCTCGGGTAACAGCGATCCCTTTCTTTGGTTCCTGGCTGAAATTCTTATAAATTTGCCAATTGACGACCATTTATCGTTGAGAGGCGATTCTTTTCACGAACCTTCATTTGAACATCGTCATTCCAAAGGCAAGTATCTCGGTTGATGTACCGCTTACCTGGCTTGGTGACCCCGAGGGTTGCAGAGACCGCTTTATGGGTCGTGTCTTTAATTTGGTTTCACGATTCTTCCACATTCGTAGTGGTTGGTAATCGCGTAAGTGTGATCATTTCTTCTTTCTTCTCACGAAATCTCCACCATTTAATGCGGGGCGGGCCAATGCTTTCCTCACTCTGTTTTATCGGTGGGTTGATTCGCAAGAGGCTATCAACGGACGATGTTGAGGTGCGACGGCCTCATAGGGAACGGCTCTGCAAACAGTAACGGTGGTAAAATGTCGGCGTCTTATGAGAACATAGTCGATGCGTTTTACTGTTCCCACTATAAAATGTAGGAAGATGAGACAATCATTTCATGAACGATGTATTCACAAGTACAAGGTCATCGGTATCCGCAAAATCGACAATATGCTCGCCACCCTCATTGCGTGCTCAATACCCCTTTCCCCCATGGCACCTGTTATCGCCTGCCTTTCCACCCACATGACCATTAAGGTCGCCTGCAATGATGATATAGTCATCAGCAGGCACGTTACAGGTCTTTGCATCGAAAATTTGCCAAAAGGCATCAGGTCGACCTGCCTGTGGTGCGCACACGGTGAAGAAGTGAAATAGAGAAGTAGTATGATCAGCTCATATAATAGTGAGCTTCATGAGGCGGTCATTAAACCGTTCGATTTCTTTAATAGCTTCACGGAAACTCTCTGAGATTGCAACGTCAAAACCGTATTGCGTGCTACTTAAATAGAGAAGTTTATAGCCATTTTTCACCGCGTTCGCGTTCTATGTCGCAGCTTTTGCCACCAGACCATCGCGTTTCTTGTAGAGCGCAGATACCATCTTTTTGGAAGTGCTCTTTCGAGTTCCCCAGTCTGTCCAGTCATGGTGCCGCGGCGTCCATGCGTCAAGAACCCTTGCCCATTTCTCGACAGGACCGGGGCCCGTCCTACCGCGGGGACTGAGGTGAACGCCCTAGCCTTTCTCCGAGATTCATTGTTATTCAATCCGAACATTTGGTTTTTAACGACATTGGATGCATTTTCTTGGTCGGCCTGTCGTGGTACCTATCACCAAGGAAGATCAGGTAGCATTATCATTGTGGAATAACTCCCAACTGTATTTTAGTTATCTCGTTCCCTGATCTCAGCATTTTATTTTTGTTTTACTGAGAATAGTACAAAATGCGTTGCCTCAAACCCTCCTCTTTTATCTGGGTTTCTGGCCAGCATGCTATGTAAATAACAGGGCGCAGTTAGCGTGAAAAACATCTCTTTCGACGAAACCTACTTTCACACATGCACAGGCAAAAATATGGTGGGACTCCAATTCGCAATTGAAGCACCAAATATTACTACATTCCCCCAACGTATGGCTGGTGTTGAAAACTAGCAACATCATTGGTCCATATTTTGATAAGAATCAAAGTCAGGCAGGACTGAATGTTCAGGGTCAAGTTGCAGGAGTGCTAAGATAAATAGGGGTCGCTTTTGAAGGATGTCATATTCAAAATATAAAGTAGAATTTGTGTTCTTTAATAATTTATAAGCATTCCTTGGTTTGTGTACTTTTATATTTCTGTTGCCGTTTCAAATGTGAAAAGACCTTCAGTCCATGCCAGTTACAACCAATAACGTTCACCTTCTTTTTTCTTTTGCAGGTATGCGGATTGTGATTAAAGTGGTTATGATTCGTAGAGTTTGCAGGTAAAAATCTTTATTAAATATTTACGATATCAAGGGTGCAAGAATCCATGGGAGGACGAGCAAAATTTATCATCGATGATGTATCTGGCAATGTCATGGAAAACTCCTTTCAAGTTTATGCGGTCAATATAACCCGAACCAATGAATATTTGAAAATGTTTTTGCATTCCACTAGGGACTTCTTTACGAATCATCGCATCAACAAAGACCCTCTACTTTTATTTCTGGAATTATTTGAATTTTTCCTATCGCTGCACAATGAATAAGTGTAGGAAATCTAGAGGTCGTAAAGATTCTTTGATATCTTTTCGCTTGATATTCTTCTAAGTTTGATACAATACTATTTTTTCTGTAGATACAGCTCGTTCAAGGAGCCACCAACGCTTGGCTATTCCGCCCAAAAGGAGTGCCATTCGATCGAATGTAATATGTTGTTTTTCGTTGTTAAAATCAATCAATCAATAAAAACCTGCATTTAAAATATATGTTACACAGGAATGTTATGCAAAATATGCTGCATCTGCAACTACGATCTCTGTCTATCTTTCAGGCATTTGACGGATTCCGTATCTGATGAAATCTATTTCTTTGGGGCCATCCGTTGGGCATGCCAATTTTCGATGTTTTCGCGAGAACTGAACTGCTGGTCTGCTAAGGCTAACTGCATCGGCCGGAACAAGTGGTAATCTGAAGGAGCTATGTCTGGTGAATACAGAGGGGGGATGTTAAGGCTTCCCAGGCTTGCCCCTCCAAGTAGGTTTTATCAACAGAAGCAATATAAGGTTTGGCGTTGTCATGTGGAAAAAATTAATCTGTTGAGTCTGTTCACCCCTTCTGGACAGTTTTTTTAAATAGCTTGTTTCAAACGCTGTCGTCTGTAGATATCACCAGTATTGCGTTCACATGTTTACGCGACTTATAATATACCACATCCATCTATAATAATCCCAGCGGATGCAAACATAACCACTACCACTACCAACCATTACCACATGCGATGAACCTGCTTAACCGGGCTTCACATTTGTTTTTTGCGTTTGGGATTCTTGTAGTAAATCCATTTTTCTTCTCCTGTAATAATTCGATGCAGAATAACCTTCCTTTGTTATCGCTAAACATTTCTTTCTTTCAATTCATTGCTTTAAGACGATTGCCCATTGCTTTAAAACGTTTGATCGATTAAGATTTAATGCAGAAGCCAATTCTGATTGTTTTTGGCATAGATCTTCATCGAGTAATGTTTCCAATTCTTCATCTTTATATTTTTTTGGTGCTCTAAGACGTTCTGCGTCTACAACATCAAAAACACCTTCTTTTAATTGTCTAATTCATCTTCTGCACATACTATCGTCTGGAACATATTTTTTTTTGCCTACTTACCCTGTGTACTAAAAGCGAACTTCGTCGGTCTGAACTTACTTACACTGTCATGCCATTTAACATCAATCAATAGCAATCACATATGCAGCAAATGCCACTCAGTATGCTATTCATTCAAGTCTTCCCCATCCTTCACCCTCTATCATTTCTGAGGTCCTTTCGAGACCTGGGTGTAACGTAACCTTCGATGATAAAGTTCATTTTAATTCTAGCTTGCGTGACATCGTCAATCGTGCTTCGAAATTGCTGGTTTTACGTTTTTTCCGAAATTATGGCTGTCTTACTCGTGAAGCTGTACAACGCCAATTCACAAAGTCTGTCTTCTTTAAGAAAAACTTTCCCCATGTGGACGATCTTTCCTGGGTTCGCACTTCTTATCTCCGCCAAATTTTTCCTGATATGTGTACTCTTTTCCAGCTCCGTAATTTGTTAGACAGTTCTGACTCGTCGGAAATTGTCTTCTGATTGCTTTTCATAACTAACTTAGAGCAGACATTTTCAAAATCCCTTCACGGAGCTCCTTACCGATCTTACAACGATTTTCGAATAAATTCCTTTGATTGACTCTATCTCTCTTCTTAGTTTTAAATTTAGAATAAAATACTTATTTTCTCCTCTTAAGGACGATATAAAATTGGGATATCTATCTTTCTGTGTGTTGATCTTTCAAATAAATAAATAAAACACTCTTCAAACAAGCATTTCAAAGAAGCTAATAGCTATTGTCAGAGCGGAAAACAATGGCCCAAAATGTCAGGTGCTTGAGCAAAGTAATATTTTGAGGAAGGTTCAAGTCCAGAGAGGGTTACATACATTCTGTCACTGATGCTTTTTTTATCTCGTTATCGATAAATTCCTTTATGTTGGCTTGGTTGGTGGATTTGGAGGACTTCAATGGACCGTGTCATTGTTGCTCAAACATTTCCAACTACGCTGATGACATCCTCATCGATCTATAGACTTTGGCCAAATCATTCTGGATTTCGAAGAGCAAAGCAGGAAAAGTTAAATAGATAACGCTTCTATCTATGTTAGTTGGTAGAGCATTGAAAATATTTTTCGATTTGTCACTTGAAAGAATCAAACTATCACCAATGTGGATCTACGTCGTGTCAACGGGGTGGTAAGACAATATCGAACAAACCACCCAACTCGCAATTATATTTCCTACTCTAAATAGTTTACCAATTGGAAACTCTTGAGAAAGCTAAAGCACATCGCCAGGAACTATTAACGAAGGCTCGACAACGTGCTGTGTGACACATGAAACTTTATGGCCACCATATAAAAAACAAATCTGTAGTTGGACCGTTAATGTTATCACTTCCCGAATTTCATGCCATGCCATTTAAGCATGGCATAGTGCAGTTCCCCCAATGAGGTCAGCAATTGCCTAGGGATTTATGCCTCAGAGTTTCCGCTTACCAATCTTGGGAAGAATATTTTTTTCCATCGCGTCCCAAAAGGGTCCTTTCAGTCCCATGATCCTTTGTCACTAAAGTCATAATTTTTTTTGTTTGGGAGTAGGTTTTTTTTTGTTTTTTTTTTGGGAGTAGTTTTTTTTTTTGTTGGGAGTAGGGTAGGTGAATGCGTTTACACACAGAGTGTTGGACTCCCGCAACAGCACGCTGGCGGACTACCAACTAAACACCTCCCTGTCATCAGAGAACTGGCCTGGAACCGTTTGACACATTACTTCGGGCTAGCCCTCCCGCTCTCCTGGCTTTGGGAGCCTTCAAGTCAGGGAATTTCTTTCACCAACGGGAGGGGAGGGGAGGAAGGGAGTTGTTGTTAGTTCAGGGAGCCCCTACCGTCCGATCCCTCTGTCGGTCGAGTTCAATCTTCTTCGTAGTAAGAAGAGCCCGAACATAATGTGCAATACGATTCCAGCTGCCAGCGCTCTTCAGCATCTCTCTGACAATGTTGTCTGGAGAGAGCTCCCCTGTGTCTGCATAAAGCTGCTGGCGGAGGCCGTCCCACCTCTCGCAAGAGAAAAAGGTGTGTTCAGCGTCATCCGCCACTCTATTGCAGAACACACAATCAGGAGATCGCGCCTTCCCAACCCTGTGCAGGTAAGACTGAAAACCTCCATACCCACTTAGAAGTTGGGTAAGGAAGTGAAGCCCATGGTGTTTTACGTAGGCACCTGTCGTGAGACTTAATCCTACGGTCCTCTTCAGACACGGATTAATTTTGTGACCACAATCAGAGCCCCGCTAAGACAAGCAACAACGGTATCATTCTATACCAAGTGCATGGCTTAGCATTCATACTGGTGGATGCAAGAATTACCTAAATCTCTACCGAACTATGGAGTACGGCACCCGTGTTGATACACAACACCACGTCGAGGCCCGAAGGTCTCTTCTCGCTTCAGCATAACCACAACCACCATGAAACTCCCACTAGGGGGGCCAACCGCAAATAACCGAGCTGTCCTCACATACAACAGGAGTTCACCCGAAATATGTGAGTCCAGGGGCTTTCCCGGTTCCCATGGTACCAGTATACCCCTGGTGAGGTTTCATGATCAATTTGCCACTTCAGATGAGTCCCCGTGCAGACTCGGGTCTGATCGCCCTGATTAGGCCTTTGGAGCATTCGCCTACTGAATGACGGCCGGCAAACCAAAGTGATTACAGCGTCTCCCGGTGTCACCACTATGGAGGTTCTCCGCGGCCACTTGGTTTTGGTTTGGCCGATAGGGTTGCCGCCCCATCTTCCTCGCCGCCACCTCTGAGCACCAGGGTAAGGAAGTAATCAATCTCACCGTGCTTTCTGTTCAACCATGGGTCTAATTTGTCGATAAGCCGCGCAGTCCACTTGCCCCTTGGCTCATTTTGCCAAGAAAGTTGCCACTCACTAAGGATGCGTTGACGTTCTTCAAGGGCAACCACTTCTCTTAAGTTTTCGCCCTTACGGCGATAGATAGCTTTGCGCTCCTTGGCAAGGAGGGCAACGGAGATCACTCCCGCAATCACCATCACAGCCGGTTCGGAGACGGCGCGATAAGCAGACGCCACTCGCAAAGCTCCCCGCCTCTGCACTTGAGCGAGATGTTTACGATCCAGCTCCATGTCAAGGGCATCAGCCCATACCTCCGCACCATAGAGAAGGACGGACTGCGTTGCTCCCATGAGGAGACGTCTCCTAGTTGATATAGGGCCGCCGACATTCGCCATTAGTCGACTCAAGGCCGCGATTCCTGCTGCAGCCCTGTCCGCTGCTGCTTTGATTTGCTCGAAGAAGCTCATCTTCGAGTCGAGCATTAAACCAAGGTATTTAATCGCTGGTTTTGAGTCTATAATGAACTCGCCGATCGATATGGGACGCAAGATCGGGATGGAGAATCATGGGCAGGATGACTATTTCGGTTTTTTCCAGCGCAAGGTTGGAAGCAGTTGGAGCAGTCATCCATCCGCTTACCCGTCGCATCAATATGCCAAGTATGATTTGCGCCTGTTCAATAGTGCGTCCGGCAACAAGTGCCGCAACGTCGTCTGCATAACCGACCAGGCGCGACTCTTCGGGCATATCGAGTCTCAGCAGACTATCGTAGGAAGCGTTCCAGAGGTCCGGCCCTAGGATGGATCCCTGCGCTACTCCCGACGTGATTTCCATCCTCCTCTAGCGTCTCATAGAGCATGGAACAGTCTTTCAGATAATCCCTCAATATCCGCAAGAGATAGCCTGGCACGTGAAAGGAGTTCTCTAGGGTGCCTAGCATATCTGTCCATCTTACGGAATTGAAAGCATTGACATCAAGCGTTATGAGGAGCACTATCCGTCGAGATCGGCGGCTGTGTGCCCCGGCTCGATTAAACGCATCTACGACCTCCATAACAGCATCCATTGTAGATTTCCCTGTTCTAAACCTGAACTGCCTTGCGGATAAGTTCCCGGCAGCACGGATCGCTTCAGCGAGTCTAACCCTGATGAGCTTCTCGAGCACTTTTCCGGCCGTGTCAAGCATACACAGCGGTCGGTATGCAGACGGGAGCTCCGGGTCTCCTTTACCCTTACTGATCAACGCGAGTCTGGCCACTTTCCAGCGACAAGGAAAAATGCCCTCCTTCAAGCACGCGTTGAACACTTCGAGCAGCAATTCTGGTCGTTGGCGGAACACCAATTTGTAAACTTCCGCCGGGATGCCATCAGGACCTGGCGCCTTCCTGTTTTTCATAGTGAGAACCGCTTCTTCGAGTTCTCCCATTGTGAAAAGGGGGCAATTCACGACGCTTTCCGCGCTATTTACATCAACCCGTACAGGGTGTCTGAGGAACAATGCCCGCACAATGCGGCCCATCTGGTTTGTGCTCAATATGCAAGGCTTCCACAGAGCCCCGATTTTCCGAGTGACAAGCTTATAGCCAAGTCCCCACGGGTCATCATTCACCTCATTAACAAGATTTTGCCAGCCGCGAGCTTTGCTTTTATTTATAGCGCTGCGGAGTCGCCTTTTTGCTGATCTATATTGTGCCTTTATGGCACATGCCTCCTCGTTGGCGTACAAACGTTGTGCCAAACGGCGGAGCTTATGACACTCCTTCCGTATGTCAGCAATTTCTGCCGTCCACCAGTACATAGAAGGCTTGTTACGCCTGGGGCCTCTCCGGGGCATGGAAGCCTCACACGCCGTCGTTATCAGATTCATCACTGAATTTACGACGGCGTCAGCTGCAACACCACCACCCCCCGAAGTGCCCCCAGCGCGGCCCTACCTGCTCCAAGAGCTTCGACGAACTTTCCGATGTTCACCCTCGCGACATTCCACACGGGGGAACGTCGTGTTGGTGCTCGCCGGCAAGTAGCGTCAAACACTTCGAACGCAATGTACTGATGATCACTTGCCGAGAAGTCTTCTAGGGCTCGCCACCCGTCCACCGATGATTCCAGAGATTCCGAGGCAAAAGTGATGTCAGGAATGCTTCCTTCACAACCTGGGCGCCGAAACGTTGGCGTGGATCCGGTGTTTAAAACTACGAGCCCGGTTCTCGCCGCCATTTCCAGAATCCGTTTCCCTCTGGAGTCTGATTGAGGCATGCCCCATTCAAGAGGCCTGGCATTAAAATCACCGCCAACCAGGATTCGTCCCTCCATGCTCGAAACGGCGTCCTCCAGAGCATCAAGCCGGCGCCGAAAGTCCGGAATCGACTCATTCGGCGTCAGGTAAACACTAAAAAACGTTATCCCTAAACACCGGATCCAGACAAATCCGTCCCCTCGGCCTTCGGCAAGAACACGAAGTCGAACGTCGTCCCGAACCCAGATGGCAGCGGTGCCCGATAAGTCGAGATACCATGAGGACGGATCCTTGTTTCGGTATTGCTCGCTAATCAGCACTAGATCAGCATTTACTTCCGCAGCGGACTGTGCTAGCAACTGGTGAGAGGTTGCACTCCGGTGCATGTTAATTTGCAAAATGCGGATCATGGCGTTCGCACCCTAGCCCTCTCCAATTCCGCCCTGAAGATCGGACACCGTCCCGAGCCCGCAGTATGTGCGACGCTTTCGCCAGACGCGCCACGATCCCTGCAGAGAACACAACTCTCGCTTTCATTGCAAGTCTTCGCTTGATGACCCACTTGGCCGCATCTCCGGCATGCTGTCCTCCTGTCCGGACCCTTGCAAGCTGCTAACGTGTGTCCATAGTCCAGACACCTGTAGCACTTGGTGGGGACTATCCGCATTCGTACCCTGCATGCTACCCATCCGATTTTGATTCTCCCGCTGTTAAGGAGTTTCCTCGCATATTGCTCGGGGACTTCCACCACGGCGAGTTTTACAGAGGTAATACCTACCCGGGCATTGGTTACCTCTGGACATTCACGCTTTAGCGCCTCCTCTACTTCGGCCTTTTCTGTGCGGCAGTCAAAATCCCGTATTAAAAATCATAATGAAATCAATTTGGAAGTACATCGAAGGTAAATAAAGAATACTTTCTTGAGGATAGCAAATCGAACCTTGCGAATAACAACTCATCAGACTCTTGATAGCGTGTCAGAAAAATGTTTATTCCATAAACAAGACAGATTGTCGTCAGGACGAAAATCGATTGCTTCAGAGCCAAGTCGGCTGAATCAGAGTGAATTTTGTTTTAGAATTGAGGGTGTCTGTGTGTTGTAGGTGGAACCGAGGCATAGCCTCTGAGCGCTCTCACCATTGTGGCCTACGTACTCCACTCCCCAGTCTTAACGAAATATTCCAAACACGTTTATATATAGCAGGATTTCCATTAATGGATGTGATGCTACCCACTGGAATTGCAACATATCGGAACCAAAGATCTGATGTCTGATGTCTCCATTGGCAGAACATTCACAGAATAGGCACGAATCACCTTGTAAGTAGTCTATTCTGAACACGTGGTCAGCTAGTGACAAGATAAACTGTGCAGAATGTTTGTTTGTTACTGAGCGGAACCATTTAGTTTATCCAACAGCATTTAGGTTCTGCCGTCTGTCATTATGGGAAGCTTGTGTATAATTTTTTATAGCAGTCTTAGCCAATGCTGCTGAGAGAGCAATTGTCGGGTGTGGGAAGCAGATGTCTCTTTCGCTAAGGTAACCAAGATTTCATTTCTCACTACACCATAGTGACCAGGTAGCCAGAGTAGTTCGTCCGTATTCCTGGACGATTTTCGAGATGATTAATTCAGCATTCTCAGTGCAGCTTGACTGTCGTTACAGATTGGGATGCGCTTACCCTTTAACTGCTCGTCAATCACCCAGGCTGCTCCTTTGCGATCATATCCACTTCAGCCTGAATGTCTGTTAGATATTGTCCCAAGGGAAAATCACGCCATACCTCAACAAATTCACACACACACAAATTCTGGAATTTTTATTTAATTGGATACCAGTTATGCAAAGATGGTAGGTATATTGGACCTGGGAAGCCAGAGGAGTTCGTGTGCTGGGTTAAATTGCTCTACTGCGATCCCAGGAGTAAAGTTCGAAGTGTGTCAAGTATATCGAAACCGCTTTGTGTCTTTTTTGGTGTTAATCAAGGAAGCGCCCTCTTGCTGTTCCTCTTTGTTCTTGTTATGTAGAGGGAAGATCCAATATCTAGCGTCCTATACACTGCTCTAGGCAAAAGAAGCTTTCCTAGCGTCTCGCAACGAAACTAATCTTGTGCATCTTGTCCAAAAGTGGAGTGATTGCCTCATAACAAACTGAAACCTGTTCAAAATCGAGTGATTTAGAGTGATCTTGGATTAATACTGACCTTTGCCATTAAATCGATTCACGCATCAGTAGGACCTGGTTGAAGTAGTGCTCTATGCTGGCGTCCATTTCAATCGATGTATCAATGAAAGTCTCAAATTTAAAATCGTTCAACCTGCCTTCCTCTATATTTCGAAGTACTGGCCAACTATCCAACGCAATGAACGCCGCCTTACGGTAATGAAGTCGCCGTGATCACATCCAAAATAAGGATATCCGCAATCGATATGAGGATGCCCCAATCATGTAATCTTTGATGATGACAACTTGTTGACAAAACATTCAAGCCAAAGGCCAATCAAAACAGCGATGACTATATATGCTTTATAATGAATTGAGAATCCGTCAACTCCACCCAGATCAAGCATATAACTGGTAAAAGTGTGGATCTAGAAGAGCGGCCCTCGTTATCCATCGCGGCACAGGTTAATGAAGAAAAAAAAGAACATATGGGAAAAACGCGGGTCACATCCTTTCCTCTTTCTTCCTTTTGCTAATAAATATTTGGGCTCTCTTCCATTGAACTGAGTAATGCCTTCTCCACAACTTAGCACTGTGTTACCTGTTAGCCCTTACTCACCTTACTCACCTTTACCTTGCGTAGCAGCATGATCCAAAACGGCTCTGTTGGCTCAAATTATATTGACTAAGAAAGCATTTGAATAGTTGCATCAGCGACGAAGAAGACTTCAGCAAGTGGTCTTTCCACTTCACTTCACTTCTGTTTAACCAGCTATGGAAGTTTTCCCCATACTCACCATATAATTTTCAGCGATTGCAAGTTCTGTTACTGCTGAAGAATTAATTTTAGCACGTTCATGCTCAGACACACGAGTCTTGGGGCTACTATCCGCCCGGCTGACTTTAGCGTGTAAGCATTACTTGAAGAGGTGGGTGAGTCACCTAATCCGTACGGGTGAGGTTGATCATAAGTACATAAGGGAGATGGAGCGATGGCGTAGGCCAGGACGCCCCACAGCTTTTAAGGATATGGAATTGGTAGACCTCGGCGCGAAACCGGGATGTCTAGAATTCCTTACTGAGGCAGTCCTAGATCGAATACCGGTTGTTGTGCTGCTGATGATGATGAATACTTTGTTGAGTTTATGGGTCCACAGGTTTCGGAACGTCCCTTTTCAAGTAAACCGGATAGTTTATTTTCATAGTCCTCTTTATTGAAGCTATCTAGCTTTTTGCGGATATACAATATATTTTTCTGACCCCTTTATGGACCGATTCGGCAAATAGCCATTGTACAGCCTATTCACAGGCTTCTCTGGTGGGCGTTGTAGATATTCTACCTACGTGTTCGCTAACATGACAGTTTATCCTATTTGTTTTCTCTTCACAAAATGCAACTAATCTAGGTTGAAAGTAGAATACCTTCTCTAAGCCTCACGTTATATAATAGACGCAAGCCCCAAATCTCGTTTATGCTCCTAATAAATACAATAGAAATGACTGCTCCCTGTATGTTGCGACATTATCTATTAATGGGCTAATGAATACTATAATAGTTGGGAACAAACATTGGTAAACTTTCATCTCACCTCCGAGAATAGCTGTAAAAGTACAGGCAATAATATTAATCATTAACTAACAATGAGGAGGGAAACATTTTGGGGACAATGTGGGCTGCTCTTCGGAAGAATGTGGTGAATTGTAAAAATAAATGAGGTTGTTATTTTGAAGGACACATTTTAGGAATTCTCCAGCTTCTGCCTGTCTGGACTACGGTAATCTGTTTATCCATAAATACCTCGTAGGCGGTTGTCCTGTGGGCGTTGTCTTACTTCCAAAACGATGTAATCAACATTCCAGGCAGATTTAGATGGATTTTTTCCCTGGGAGCCTTGATAGACATAATGATGAAATGCTTCTTTGCGGTAGTCCTATGTTTGACGGTTAAAGGAACATGTAGGGAAACGAATAAAAATGATATCGAAATATATCCCACTACATATAAGCCTTCATCACATCTACCCTAAATCAAACATTGACTTCGCCTTCGCACCGAGGCTCATCTAATTAATCACCAAAGCAATTTGAACCAGAACAAGTGGTCGTGAACAAAAGTATGTGTTACACATATCATGTTCGCCTCCCCCTCCCAAGACACTTTCGAGATACTAGCGCTGCTAGTTAGGCTAATTAGTCGCTTGACTGGTCAAAGTGCATAATTAGATTTGATAATTCCCCGCTGGATTACGACACTGTAATGTCGACATGGTCTTACTCCCCGTGGGAGGCAAAGGGCCGGAAAATTTCGTCTAAGAGATGCTAGAAGAAATAAATTTAGAGAGATAAGAAAATAAGTTGATAGTCATTAGGGAAAATTTATAGGAAATTTTGCACGTAGCGAGCATTTTAAGAAGGTGCAGTGGGAGGGCTCAGACGACAGGATAATAGCTATTTTTAGTAGATGTTTTGCATGAATTGTGTACTGTAAGAGGGGATGAATTAGCGAGGAAAGCACTTTATTTTGCAAGTTAAGTCACTTCGTTCCTCGAAGGTTTTAAGTGCTCGGTGAAAGTGAGTTCATAAAATAGACATACTTTGGCATTTTAAAGTTAAATTTCTTTAAGTGACGTTGTCTTTTGGGTGGAATAATAATAGTATCCTCTTATAATCAGAAGCGAGAGCTTAGGTGGTTGAAGACTCAATGGTTAGAGAGAATTTTGGTTATTGAGGATGGAATGGTTATTATCCAATGATTTAAGGTAACATTTTCGGAGAGAACAGAGGATAATTTTATATATTATTAATTTAGGCGTGGGATTGTCCTTGAATTAATCATCAAATGAGTTTAATAACACGATGTAGGTCTCTAGGATTTCATTTGTAACCATCTCTGGAGTTGGTATATTTTGATTTCTCCCACCTGTATATAGTTCATCATAGAATATAATTCTTTTCACAACAAACAACCATAGCAGACTGCACGTGCAGACGCTTAAGTTTATCTGAGTGAAATGCCACGAGATGATGCCTGTCCTAGCAAGCTGAGCATCTTCTTTTTCGAAACTCGTTTAATAGTCTAGATAAATCTTCTCATAATAGTAATACTGGGGGCGAAACATATGTAGTTTGCCTACAACGAAGTTTGCTACTCACAACTAATTAATATCCTTTTCAAACCGGGAATGTGAACCATGAATTTTTATGGATTACAATTGACAGGGACGAAAAAGTCGCTTCAGGTCGATAAGGTGGGAACCTTGATCTTTATAAGGGAGCTTCCTTCTTTTACTGTTTTGCTATAGCATTTGGAAGAGATACGCGTGAGTTGTGCTTGAATCATACAGTGGTTGGAGCTGATAATTATATAAAAGCCACCTTTGGTAATGAACCAGTAGTCGAACCTAGGGACTGAGGGAGTACTTCGATGGTCATAATTTGCCTGGTAGATACCAGCTGTTCAGGCTTTACATTAGGGTCCACTTTTGTTTGGATTGTAGGTGGTGTAATTCTTCGGGCTAACTATATTAGAATGTATGATGAAATTACCTCTTCCCGGTCGTAAAGGTGTAGTTGTGATCTATGGTTTCCCCGCAATGATATTAATGGTAGCTGCTCTAAAAAATGTCCTGGTGATAATGCTTTGATGTCCTCAGGATCAGTGGAGCCAGGGGCTTTGATCTGGCGTAGCACGGTCATAAACTCTTTAAATGCTGGAACTATTTTCACTTTATTAACTACACATTTTGGTTGTCGCTTTATCGATTCTAGCAGCTTCCCGCAAACCTCGAAAATATGGGATTCCATCTAAATGGGAATAAATTAGTAGCCATCTTTGGTGAAAATGTAAGCCACTTTCCTTGATGCTGAAGTAGTCGGCTGTTTCATTTCCTGGACCATTTGGTTCTTCGCCCCGGTACAGTTAGTTCCATGGTAACTGTAGGTTTGTGAACATAATCCTCTTCTCGCCGTAAATCGTTTAAAAGTGACCAGAATTGCTTCATTTGATAAATGGCTAACCAATTCGAGATCAATATGATCATGCAGACAAATTGCCGCATCTTCTCTTTCACTGTAGCCGTGGAGCACCCCCTTGACAATCTTGATCTGAACGGACCTACGTTATCAAAACGGCAATATAAGAACGGTGCACTAAACTAACGGCGGGAAAGCCATCCCTCAGCTGTTGACAATGACTCCTGGCATAACTTATACTCTTTGCTTGTTAAGGATACAATATCGCATTCGTTAGCAATTACGGATCATCTTAATGCTTCCGTGTACCGTGCTCTTGTATGCATCCTTGGTGATTAAGCCAATAAGTTTTGTGTTCTCGTGGCAGAAGTAGTGGATGCCACGTCTGCATTTCAGAGCCTCCCTCTAGCTCTCAGGATGTGATCAACAAACTAGAACCACTCGAAGTTTTTACCAACGCGTTATAACCGTCCCTATTGGTCTTCACCTTCACTACCAAGCATTTGTTTGCGGCCGTTCTCATTTTCAATGTTTCGACTTACGTGGGAGTTTTTTGAAACCATCACAGGCAAACATTGCATGTTTTCCCTTTGCAAAATTCACAAACACTTTTAGTTTGTACCCAAAAGCTCTTTTTCTTCCATGGCTGAATTGGCGTAAGTTGAGGTCTTATCGATTGAAGCAGTTTTTGCCTAATTTGTGTACAGGAAAAATTATTCGAAGTAGTGGAAAGGATCATTGTCGAATTTCTGCATGATAATACGGGCCACTATTAGATCCTAGCTTACTCAAACCAGCCAGGAAGTTCCGTATTCTGATATAGCATACATGACTATTGTGTTACTAGCATAGTTGCACTCTAGGTTCTTCATATTGGAAATCGCGTCCATCTACTTACAAGCAGCTTAACGACTATCGGAGAATTACTCTTTCAATATCATAAGCGTAGACTTCTCCAACTGCAGGCGCCTTCCTTCACTCGCAGATACATCAAGAAGTATTGAAGATCCTGGAGGTTTAATGTGGGTATCTACCGTGGAGGCATAATCCCACGGTCCCCTTGGAAAACGGATTGATTTGGAGATCAGAATCAGAACTCCGCCACGATGGTTCATACTGAGTGCACACTCAGCATCAACACTAGTGAATGCGAGGCCTATCTAACACTTCTATCGCAATTACGGTGCCCGAGTTGTACAATGCAATTCTCCACTTGAGCCCACAAGGAGCTCTGCTCGCAATATGGACACCAAAATTAAATCCTTATAAGGGGCCACACCGCAAATAAAAGGGCCGAAAGCACATCCCTTAGGAATTCTCCTGGAACATATACTTTCAGAGGGCCATCTCGATTCTCATGGTACCGAATAACCTCCGGTGTGGCTTCGTGGCCACTGCAAATGAGTCTGTTGTTCGGGCGTGATCGTCCTCGTCGATTACGTCGGGACGGCAGTCCCCAACGGGTTGACTGGAATCAATTCGGCGCGAAGAACCGCAGCTAAATCTTTCCAGCAGTCAATTACCGCTCTATGCACAACACAATACATAGGACATCACTAACACAAACCACACGAGACTGGTGGCTATCTATCACGGCAACTATGGTCATTCGTCCATCATACTGCAGATGAAGCAGCGTCGAGCAACTCCCTCCTTCGTCGGAAGGCAGCACTAGCGTATGTATTACTGAGTAGTGAAATTCATTCAAACTACCATGCCCCGTTACGACGATCTCAAGCGCAAAGTTCACGGAGGAACTTCCTCCGGAAGACACACTTTCAACTTATTCGTATGTGACCTGACTTTCCACATTCGTTCCATCTAAACTGTCACTTGGATGTTACACTCTCGTCTTACAACCTTTTGACCGCAAGTGGACCTAATCTCTTCATTTGATCCGCCTTAACTGAATCAGTTGGCAGCAATTTGCAGTTTCTAATCCTGTTGGCAGTTGTACGCCGGAATACCTTTAGTTTAAGAGGAGGAAAACCTAACACAGGACGACACGGTAACAATGCGCAAACTCATATGTTACAATAGAGGAGATCCATACGTAGAGCATGCAAGAAAGAGTCCCACATATATGGACATAATAGACCCCATTCACACTTCATCGCACTCCTCAATATACCATACATACTAATTTGGTTAAAAACGTCCTGAACTCGATCAAGTGCGGGCACAAGCGTACGCGTTTCGCAATTGTGTTTTCCAAGCATGCCACTTTCTGCCGGCATTCCAAAGTTACTCCTTTTTATTTTACTAATTGCTAATGACGTAGGTAGCCTTTTGGCAATATCGCGACAATTTTCTCCATTGAGACCCACTATATCACCTTTAAGAAACCACGCGTTTATTGTCGTCTACGATGGATCTTTGATCAGACAAGGTTTTCTAACTGGAAAGTTTCATTGTCAGTTTGTACGGCGATATCAAAGGCCTCCTCCCAACCATCACAACTCTCCGAGCAGAGAAAATGGAAGGTTGGGTTACTGCCTCTGTTACGTATTGATAGGTTTGTGTTTATAATAAAGCCAAAGAGAGACTCAACTCTTGTGATGATCTCCAAACTGTCTTAATGCATATGACGCGCGTTAGCGTTGAAAGCTATTAACCCAAGTTGACTTTTCTCGCTGTGATAATGGACACCAGATGTAGTTTTTCTTGTATGCCTGATCGGTTGTGAGTACTCCGCCTGCTCTAACCTGACCATGGTTGGGTTGCTGAAACTCAGGTGTGGGCATAGAAAAGCATGCAAGCTTATGCTCTAGGTCTGTTCCGATCAGTGTCTCTTGTGATATGGAATAAATTGTTACATTGGTTTTAGAGTCCTTTGATTTGATTTCTTTCTCTAGAAGGAAGACCAACAGGTTAACTAAGGCGCGCTTCGACCTCTGAAAAACTTATCTACTCTACCCTCAGTATGGTCTGCTTCGTCAGATCTGCATTTCCTCAAAGAGCTCGTTGGTAGCGTCAACTGGGTCCAAATTGTCGTCCAGTTTCGCGTAGCGCCCTTGACTCCGAATTGAACTTTTTAGTCCGTCTTTCGCAATGCCTCCAAGCACTCTCCATTCATGCGGAGTAGGGTTTCTCCTCTTTGAACGCCACTCCGTCTTCTATGGGGAACTTGAAGTTATAAAAACCTAGGGGCTCGACAAACAAAACAAACAAAATCTCGTCATATTTAACAATCTTGAGCTTTGCACCCTCCCAGGTGTTGCTGATCTTAGCGACGCACGAAGCGAAAAAGTCCCCGGAGAATTATTTTTCGCATGCTATTATGTGGTATCCACGGACCAGCTAGAAGAAATCAAAGCAGAGGGTGCATTCTCCCTCTATCCCTTGCCGTCCAGGAGATGCTCGATGTCCATACCAGTTTGGCACTAGCAGAACTACCATACGTCAGCGCTACTTGTAAGAGGTTGCTGGGCTATCGAACCTTTGCAAACTTCGTTCCTCTTTTTTTTTTCTATTCGGCTTCATCCTGAGATCTATTGCGTTTGTGTTTAAGTTTTGTCTTCTGTCAGTTTTTAAAGCGTTTGTTGTTGTATTCCTCAACAATCGTTTGGTATTTAACTAGGTCATTTTCATCCCTTTCGTCGACAGTATCGCAACGTTGTTCAGAATATGGATGGCCTCCTGACACTGGCTCTTGAGCAGGGCTCCAGAAAAGTTCCATTTCTTTGGCGGCAACTAGCGTTCTTGCCGCTCCTCGTTGCCTCGGGGATCCCGTCGACGACTTCGGGCAGAAGTATTATGGCATTCGCTGCGTCCACTTCTATGAGAGTTATTTCCAGTCTGGAAACCGATAGTTTTCCTGCCTCCTTGCTCCCGGAGTTGCTATTTTCTCGCTGGAAGTCTGCAGATCGTTCCCTGATAATGCGCCTGGCATCACCACCTCTTAATCTTCCATCATCGGTTATTTATTTTTTTTTTATTTGAAAACAATTTCTCCGGAATAAATGTCCATTGGCAAGCCCGGCGGCCAGAGTAAATCTCTTAATTGAAACTAAAGATGGCATTTGAAGTTCGCGTACTAGAGAGACCTCTTGCAGGGCCGAAAACAATTTCCAGCGGCCACCGCGGGGAAGCCATGTGAGGATTTGCCCAAATTGCCCTGACATTTGGTAACTGTTAGAGACTCAAAAATAAGCTGCTTATCCAGAATCTTGATGCACTTCGATCATTCCGTTCAATGAAGCACAAGGGGAATAACTCAAATATCGCTTCTACCCTTTCTATGCCATAATCGCATATGATACGACTTTAAATTCTGAAATAGAGACAATGGCAAGGAATCCGAGGAGAACAGATTGGGATTTCTTTATAGGGCATCTGACCAGTAACATAGCTCATCGAGAGGTTGGGAGTTATATCAGAAACGAACTGGAACTGGAGGGAGTAGGGAGAGTTCTGGATAAACAGAACGTTAGAGAGTGGGCAAATAGAAGTGCCGACAGGTATAAACTCTATTGCCGTGAACACTACTTAAGGATGTCCACAGGGCACGGTACTGTCACAAACGATTACGAGTATGGTAGTTGGTGAACTTCTAGCAGATCTAACAAACACTGGAACATAGGTCCAGGGCTACGCTGATGACATTGTTTTTACCTGTAGGGGTAAATATTTGACAGAATTTAAACGAGCCAGTTGCATGAAGGCGTGCAGCCCGCCAATCGAGTTAAGACCAATATAGTACCATTCACTAGGAACCGGAAGTTTGATCATCTGAGAGCCATTAAATTGCATGGCATGGAAGTGAAACAATAAGCAAATATTTGGAATCAAGTCGTAGACAGATACATATTGAAAGCATATGACTGAAAGCTACATGGGCTCTAATGACTTGCAGGTCCATAACAGGGAAAAATGGGGATTCGCTCCGAAAACAATGCACTTTATAGGGCGGAATCGGGGCAGAAAAACAGAGGTCAACTCAACAGCCAAGGGGTTACACAAATCTGGAAGTCTTGGAAAGCTTTCTTGTGTATCAGTGGGACTTGTCTAACGGCATTCTTAGATGTCCTTCCATGATTGATTCCTCTACATTTGCAGATACAGACAAGGAGATAAATTTTCAGAATAGATTATCAGCGTTGAGGTGAACTGCCTGAATCAAAGGAAGATTGATGTTCTTTCCAGGCAATATTCCGAACTACTGATGGCAAGCGAAACGAAACAGTCCAGGATGCTCATGGGGGGATAGCGAAAATTGTTTAAATCTCTCCTCAAAGAGCCTCCGGATCATAGTTGGAATACTCAATGGTCACTGCAGGTTAAATTATCATCTGGGAAACCTATAGATATCTTCGGACACTGCAGATTCTAGCATGGCAATAGCTATGACCATCGTAGAGGAGGGAAATTCTCGCTTTTTCTCTCCTCTCTTGGCAGGAGTTAGTTGATAGTACACTTCCTGCCCGTCTGGAATGAATTCAATTTTGCTGGTCCACTTTGACAGTCATATCTTTTCCTTTTTTTCTAGTCTATTGCTTAGGTATCACATGTCGTCACAAACCTTTCCTTAATTTTTAGATAAAATCTATTTCTTCAGTAATTGTGGTTGTCACAATTTGTTTCTATGCTGGTAATCTTAAGCTTCAACTCTTTTTTCCTCGCACTCTTCCCTCCCATCAAAGTAAATGCTTTGCATCATTAATCGCGTGGTGGGGGAATGTACATGTCTTAAAAAAATCATTGTCGTAATAGAACAGAAATCTCTCTCTATACTAACTTTAAAACGAACATCATTTGGACGTACAATCTAAAAATATATGGTATTCTGTAATTTTCATAAAAAACATGCAGAAAATGATAAATCCCGTGTAAATACTTAATCTTCCCGGCATTTGCTTCTCCAGCAACTTCTCTGCATCGTGACCTTCAACATCTTAGCATCTTAAACTTGGGCTTAGGTACGGCGAAATAAAAAAAGTAGCAAAATTCCGTATACTCTTTCCCTTTTAAATTGCCCCATTCTTTCGAAGCAATGAACCCCCCTTGATCCGATCTAATATTTTTTCTGTTCTTTTGTGGTGCTTTATTAATATTCGCCATTATAAACATGACCGCCGCGGACCGCCAGGAGCCCTGGCGGCTTTGGCAAAGATAACATCAACAAATCACCTTAAAAATGGACATTAAACAGGTTTTCTCTTTTACTCGAATGATCCCCCAAAAAAATCAGCCGATTTGATGGTTTCTTGGAATCAATTCAATTCTTGTTCTACTACTTTGCCTAATCGTTCTTACACCTGGGAATTGAGTGGTTGTTTTTCGCCCCGAAGCCATGGTGAAAACAACAATTAAATATAACAACAAGAAGAACTGGAGCTTTATCAGACCTGTTGCGGCAGCCGTTCTTATTTGTCAAGATTTGATATAGAGCATAATTAGCGTGAAATGTTTTTTGTCTGCCGTTGTTTGGCTCTGATAATTTCTACCCAAATGATACCCAAGACGTTTTGGATGTAAGAAAAATGGTGACATCATCCTGACCATTATTAAATTTTCGAATAATTGGCGCCAGTATCAAACCGCCTGGATTTGAGCTAGACCCAAGTCCATTCGCATGGATACAATAGCGGTTGGTGTAATTATGTAAATAGTTAATTTCATGGTTGACAAAGGGACCTAGGGAGCAGGGCTACAGCCTGCTATGGAGCAGACGAAAATTGATATTTGTTGTCCTTGAGTGAACATGAAGACATAATGGCTCGACAGGTTGGAATATTGATTGTACGACCGACAAGATGAACTCCGCAACAGGATTATGTAATAAAAAGATGGTGTTGTTCGAGGCTGTATCCGTAAGACAAAAACAAAGATAAATGAGAGTGGCATTCTAAATATAGTTGAATGTGGAAAGGATGTGGACACGTGTGAGCCATTTATCTTGCGTCCTAAGCGTAGTAGGGGAATGAGAACATGGTTTGAAGTGCTTAAAGTGATTACGTTATCCTTGCTGAAGAAACGTGTTTACTTTGTAGTATTTCCCTATTGTATCATTTGACGTTCAAGTATTTACGGACATAAAAACTCAGTATGGGCAAAACCACAAAAAGGCCGAGTCCATTATGGTTCTATCGCAAATTTGCTTCTCTTCCCAGGGCAGATTAATTTTCTTTAGGATTTCGTTTATCTTCATTAGCATAACCTTGCAAAATATATGTGCGTTGTGGGCTAACTTTATTGAAAATAGTATCACCTCTTTCCTCTACACTCTGTCTAGCTCAGTTTTTATCATAGTAACATAAATGTTTTAGAAACACGAATATTTTAATTCCCAGTAAATGCCTGGTGGAATTTTCATCTCGCTATTCACTATTGTTATTTAGCTGTGTTACTTAATCATTGTTTTTAAATCTTCATGAACCAATATACAATAACAACAGTCCTTCCAGTGTACGGATGCATGGGATCATTCCAACCCGGCAACTGTCCTTCATTTAAGGACCATAAAGCCGACTTAACGAACGTAATGGAAGCATGCTTGCATGCTAAATCATAGAATGTTCCACAACTTTGCAAGCGTTTCAGTGCAACAGAATTTCAACAACAATCCCCTCGATCTCTGCCACCACATACAAAATTGGCGACTTTCGAGCCAACTAAATAACATCCTTGGCATGTTTTGCAATTCCTGCTCAATTAGGGAAAAAAGGTGAGTAAAAGCATTTCCACGCTGGACACTTGTGTTCGTGAGGTTTTGCATCAGATCGTGACCAAGGCCAGAAAATGAATTTGCCTTTAATCCGAAGCATAAGAAATTATCAGTTTCGCTCGACGAGCCCTCCGCGTCTGCGGCAAAACTCAACCGTTTGGGGTAAAAGACGATAACATGCATCTGGAAATGGAACGTTGGATTCGTGGGTGGACATTTCCGTACAAGAATCTTTCTTTGGAAGGCTATTCGATCAATGGCGGAAATGTATGGCAAGCGAAGGACCATATTTTGAATTCTGAAGCTAACTTTTTATTTTTGTATAGAATGGAACTCTAAAACCGGTAAAACTATCTAATTCTCCCAATTATCTTGCGAAATATTTTGCAATAACTGCAAGAACAAAACTGACCCCATTGCATCCTAATGTACCGTTACAGTAAACCCTCTAATACGCTTCAAGGCCTAGATCCAATTAGATTCACGCGCCACTGATGATCACTATTATTAATAGAGTTCAAACTGCTTCATGTCTTCTCTCCACCCTTTCTCTAGTTGATTTCCTTACTAAGAATTTTGACGCCAATATCGAATCTGTTCCCGATGGTCTTTCAAATCTCTTCCCGCTAAATGCCAGACAATGCATTTCTCCTCCTCTTAGCATATCTATCATTAAGATGATACAGCGTCTGATGAGTTACCTCTGCCCTGGACGAAACCGAACTCGGTAATTAACATCGATTTTGTCCAAATCCGCTTCACTCAATTTTTATGTATTGAATATTACATACCTCGTCTCTTAATGGTTAGGTAATCCGCTAATTTTTCTTTCTCTCTGGTATATTGACCTTTTTTGTTTCTCATTTGCGATTGGTCTTGATCCTATGATTCTCCATTTTTTGGAGTGCAATAGCTGACGCAACGTGTCGCTAACTGATGCAATGCACCTATTTCAGCAGGATTCCGAAAGTAATTGGAACCACCTACGAGTTAAACTCCGGGTAAACTGTGTCGGGTTCTAATATCTGAAGCAATATAAAACAATATTTTCCGTTTCCTCGAAAACGCTGAGAAATTTTGTTTCCTCTTGATGAAATCGACCGCCGAAACTAAGCAAAATCAAATTTTACGAGTGGTTTTCACGTTTTAAAAATGGAGAAATGTCTGTTGGATACCAACCCCGCCAAATTTGTTCGTTGCCTCCTTGTGCTATCCCGAAGCAAATCAGCAGCAGGTGGCTTTCCTCGCCCCAAAAAAGTTCGCGAAGTGAAGCCAAACATTAAGACAATGTTCATTTGTGTCTTTGATTGCAGAGGTGTTGTGCACGCAAAAATCGTTTCCTCGGGTCGAACTGTCAACCAAAAGTTATACTTGGAAGTGTCGAAAAGATTGAGGCAAAGTACCAGGATGAAAGGGCAGATCTTTTGCGTCCAGACGACTGGTTCTTTCACCATGGCAGTGCTCCTGCCTATTCCATAATGCAGTTTTTGATTAAAAACGGCGTAACACTCATCGGATCCATCCCCTGCGATTTATTTTATTTTTATTCCTCAAAATGTATATGAAATTGGGTCCCCCTCGTATGTTCCTTCTTCTCCCATGTGCTTTTATCCAACTTGATTAACTGCGAGACCAATAAAAGCATTCGCCTGAGACGTGCCCTATGGAAGAAGCTTCAGTTTTCCAGAAGTCACTAATTTAAAGGATTTCAAGCTGCTTTGGTAACCCCACTTAATCTTTCCTTACTACCATGGCATTTGGCTGGCTTTACTGACAATTCTCAGCAACAAGCCTACTACTTTCCGGGTGTACCTATTAAGAATCTTTTCCGGGTGTACATCTTGCTCCCCTGCTGCTTCTATGCCTCCTTTAAGTGCACACTGTTTTAGAGTCCTTATTGATAAGCCAGACCTGATTGCGATGAACTTCTTAACCTTTTCCTTATTGATTTTAAATAATGTGTCTCTCTCCTTCTATACATGGTTTTCAAGAGGGCCTTATTATCCTTGTTATCAAAAGCAGTGACCCTAAACTAGTTATGAACTATGTTTTAATGATTACTCATCCCCTTTTGACTCTCCTTCCTTTGGAGGTGCACAAAGCTAGACTAGGTCCCCTTTTATTTCCACTTTGTATTAATATGACATTCATTCCCTTTTTCGGTGCTTAATTTATGCGGATCACTTTAAATTGTTTAGATTGGCTGCGTATCCACTAGCGTGTGTTTACTTGCAACTTAATATAGAGAGTCGATCTGTTACTCGTTCAAATCCCCGCATCCACTTGGTGTTGGACCGGACCAAAACAACTTGCTACCAATTTTCTGGGTACATGGATCCATCTTTTGTAGCTTAGCACTCAAGTGATCAAAAATATTCGACGAAGATAGTTTACAGTTTCGTCCAGGTCAGAGACAATTCATCAGACGTTGCCTCACCAGTGCTCTGGAAGCAGTGTGATCCAAGCAGAGCAGAGATGAGGCAGCGTTTGATGAGTTACTTCTGCCCAGGAAGAAACCATAGCCCGATTTCGTCTTTTATATTATAAAGGAAGTGACAATAAATAACATTAAAAACGAGGAAACTGAAAGGCTTTTCGCAGGCAGGTTGACTCTTAAAGGATAAAAGGGGAACCAACTAAGGATCCATAAAATTATTTTTAACCCTCGTCTTCTCTCAAGATCCCCTACAGTTCATGAGGTCGTTTTTTTTCACCAATTACACTTTATACAATCCCGTAGGGCAAGTTTATTGTTCGATTTGTAATAAAGCAGTATTCGTCTCATTAGATCATCTTTATTGATTTGAAGCTATGCGTGCTTCAACTGGTTTGGAGCATTAAGAAGAAATGTCTACCTTCTTATATGAACCTACAAGAGACAAGATAGCGAGCAGTTGTAGGTTCTCGCCGTACACTAGATCAACAAAGCTGGCAGCAAACTCTTCACTGGAGGCTGTACGGGGCTAAGCAAGATCCGCGACCAGGACGGATCGCTCCGTACCATAATAGCGGCCTTTAGTGTCTGATGCAAACGTTTCAGCATCCCATTTGGGCTGCAGGTGGTATGCAGGTGGTATGCAGGTGTTCGATAACGTTTGACATCGAGGAGCTTTTCAAGTTCCGTGAAGAAAGCAGATTCGAATTGCATTCCCCGGTCTGTGATTATTTCGGCTGGAATACCAAAGTACGGAATCCACTGTCGATATAGGGCCTCAGCACATGATTGGCATGTAATGTCCTTTAAAAGAATTGCCTCAGGTTGCCACGTAAACCGATCAATGATGGTGAAGCAATATTCGTAACCATACGGGTTTCGCAAAGGACCTACAATGGTGTGTAAGCGCTTTGTTAACCTAGGGAATATACTTACTTCTTTCTTAACATACCTAGCACTTCTGACATGGGATGCACTTTCCGGCCCAAGAATTGACGTCTTTATTCATGAACGGTCAGAAATATTTGTTAGCAATCAGCCAGTTCGTTGTCCGAATGCCGGGAACCGTGAAAAATCAATTGCCGCTTGGATGTTTATCTCTAATATCCGGACAAAGCGCCATGTTGAATGTCTAATGTAAACTGGCTGCTGAAGGTCAAATGCCGAAGTTGGCAAAGGGATGCTCTGTTGGCTTTTCTGCCGTTAGTTAAAAGTTACAGGTTTATGGTCCGTGAACGACTTGCCTTCGAGGGAAAAACGAAGGAACTTGATGCTCAAATAGGCGGCTAATAGCTCACGATGGTAAGCGCTGTAGTTCCCGAGCGGGATTCGAGAGGAAATTCAACGGCTTATTCACTTTCTAGCGAATCACCAGTTGTGATATCTGAACCACGACGGACGAACACGGCTCGCTGTGCATCCTGTTCAGAGAATATCGAAAGGGTATCGTCAACCAGCTGGTCGGTGGTCTCAAACGCCTGAACAGCTGCTGCAGGCCACCAAACCTCCCTCGATTCCTTGGTTTTTGGTCCAGACAGGAAGGCGTTAAGGAGGGACTGCTACTGAACGGCTTTGGGCAGGAAACGACGGTGTCAGTTTAACATGCCTAAGAACCTTCTGAGCTCTTTTACCATTTTAGACAGCGTAAAACTCGCGATCGTCCGCCAGGGAAATGAAGTAGCTTAAACATTTCACGTGCGGTAGGAGAAATTTGTATTTTTCAGTATTCAGAACTAGGCCATGATCAAAGAAGCGTCGAAAAATACACTCGAGGTGTGCCAAATGCTCGAACTTGCTGGAGGAGGTAACCAGGACATCATTCAAGTAGACGAAATAGAAGTCCAAGTTTCGTAATACAGAGTGGATGGGTCTTCGGAAAGTTTGCGCCGCCAGGCCAAAAGTCATAAGCCTGAGCTCGAAGAGTTCCAAATCGAATATCTTCGCTACAGGTATGATGGTGGGACATGGTGAGATCCAGGTTGAGGAATGACGTCAGTTTGCTAAGTAATGTGCAGGGTCTCTGCAGAATGGCATGGGGTCCATCTGAGTATTCAGGCGTCTGTAATCTCCACAAGGTCGCTCTTCGTCCTCACACTTATAACTAAATGGAGTGGAAATGACTAACAGCTGTCGGAGGGTCTATATAAACCCTGCCTAAAGAGTTGTTCAAGTTCTTTCTGTATAGTAGCGAGCTTCTGGGGTGTTAAACAACGCACCACGTCGAAGTGCTGAACATAAGCATCATGGGAATAATGGGAAGGGTGTTGTTGTGCGAACAGGTTGAAATTGTTGCTACGGATTTAACAGAGGTTGTGAAGCAGGAAGTCAATGCCTAATATGGGGATGCTGCATCATGAAGAAGTCCTATACAAGCCAAAATTGACGTGTACTTGTAAGTGTTTATGGGTGAAACGTTTGCTGCATTAATTTGAGCTGCTGTGGATATAATTTCCTGGATCTAGTGACGGGAGGACCAAGACCTCGTACACTGTTAGGCGATGTGTTGCTGTCAGTGCGGCCATATTGGTTGTGACGGTAACCATTTACATTCGCATTTCCGTTACCTCAGTAATCTCGCAAGATACTTCACGGAGCGCACGTGCACCTCGTGTATTTTATTAGCTGTCGCAACCAATAGCTCCAAGAAGTCGCCATCGGGACACACTAACACGGCCTGCGTGCCCTCCGGCGGTCGCCGAAGCCACAAAAACTTCAGGAGCTTCGTGCCAACTCGTCCCCACCCAGCTGCCTCACTTCACGTAGCAGCTGACTGCAGTCGTCAACAGTCAAGTTCGTCAACAAATGATTCAACTTTGCTGTCTTACGTAATGACAGGTCCTTGATGAGCTATTTTTTGAGTGAAGCTTAGTAGCCCTTCCCCAGAACATCCGCGATGACCGTGACTGATTCCTCTGCCAGCCCCACGGGCGTATGGTTATATCAGATGGCGTCCGTAGCGACGCCCGCCAACGTAACCTGGAACTCTAGTTGGGGTTCTACCTCGACAGTTATGGGTGCAGAAGGTCCTGGGGTATCTTTCCTTTCGCGAAACAACAATAACCAAAATCGAACTTGTGCAGAGCGTCGAGACGCAACAAAATCACCAATAAGACTAAACCCAAACTTCGTATAGGTTCGGCCAATAAATTCTAAGAAGATATGGAACTGCTTCTCAAAAGTCATTTACATTTTTTGCGGGTTATAGGAAGAAGAACGCCTGAACGCGTGAATTAACAACTTCACAAGACACGTCCTTAGTCCTCGTCATCCAGAATATTGGCTTGGTTGCGAATGCCGATGCCCTTTGCCAACAGCTCTTCCTTAGGACTAATTTTCGTTCAAGTTACATCTTCTAATAGAGCCACGTTTAGCTTCACCGAAGCTCGAATACTATTCATAATTTGAGCCAATTCTGATCCTCACTTTGTCTATATTCGTTTTGAAGTTGGAACCATCACAATCAGGTCCATCGGGATTGGTGTTCGAGACCAATATGGTGAAGTTGACACCTCAGTGACTTGGGGCATCGCGCAGTTTGTCTCTTTCTTTTCTTCTTTTGTGCGTTTTAATCCCAATTCTATTCTATAGACGAGAATATATCAACATCAGCGTGCTTTTTCCTTTCAGAAACCTATCATATCATCATGTTATGGAGTGTTAATTTAAAAATCCTTGGTCGAGGGTTTTTGACATTGGGACTTAAGGCCGAAAGGTACGACTTTCTAATATTCACTTCAGACCCATCCTATCGTTCAAACCACCTTCGTGTGCCTTGCTAGTTTCCATTGCTTTAGTTTTTCGTATATTTTTTGGTTCAGGACGCGGAACCTATTTATTCCCACATGTTTGTCAAACGGGTGTGATTTGATTTGAGGTAATAAATGTCTTTTATCTAAAGAATAAATGAAAATTCTACCATGCATCATCGTTGAAATTAAACACCACACTACGTCGGGGCAATCCACCCTGCTAAAAATTGTTTACATTTAATCATGTTACAAGTTTGTCTTGTCGAATTCCAATGTTTATTTTTCGCTCCAATAAATTTATTGATGAAATTGTCACATATTTCATTCGAAAAGCTCCCCGGAGATACACCGGAACATACCATCTCATAAATATTTGATATTTGTTTACAATAGGCAATCAATTCAATTGGAATCACAAAAGAAAATGCTACACTTAACCGTCCTCCAAAATACCAAATGCGAGCGACATTTCCTCCATTTACCACTGCAGAAGTTGAATCCCCAAAACGTGGAGGTCAGACAAATCAAATAATAGACGCCGGAGAAATTTCATGAAAATTCAGACCGTCATCAAATCCCATCCTAAGCCCCTCACCGTGGAAAGTGACTTTAAAATTTCAATTTCCTTCCAACCGGAAAATAAGGGTCGTAAAAGAAGAAGGCAATATCTTTAGATCCGCTGTGTTTCTTTCTTGGTTTTTCGATTAAATTTGTGTTTATTTTCTTTTTTATTGGATAAGAGAAAACCAGGCGGAAAAACAGGAAGACGAGCAGAGTGTCAAACTCTCACCTAGCTAGCACCCACGTGTGGATAAACATGAAAACCTCTCAAGAGTAAACAAAAGATGAATACACAACTTTTTTTAAGTGGATTGAAGCCTGTAATGAAGAAAAAGGGATCCTATTTCTAGCGAGATATTAATAGAATTGCTGAGGCGGCGGAAGATATCATATTTGAATTTTCCTTTTTCTGGAGAGGGGTCTTTATTCGATTTGAATTGAAATGGAAATGTTCGATAAAGTCGATCTTTTATGCAGAAAGATGAGAAATTGATAGCTACTCGGGGTAGATTTGATTATGTTCGTGTGATTTATAGCTGACTAAGTCTGTTATTGAAATTTGGTGTCATTTCTACATACTTTGATGTGTTCAGCTTTCTTTATGATGTTTAAGCTTTGTTATTCCTTTTTGGGAACAGGTGTTAATTGTATTTTCTTTATACTGAACGTCTGGATCCAGTCGAAGGAATGGAATGGAATGATACGTTATTTGTCTTCAAATATATCACTTGACGATATTCCCCAACTACAAAATGTCAGTAATAATTCTTATCTGTCAATTGCAACCTGGGGCATGCAATGGCATCCTTGATCACTATGTAGCTGCTCTGAGTGTTCTGGGGTTAGTCCACTTGCTACCTTGTCATTGGGAGCACCTCCATCGACCGCTGGTCTTGGGGTACTTAAATTGTAGAATTTAACACCAGCCAGCTTTAGAGATTTTGAGCAACAGCCTCTCGAACACGTTACCCCAGGTTAGAATCACGGTCATCTTGGCTTATCACTTATACAACACTAAGTGTGATAATAATGAAACTGAAACAGTCTCATTGACACCTGAAATTGTGTGGATGCCCTACACACCACAAAGTAGTGAACAGGAGAAATACAGACTTATCTCATTCTCGAATTATCTTCTCTGTTCACAGTATTCAACCTATTGCCCACATCACCTCTATCCCTTGCAACCTTATACAATAAATTAGGGAATATTCTAGGTTTTGGGGTGTATTGTTCCAATCGGGGAAGTTGGGGAAATAGTAAGGGCAAACTTGAGCAACCAGCTCCTATAATGTCCTCTATGCCTTACAAGGAATTGTGTAAGATGGAAGTTCACATCCTCATGTCTTGAAGTCCACTTCTTGGGAATCAGGCTGTGGGTCTACCAATCCTTTTGTGTCTATCTTTGTCGCTATTTTCGGTGGGTTTCGTTACTCGTTACCCTTCAATTTTCTTCTGGTGACACTGATAAATTGTACCACCTTTACTTATAAAAGCTCTTTGCGAGGACATCATACCTCCTCCGAGACAAGTACGACAAATAAAAATGACATTCCAGAAGAGATACCCCAGCACAGAGTCTTGCGGCAGCATACTCACGTCGTTCCGTCATACGTTGTTATAAGAGGATTTTCTTACAGAGAGTGGCCCTCTACAGGTTTGATGAAATACTTCGGAGCCTTATCTGTACAAAGTACGTATTCTTGGCGTCTAGGATCACTCCCTCACAGTATTCTTGCTAATTTCACTATCACGATCATTTCGTTTCATTTCATCATCGAACTCGACAAAATCCATTTTGGTTCTCTCAAAATTCATCTTCAGTTCAAATGGTAGAGAGTAGTCTATCGGAGATTGACCTCCCTCATAGGGTTTTTCTCAGTGTAGAAGAGATATCAGGCGATAAGAAGATCTATTCGGTCTTTCATTATCAGTAGCAGAATTAGCCCGTTTTCTCATGACGCAGGAAATATCCTTTCTATAACACTTACTTTGGAGGCTTCAGGAAATGCATCCGGTGTCGTTCTAATAAAGTAAGTGATCTCTAAGGAACTCTACCTAAGCCCGGCGCCTTGCTGTTAGCATTCCTTTCACAGAAATTTTTTTTTTAACTCCTTGCTCCAACATCGTTAGTCGATCGGTGTATGGTGTTTGAAACGTGGGGAAGCTTCGGCAACAATTTTTCTCAAAAGCCTCCGACAGGATATTTTCGTGGGTCTTATCTTCTGATTTAACTTCTTCTTGAGTCCGTCTAATACGACTCACCTCCTCTCCTAGTCAATTCAATTTGCCTTCGGTTTTGTCTTTCCGCAGAATATCAGCGTCTCCTGTTGGATATAATGATTACTTCTGGTCTAATTTTCGCCTTGACTCTCCTTGTCAACTACTTTACTCCTGTCTTTTTTTCAATGATCGAGATCTACTGCCTTCGAAAATAGTACTCGTCCCGCTGACTTGCTCGTCATCTTTTTACCTGCCTTTTATATCTACCCGCTTGCCGATGACTTTGGCGATATGGCTTACGTCGATTGGACAATTTTGCTTGCCAAGTTCATTCCATGATTGATGACAGAGAATCAAAAAGCGCATCGCTTGAAGGTTTGTCAGGAGGGTTTATGGCAACGACGTGGAGATCACCGTGTGGTCGTCCCAGTGGAAGTCAAAAAATTCACCAAAACCAAAAAAAGCTAGCCAGGTTTTCTTCGATTCGAAGAATGTCATCTATCATGAATTCCTCCCACAAGGTAAGATAATCAATCGTTATCTATACCTCCAAACCCTGAGAACTTTCCACCAAAAGATTCGTTGGAAGAGGCCAGAATTGTGGGCAACAAGCGATTCCACCACGACAACGCCACTTGTCACACTGCGCTCCTTATTCGCAAGTTTTTTTACCAACCCTTCCACATCTCCCGTATTTTCCTGACCTGGCTCCGTGTGACTTCTGGCTATTCCTAAAGTACCCAATGAAAGGACAGCGGTTTCAGACGATAACGAGGAGATCAAGGAAAAAAACACAGGAATTGCTGAACAACATCTGTGAAACCGAGTTTTGCAGATGCATGGAACAGTGGAAAAACCGGTGGGAGAAATGTATTCGCCCCCAAAGGGAGTATTTTGGAGGGGATAAATTAGAACAATTGTAAATATCTGTAATGACGATTAATTGAGTTATATCGGATGTGATCAAAACGTGTCGCGTCAGATGTTGCGTTGGACGAGTGTCGTGACACGTTTTGATCATATCCGAAATAAGGATATATGTGATCGATATGGGGTTGCACCGATCGTGGAAAAATTGCGAGAGAAGGGTTTTCAATGGTGTGGTCATGTAATTCGCGCAAACGGCAATTCACTTGCTAAGATTGACCTAAACACCAAAGTTGATGGTAAACGACCAAAAGGCGGCCGAAACAACGGTGGCTTGATACGCTGGATGCGGATTTAAAAGCCTCTAAATTGCATCCAGACCAGGCATTTGATAGGGCCAAATGGCGAAACCGATCACGGCGAGCCGACTCCGCTTGTGAACGGGACGAAGACTGACGAAAAAGAAAGAGATGTTATTGAGGAAGTCAGATCTCGTACGGCTCCGCAAAGCCCACTTTAATAGGTGGCGATCTCAAAGCCATCGATTTCTCATCCATCAGTACTCGCTAGTTTCATTTCTCCATCTGTAGCATTAAATACTGCAGCAGGCAGACCTCCTAATATTGCAGCACTGCAATTGCTGAATATCAACAGCCACAGGAAGTCCATTACAGGCTCTGTAGCTCTCCAGAAGGAGCCCCCTTTCTATACTTCCTATGTTAGTTTGAACTAACTAACTAACTAGCTGTCCTTCGGTCTATTTATATATTTATATTAACTAATGTGTTTCCTTTAGTTTAAGGTGCGGTCCACCATTAATACGCGGTTTACCAGGGTTAGAAATATAGCAAAGTTGCGTTCGAGCCGACTGGTTACTACTTCACCCGGGTGATTGTAGTGCTCATGCCGAGAGTAATATAAGCGTCCCACCGACACGTACGGAAAAGGCCACTTGCAATATGATGCTGGCATTAATTATTGTAGTCATCGCTAAACATTTTTCATATATGTTACGTTTATGCTAGTGACTGGCTCGGAAAGATTGTTATCGCCATTCTTATACCTACGAACCTTTCACTGCATCGCATATCTAAGAACTGTATGGCCTATTCACTGCCATTTCCGTCATATGTCGGCATAATTATTCATTCCCAATGGCTCAGCGAAGACAGATGTTTACTGTTGTTTGAAGTTTACAAGTAACAGTAGGAGTAACTTTTGGTGAGCTGCTTCCATGTAGCCACCTTAACATGGTTCTGAGGTTTGGGTGCCTAAATTTCCAGGTTTTCGCTCAAACAGCGAAAGTAACTTTATTGTTGTTGGTTCGCAAGTCGTAATGACTTCAGTGCCAGATGAATATGTACGCCATAGGTAGATTCGCCTCCTTCAACCTCGAAAGCATCTTTATGAGTCGGAACATAACTGGCAGCTTGGCGGTGAGCAAGGCACTTAGGTCAAACCAGGTGAAGCCCAAACTAGTATGGGAATGCCTTGAGCAACTGAACACACTCGACTCGCGCAATACCATCTGGATACTCTGGGTTCTAGGAAATATTGGGTTAGAAGAGAATGAAGTAACGGACGAATTGGCGAAGAAGGGAGCAGAAATACTTCAACTCGGAATAGAACACTTCTGTGGAATCGGAAACGGGCATTGAAAAATTAAGTGCAACTATTGAGGAGACTATACCTACCAGGAAGGAACAGTCAGTCATCTATGGCGGTGCGCACTATGTCCATTCTAAAAGTTTCCACAGTGCGTTTCAGTCGATATTAAGTCTCTGAGGACATCATACTCCCTAAAATTGACTTTAATTTGCAGTCTAATGGATTAAGGTCTGGATTATCAGGAGGCTAATTATCTGCAGAAATAAAACTGAAGACATTGTTTTCGAGCCACATATTTTTTGAAAAGGGATTGACTAAGAGCCTATTTCAGCTTACAAAGACTGTTCCGCTCGAAACGTCTCACCATAGGGCCAAAGCTCTTACTGTACAAGACTATGATCTTGCCAGTCCTCATGTATTCCTCGGAAACTTGGGTTCTTAGCAAGGAAAATTGCGAACTCTCGGCCGCGTTCGAGAGAAGAATCCTCCGAAGAATTTTTGGCCCCCTACATGAGGATGGACGATTCTGTGGTCTACATAACGACGAAATCTATGAGCGATACCATGACCGTCCGGTTGTGGATAAAATCCGGCTCAATAGGTTACGGTGGGCGGGTCACTTAATTCGTATGGATGAGGACGATCCCACCCGGAAGGTCTATAAAGGCAATATCTATGGTAGAAAAAGAAGAGGCAGACCCCGCTTAAGATGGAGTGATGGCGTAGGTCAGGACGCCAGACAGCTTTTAGGGATATCGAATCGGTTGAGCTCGGCGCAAAACCGGGATGTCTGGAGTTCCTTATTAAGGCAGGCCTAGACCGGATACCGGTTGTTGCGCCGTTGATGATGATGACGATTGACTCAGAGGTTTAACAATGGCTTCCAAAATATCTGCTTGGTACACTGCTCGCGATGTTTTTACTAATTTTCCGTAGAAATGAATGCTGGTGGCACCATGGTAACTAACACCTCAATAAACTATCATTGGTGTTTTGATTTAAAATTCTAGGTCTTCCTTAGACCCGGACTATGAAGAGGCTATTCAATTCACTAATTTTTCAGGAGTTTCGAAGGATTTTTTGAGTCGTTGTCGTGCGAGAGTAGTCAATCGTCAACCCTTTTTCTCGGACAGCTGTGCCAAATATTCAACGCTGTCTCGACGAAATATGATTGCCAGTGATCCCTATGAATGACAAATAACATCAACTACGCCCCATCGTTGCCGATTCCTTGAGTTTTTTTTCAGTCCCTCACTCGTCGGTTATCTTGTGATAGTGGATTTCATTATGTCTGATAGCCAGAAATGAAGTTGTCATCTTTTCGTAATGAATAACCTGTCCATTGCCATTTTGACTTTCTATTTATTTCTCAACGAAAGCGTCGTACAAAAACCAACGATTTTACCGCTGACCAGAAGTTTTCACACAACAGGGCTTCCCCCGAAAACATGGATTGAATCTAATTGAGATTCTGAGTAAAATCCATTTGCACTAATTTTTATGACAGATTCGTAAATATTTATGGAGGATTGATGGCTGGTGACCATTTACTATTATGGATAATTCTCTCTGAATATTTATCGCTGAGTTCTCATAAGGGCTCACTACAGTTCCTTTAAATATTAAGAATTTTATCAGAAGTTAACATTTAATGCTGCCAGTGTTTACAATATTCACCTCCAAATGCGATATGCTTTGTAAACATCTGCTCTTCTGGATAAAATTTTTTCAGTTGGAATTCAGAAGTATTTACTTAAAATATTCCATTCCCAACATTTACATAGATAGACAAATATTTTTTTGTTGTTGTTGTTATGCTCTAAATTAAGGTCGAATAATTTAATTCTTGAAAACAATTGCCATTTCCTCTATACTTTTATTAGCAAAAAGTAAACAAATGATTCGCAGAATCAGATATTCTTGTGCTAAATACCTAGAGACTAGAAGGGGAATTGCTCTTTGCATAAAGGAGTAGATTACTAGAGCACTTGGAAGATTCATCCAAGCGGGGAATGCTGCAGGTCAAAAGGGTTGTGGAAAAAGCCCCGTACTCGGAGGGTATGAAGCATACTCTGAATGTATACCTTGCAACTAGAGAAAGGGTGTCGGCTGCTGGTATTTTCAAGGTATGGAGGGGATATATTGCGAGGTAGCATATGATCTGCTCTGACAAACCCAGGCAACAATATGGCCTTATGGAAAACAGACTATTCAAGTAATGATGGACGTCTATAACTTTGTATTTGTTATTGCCACAATAGTTGGTTAGTTAGTTAGTTTAGTTCACTGTGGGGAGACGCAGCTCCGAGCACTCCGGCCATTGTTATGCCCATTCTACTATCCTCATAAATCGTCTATTCAATGGCTTCCCGCCTACGGCGTTCGTAGGCTTTAGCGAATCTGAGCACAGCTCCCTAGGCAGAGAGTGTGCATATTCTTCATTGAAGAAAACCTTGCCAAGGTGTCTTCGTCTGAAAGTTGAGGAGGCCGGGCAGCTGCATAAAAAGTGCAGGGCCGTCTCCTCCTTCTCCTTGTCACATTGGCTGCACATAGCCGAAACCACTACCCCAATCTTTTCCATATGGTAGTTTAAGGAGCATGTCCCACATCTTAAGTACTTCTCTTTTCAAAGACGAATCTGGAAACCATATGGTCGGTCGGCATCAGGACTACCGGATGTTTGTCAATGAATTTCCAGATAGACGCATGACCGTGTGATTGGCCGCCTTTCCACGCCCCAATGGTATTGAGTCTGTATGCGTCATTGGCTCCTTTCCCTTTCACCTCCAAGTGAATGGGAGTAAATTTAGGATAGCTTCAATTGCCTCAGTCGACTTAGTACTCATTGCTCTAGTGATACCAAGTCTCTGAATCTGCGTTAGCAGCTTCCTGATATTAGCAAAGTTCATGCATGCATGCATATATCAAAATGGGTTTTATAATGGATGTATACATCCAGTATATCCGTTTTGGTGAAAGTCCCCAGTTCTTACCTATCGCATTCCTACAGCATCAGAGCAATCTGCAGGATTTCTGATATTGTTCCTGGATATGGTGCTTCACGTTAACTTGGAGTCGCAATGAACTTCTAAATACTTGACAGTTCCAGCTGGATTTCCTAAGGTGGGTATAGCTGTCCCACCTGATGTTCCTAGTGAACATAACTAGTCCAGTCTTCCTAGCGTTCACCGTGAGTCCATTGCGCCAACT
Source organism: Hermetia illucens (assembly GCF_905115235.1). Classification (NCBI taxonomy): domain Eukaryota; kingdom Metazoa; phylum Arthropoda; class Insecta; order Diptera; family Stratiomyidae; genus Hermetia; species Hermetia illucens. The sequence continues at coordinate 42,577,604 of NC_051852.1, forward strand.
GTGGATTTCATGCAGAGTGGCATTCAAGCGGTCACATACTGTTGCCACAAACTTGCCGGTAATTGGTAATCAGTTAAACTGATCGATCGAAAGCTTTTTGCGTCTGTATAGGTGGGTTTCCCTAGTTTGGGAATGAATAACACCTTCACATCACGACATTTAATTGGAGTATGAGCATGCGCGATATATATTCTGAATGTGTAGATCCTGGGCATCCATTCCCTCTATTACTAACGCAGGAGTGATGCCATCCGGACCTGCAGACTTCATGGAACACCTATGGAACTACTTACTACTTTGCATGCCAGATTCCAGTCTCTCGGTTGAGGGCTGTATGCACCTGTCGACCTCGAGATAAGATGGTTTGCTGTCTCTGGGAACGTCTTCCATCGCTTCCATTCGCATACAACAGGTCAGTATGTTGGAAGTTTAGGCCCCTGACTATATAAATGTCTTGCAGCTGTCGATCCGACGATTGATAAGTGTAGTCGCTGCTTTATAATGCTGCAAATTTATTTGGGAAATTTAGCACATCATCTACGTTTCAGATGAAGATGGCGAACTTTAGCTGTAACGTTTTACGGCATACATCAACCGACTCAAAGCAAAGCTTATTGCCTTGCGAGGACGCTATCTTTACAGCTAGGAGGAGCTTGTTCCTAAGCTGTTCGCACTGCTCAGTATCGTAACCGGATAGATTACAGTCGTCATCGGCTTCGATAGCCCTGGCTGCAAACCGGCTTCGATAGCCTTGGCTGCAAATGAAGGCCTAGCCGTCACAGCTCTTGGGTTGTGCGTTGCTCGGAGGCGGTTTGCCCGGAGGTGGTTTGTCCGAAGACTGTTTGCTGTCCGTGGACAGGTGCTTACCCATAGGCAAGACTTTAACTTCAGCAGATGGCGCCGATTGGAGCCTGGGGTCTGGAGTGCTGACAGAAGGAACCTGCTTCGGCTCGTCCGTTAAGGACTGGGTTCCAATTCGATTGGTTCCCACCTGAGTAAGTGGGGAATCTGAGCCTAGACTCAGGTTCTCTATCGATGAGCTTAGGGTTGCCTCTTCACTCGGGGTTGGATCGTCACGATCGAGGCTTAATTGTGTTTGTTTAACGGGTTTACTTTTTTTTTGTTTTTTCATAATTGGCTGCCATGGCCCCAGTTTTATCGGGGAAAGTAGGTCGACCTCGGCAAAGCCCCTTTTTGCCGAGACAAGGCTAGTTGAAACTGGGAGTCGCTTGGTACCCAGAGTTCATCGTTTATGGCCTCATCTTAACCCCTGTGACTTCGGCCTCGGCACGGTAATCACACCTTGGCTTGGGGTTTTGATTACAGCTTGGCTTCAGGTGTTACCTCCCGTTTCCTAGAGGATCTTCCTTACTGAGCTCCCCGACCACGACAAGTTACGTAATCGCCGAGGGAAATATAGCTGGTTAACCGCTGACTTGCTATGCTCTTCCTGGTGCCATGTTATTGCAGTACGAGGTGATATTAATCATCTTCGTTTAGAAGTCCAAGCCTTAAAATCATAGCCGGTAGTGTATCATTCGAGGCGTCGGAAATGGAGAGTTCAGTTGAAAACGGTCCAGGTATTTTCTGTGAAAGACTCCTTATTCTGAGAGAAACTGTATAAGGTTGTAGTTTGCTTCCTTTTAACTCGCCCAATTAATTCTCCCACCTCCTGGGGCAGGGAAGGAACAAACAGAGCACATGCGGTGTTGTTTATCCTCGCAGCCTTTTTATCAGGGTCATGGGTACTACATCTCAAAGTTTTATGTAGTAAATAGTTTCTTTTGAGTATTGTGGTGTTGCATGCTTCTGTAGCCTACCTGATAATTTGAACGACAATCTCCATGGCATTACCATCCAATTTTATATGATCTTCGGAAAATCTGCCTTCCTCAAAGCCTCCTAGTTCAACCAGACAGCCAGGCCATACTGTAAGCAGTATTTTACTCCCCGATCGACTTAAGGTTCTGGCTTGGTCCTCACTGTAAGTATAATACTGTAGTAAGTACGCAACGGGGGAGAGTTCGGGAACTAGCCCGAAGTAATGGGATAACGGTTCCAGGCTAGCTCTCTGACGATAAGGAGGTGTTTAGTTGGTGGTCTGACGACGTACCGTTGCGGGAGTCCAACACTCTGTGCGTAAATGCATTCATACTGGGGTTTGTTATTCAAAATCGGGAAAAATGTAAGCCTTAAATTAAAAACAACATTCCGCATATATAAATATCATATTTTCGTTGACTAATGTTGTGCTTTTATTTCATCTATTTGCAGTTTTTATGCAGCCAAAATATCAAATTGTTCTTGGAAACATGTAAAGCACATTTTGGAATCAAGGACGCGGATTTGTTCGAGCCTGCCATGCTTTACGACTTAACAAACTTCCGTGGAGTGCTGATAACATTATCAAAATTGTCACTGTGTAGAAGAGTGCAGCAGTTGCATCCCAATATTCCGTAAGTACAATCATTGGCCTCAAAACTTCGAATGACTGGAATGGACTTGAGTGTATTGTGGTGGCCAAAAAACCATCTCCATGCATTCATGTTCATTATAGGTCTTTTTGCCTGATTAAATCAGAGTCTATTTGTCAAAGATTAGGGAAAGATGAAGAAAACTTTCTTTGAAAGTATCACTCGGTTAATACCCTCTCATGATGAACATATTTTCAGGGGCTTCCATGCACAACTTTCGCCAAATGAACGAAGTCATTCCGACGAAGCAATTTACAGGGATTTGCATTCAACGTAAGTATTCAGATAAGGTCGCTCGTAACATCTTATGATGCTGAAGTTTCTATCATATCCTTACTATCCTTTCAACGTTCTCAATATTCTGAAACTAACCCATAAAATCAGACCGTCATCATCATCACTACCGCAAGAGTCATCGTCCAATCACAAACCTGCTCCTCCTGAAGAATCAAACGAGCAAACTGTCGAGAATCAAACCACCCCAAAAAGTGGCTCATTATCCGTCGATGAAGAAAATAGTGATGTAACAACGACCGAGAATGGAACAGATACAGGCGATGAGACGGATGAGAATAAATCGTCTTCGGTGCATAGTAACAATGAAACTCCTGTCGGTAACAGCAGCAATTTACAAGCAACGACAATAACAACGACAACCCTTTCAATAATTCATGGAGATAGTCCTGAAGAGCTGACTTGTACTTGTCACAAAAAGGAGCAGGAGAAAGTCTACGAGCGTTTGTGCTATCCGAAAATCAAAAAGGACGAGGTTATTGTCTGAACAGTTTCAGCTTGTAGTGATGATGGAAGCTATGGAAGTTTTGTAGCCGTTGCTTGCTGTTGCACGTAATTGTGCTATTTTTATGTTTCATTGTTGTTGGATTTTGCTAGCGCTTTTTGACCAACCAGATTTGTTGCAATAGATTTTTGATAGTTTTCAAAGATAATCGACATTTTTGATATCATTCAGTTTTTGTCTTTATTTTGCATTGCAACTGGATGTGGATAAAATCTTTTGATTTGTACTTCTTGGAGGAGCCCCTCAGTCTAGTTCCATCCGCCTTTGCTGGTTTTCAGAAACGTATCTACAAAGTTATACTGAATTTATGTCGGTTCTTAAGATTTAATAATTTCATAGAATCAAGACCTGAATGCAGGCAACATTTCATGCAAAGCACCTTATTTTTGCCTCAGTGTATCCGAGCCATTGACAAATAGCTTTGGCATGGCTCCAAGTCAGCATAGTATTTCACGTGGCGAAAATGGCACTCGTGCTCGGTTAGATACATGGAGCAAAAGAAAAAGATGAAGGAAGAAATCCTTTGTTTTCATAACGAATAGATAGAAAAAAGCTGAATATATTGATTAAATAGTACTTCGTTGTAGAAAAAAAGAAATATTTCATACTGTGAAAGATAATTTATAGTTAAGGATCTTTGATCTCCACACTTTTTGTATGAGTCTATTAAATTGAACCGCTGTAGATCCTCTATAAATTACACTAGATTTTTTATGCACAGCCATCGATGAATGAAAAAGTTTTCTCTAATTACCTGAATCGTGCAATTTTCAATGCTATTTAGAGGAATTTCCTCAAGATTCGACGTGAACAGTCCAAGCCTTGAGGCACTCTCCACGTGTGCTGTGCCATTCTTGAGATTTAATAATCCCAAACGGTGGATCCTTGAGATTCAATAGTCCTGAACAAAAATTATTTCCTTTTTACCTTGAGACCGGATTTTCACAGCCTCTGGCTTCGTGTATGTGTTGGTCACAGTCAATAGGCAATTTCCTGTAGAAAACGCGTAGATGATTTGGTAGAGGAAATCCCACGTATTTTTAGCTTAGGAATATGTGGAATATTATCGTTAGTCTTTAAACGGTAGGTTGTCAACCTTGACAGTAGATACGAAGCAGTCAAGTTTAATTGCAAGGTCACAATATACACGATTGAAAATTTTTGACGGTTTTTTGCACAATATAAATTTGAACTGTTTTGTCTGTCCTAATGCAGCTCGCGACTGTGCTGGATTTGCGTCTCGCTAAATTTCCTCGAAGAAAAATCTAGTGGTGCTTACGTGCTATTATTAAATTGCTCAAGCTCGGCCCCCTTGCCATGTTCGAAGTACGTATTGCGAATCTGCGCTGGTGCCTTAGTAACGCGGCGTCAGCTAGCTAACATTTCATTTCCACATCTTCCAGTTCCGGAGTCCAAGAAACTGAGGCCGTCTTCCGCGTTTTTGCCGCTAGCTAACAAGCGATATACTAGACAAATGGCACCTATAGAAATTTACCATCGCCCAAAATCGTCTCAACTGGTTCAACGATGCTGGCTTTTTGTAACCGGGAATTAGTGTTATCTTTTCCAGTAGCGATCTTGATCCGTGCTCGGCTATCTGTCATCCAGATAATTTACCGACCAGGATATCATCGATGTACGTGAAGCAGAATTCATGGCCTTGTGTCTATGTATCGCTGAAAAATCTGTGCTGCGTTTTTTAGGACAAAGTCATTACCCGAAATTCAAAGAGCCCGAACCACTTCGGCTCCCGTGATAACGGCTGTCTTGGGTACGTCCTCGCATGCTACAGGTTCCTGGTAAGAGATCCAACATTGTAAAGATTTTACAACCTTGCAGTTCATATGAAAAGTCCTAAAGGTAGGCGAACGGATACCTGACCAGGATAGTAACATTTTTCAGGCAATGGTAGTCACCGTACGGACGCACCATTTTTGTAGGTGCAAGGTAAAGCGGATTAGCCCGCTGGCTATTAGAGGGGTGGCAAACTTCTTGAACGAACACAGATCCGAACTCCGCCTTGGCGGCTTTTGTCTGGATTTGATATGCGCCCTCGTTGCGCTGCTGATGGACCTGTCGAGATGATGTAGTGAAACATTCTGCTTCCCGTTATCTTTGCTGTGCTGACCGGAATGGTAATATCGATTAATTCCCGGAATAAATCCTGGTATTTCTCTGTGCGCGGTAAAGATTGGTGCTCTAAAGCTCGCCGCTTTATCGATAATCTGTCGGTTTCTTACGTCCATCAGCAGACCATAGTAGCCAAGAAAATCCGCACTCTGTTCAATATCTGCAACTATAAATTCCCATCGGCTCCTGAATCTACCAGAAACTTGAATCCTGTCTTCCTGTCGACTATTATCAGGCGAGCTTTTTAGAGAGATCGATCTCATACGCCTGAATGTGATACAACTCTTCTAGTTTTCCTGCTTTTGGTAGCTGTTCCAACTGCATTGCGATTTACACTTGCGAACTTTGTCAAAAAAAACGATAGTTATAAAATCAGAAGCGTCACTCCTTCCGATATCGGTAAGATCGGTTGCGATCTCGATTGCTTGAACTAGCATGTCGCTCTGCACTCATCTCGATTAATTTATTCACTACCTATCTTAAAATTTTAGTTTGTGATAATTCACCTCTGTCTGTCGGTGGATTAGTACACCGTCGTGATGGCCGGTGTATGCAACATTCTTCGATAACCTTTCCATGAATACAGTTTTTAACACTAATCTATTGTATATTACTCGTCCTAGTGAGGAAAATTCACAGTGTCTAAAAGACATATAGGTTTGCAGGAGGTTGGCTCTCCTGGAGTTTTACCAGCCCTAGGCAGTTGCACTAACTTCCGCCGTTTCCATGCCGCAGGAAACATCCCCTCGGACATGCATGTTTCGAACAACTCAGCGAACATGTGTACGTTGGATGGCGAGCTTGAAGGTTTTACGGGCTTCTTACGGGCTCTTTTTGCCCTTGGCCGATTCTACCTACCACCCTCTGAGCCGCTCTTCTGGCTCTTCTGGACGCCTCACATGCTTTCGCGATGCATTGTGCCACATGGACAGCTCTTTCTGCAGGTCTCTGCCTGCTTTATTAGGTTGGTCTAGCCATACCTTTATGAAGGCCTGCTTATCTAAAGCCTTTGCCGACCAGTCTGACATCTTTCTCGGTTTCGGGTATGGTGGTTTTCTGCCCTGTGGCTCCACCCATAGCTCAAAAAAGATTGCCTCCTGATCGCTGTGTGTGCAATCTTCGCTGACGCACCACGACATACCACGCGGCAGTGCAGCACTGACAAAGGTTAGGTCAACGATTGAGGCAGAACCCCTTTTCTGAAAAGTGTTTACATAACATTCGTTGGCCAACATTTTATTACCCTTGCATTTGTTTCTCTTCTACCTCACTCAAGAGCCCAATCATTGAAGTCACCACTAATCACCCTTGGACTACGACCCCTTGCGTTGAGAACAAGATTGCCAAACATTTTCTCGAATTCGGACAGTTTCAAACTTGATGGGGTTTAACAGCTGTACACGTATATCCCGTTTGTTTTCGACCACACAGAGCCACTAGCTGTCTGACTGGGTACATTATTGTATGATTTGTCCTTTTTAAAGAAATCTGCTCTCCCAGATGGCAAACAACCCATCTGATTCGAACTTTCCTGATCGCCAATAACTTCTGTGCTACGTCCACTGGCAATCACAATGGCCGTTTGAGTAGGTTTTCGCAAACTCGCAATGGACTCCTCGGCAAGTTCCTGCAACTTGAACTGTTCCTTCATGATAGTGCAGATTTCTCCTTTGGATGTCACTTCATCAAGATGCTTGCACGGTGTATGTACCTACTCCCCAAGTGAGTTCTTAACTTGGGTTCGAAAACCATCAGTTTTTCGCAGGTTCGATATTTTGAACTCAAATATGAGATCACCCTTCTGGATTCTTCGATTCTTGCCGACATTTCCGCCTAGATCTTTTAGATCGGGATCAGCTTGGACCTTTTCCAATATCTCCGCGTAGTACAAATTGCACCTGACTTCCCCTGTGTCTGAGTAAAGCTGCTGACAAAAGCCCTCCGACCTTTCATAAAAAATGGTGTGCTCAGCGTCGTTCGCCACTTTATTACAGAACGCACAATCAAGAGATCGCACTTTCTCAATCGTGTGCTGGTAAGAACGAAAACCTCCATGCCCACTTAGAAGTTGGATAAGGAAGTAATAACTCTCACCATGCGTTCGAGTTCAGCCACGGATCGAAATTGTCGATGAACCGCGCAGTTCATTTGCCCGAAGAAGATCATCTTCAGGTCGAGCATTAAACCAAGGTATTTAATAGCTGGTTTTGACTCTATATTCAACTCGCCGATTGATATGGGACGCAGGGTCGGAATTCTCTTTCTGATCAAGACGACTACTTCGGTTTTTTCCAGCGCAGGGCTAAAACCATGAGCAGTCACCCATCCGTTTCCTCGTCGCATCAATATGCCAGCTCTGCTTTGTGCCTGTGTAACAGTGCATCCGGCAACAATTGCGGCAACGTCGTCCACATAACCGACCAGACGCGACTCTAGTGGCATGTCGAGTCTTACCAGGAAGCGTTCCAGAGGTCCGACCCCTGTGCTACTCCCGACGTGATTTTCATCCTCCTTTGGCCCTCTAGCGTCTGATACTTGACACGTCGAATGAGTTTTCTAAGGTGCCCCGCATATCTGTCTATCCTACGGAACCCTTATGAGGAGCACTATCCGTCGAGATCGGCGGCTGTGGGCATCGGGTCGATAAACCACATCCACGACCGCCATAACGGCGTCCACCGTTGATCTCCCTGCTCTGAACCCGAACTGCCTTGAGGGTAAGTCCCCGGCAGCGCGAAACGCTTCAGCTTCGCTTCAGTCTACTTCTGTTAAGCTTTTCGGGCACTTTTCTGGTGGTGCCAAGCATACACAGCAGTCAGTACGCAGACGGCATTTCCGGGTCTTCTTTTCCTTTGCTGATTAGCGCGAGTCTCACTACCTTCCAACGACATAGAAAAATGCCTTCCTTCAGGTAACTTTGAACACCCCGAGCATCAAGTCTGGCCGTTGGCGGAACACCACTTTGTAAATTTCCGGGGGGATACCATCGGGACGTGGCGCCTTTTTAGTTTTCATGGCGAGATCTGCTTTTTCGAGCTCTCTTATTGTGGAAAGAATACAATTCTCGATGCTTTCCGCGCTATTGACATCAAGCCGTACGAGATGTCTGAGGAATAATACCCGTACAATGTGGTCCATCTGGATTTTTCAGGTGGCAACTTTACAGCTAAGTCCCCACGGGTGCTCATTTACCTCGTTGATCTGTCAACCGCGAACTTTGTTTTTATTTATCGCATTACAGAGTCTCTGTTTTGCTGATCTAAACTCTTTCTGTAGGGCGCATGCCTCCTCGCTGGTGTGTAAACCTTGTGCCAAACAGCTTGTCACGGCCGAAGTCCCTTCGGGGGCTTGGAGGCCTCACACGCTGTCATTATCAGGTTCATAAGTGAGTTTACGATAGTATCAGCTGCGACGCTACCACCCTCCAAGGTGCCGTCCAGCGCAACTCTGCCTGTTCCAAGAGCTTAGATGAACTAACCGATATTCACCCTCGCGACTTTCCACTCGTAGTTAAAGCGCCGGGTTGGCGCATGCTGACAAGTAGCATCAACCATTTCGAAAGATGTGTACTGGTGATCACTTGCCGAGAAGTTTTCTAGGACTCGCCACTCGTTCATCGATGGTGTCAGAGACTTCGACGCGAAAACGATGCCAGGGATGCTTCCTTTGCAGCCTAGGCGCCGAACCGTTGGGGTGGATCCGGTGTTTAAAACTACGAGCCCGGTTCTTGCCGCCATTTTCAGGATCTATTTCTCTGTGAAGTCTCAAGCATGTTACATTCAAGGTCCCTAGCTTTAAAATCACCGCCTACCAGGATTCGCCCATTCGTGCCCGAAACGGTGTCCCCCAGAGCATCAAGTCGGCGACGAAAATCCGGTATAGTCTCTTTCGGCGTCAGGTAAACGCTAAAAATGTTTTCCTTAAATATCGAATCCAGACAAACCCATTGCCTCGGCCTTGAGCAAAAACACGAAGTCGAACGTCGTCCCGAACCCAGATGGCAGCGAGACTTGTTAAGTCGAGATGCCCGGATCCTCGTTCCGGTATTGCTTACTGATTAGCACTAGATCAACCTTTATCTCCGCAGCGAACTGCGCTAGCAACTGGTGAGCGTTTGCACTCCGGTGCATGTTAATTTGTCGGATGTGGATCATGCTAGTTGCGCCCGGGATCTTTCTAGTTCCGCCCTAAATATTAGAAATCGGCCTGAACCCGCCGTGTGTGCAACGCACTCACCTGACGCATCACGATCCCTGCAGACAACCTAATTTTCGCTTTCATTGGAGCTCCTCGCTTGGTGACCTACCTGACCGCATCCCCCTGTGGGGTCCTTTTGAAGTTGCTGACGAGTGTCCATAGTCCAGATACCTGTAGTACTTAATGGGGATTACCGACATTCGTACCCTGTATACTACCCATCCAATTTTGATTTTCAAGCTACTAAGGAGTTTCCTCGCATATTGCTTCCACTGTAGCGAGGTTTTGGCCACGAGCATTCACAGAAGTGATACCTATCCAGGCATTGGTTGCCTCTGGACATTCACGCCTTTTCTGTAAAGCAGTCAAGATCTCGGATTTCTAGAAAGCACATAGGCTCTAGACTAGAAACGAGCCTAGTTCGACGAGGACTCCGCCACACTTCGTTTTCCGTATGGAAGACACTTCTGCTCTCTTCGGGTTTCATTCTGTAGCGGATTTCACTAAGAACTTCTGCAAATGTCTTGCATTTCGTTGACTTAATGAGCAGAGCTTACGGTCTAGTCCTTCTTTCTTTCTTCGGCTTTTCTGCTACTAGTTTTGGTTCGTCGCCTCTTTATCTTTGGACAAACGGATGTCTGTGGCCTTGTATCCTTCTTTGCCTTCTTCTTTTGGGCCCGGAAAACTACTTGAATGAGGTCTCCTTCAGACACGTCTTGCTTTTTGTGCTTTTTGCCCAGTTCGCTCGGGCTGTTTGTGATCCTTTTGGTGCTTGCAGCATTCTCAGCGGGAAGTGCGGCTATTTTTGCTTTCCCCCCGTCCTCCGCTACTATCCACGTTCGCCTGTAGAAGGAGATGCGGTCCAGTAGTTCCTTCAGTTCGATCAACCCGTTTTTGATGCCGTTGCTGATGTTCCTCTAGATCAGCGTTGCCGACCGCATACGCTTTGCCACTGTGACGCATTTCTTGATGAGCCTTTCCTCTTCGGCTCTATCTAGGACGGTCGACTGCACTTCCACTCGGTTCAAATTCACCTCCTCAGAACTAATTATTCTGATTGGGCTTTTTTCCGGAACAGAGACACTATAGGGTATTAGAGCCGCTGTCCCCGCACCGTCAATCGCGCCACTTATTAAGGTCTCTTCTTTATTTGGGCGTCTCGGTGTCACATCGATTATTTCAGCCGTTGCTGCCTCTTTCGCTGGTCGTTGCGGTGAGCGATGTATTTTTGTGCTGCGCCCAACGCAGTCACCTCTTCTTCCTTCGCTGATATTTTGTCGATTTTCGTTTGTGTTATTATGGTGGGAACTTCACCAGCGCATCGTGTGCAAGGGAGTAGGCCGCAATTGTCAGGAACGGGTATACCTTCGGGGTCAAAGCCCCTACCCCAGTTTTCTGAGGCCTGATATACGCGATCCCGGAACTCACGGACGGGTTGGCGTTTGTTTGGGGCAACTAACACCGAGTCAATGCACACTGATACACGTCAGAACTACCACCTTGGCAAAGCTAAGCTCATACCATCCCACCGACATGTACCGGTCATTCGTTGTTCGCTCTTCACGGTGGCTTTCTCAAGACTACTACCTAGGACCCAAGTATACTGCCAGCTAGGGGGTCAGAGCTAATTACTCGGGAACCTCCGGGACGTCACACACCGAGCTTTTGGTTTCCGAATTGTTTAAAATTTAAATCCATATATTAATCGTAAGAATAATCCGGAAAACATGTACTCCCTGGCTAGCTCTGCCATCAGGCATTTAAGGTCCGCATTTTGGAGACCAAGCTTTCCGTTGGTAACGCTCGGCGTGTGCTATTCAAGATTTGCTTGGGATTCTATTACATTTTACAGTGCAGAGAGGACGATTCTCAGTCTGATCCTTCGGTTCGTTCTTCGCCAGGGGTAGGCATCCAAAACGTGACTAGCAGGCAAACAAAATTTTGTCGGATGTTAGCTCTACCAATTCCTATGTCTTTAAACCTTTTGATTGTTTAATATGAATACTTGAAGTAAATCATCGTTATAATGTGAATTTGATTAATTCCTCTAAGTGATTATACGTAATTAAATTTTCGAAAGTAAAGTTTAAGGCAAGATGACAAGTCGCGGAGGCTTGAGTCTGTGACTAATAAATTCAATTCGTTGTCAGTTCACTTAATAAGAAAGGAGTGGGCCTGCCCAGGAAAGTCCCCAAATGACATAAGCCTACCAATATTAAAATAGCACTATGCTTGAACTTTCGCCCAAAGATCTAACGCAATGGACCAACGTTGGAAAGGATTTCAGTCTTCAAACATAAATATAATCTTCCCATTGAAGATAACCCAAATAATTGCCCTTCCTTTGAAGCCACTACTAATTAATTATACAGAATTCAACAGCCACAAACCTAAAGATGTTTGCCTTTACTTTTCCACTTAATTGCGTGGCTTCTCGTCGAAATAAGGGAGTGATAATTCTAAGGAAAAACAGATGATATTATTACATCTAAATTAAGGACCTAGTTTTAACTGCCCAACCCTTTGCAGATATTAAGTGCTTTGCCGGAGCATTAACAAGATCAATAAACAATTTTGAAATGAGAAAGTGTTGTGAACTCAGTGCTGCTCGCAACGGCCTTTTCTTCGACCAAAATTCAATAATTTGGTTATTTATGTTCATCTTTCTCAAGAAAAGTTTGTCTTTCGAAGGATGTGCTCGTTGGGGCCAGAATTCAGGACTCTGAAAGTCATTCGGTTCATACACTTGTTGAAGAAAGAGTTATCAGTTGTAAATTCAATTTAGACTAGGATCGTCGAAGCTGGGTATTCCTAGCAAATGCCCTTTCCTTTTGCGGGAACAAATTAGATTTGCAAAAGCCTTTATCAACTTCAATACGCAACGGTTGGAATTGAATGAAAATGCTACATATTGAGCGATAACGATAATAGAATGTGGAGCAGTTCAACATCCACCCTGCGGCCTCTGTAGTTCATTAATTCAACAATAGTTCCATTGAGGTCATCGCCGCAATATGAATTGGATGCTTGCACGTTATATCGTCGATTAATTTGATTGGGAGTTTGATAAATTGCAATATTGTATCATATCGACAAATTCATGACGCTTGTGTTGAGCTTGTCATTGGTTAATCTTCATATCTATCCTTCGTTTGATTGATAAAAGATATCTATGGAGTAGGCATGTCTCTGACCTCTCCGTGTGGAAAATGAGCGTGCAGAATGGATTCTAAATTGACAAGGGTCGAAAAGGGTCAAGAAAATCTCATGCAATGAATCATTCCACTTTGACGAGTTCCAAGCAAAAGTGAATATGTATGAATTCCAAAAGCTTTTTGCTTCCCAGAAAATAACATTTCCAAGAAACGAAGCTTTACTTATTCGATTCTGAATAATTCTCAGTTAAATTGTATCTTTTCTAGGAAACGTGATAAATTCAAACAAATGGAAACTTTCTGTTTACACAAAGCATCCTAAATTAAAGTTCAAGTTTATATAAATTCGTCGCTCGGCGGGACATAAACTCATTTTTTAGTTGAATGACGCCCAAAAATTCCTTGTGTTATGAAATTCTCAAATTAATTTCCAAATTTCAATAAGATTCAAGGCCGCCACTCAGACGTAAACTATTAGACAAGCAATTTATTAAATTCAAGAAATTTATGCTCCACTATCCGAGCCATTGTTTCCATGGTACCAGCAATGAAAATTAAAGCTAAATACACCCAATATTTAGATGAAACGAGACTAGAGCTAGAGTTGGCCAGATACTAGTGTATCTTGTAGTTCGGCAAGTGGTCGAGGGTGAGTGAGTGTGAAAGTTTCAATTTCAATTAAAAACTGTTGATGCGTTGATATTATTCCGTTTAGCATTTCACGTTTCGAGTTATTCATTGGATTTCAAGCTGAAGTAGAATGCGATGACTGTGATGTTTATTCTATCGAACCAATAACAAATTTTAATTTAAATATTATTGAGAGAGGAACATTACGCAGCTGTTTGAGGGTTGAGTCATATGAAGCATTGTTACAAATGGGTTGTAATCGTTGTGCGTAACTAATTGGAAGGACGATGAGATTGGGAAGAATTTACAGCTGGGTGTCCACTACTCAGGGTTTATTGATTTTGGACGTGAATGATGTTGCTGAACTGACACCGCTGGCATTTGGGGGACACCCACATGCATAGTGGAAAAATTCCTATATATCGAGGGGATCGGTCAAATTCCTGCTATTCCTTTGAAAAATTTGATTTTCGTGACTTCATATGTCAATATTTTCGTCACTATGCGAAATTCAGGGAAAAAGAGCTCAATTCGTTGTCATCCCTGGCATTTTCAAAACGCCTCCATAGTGAAAATATAATGTTGATTCTGTGCACAGATTTCAAGCGAAAAGTGGGGGAGTTTTTTAGTATAGTGACTTTTGATTTTCGTTTTTTTTTTAGACACACTTCATAGCACTTATTTCTCTAATTCCCTCTACTTTTCCCAATACAATCTTGACGCTTTGAACTCATTTCTCGAGCTTTCTCCCCTTTTTTAAGGAGATGAAAATCTTCAGAAGATTCTGAGACAGTCACGCCAATGTGTTCAATTTTTACTCATTAAAACCACCGTCTCTCGGTTTATGGCGGATAGATCCAGTCATGCCGTTGATGGAATCATAATCCTGCTGACATGTGAACATTCTTCGAATCTGACCTTCCAGAACCGGTAATTCACCTTGAGTTTTCTCTAGGTTTTTCCTTTCGTCCACGAATCTTGGACAATGGGAGAGTACATGCTCTGGGACTCCATCGCAGTTGGAACGATCAGCTGAAGAGTCCAAATTATATCTATCGACACTGGCGGCGCCTTCCATGCCCCGTTTTTTTACGGGGGGAATAACATTATAATTGATTTCCCTTTGCTACCTCTCTAATCACTTACAGGTGGCAGAGATCACCTTGTAGGTTTACTGATCTTTTTTTGAGCATTCATACCACTGTTCATCATCAACGGCGCAACAACCGGTATCTAATCTATTCCTGCTTTAGGCTCCCCTCTGTCTCGTCTTTTTTTCTACAATAGATGTTACCCTTATAGACTTGCCGGGCTGGATCGTCCTAATCCATACGGACTGGGTAGCCCACCCGTCGAGGCCTGTTGAGCCGGATTTTATCCACAACCAGACGGTCATGGTATCACTCATAAAGTTCGTCGTTATGTAGGCTACGGAATCGTCTATCCACATGTAGGGGGGCAAAAATTCTTCGGCGGATTCTTCTCTTGAACGCGGCCAAGAGTCCACAATTTTTTTTGCTAAGAACCCAAGTCTCCGCGGAATACATAAGGATTGGTGGGTTCACTGTCTTGTACAGTAAGAGCTTTGATTCTATGTTGAGACGTTTCGAGCGAAACAGTGCTTTTATCCGGCCTCGCACATTAGTCAGGGTCAGCCTAGTCAGTCTTATCAGTTTTACAGTACAGTTCTATCTTGGCTATGCCGTCATAGGCGGTCTTGAAGTTGATGAGAGGATGATGCAACAGATGGCCATATTCCAACAGTTCTTCCATCGCTTGCCGCAGAGAAAAAATCTGATCTGTTTCTGATTTGCCTGGAGTGAAGCCTCTTTGATATGACCCGATGACTTTTTGGTAGTTTTCGAGTTTACAGACGTGTTGGTTCTCCCAAACTTACTTTTTTCTTCTATGTCGCTTCTTCACTCGATGAAGCTCGTGATCGGTCTCTGCATATGCCTGCGTTCTTTGATGGTGCAGCATTGCCCCGTATGCGGCCTTCTTCCGTTCCGTTGCTTGCTGACATTCGTCGTCGAACCGGTTGTTCCGACTCTTAGTAGTATGGTGGTTGTGAAGATCATTTGACCTTTGCTAGGTGAGGTTATTGCGGCATCGATTTTCTCCTTAATGGTGTTACGGAGGACTCTGTTATGGATGGCTTCAGTGTAATCTGTTATCTGATTGTCAGAGGGGATTCGAGGTCCTCCTATATGTTCTGGCATTCACTGAGGCTAAGAGGTGGCGGCGTTCGATTAGCACGTGATTAAATTGGTTGCAAGTGTTCCCGTTTGGAGGGGCCCATGTATGTTTGTGGACCACTTTCCGTGCAAACCAAGTGCTTCTAACAATCATTGTGTGCGACACTGGTAGTTGGATAGACCGCAGTCCGTTGTCATTGGTAGTTTTGTGTATGCTATGGGAGGCAACGTATCGCCTGTATACGGGCTCCGTCCCTACTTGGCTACTAAAATCCCCAAGTATGATTTTGATATTATACCTGGGGCAAGCCTCATCGTCCTTCAGTCCTGCAGTCTCCTCTGCAGGGGCAAGAAACTCAATGAGGCATATATTGCTTGGCGAAAATAGAGTGTTTTCGCTTATGTTTTCAAAGCCGATAACAGCAGGCTTCATTTTTTGGCTGAATACACATGGTTTACCAGATCTTCCCCAAGAAACCGGTCCCTGTCCAACGCATATCTTGCAAAACCGTTGCATCAATTTTATAATGAGGCTAGCTGTTTGGCAGCTTCTTTTCTGTACAGAGAGTCCACGTTCCATGAGAAAATGCGCAAAATGTCACTGTTGCCATTTATTTATATATCTCTCCGTTTTAGCGTTCTTCGTCTCCGTTGAAAGAGAAATGGACGTGTTATGTATGTACAGTGACCAAGATTTTTTTTAAAGAAAGTAGATAAATGAAGGTATCTATAAATGTCATTTCGTCCTAATCATTTCTGCAACTCGTGCAGGCATCAATTGGTATAAATTGTTAATAAAATCGCCCGGAATTTCATTATGTCATATCTTTTCTAAAGTTTTTCTAGATTTGCTTTGTTCCCTTTTGCGCATCCTTGTATATGGTAGGAAGACAAGTAATTCGTCGACAATTTGAAGGATGAGAAGCACCCTGTTCCTTAGGAATGAGGAAAGTTATCCCCTTGGTGAAAAATTCTGGAACTAATTTGATTTGCATTTAACTGTTCTGTTGAATCGCTTCAGCCAGAAGCTGTGAATCTTATCGACTTCTGGCCATATCATTGGACAGATGATAGTTTCCAATGGTGTTGGCAACGTATCTGTGCATTCTTGGTGATGGATTTCCAAGGAGTGCTCCGTGACACGGCCAATCCTTTGTCAACTTTTCAACTCTTTTGTTGAGTCGAAATATCCCGAACGTAAAGTCTTCCTGCGCATACCTCTGTTGTTCGTTCTAAGATGTTGATTATAGAGGCGAACCGTGGCAACTGCAACGTAGACCAGGCTATGAACATTTGTCGTAGTAATCTCACTAACCAAACGATCAGCGAAAATTCTGTCGACGGCAGCAATGATGTTGGTAGTTGCCGAACTAAACTTTAGTTTTGGGATTTTTGGCCTCGCGTCTGGGAGGATCTCAGCATATTCTATGAACGCGGTCAAAGCTTGGGTCGCCATCCCCAATCACTAAGCGTCCACTGATTACTGCCTTCATGGGGTGTCTTATGGGTAAAATATTCGAGTTGCTCCTTTGTTCAGTCCGGTTTGCTAAAGACACCACACCATGACTTAGTTCCAGAAAGCAGGTTATGAACGCGTTATAGAGTCGATGTCTGTACCCTGATGGATTCCGTTCCAAATCCGTGACACGGCAATAGGCGCGGACGATAAATTCGTTGAGTTGGTTCGTCCAAACCATATAACGCCTAGGTCTCCCGTCCCTGGTGGTTGACGGTATAACTGCCAAACATCCAAGGGCGAAGAGTCGCTCTGGTGTTGTTGAGCGACTCTTAACCTTGTTGGATATTGTCTTTGTGTCCCTGGGATCTCATCAAAAGAATTTAAACAAATTTTCCCAATTTTATTAGAGTAATTGAGAACCACTAAGCCTTGCAACAAAGCCCCAATGTATATATATATGTATATATATATACGTCCCCAAGCGAAGTACGAACCATGTAATTTTTTACGTTGGACTCTTTTTTGATTCTTTCTTGTTTATTCAGTATCTAAATGATGGTAATGCATAGTTTGAAAAATGTAAAGTTTGTTGCATTTTGTTATCAAAGGAATATATTACTGTTATCAATTATAATAACTAATAATATGTACTAAACTAGTTTTGTAATATTAGATGGAAGGCAATCATATTATTAAATATTTGCTGAAAAAATGAAGGTGAAGACAAGGTTTTGCATATTAGCTTGTACTTTTCTATCGGAATATATGATTATTTTAAAATAATTGCCACTAGAATTGCAAAACGTGCCATATTCGTAGCCAGGGGCAAAAAATGTCATCTCTAGAATTAATACGTATCTAATTGATTTTAAATGCTTTTCGAGGCCAAGAAATAAGTTTTTTTAAAATATAGATATCCAGGTATGTTACTCAGAAGCTGTATAATCAATTTTTGTCATTTTTTCATAAGTTTATGGAAACATCTCCGGCTGGTTTTTTCATCTGAATGACTCATCTGATTTCTTTTGGATAGTATCTCGGTCAAGCAACTACTTCCCCGCAGCAGAGTGGCGCAGTGGAAGCGTGCTGGGCCCATAACCCAGAGGTCCGTAGATCGAAACTACGCTCTGCTATGGTGAAAAATCTTTTTTGAAAGAAGGATATCTACAGTAGATACAGTAGAAATTTCGTCAAACAATAAGGAGGGGGTAATCGTGACTGAAAGACTGAAAGTCACGTTGATGTGAAAAATCATTTTCTGTTGTTGAAATGTGCATATGTATATCGGCACTAATCGTTTTGCTTGTTCTTCCAAATTGCGTAGTTGTTCATTTTTAAAGTAGGTATGTATTGATTCTGAACAAAGTCATCGAATTGAATATTGTTAAGATACAGCCTTACAGTTCCATCTAATTTGAATAATTAAAATTGAGATAGTATTGAAAATTAGACAGATCAATTACCTACAGGTAAAATGGCAAAGATAGAAAAACTGTTTGACTTAAGCCTTACCTGAAAAATGACAATGACCACTACTTCCGAAATTTGAAATAACTTGATTTCGGTTCTAATTGTCGGACTTGGTATCCTTTTTTGTAGACGGAATATAATATATATTATTATTATTATTATCACCCCAGTGCATTTGCCCCATTAACCGCAGATTTGGTGGATTTATAGGTTTTTGATTGCTGCTAGTTCAATACTTGATGAGATTGACTGTTATCTTATCAATCTCCAGCGATTTATTATTTCTCTTTTGCAAGCTTGGATTTCTTACATAGGAACTCAGGGAGAATCGTCCTATTTTTCTGGTTTTGATACTTTCGAGCCATATGCTACTTTAAATTAAGATTTTCTTTAAGTTAGCAAAGCAATCTTTCCTTAACCTTGCACCAAAAATAAAGTGACAAAGTGTGGTCATGGGCTAATATCCGCGTCTTAACTTTGAGTGTTCGGAGATTTTCGAGACCTTTCCTCTCCCTTTAATAATATCACCTCTAAGGCTGATTTGATGAGGATTTTTTAGCACATCCTTATTTTCCACCAGCAAATTACCCTTTTTCGCTCCGATCTGCATACCCAATTATTCATTCTGCCAAGGTCTTAATTTCACTTTCAACCTAATCCTGTCATTTTTTCTGAGGGATTCATCTTCCAAAGTCCAGGATGTGTTGTGATTATTATCTAAAATCTCCAAGAACCAATTTTCTTTTAACTTTGAACTTTTATAGACATCTGGTAATTCCCGAATTCTTTTATAAATGATCAATGTTTTATACATGCAAAGTCACTAAGAAGTTGGTTTTATTGTGGAGACTTGTCCCTTGTTGAATTTTTTTTATATGTAACTTTAGAGTACACTTCGCTTTGGGCAATGACTCAAACAATCTCCCCAGGTAATTATAAAATGTGTCTTTCCTTCCATCGCTTTTATTTTCCATTGAGTATGTAGGGTCAAAAACCATATTTTAGATTGAAGAAATAAAAACTTGTTGTTTCTTTTTCGTTGATGTGGGTATTTATTCTTGCAAATACCGATATTTCGGGAACCACTTGTTCCCTTCATCAGTGCTAACAAGTTGTTGTTAGCGCTGATGCTTCAACTTACCGGGAAATCCATTAAGACGATTTCCGCTATAGCGGGCCTTGGCTTGCTTGAGTTTGCCTAAATTTGCTGAGAATGCTAAATACTACTTAACGATAGGCCATTTCCTTCGATTACCCTCATATCGCAGAACCTCCTTCGATATCAATTCTGTATGTGAAAGAATGGAGCAAATCACGAGTAATATATTTCTCTATTTTAAGCATTATCTACTCTAGCTATTCGCTAGTATTTCCCGCCGTCTTGGGGGCGTAACCCAATTTTTCGTCCCCAATCAACTTTTTTTCTACTACATCACAATATACAAAACCATAGCATTTATATAGGGAACTAGGACGATCTGGCGGGCTTCGAATCATAGAGCCAGCCGTCCATTTCCTGATTCTAGCTAGAGCTAACCAACTGCAAAAGGAGGGTCGTCTCGCCTTTCTGCCCGGTAATGTGTATTAAAGGGTATGCCGGGTCTGGCGGCATGATCCACTATTAACCAACGTGATGCTCCAAGTGTCCGCATATATATTGTCCACAGTTAATAACTGAAACGTTACAATAACATCTTCATTTTATTTTATCGCTAATGATACCATACTTTTGCTTCGATATTTTAGCTTTAACTGAACTCTAGTACAGCAACTTTGAATTAAAAAATGGTTGCTAGTGAATTCAATATGTGGATTTAGAATTCTGTAGATCCTTGATAATCGCATGATCATTATCCTTGATATCATCATCATCATCAACGGGGCAACAATCGGTATCCGGTCTAGGCGTGCCTTAATAAGGAACTCTAGACATCCCGGTTTTGCGCCGAGGTCCACTAATTTGATATCCCTGAAAGCTGTCTGGCGTCTTGATCTACGCCATCGCTCCATCTTAGGCAGGATCTTCCTCGTCTTCTTTTTCTACCATTGATATTGTCCTTATAGACTTTCCGGGCTGGATCATCCTCATCCATACGGATTAAGTGACCCGCCCACCGTAACCTATTGAGCTGGATTTTATCCACAATCGGACGGTCATGGTATCGCTCATAGATTTCGTCATTGTGTAGGCTACGGAATCGTCCATCCTCGTGTAGGGGACCACAAATTCTTCGGAGGATTCTTCTCTCGAACGCGGCCAAAAGTTCGCAATTCTTCTTGCTAAGAACCCAAGTCCTCGAGGAATACATGAGGACTGGCAAGATCATAGTCTTGTACAGTAAGAACTTTGACCCTATGGTGAGACGTTTCGAGCGAAACAGTTTTTGTAAGCTGAAATAGGCTCTGTTGGCTGCCAACAACCGTGCGCGGAGTGCATCATCGTAGCTGTTATCGGCTTTTCGACCCTAGATAGGAGAAATTATCAACGGTCTCCAAGTTGTATTCTCCCATCTTTATTCTTTCCGTTTGACCAGTGCGGTTTGATGTTGTTGGGTGGTTGGTTTTCTGTGCTGACGTTGCCACCATATACTTTGTCTTGACTTCATTGATGTGCAGCCCAAGATCTCTCACCGCCTGCTCAGTCTGGATGAAGGCAGTTTGTACGTCTCGGGTCGTTCTTCCCATGATGTCGATATCGTGAGCATAGGCGGGTGGACTTAAAGAGGATCGCACCTCTTGCCTTTACCTCAGCATCACAGATCACTTTCTCGAGGGCCAGGTTAAAGAGGACGCATGATAGGGCATCCTCTTGTCGTAGACCGTTTTGGATGTCGAATGGTCTTGAGAGTGATCCTGCTGCTTTCATCTGGCCTCGCACATTGGTCAGGGTCAACCTAATCAGTCTTATCAATTTCCTCGGGATACCGCATTCTCTCATGGCCGTGTACAGTTTTACCCTGGCTATGCTATCATAGGCGGCTTTAAAGTCGATGAATAGATGGTGCAACTGTTGTCCATATTCCAACAGTTTTTCCATCGCTTGCCGCAGAGAGAAAATCTGATCTGTTGCTGATTTGCCTGGAGTGAAGCCTCTTTGGTATGGGCCGATGTTGTTCTGGGCGCATGGGGCTATCCGGCCTAGCAAGATAGTGGAGAATATCTTATAGATGGTAGATGCTGCACTGTGTGATATCTCCCTTCTTATGTACAGGACAGATAATGCCCCGTTGCCAATCGTCAGGCAATGATTCGTTGTCCCCCCTTGAGTACAAGTTGATGAACCACTTGGTGTAACTGGTCGCCTCCATATTTAACTAATTCGGCTGTAATTCCATCGGCTCCTGGCGACTTATGGTTGTTAAGCTGGTGGATTGCTCGGACTGTTTCTTATATGTTTGGTGGTGGCAGTATTTGTCCGTCGTCTTCAGTTGACGGGACGGGGACAACCTATCGCTCTAATATGCCCATTCCGTTGGAAATCAGATTTCCCTCTTTGTCTCGGCCGGGTGAGCATCGAGGCGTATAACGCTTCATTCTGGTGACTTGTTGGTAAAACTTGCGCGCCTAGTGCGGTTGTTCCCTGTACTTTTCTAGTTCACAGACTTGTTGTTTCTCCCAGGCTTCCTTTTTCCGCCTATGAAGTCACTTCTCCACTCGACGGAGTTCGTAATAAGTCTGTGCGCGTGCCCGCGTTCTTTGAGAATGGAACATTATTCGATATGCGTTTGTGGCCGTATCAATGATAACGTTTTTCAGATGGTTGTGAAGATCATTTGTTGATGCTTCATCTCCAGGTCCTCTGTTGACCGCGGTTATTGCGGCATCCATTTCCTTCTTATAGATGTCGTGGAGGGCTGTGTTGTGGTTGGCTTCAATGTTAACTCTCACCTGATTGTCAGAGGGGATTCCGGGTGGTGTTGTTATTCGAGCTTGGAACACCATGCCATGATTCATCTGGAATGGCCACAAAGCCTCAACGTAGGTTGTCTGGTACCACAGGAGGCAGGAACCTGAGAACATATGCTTCAGGAGATTTCCTAGAGCTTCGGCTCAGTTACTTCCGTTGGGCCTTCGTATGCGAGTTTCATTGTGATTATTGTTACGCCCATAGCGCGGGTAAGGCTCCTTTTCGACTGAATGGGTGGAGTTGCACTGTACAAATCGGGGGCAGTACCCCACCTTCTGGCGGAGGTGTTAGATTGATCTCGTAGGTATGAATGCTGGGTCTGCACTCAGCATAAAACAGTATCGCTGTAATTGATTAAATTAGTTTTTGCCTATACGGCAAGTATGGTAAACTGCCAGGACCTTCATCTCAAAACCCAGCCTTATGTGAATTTCCAATACAGTTCCTTGAATTTTTACCTGCGAAAATTTAAACCAGGTATGCCAGATGTTTTATAATCCAGAAGATGCAACAGCTATTTTTAGTATTTTTATTTTTCCCCATCATGAATAAAATGCTTTCGTCGGTCTATAAATTCTACAACATCCAACGCTTACGTAGAGTAGTTTGTTTCTATTTTAATTCTTCTTTCAGGACATTATATTGTAGTTCAATTTGCATGTTCCTATTCATGCTTTTTCTATTAAAAGAATTATTTTTCTTATTTTCTTTCCTTTTTATATATTTTTATGTTGATTGGTTGAATTGTTCATCCGTTTGTTCGTACGTTTCTCCATTCATCCATGTGTTCATTGACACAACATTAAAAATAAAAATGCCGAAAAAAACCTTAATTGAAATGGCAACAGAACCACCGACAACGCTGCATGCAATGGAAATGTCGAAGAGCATGATACTAAAGAAGAAGAGGTTTATCAAGATTTATGTGCAATTCAAAGAGCGAGTCGAACACAGGTATTGCTTTTTTATTGATCTTAATTTTTATGATTTCTAATAAATATTGTATTTTGGGGAAGCGCTATAAATTCTCATCTGTTTGGTATAGGAGGGAATAAATATAATTGAAATGAATGTGTTTTCTCCAATGATTATCCTCCTTTTAATGTAATTGAGTTTTAAAGTTTAAATTTAGCATCCCTGGTTCTATATAGAGTTCAATTTTATCACATTTAATGAAGCCATTTAGCTTGGATGCCATTCTTTTGATTCAAAAACAGTTTTTCGATCTAGGTTAAGTGCAAGCGTTGACTTCAAAAAGCGAAGATCTAAATATTTTCACTCTTTTTGCTGCTCACATTCTCGCCAATATATTGCAATCGCTATAGGCACAGATTTGCATTCATTTGAATAGTCTTCAATTTAAAATTCAAGTTTCAAGAAACCGTTCACCAATTTTTTGAATTCAACAGACCTTGCATAATTATGCCAACGTTGCTTTACGTTTATTTTAATATTCCTTCTTCCATTTCAATTATTCAGTTAACATCATCATCAGGCCTAGAACAACGAGACTATGTCATACGAGAGCTAATTGATACGGAATCGAATTACATAGACGTTTTAAAATCACTCCGGGAGAAGTTCATGATGCCTATGAAGTCCCATTTGAGTCGGGAGGAGATCAATATAATATTTCCTAAAATCAATGTACGTACGCATGTAGTAGCTAAAATATTCGATAAAATTGACTAACACAGATATTAACCTTTTGCTATTTTCAGGAATTAGCTGAAATTCATCCGCAATTCTTACTTAAGCTACGTGAAGCCGACCTCCCGCATACAAAGTTGAAACTGAGTCAAGTGTTTTTAGATTTTCAGGAGCCATTTCTCATTTATGGTGAATATTGTTCGAGTTTAAGTAATGCAACTGAAACGCTTATGGAACTCTGTAAAAAGAATTCTAGGATGGATCAATTAGTGCAGGTAATATCCATGAATTTCAGAAGAATATTTTTTCAATTTATCGTAAATTGTCTACATTTTATACCAGTTACATACTATTTCTCTGAAATCGCTTCACTAGGTTAGAAGGCATGATAAAAAATCTTCTCTCAATCAGCTCGCTCTAAGGTAGTGACTACGTCATCCTAGATGGCACATATAAATTCCTCCGTCTCAGTTAAGAGATCTTCAGCGTATGCTGAGGCCATCTGTTATCTGTTCGACTAACGAAGATTGTCGTCAATTACTGTTAAGTGCGATTTCCGAGGGTGATTTCCAAACTTTTGTTTCGTTCCATTTTTAAAGCTTTATTATTACAAGACAATGATCTTGCCAGTCCTCATGTATTCCTCGGAGACTTGGGTTCTTAGCAAAAAGAATTGCGAACTTTTGGCCGCGTTCGAGAGAAAAATCCTCCGAAGTAGCCTACATAACGGCGGTTGTGGATAAAATCCGGTTCAATAGGTTACAATGGGCTGGTCACTTAATCCGTATGGATGAGGATGATCCAGCCCGGAAAGTCTATAAGGGCAATATCTATGATTGAAAAAGAAGACTAGGCAGATCCTGCCTAACATGGAGCGATGGCGTAGGTCAGGACGCGAGACAGTTTTTAGGGATATCGAATTGGTGGACATCGGCGCAAAACCGGGATGTCTGGAGTTTCTTATTAAGGCAGGCCTAAACCGGATACCGGTTGTTACGCCGTTGATGATGATGAATTATTCCGTAATTTTAACAAATTTAAAAATAAAAAAATATCTTGGGAGACAACCGAAATTTCGCCAATTAAAAACATTTCTTTGTTTTGACTTAACTCAGATGAACGAAGTCTCAGTGCAAAGTCACTTGTGGCATTTCTGCAGCGACGAGAGCAAGGACGTTCTAAGGTCACTAGAGTGATTATTCCTCATTTTCAAAAATACATTTCTAAAGTAGGAAGAAATTCAAAATTCAATTATTTTGGGGTAGTTCCTTCAATTAATTCCCGAAAATAAGCTTTAATTTTTGGCTCGAAGAGCTGACCCCCTGAAGGGATAGCGAATATGTATAATCCAATTTTTATTCTTTCCGAGGGTTTAGTACGACTCCAGACGCAGGGATTTGATCAGCAGAGCATTTTTTAAATCACCAATTGAGCATAGGTTCCATGTAAAATCCTTGGATACTTATAGGAAGTCTGTTTCAGGCATCGTTTGAATGAGAAGGTAATCACTGCTATGTCTAGTATATAGCTCATGGTGAGCTTTACGGATTGCTTGGAATCGGCCCCTGTCTAAACTATGCGAAAAAAATAGATGGTTTTCAGTACCAACATACAAGTTAATGTTATCCAAGTATTATGTGTTATTTAATCTTCATTATCATGAGAAAGCTGCAGTTTCACATCATTCAGCTTGCATTAGCAGAATACGCACGAAAACATATATGGTAACTGGGGTACAAATTCGGGATACGAGACCGAGAAGTTGATGATCAGTTATCATAGTTATCGTACCGCCTATTGAAAGGCGCCATCAGCCAAATCTACATGTTGTCGGTGTCGATTCAAAGCAATGTGCTTTACCTCACCGCAACTTCTGCGAACCTTGTATTCTTGCTCCTTGTTCCTCGCTAATCAGTTTTAGGGCGACCCGCACTTTCTGCACTCTTTTTGGATTAGTCCTGCTACGATTGAATTCATTAGGTGAGAGGAGGAAGGGAGCTGTTAGTTCAAGAAACCCTTTACTATACGGTGCCTCTACCGTTCGAGCTCCGAACGTAATACGCAACATGACTCCACCTGCAATCGCTCCTCAGCATCTCTTTGTCAATGTTGTCTGGAGAGAGCTCCTCTGTGTTTATTTAAAGTTGCTGACGAAGCCCATTTCACCTTTCACTAGGCAAAAAGGTGTGTTCGGCGTCGTCCGCCACTCCATTGTAGAACGCACAATTAGAAGATCGTGCCTTCTCAATTTTGTGCAGGTAAGACTGAAAACCTCTATGTCCAATTAGAAATTGGGTAAGGAAATAGTCAATTTCATCATTATTTCGGTTTAGCGGCGGATCTAAATTGCCGATGAGCCGCACAGTCAATCTGCTAGGCGAGTTGTCACTCGATAAGTGTGTATTGATGTTCTTCACAGGCAAACACCTCTCCTAAGTCTTCGTGCCTATGGCACTAGATGGTTTTACGTTGCTTAGCGGGAAGGTGGTCTTTCAGGTAATCCTTCAATATTCGCAAGAGATAATTTGGCACGTTAGCGTTATGAAGACAACTAACTGCCGACATCGGCGACTATGTTCCTCGGCTCCATTAGCCGCATCCACGACTTCTATAACAGCTTCCACCGTGGAATTTATTGCTCTGAATCCGAACTGTCTTGGGGATAAGTCCACGGCAGCGCGGATTGCATTAGGGAATTTACTTCTGATGAGCTTTTCGAGCACTTTCCGGGTCGTATCAAGCGTATACAGCGACCGATATGCTGACGGAAGTTCAAGGTCTTCTTTTCCTTTGCTGATTAGCGCACCCTCGCCACCTTCTAGTGGCAAGGAAAAATGCTTTCCCTCATGCAAGCATTGGGCACCCTGAGTAGCAAGTCTGGTCGTTTGTGGAACATCAGTTTGTAAACTTCCACCGGGATATCATCAGGATCTGGCGCCTTCTTATCTTTCATTGTGAGAACTGCCTCTTCGGCTGTTTTCGGTTTTCGCGCGTCTTTCGTTGTTGTCCATGTTCGCCTCTAGAAGCAAATGCAGTTTTTCGTCCAGTTTCATCAGCACTTTGCTAACGTTCTTCAAGAGGAACGTTGCTAACCGCACACGCTTCACTACTGTCGCACACTTCCTGATGAGTCTTTCCTCTTCAGCTCTAATTAGGACAGTCGACTACGGTTCTATTCGGCTTGTGCCTGAATCCACTTATTCAGGGTTAGCGATTTTGTGTGGGTTTTTCTTCAGAACAGGAACACGGCAGGATAGTGAGGTTTCCGGTCCCGCTCCGGCAACCGCGTCATTTTGTTTCGGTGTCACATCGGGTGTCCCTACATCCAAACGCAGTCAACCCTTCCTGCTTTCCTGTTGATTTTTTGATTTGTTTTATCTTTGTTCTCCATGGAAACGGAGCGCTAGGAGTGATGCGGTCTACTTATACTGGTTAAGGGTACACTACCTGACCAGACTCCTGAAGGGACTGCCTCCTGATAGTCACTACCACCTTGGCAGAGCTAGGGCCACATCACTTCATCGACGTCGGCAGAGAACTTTCGACGGCTTGTTTTATTACAAAGCGTGTGCAACCATGCAAAAAGGGGTTGGTGTTGTTGCATTCCCAGCAGCCACAAAGAAACGGTTGCGCGTTGAACTTGTCAGCCGCATAAATTGAAAATGGAGCTCATTATGTTCGACTTCCACTAGAAGTACTCTTCGGATTACAGTATAAGTTACAGGATTTTTTTATATAGAGGTGAAAATCTTCAAATGCCTACCTATAGGGTTAATGGATGCTGAGAATGTCAGATGTTTACCTACTAATGCAACTGCTCGCGAAGATATAAATGAGAATTTCTCCATCCAGCTGGTAGATTAGACAGGAACGTTAACGGTGTTAACTTTAAATTAAGAAGTGAAAGGGACACTACACCACGGCTCTCAACCGTATAACACCCGGTGAATTTCTACCTGTTGTGGATGAAATTGTTAATCACCCTAACATCCGATCACGGGGTACTCTTCCAAAATTAAAATTGACGGTCTCTGCTGTTTCGCAGGTCACTTCCGCAGGAAGGTGCGTGATTTTGCAAGAAGTATAAAGTGTGAGTCCCAAACAGGACTGCGCAAATGAACACTACTGTTAACATGTGTAAGACACTACTACTATCTATTCACTTAGCCAGTCGCAATCGACGAGAAACACATCACGAACAATAATTCTTGAGAGACCAGCTTGATCCGCAAATAATTCACACTTCTTCTTAAATTTCTTCCGCTACATTTAAATATCCGTTTCACCGATCAAACTTTTTAATATGCCCATGCAAATGGAGGTGATGGGGATAGGATAAGGTAATTGACGGAAATTTACTGTTGAATTTTAAAGGAAGGATTAGAATTGGATATTTTAAAATTTGAATGGTACAATAAGATTGAAAGACGGGGTCAAGAAGAGAATAGAGATACTAGGATACGGGAAATGGGCAGGGAAGAAGACAATTGAATAGAATGTTTATTATATTTCGGAACAAGTCCATGAAATCCGTTAATCAATTGTGAGCCGAGAGATAAACAATCAATATAGTGTAGCCTCAATTTCTGAGATGCCTATGCCTGGCTCAGTATATAGCCTACAAGCGACTGCGGCTAACGATACTGGCGCCATGCCTAAGTCGCCACACACTATTCTAGTGCGACTATAAAACATTGCACCACCCCGACGATGTCCCAAGCCAAATTATCAATCGACTCCGAGGGGAACGTTCCCTACTTGGTATCGGCTGCGCCACGCGGCTCCGACGATCATCCTAGTGTCGCTTCGCCCTGCTGAACGTTGCCTCGCCATCGAAACAACTAGTCGTGTCGAGGCTAACGTACTTCACCACTTCCGACGCTAATCTGGGTTATATCACAAGCAAGGCCAACTCAACCTTTCGCATGTGTGAAGCTGGCAAAGTATGGTTCTCCAGACCGAATGATAGTAACATATCCCCATGACTTCGATGCTATCGCTCAAGCTTCTTTTTGACCACAAAGGGTCTTCCCGAAACCTTATTAGAGGTCTATGCATCGAAAAAATTTCCGGCCGTCCGCCTGGCTTGCCGAACTTGAATTATTTTTATAATTTAAGACTTTTATCAGCATTTCAACCTCGTGTCATTTTCATTACTGACATCTTGTTGGGTGACAGGATTTTTAGATTCTCATCAGATGCCGTCCCATATGCACTGCACGCCCTCAGCTCGATTGGTCGGTATGCGGAACTTACCCTTCTCTGGTTCGCTATGTTATCCAGTGTCCACGCCCAGACAGGAGCCGCGTATAGCAGGATGGTTTTCACCACCCCTGCGATAAGCACCCGGCGACTAGCTTTTGAACCCGCAATGTTTGGCATCATCCTTGCTAGAGATGAGCTAGCCTTGCTGCCTTTTCGCGCACTTAGTCCAGGTGCTCCTTGAAGCTCAACTTGGTATCGATCATTAACCGCATGATCGATTTTGAAACGACTTCGCGATTACCAACCCGGATTTTGTCAGTGCTGTTCTTCCTGCGTTTGGTAATAAGGACCGTTTCCGTCTTATCTTTCGCCAAGCCCAGTTTCACTATTAGGAGTCATGTTTTTATGGCACGAATGGTTTCGCTTGCATACAGTTCCACTTTCTGGTGGTATTTCGCAACTACTATCGTCGTCAGGTCGCCTGCAAAACCAATCAACGTTGCCTTCTTTGTCACACGAAGGTCGTGTATTCCGTCATACATTATGTTTCACAGCAGGGGCCTCAATACGGATCTTTGGGGAAGACCTACTGTCACAACCTATTTCTTCGGCCCGTCGTAGATCTCGTACTAACCAAGTCTCTCTGAGAGGTAACTTTCGTTTATGCGAGCTAATGTCGGCCTTGGTTACGACGATCTTCCAAACCCCTTTTTGTTTAAAACTCGTCAGTCCACCTCAATTCATCTTTCCATTATTCGATGAGGACCGTTTTCCTAGCCTGTGGAAAGAGGCTCTCATCAGTCCCATTCACAACACTGGCAATCATGTTCTTGCTGCGAGTTACTATCCAATTTCGCTCCTCTCGTCCTATTTCAAAATCTTAGAAAGCGGCTGGTTAGTCACTCAATTTGGCCACCCCATAGCGAAAGAGCAATACGGCTTTGTTAATTATAGGTTCACTGCCTCCAGAAGTCCAAATTTGCGGCAGCAAATGTATACTATATACACTGACTTTGCTAAAGATGTGAGATACTTTTGTGTAAACTTTCGTCTCTAAGCGTTCCTATATCACTTGTTTCTTGGCTTGCCTTTTACTTTCCCAACCAATCTCGCCGCGTCTCTTCTGATGGTTGCTGGTGTTTCTTAAAAGCAAAACTTTCCTTGGATGGATTCCGCCTCCCTTTCTGAACGTATCTTTCGCGGGGCTCGAACTTTGTTTCCACTCCCCGATTCCTAGGCTTTGCCGAAGTTATAACGCTTGGTCCCTTAAACTTCTCTTCTTTCATTAGTTTTAAACATAGGTTGAGGTTCTTGCTTTCTCCTCCTTCTGAGGGTAATAAGTTACTGAAGTTTACTCTGTTTATTGTTTGTCAACAATCAATCAATGAATAGATACATTATTGAAGGTGAAAATATTAGAAATTTCCGCCCAATAAAGGCATTCCGACTTTCTCCCTGTTGTTATCCCTCCGGCCCCATCGTGAAGTATTACTTCGCGAGGGAACTCTAGTGCTCTCTAATATTTGGACTTTATCTTATATCGCCCCCCTTGCGACATTTACCACGATTTGATTTCAGCGTCTCATTAATGAAGTTGTGATGTTGTATGTCAATATTTAAGGCGTTCGTTAACCACTTCATCCCCCCTAAGGACCTTAACAGTGGGGCATGACTGGCTTCGGGCCGAGTGCAAAGGTGCATTCAGGACAGCCGGGCGAAGGGAAATAAATACATTTCCGGTTCATTCCTTTTTTTTTGTTAAGTGTCATCTATTCCGTCCTTTTTTAAATTGTTATACTTACCACCTAATTCCTATTAGCCTATTTCTACGCCTTTGTTTCTTAGAAGAATGCGGAGTATCTCTCGATGGTTAACTTTTTCATAAACGCTATTATCCCAGTCAGAATTAGGGATTTCTCCGTTCAAAGGGTTCAAATTTCCTAATAAAATGATTTTAAACAAATCATTTATCTCTTTAGATTTAAGTCCTAAATATCAAAAGAGATACCATCAAGTAGGACTAATTGTTATTAAGAAGATGAAATAATAACGCAATTTGCTAAATGTTCCGTTTTTCCGCAAATTTTCTTCTTTTTCCGGTTTTAATCTGAATCTTTTCATCTTTTAGCAATGCGAAAAAGAGTACAACGTAGGCAAACTCCAGTTAAGAGATATTTTATCTGTGCCAATGCAAAGGATACTCAAATATCATTTGCTACTCGATAAATTAGTTAAGGAGACTTCAACAGTGAGTTTCATTATTTCCTATTTCTTTTGTTGGTCAATATTTATAACAAAATTGCTATGACATTCACATCTACAGCATCATGAGGACTATCGGGGCCTCGAACGTGCCAAAGACGCAATGATTGATGTTGCAAAATACATTAACGAAGTCAAACGAGACTCGGATCATTTAGTTATTATTCAAAAAGTTAAGGTGAGTTAAAGAGATTTTTCCTTGCTACGAATCGTTTAAAGCTAAATTAATTTCATTGTTTTCTCCCTATTTCCAGGATAGCATAGTAGACCTTCAACTACCTAACGGCAACGATCTTCAACAATACGGACATTTACTGCTGGATGGCGAGCTTCACATAAAAGCTCACGAAGATCAAAAAACCAAACAACGTTATGCATTTATCTTTGAAAAAATCATGATATTAGTAAAACCATTAAATGGAAAATCAAACGATGTTCAATATACATTTCGGGAATCTCACAATTTGGCTGAATACCGTGTAGAGAATGGTCACTCGCGACGTACATTGGGGCGTGACTCGCGTTTTAAATATCCCCTGATTTTAGCACGAAAATCTCAAAAGGCAGCTTTTACTTTATATCTGAAAACCGAACCGGAACGTGATAAATGGCGAAAGGCATTGAATGAAGCCATGGAGAATTTAGATCCACCTGGATGTAGGAATACAGATCATAAATTCGAAATACATACATTTACTGTGCCAATACGTTGTCAACATTGTACAAAGTATCTTAAAGGAAGAATACATCAGGTTGGTGTTGTGTAATTTATATTTCATTCGTAGATATTGTGTTGGTCTTTTGATTTGACCCTCATTTGAATAATTCAAAGAGAAATTTCCATTCGGGTGTTATTGAAATGCAAATTTGATCAGAAAATGGTTTTTACCTTTCTGGGGGCGATTCTGTATGAATTTATGTTTCATCTAGTCTGAATCCTTTCTCACTTATTTGGGTTATGCTAATAGTATTCGCCTTTAACACGAAACGAGTCAAATATAATCGAATAATTAATTTCCTTTCCTGTAACAGGGCTACCGTTGTAAAGTCTGTGATATTGCTGTAGATAAAGGATGTATTTCATCGACAGGACGCTGTAGGCCTAATTCCGTTAGTTTACCTCCGCCCGTTTGTGATAGACAGCTCTCAGAATTTTATTGGTACGTATATTATTCGGATAACCGCCTGTGTGTTTGTTTTTAAAGTGGAAACATATGTTGTGTACAAATAACTGCAAAGTAAATAATAATTGGAATTGATTAAAATTTGTAATTTCGCAGGTTCGCAGGCACAATGGATCGTGAAACGGCAGCTGCTAAATTAGAAAATCGTAAAATAGGAACATATTTATTGCGCGTTAGACCCCAGGGTGCATCGAATCCTAATGAAACAATGTACGCGCTTAGTTTGAAGTAAGTATCTTTTTTTTTATTTAATTTTTGTTGTGATAGTTTGAATTTCCTGGGAGCCAATTTTTCGGGGATCTCCAAATAAATAAATGTGGCTATGAGAAAATCCTTTCTGGTGGCAAATTAAGTGTAATATTTGTATAAGCAGTTCAACGTGTTGCAATCATTTTCTCCCAATATTATACTACATGGTGCAGAGATTCCATATTTGATGTGATGTTTAGGAGCCTTATTCCTGCTATATTTTTAAGTAACAACTTTGGAAAACGAAAACTTCACAAATGAAACTTTAGGGAAATTATCCCACCAAGAAATGTATTGAATTGAGCTTTGAACTGCATAACTGGAGGAGGACTTTCTGAAATTTGGATGGAACATCTGAAAGAAATGATCTTTTAAAATCAATTGCGGAGTAGGATCTGCCTTTCCAATCTTCTGCATTATGGCAATCCCGGGCTAAGAATGTCTCTCAGTAAGAAGTGGGCAAAGTTTAGCCCTGGATCAAGTTATTGTAAGCGCCATTGAAAACAGGATGAGCGAAGAGTGACTGCAATCGGAATGAATAGCAAGTCGATCTTTTTCCAAAGTATAATAATGGCTCTTGGGTATCAAATGTTATGTTAACGGTGCGATGGCCCAGTTCCGGCATCTCAATCTCGTTACCCTAGGTTTGATTCATGGTTCATCATGGATGTTTGGATTCGTCTTTGCACTGTCTCCCTACTTCAGATCTACCGTTTTTCTTGTTCTTTAGTCTTTGTCCTGTTCAGTAGCAGTGTCAGCTTGTGACAATCGTTTGTATCATTTTTCTTGTTCCCAGGCTTGATGTAAGTAGAGTCGAGAGGCTCTCAAATCATCATACTCAGACCAATCTTAGCAAATTAATTCTCGTTAGTGCTAATTTTATCACCATACCTTCACTATGGAGGTCGGCGCAATCCTATATCGCTCATTGTCTTTGATAGTCGGCCACTACTCAGAACCATAGAAGGCAATAATGCATCGATCACAAAGAACTTTAGTTGTGGAACTATCGCAGCGATAAAGTGATGATAATGAAATTAAAGCCGTCTCTTTAAAAACCGGATAGGGTAGAAAAATTATAATACGGAAAAGAGACTGTGTGGATGTCCTATGTTCTATAAAGGAATGAACATGGAGACTACCCTAGAAATAAATGAATGAAGGATGGATTGGTGGAATTGCAGGCAAGAATTTCTGGGATTGCTTGGAGTAAGCATATAGAGCACTCCAGCACCCATTCTTGTATTCTGATAAGTCTTCCGAACGAAAAGTTGAACTGTTTTTGAAATATGTGCTGACACGGTTGTTAAGGGGTTTCTTGGATCATTCTTAATCAGATTGATGACTGCGGCATAAAATTACGGATAACAAAGAGCTATCAGTTACGAAATCAGAGTTGCAGTTAACTATGAAAATTTGCGACTCAAAATCGCTTAGGTCCGCTCGCTTTTAAATTTAGCGCTTTTGAGTTGATCTTGCCAATTTGGTACACTGGAAACGTTTGATTATTTTTTTCATTGATTTAGGTGTTGAGAATTTTTCAGCGAATTTGCAGGGTCAATGATGCTACGGTAGACTTTGGATTTACCATGTTTGTTGCCGTGTTGATGCGCTTATTCATTTCGCCATCAGCTGACGGCACCGACGCAAAGTAATTAAAGCGCTCAGGATTGAACTTATTGATCTCATTGACGCTGGTCGTCAAACCCCCTACTTTCTGAGATTAGGCGTAGGACGTAAAACAAGATCAGTTTTGTCGCAAGACATAATTTGCATTGAGCAGCGTGTAGGGCATTGGATATTATGCATGGCGATGTCGTGTTAGTGAAGAAGATTAAGGGGGGTGATTCATTTAGAGATAAGGAGCGTTTAGATCTCCCAATCATACGTCGTATTCTCATTTTTGAATCTCCATATTTTTCTGTGAAGTAAGATAGTAAGTAGCACTCCTTCTCTTGTGGCGATCTTGTGTCGAATTCATGTTAACTGCACCCGGAAGATGCCGTCATGTTTTATGAATTGGTTTAAGTTTAAAAAGTGGCTCCGAGATCCTGGACCATAATGAGGAACATCTTAACAGTCAGTGCTAGGCGTCAACGGAGACTTCCGATGCAGATGCAACTGACTTTCTATGATGAACTTATTTTTATTGTGATCATGATGGGTGATCTACATACGTATGTGGGCTCTGATAATATCTTGCTTGGACATGTGATGGGGAAACGTAGTCTTGGGAAGTGTAATGAGAATGGTGAGAGGTTTGTGATTTTCTGCATTTTTCCATCGCCTCTCTTTCAACCGCATCGCTATCTGCTTTAGGTTAAGAGTCCTATTCTGCATATGCATAAAAAGGGCGACGCTAACATCGATTTCAAAACATGTCATAATTTGATGGTCACTTCGCTTCACTTGCTTGTTTTATCCTCATCTACTTGCAGGGGTGCAGAATTTAATTGCCAAGTTCAATACCGGTTGCTTTCACCATCTGTTTCTTTTCGACTGGTTGCCAGAGAATTTGAACAGCGCACCTGAGAATATTTATGAATGTGACAAAAGAGGATTGGCGTTGGTCATGAAAGTAGAAGTTGGCGCAAATAATCATCCGGTGAAATTCTATCTCCCGTGGTTAGTAATGGTAACTTGCGAAAACAGATCATTTCGTCCAACAAAGTTCTCAAGCGGGCTAAAGCCGTCGTGCTTAACGGCCTCCGAGCAAAATTGTTCCTGCTGCTGCTTGCTCTTATCCAAAAATCGTAGGAGTCCGTCATCTTTCTCGGTAAGCGAAAAAGGGTATGATGATTCAGATTGCGAAAAAAGGCATATGTATTGAGTGTGATAGTTGAAGAGTTATTGCATGCTCTTTGACACTGCAAGAATAGTAGCTAAAATTATTCCGGAATGCGCTAAAGAATGATTTCCATTCTAAATCTTCCTAGTCTGATCACATCAATAACTTTCGGATAATTTTGGAACAGTATTCGAATTCAATTTGCCGACTTTAAACAGGCTTTCGATATCGTGAACAGGAAACGTGTCCGGAACGCATCATACAGGGCAACATATGACGACGCAAAATGTTGTCAGTCTGACTGGTCTTAGCACTCTTACTGTCTGCATTAATAGGCAGTTCATCGAAGGCTACTATCAATTTTTATATCTTTGTACAGTTGTTTTTGTCCATGGTGGCACTGAACTCAATGTTACTCGAGACATTAAGAGCTTCATTGTTTTTTCAAAGATTTGGAAATGCAGATGCCTCAACAACAACATCATCAGTTGAGGTTGTTCCGCACCAACGGTTTCTTTGTGTTGCTTATAAGAGAGTAGTGCTTTCCGTTGCCACTGTTATTCATAAGCTTCAAGCCTTCTTCGGCACTTGTCTCCGCTGTGTCATTGGGGAACTTTACCATGACACAATCTCGAATAAAGAACTGCTGAAGCTGGATACCCGGAAATGTTTCATAGTATTCAAGATGACTATGGCTTCTATTTTCGTTCAGCTCAACCTCAGGAATAACAATTATCGCAGATTTGATGGTTTCCTCTGTGATTTATAGAAACGTCTTGAAAACAACCCAAGCGCTTTAAAGTCATATTTGTTCCGAGCGGGGAATATTTTCCACTTCTAATTGCAACGAATATTCCGGCTGTATAGCCCGAGGCTTTGATGTCATCGAATCCTTTGGAGTCAATGTTAATCATAATATAAATAGATAGCATGAATTTATGTAACGTAGTGACGATCCAGTAGTAGTATTCTATGTAGATGTATCTAAACCGGTGACTGTTTATAAATCAATGATTCGAATAGGAACACGAACTTTATCATTTCAATACTAGGAAACTTTATCACTATGGATTCCTAGTTATACTGTACCTGTTGAAAATGAAGTCGTAATACTCCAGTTATCGACGATTGTCACTTGATGTCCCTACATTTCGCACCAGGCTGCTGTGTCTGCAGTCATCTGTCGCGCTTTCAACCATGCTTTCAACATTGTTATGTGTGCTATTTAGAAATTGTTCCTTCAAGTGCTGACCCCTAGTTTCTTTTGAGTCCTCAAACCCGAAAATCTTAAAAAGCTGATTAGCGACAGTGTTTGCGCCATTCAAGATTTCAGGGAGCAATTTCTTATCCTCTCGGTGGCCTTTCGTACAGAGTAATCAATCTCCATTCTGTACTGAGTGTAGTATCATCTCTAACACCTAAAAAATCTGCCGCAGCTACAGGGTAAGGCCTTCAAGTTGAAATGAGTAAATTTCTACCTATGGAATTTGTAAGGAGCTCTACCTACCATATTAATACTTGTCTTGGATCTTAGGCTCTCTGAGAATTACCCCACTTCACATGGTAACAGATCGCCTCCGGTGAAATTTTCATTTGGCGAGTGCCATTTCATTCCCTTCCGGGCTCGGGTCTGATCAGTCTACTTGGGTAGAAAGAAGTTCGAAAATTTATTAGATTTTTTTCCACTTTTTGTTAATTGAATTTTCATATTACAAATAATCGAATCCTTTTACTGCACATTCAGGAAAATACAGAAACTTTTGACAGTCTAGGTTAAACGAAATAAATGTGGAGTAGACCGTTGACGGCTAAGTGTTAAGTTATTACTAATAGGGGTTTGCAGCAAAGAGCGTTCCTTAACCCGTTTATGGCAAAATAAAGGACGTAATTTTGTTCCATAGTTTCAATTATGCTTTCAGGAGAATTGAGGCTAAATTTAGTGGAAGCACTTCATTACCGCTTCTTAATTCTTATATTTAATTTTCTCTTGCAGAACTGACGATCGTGTGATAAAACATATGAAAATTAATCAAAAACGTGATTCCGAAAGTGTAGTTTACTGTCTTTCAACGCGAAGGCATTTTAGGACAATTGTAGAATTAGTCTCTTATTACGAGAGGAATGACCTAGGTGAAAATTTTGCTGGGTAAATTGAACTTATTTTTTGAAAAAACAATTATTCACATGGTTCCATTACTTTAGTCTAACACAAACTCTAAAATGGCCTTACCGGGAAGTCATTGCAACCGCAATATATGATTTTGAACCGAAAGGCAACAACCAGCTACCATTGCGGCAAGGATGTCAAATTATTGTTATTGGAAAGGATGGAGATAGCAAGGGATGGTGGCGAGGGAGAAGCGGCGATTTGGTGAGTACAAAACGATTTTTATATGTCGTCGACTACAAGTCCCTTTTCCTATTTGTTTGCTTTGCTTGAATTTTGTGGAACTCTTGAGAAATAATTGTACACATTTCCTTGCAGGTTGGCTATTTTCCTAAGGAATATGTTTTCGAGCATGTACAAAACAACGAGCACCTATGATATTATAATTACATTGTCTACATAAACAGCAACAATAGTGTTCCAAGCGACCATCAACGGTATCGTGATAGTAATGGCCATAGCTATCCACAGCAGCAGAACAATTTCAGCAACACGAGCAGTAGTAGCAACAGCAACACTAGTTAAGTATAAAATAGAAGCACGTGGGGAAAAAGAAGAAAATAACAACCGATTAGGCTAGTTCAAGAAGTTGTCATGTGGTTGTTGAATTTGATGTTCACGGGACTTTGCCACGAATTAAGTTTAAAGGTGAGATTACTTTTTCTTTCTAAATTGATGGCAAAACATAATTTTCTTCTGGTAAATACATATGCCAGTAATATCGAAGGTTAAGTTTTTCCCTTTTGTGGCTTCCAATCTGACTTATGCTTATACCTTGGCTTCCAATCTGATTTATGCATATGTCGAACCACTCAGATCTGCTGTTAGCCGTTAAATCTAACTCATATCTTTTTTGACTACATTATGCTATGGGTTTGATATGAAATCTTCGAGCTCGACATGTTTTCTGAAAGTAATACACCAAAGTTAGTCACTTGGCGACTAAGTTCCATCATAGATGGGTTCTTTGAGTCTACCACAATATATTTTTCACAGTAATCTTGGATACTACGAGGCTTTCAACAACCTGTTCAGAAAGAATTATGGATGTCCTTTTCAAATGGGGCAACGG
This sequence comes from Hermetia illucens, assembly GCF_905115235.1. Taxonomy (NCBI): domain Eukaryota; kingdom Metazoa; phylum Arthropoda; class Insecta; order Diptera; family Stratiomyidae; genus Hermetia; species Hermetia illucens. Next base: position 42,616,597 of record NC_051852.1, read on the forward strand.
TCTTTGTTTCTTCCAGTGGCAGGGAGAATTTGTGTTGTGTCGTCCACCTGTTACGTCTGTTGCATGGGACGTGAAGTGACTACGGCTGCAGTGTCACTGGCGCACTGAGCAAGATGTAATTCACCAGGCAAATGAGACACAATCGGAAGAACGGAAGAAATTAAAATAAAAGAAAGGAAAGTAAAGAAGAAAGCGATAATACGAAAAAAGAATTAAAGACGGGGAAATAATTTTTTCGACTCTATGAATTCCGAAGCAACCATTCGACCGAATATCACCTAATCAAGGAATAAGAACTGGCTGTATCCTGCCTGAACGTAGATTCAATATCAAAATGTGATCTATTTAGTAAATTGAGACAGGGGAAACCTTGTTCTGGAACGTAACTCTTGATACTTATATAAATGAAGCGGTTAAGTCAATCTTCAATGTGGACTGTAGTAAAGTCCCGCTTTCGTTGAGCTAGAACGTTTCTCATCTGAAGATCCACCGTATTACGATTTCCAGCATGCATTGCATTTGTTTTATGGGGCATGAAGGTACAACGTCACCAGCAGAGCCATCAATATTCGACTCATGAAATGCCTGCAGTTCATGTTGGTGTACATCGACGTCATTATTTGAGGTGTTAGTTTGAATCTGTCTGAGGCTGGCAAAACCAGAAGTGATCTTTCGAAATTCTCTGATCGATTTTTTGATACGAATCATTTTTTGCCGCAGTGCGAGTGTGTTCACTCATTGAAGAGGTGGACCGTCTATTGTCAAAAGTTCTTTAGTTTATGTTGCTGTTTACGTTTAGCCCAACATTTTCTGCTTCTACGACAGTTGGCCAATTTTGTGTTCCATGTCATGCAGTTTATGTACTAAGCGTCCTGTATCGATTTGATGGATCTTAGAAGTTTCCGGATTTCGCCTTCATTCCCCTCTTCATTAATAGCTGCTTCTTAATGATTTGATTTCTTAGAAGAAAGATGTTACATTTTCTCCTTTGGTAGTGGATTTATCCAAATTTGTGCTATCACAAAAAATACACGTTGTTTCTTATATGAAGTAGTACTTACATGGCAACATGTTCGATTTGATGTTCATCCCGGCTATTTAGTTTGCGGAGACTGTGTGGATTTTCAAGAAGCCCAGTCAGAAGATCAATTCTGGTTTCTTATGGCAGTTTCGTGCCTTTGGCCTTGATGTGATATCTTCTGTAGTGTCCCATTCAGGGCGCTATAAACATTTTTCTTCTCATCTGTACTGGCATCCATAACTTTGTACCACTGACAAGCAACGATATTTTATTTCAAATTCGGCAGTGATAAGTTTCTGTGACACCGGTGATCATTCGATGAACGAGTGGTGTATTTTACTGTTAATGAACATATTACATTACATATTACATACATACATACATATTACATATTACATTACATATGTAGGTTTAGTTAGCCTCAATATGGATACCTGCACAAGCAGTTTCTGCGTAGTAAATAGCATACCGAAAGTCACACACAGTGGAAACGCCTGTGTTTGTCAATACAAGCCTCTCGAACTTTCAATAAGCGCAAACGATATCAACTACTGATGCCTGTATACCATATAATTTGCCCCTGGTGTGTTTTCTTACACAAATAAGGACCATGTTTATCTCCGTCAACAACATTGCATCGGAACGGCGCAGAGTTTTCATTTCACGGTGTGATTGGTGGTCCTTTCCACGGCTGTGGCAGCATCACATCGAGAATATTTTCTGCAAGCTCCATCGCGGAAAACTCAATCGGACTCATGAAACTCAGTGGAAATAAACGTGGTGGTGTAACGATGTAACTCGTTACGCTTTATTCACAGTGTCCAGAAACACCCTATGTACCAGTACTAAGAGTGTCTGCCATTGAATCAGCTGACGTTGCTAGCCAGATTAATTTCTGCGACATTTGGCATGGATGTGAAATGTGTGAAATTTACCGTGTCAAACCTATTAAGCGAAGCTCTGGTATGAGACTCATTGTTGGTACTGATGATTGATATCCCAACACAAGTGGTGGCTTTGCTCACATCCTTCACGTGGAATGTGCACGGTAGTTTCGCTTTCAAATTATCTCGGGCTGAAGTAACTTTCTAAAAGTTTAAAAAGTCATTAATGTAGATTGCGATAACTAGGTACCGTGACGGTAGTACCTTTTCTTCAGGTTTAACGACAGTAAGGCTGTCTGAACTCATACATTATTTTGTGCAACTTGCAAACTCTGCTTAATCTGTCGTCATATCCATCGGGTTGCAAAGTGTATATGTCTTCGTCCAATATATCCACGAAATACACCGTCACCACGTCCGTTTTATTGCCAATGCAATCAACAGTCTAATGGAACTGTACCGAAAAACCTGAAAGAATGCGTTGGCGCAGTCGTCATCGAATTTCTGCTACCAGTCGATTTTTGTATCGGCCAAAGTACTATCCTCGGCAAAGTTTCGCTTGAAAATTCACTTTATTGTTACAGGGCTTCTGTCCTGCAGGGAAAATCCACCAATATTCAAGCTAAGTGAGTGCGCCGACTTGATGCTGAACTCATGGTCGGCTGTCAATGAGACTTCAAAGTCATTTCATTTCAAGTCTTCGTGGAAATCGTTGGAGACTTTTGCGTCTCAATTGAACCAACGATTTCTATTTTGCCGCGTCTGCTTGCGACTATAATGGGCCATCTACTCTCGGGTTTCCGCATGATTTTTGCCATTAGGCCTCCCGGAGCTTTTGGCCTCTTCTCCCTTTTCCACCTCGGCCTATACTTCAGTCTTTACTGATTTCAATAGGTTTCCTCCGTAACTACCATTGACAATCAATGATTAGCCGATCCGTGCAACTGTCTTGCCTTGTAGAAACGAACTCCCGCTTGATTTGCGTAGCTCGTGCACTGAACTTCCGAACCAGTTTGGAGTCCCAATTCGTTCGTTTCATTTTCGATCCCCAGATCGCAGCTGGATTGGCGAAAATTTGCATCAATCATTAATCTAGTTTCATCCCGAGCCTAACTTCTTCAGTTAACCGACCTCCTACAAAACAGTTTAGCGATCGGGTGTTCAGATAAGTCACGTGATGTACCGCTTGTGACTAAGGCTACTTGCCCATCTGCGTCTGACAGAATACATGGTGTTCGTTCGACTAGCTGCCCGGTTGTTTCATGGAATATTCCGCGAATCGTTCATGAAACTGACAATTACTTTGAGCGTGAAAAGACGTCAATAATTACAAGAAAATCTGGATCCACCGAATGAATTGTTCATTTTTTAACCAGTGAACAGTGCTCGGTGGATCCAGGTTTTTCATGTAATTGTCCAGCCATCATCCATGGGAACGAGTTCCAGAATGCTCTTCATCTTGGTATCAATTGCTTTGAATAGGCTGGGCGCGTGAGCTTCACTTCTATAGAACTGACACATTTATCAATGGAGGCCTTCGATTCGTTAAATTTGATTATCTTATCTGTATTTATTATTGGTTCCGGGTAAGAGGACTAAACACAGGAGATTCATCTCCCAGCGTATTATTCGGAATTGTATGGTTGGAAAAATCATTGCGCATGTTCGACATTGGGCTGCCAGCACATAGCTGTGACCATGTTGCATTGCGTAGCTGTTTATCGTTTGTTACATGGTATGGAGAAAAACACAGAAGAAAAGCATCTAGGCGCCATCGACACACCGAAACGCCAATTCATGAACCACAGGGGCCACGGGCTAGTAAGCTAACTCGTTCCTACCGGACGAATGACACTTGACTTGCTCCTCCTATATTTAGTCTTCTTGGTTCCATGCCACCGTAACCGATGTGATCTAGTTTTCGTTGCTAATCAACCAGTTTATCGTCTTTGATACGTATCGATCTAGAATGTTTCGTTCGATAGTCCCGTTATCATCACAGACTCGACCGTCCGACGATTGGTGATTTTCATTACACCCTTATCGATAATGACACAATTGTCAGAGACAGCTGTTTCGCGCCCAGGAACGACTACTTTCTAGTCGTCTGTTAGCGAAATATTCAGCCGTGAACTACAACATCCGCTTAGCAGTTTCCGCGATTATTTGTACAAGCAAAGATTTATACAAGGGTTCGATTCGACTTCTTGTAGATTTTCTTCAAGTAAGCTGCCACCGTTAACTTATTGGTGATATAGATTTAAACTAATCGTGGTCTTCGTCATCATAAACGGAGCGACAATTGGTATCTGTTTTTGGCCGGTTACGATCTAAAATTCCAATCGTCCGGGTCTCACGCCGAAGTCCTGCAGTCCGTTATTCCCAACCAATTCTCGGCATTTTGCCATCGTTTTCGCTTCACCGAAAACATTTTGGAGGCCATACAACGAGGTTAGAACTGCCTCGCACCCACTGGTATGAAAGCTGAAACTGCACTTAGTATAGACTGAGGATTGAGGGAGTCCTAAGTCCGCATCCAGTTGATGTCTTACCGGACCAATTGGTAAGAAGCTTTCCTCCACACTTGCGTTCCACGGACCCTTTTTTTTAAGCTAAATACGCAAATCTTGAAAAGGCACTTGGATATAATTCGCTATTGCTTGCTATTATACATAAAAAGCAATTACCACTTTCGGTCATGCTGCTTCCAGGACAGGACAGAGGTGAGGAAGCCCCTGATGAGGTGCCTTTGCCCTGGAAGAATCCGTCAGTCATTCTTTTCAAGTCGAACTCAACGACAAGTGATAACATTATGAACCATGACTGGTATAATTGACATACTCATGACGGGTTTTTGATTTTGGTTATGAATTCAAGCTGTATCCGAAGAAGTTCATGGGCTTATGCTTGTACGGCAGGTACCCACGTTAAACTTCGTGTATCGTCATACGCGTTCTTGCGATCCTATCTTTACAGTAGGTTAGTGTTATCTAAGCGCATTTCGCTTTTTAGATTCGATGGAATTTTCGAAGCGAACTCTTGGTTTGTGAATGGTAGCTTAAAAACGTCTCGCAAATTAGGAAGGAGGTAGCCAGGGCTCGAAACCGGCTGCACTGCTGCCAAGAAGAGGAAATTCGTAGAAATATGTATGTAAACTTCAATAGATTCTTTGTGATTGGAAGCAATTTTGACTGGCTATTGTAATGCTGGAATATGTACTAAACCAAAGTGGATTTAAGTCTCGTTAAAGAGAAAAACATCTTTTCCTTTAAACTTGTTTTGCGGCTGTTTCATAGGAACAACAAAGTTAGGTGGAAGGGAATCAGACATTGCCATAAATAGGATATGTATCTATATTTAATTTATTATTGCAAATAACTGTTTAAAGGTCCTTGAATATTTTCAAGACAGTTTTTCAATTGAGAACATGTGTAAGTGGGGATTATTAAAAAGATTCAAAGCAGTTAGGAGGGATAAAAATGAAATAGATTCGAAGTTGAAGGAGTTTTTAATCGTATATATAGCTAAGTATAGAAGTACATTATTTAAATATTTATTGAAAATATATATATTCGCATTTATCCTATATATACATACATATGTCTTTATAAGATGGACTCTACAAAATATTATACAATGAGAAATTATCGTAGAAAACAGTTTGTCGTTTTTCATTGCTAGGGGGATCGCAAATCAATATTTATTTGCTGTTGTCCACAAGATATGAAGGCTATAATAGTTGGTATTTGATATAATTATTTGTCTTTGTACAAGTTGCAATGAATGACATATTGTCTAGTTTTATATATATATGTAATTCCAGGCTGCTATTTTAGGATAATATACAAATAAGTCTTCACATATACACAAAAGTAGTTTGAGATTGTGAAATTCCTCGATTACATTCAACTCGAATTTAATGTGTGCAATTGGAAAGTAAGTAGGGAAGTAATTCAGATGTTAATGAAAAAAGATACAAAGTCCGTTCATTGTTAACGAAAATGAAAGAATGTCATATTATAGATTATACATACAAAATAACGCTTGAATCGAGGTTTTGTAAACAGAGTTCAATGTAAAGTGAAACATATTTTCGATGAAAAAAACAAGATATAAGATTTATCGCTATTTATTATCCAAGAAAAAAATTATCTAGAAGAGTTCATAAAAATTATATAAAAGTACATGAATTGTACTGGGTAGTCAATATTGCAAGAGTAATGTTATATATTTAGGTGAAATTTGTTGAAATGGTGACATAAACAGTGAAATCTCAAATTGGTATTTCCATTTGCGTCGAAAACTCATTTATTTCCGATTGCGGGGTGTTATTTGGTTGTCAAAAGTTGGGTTCTCGTTGAACAGGTCTTGATAAGTTTAGGGGTAATGGGAAGGTTTTAGGATAAAAAAATTGATTTATATTAAATTAGGACTTTCTAAATTGAATATTACCACTCACTTGTCCTTTGGACAACGGAAAGTAGTCTAAATAAATTTTTGGAGAAATCTTTATTGATTTTCTACCCATAAGCGGCTCAATCTCAAACTCGATCACAACTGGTAAAGACAGCACTTTTCACGTAAAAATTATTTATTATCCATATTATTACTTAAACATTATTGATTATCTAGTACATAAATTACATACAAATATTACACAGACTTAAAATCCTCTATTTTGCCAAAAAGGTCCTTTTCCCGAAGAGCGTATGTAACATCCAACTTTCTGGTTTCCTTCGCTTTTATCTTACTTTTTGGTCCAATTTTATGCCGCAGATCCGCTTTTTAGCAGTTAGATAAAATATTTCTGTGGAAATACTCGTTTCTCCCAAGACGCTGCAACTTAACAAATGCAGAAGAAGGAAATTAGTTCCAACGCTATTATGTTACAGGAACTATAAATCTAAATATGCGTCCATTAAAACCGAGGACAGCAACAGAACTGCCAAAAGACTTTGAAACAGAAGCAGAAGGCTAAGAAGTTCTACATATGTATATAAGAGAACAGGAAAAGATTAATAAAATGTAGAAGTTGGAAGAATATAACGCCGGTCTTTAGTGCAAGATTTATATAGAATATTAACCCTTCGTTGGTGGATACTGTTTTCCGCATTTTTTTCACATCTTGGCGATTCCTTTGAATCGCAAGCCCATTGAAGATTTGACTATCTATTGTTTCCCATAAGCTTATTATTAAGCAAATTTTTGCTCCTGGAAAAATTATCATTTTATACGCAAACTAAAATTAAAATTAACAATTTCTTACCTAATAACAATGATGACTACTGTACCCTTTTGGTGGTTATATGTAGTACGTCTCTCACATCAATAGTATATCAATCAGTTTGATAACTACAAGAAATTTCAAAATATTGGTATTGGGTATTCTCCCCCCTCGGGTATATCCAGTCTATTCTTTAGTGACCTCTGAGTATTCCAACTATGATTTTAAGGCTCTTCTTGGTGACGTTCAATCAATCCTGCGAGCGATCTGGTTCATATGTTCTTATAAGCACTTTGGACATTTTAATTCCTGGTAAGTTCGCTAAGTATAGTTTTCTCAACAGTTTCGATTATTTCATGATTGTCATGACCATAATCATGGTTTATAGATTGGAATTTCCGTTCCTCTAACTTGAATTGGAACTTTCAGATTCATACGCCCTAACTATGCGGTATGTGACTCGCACTCTCCATCTTTTCTATTATGAAGTTTTTATACGAGCAATTCAAATCATTTCATTTCGATGCTAACGGAGGAAAGTGAAAACCATCTAAAAGATCAGTACCAATACTTTGTAGCACATTGTGACTCCCTTCTATTATCAACAAACTCAGAAAAGGCTTCCACAATCACCTTTACTAAAATACGAGGAGCTGTTTTAGGGCTAAGCTTCAAGGACCACTATTCAAAATACTTGTGAAGCATCACCGTTCTGGGGAAGAATCGTCCCATTTAATCTAGGGTTCAGAAACAACAGCAGCTCTGAGTGAAGCCAGAATAGCTCCTACAGTTGAGGGCTTCACCTTAAATACGCCTTCCATATTTTTAGAGGCATAGTAAGGGCTTGAATATGTGTCTGTTAGCTATTGGCTCACCTATGTGCCTTCCAAATAAGATACAATCTTCCATTGAGGGCAATTCAGGAGGTGCACTGGCTTATCTAGGTCACCCTATAACCATGCAATTTGTACCTGACCTCAGGAATATAATCAGGCAACACTTCCTGCCAATTGCGCTTCTTGCTCGAAGCGTGTGTGCTATCTATCTATCTATCTATCTTCTCTTCCTCCCGTTCACAGGATAATTTCCTTTGAAGTCGCTCATCTTTTACACAATCCTCCTGTTTTCTTTTGTTTGTTTTCCGGACTTCATTTTATTTGCAGTTCTAATGGCTAACATGGCTGCTATCAACCTCTATTATCGCCAAGATCTCCTATCCTGAGGAATCGGTTCTTGATCCGCATTGCTTTTTTTGAGCAGCTGAAAAGCAATTATTTGCCGATTATCGGTGAGTTGGGCATTGATATTGTTTCAAGTTTCAACTCTCACATTGGTCACAGAAGTTTAACTTTTTGGCATACGCACCCAATTTAACAAATCACTTGCCAGCAAGTTAAAGCAGTTGCTCCTTCATCAATCGTCTATCGGTTATTCGATGTCTGATATACATATTTAATTTACAGTAAAGCCAGCAATAGTTTGCCAACATTGCCAAAGAAAAAAGAATGTAGGCAAATAATTTTTATGGGACACGAAATATTGAAGGGTTTTTGGTTTGAGAGTAATAAACTCAAGGAAGTAAACTAATAATTGTGGTTTCAGTGAGAAGCATATGAGATAGTAAGTTTCAGTTGAGAAAATCGTAAAACTGGTATTCTGAAGGAAGGAAAGTAAGTGCATGTGGCTAACTAAATATAAATTTTCATAGATTCCTTACAGGCCATGAAAATTGATCTGTGGTTTCACAGCTAATACTTATGTCGGAACTTTATATAGATTGTTAAGGAATTCAGAAGAAGAAGCATAAAGATCTGGCAAGTTAGGGTTTGCTAAAATTAACGACCAAGTCAAATATGTCAACCACGAAAGCAAATCTTGACCGTTTCTGTTCGCCAGTATTTAAGTGCAGTTCAATTGTTTGAAAAACACTACGCACTTTGCAACTATTATCACCCTTGGTTACGCTCACTAAAGCGCCAACCAGAAATTCTACTATTTCCATTCCGGGAACATTAGTTGATGGTGGCATAAGTATAAAGTCACTTTCTTTGATCTTGTAATGGAAGGTATCGTGGCCACAAACAAAATTCTAGTGGCCCTCCACAATACAGTACTCGAGTGGAAAACCCTGGTCAGGAGTTCTATGTCAAAATAATACTTGCATATTGCAAATGCATTTGAATAAACGAGGATCCAGGAACGGAATAGAAGAATGAGGAATTTGGCGCCGAAGGAAGTGTGGGATTATTTTAAAAAAAAAATTATAATTCAAAAGCGATAATTCACCTGGTAATTGAACCAAATGTCGAACTGTCGACAATTATTCTTAGGATTTAGGGTTAGTGGACCATCGTTGCAGTTTGGCTGGCTGGAAGGAAAAATTCCGTGTTCGCCCAGCTAATTCCTTTCGCGTGAGTGAGTGATGTGTCGGGTAAAATGTTCAGGGCGGCCGATACGTTTCGGATTCCATTTTACATCCTTGTTGTCCGGATTAGTATTTCGTTGGCGAAAATGTTTCAAACGGAACCCATCCTTTGGAGGATCCAGCGCCACTATACCTTCTTCCTTTTTTTGCCGCATTTACGATAAGTCACTCCAAAATCTCGTAATTCAGGCACATAAAAGCACGATTGTACTGGTCGATCGACATCAGAAACATAGCGATTCTTTCATTAAGAGAAGAAGAATCCTTTTGCTGACACAAATTACCGCCCAAAATTCCATTGACGATTCACTATTTCACTTCGAATTCGTTTAGGCCTCAATTGGACTGTGGACTTAATGATTCCAGACAAGGGCAAAATGGTAGAAATTTTCCCAAAGTTGACTAATTTATATTTGATGAATGGCTTGAATTTTAAAATATTGGATTTAGAACAGGTATAACGATAATGAAAGCTAAAATTAAAAATGCTGAAGATAAACATCAACAAAATCAAGATTCTCAATAAGACTAAACATCGCAATCATCCAATCTGCATTAATGGGCAGGGTATTGCTTTTTTTTATAACCAATGGAGGTATAAACATTAAAAAGACGCTACTGCGTCAGGTGGCAACAATGTGCGGGATTCACACTCACTAAAACTAGCCCATATCCTTGCGGGACAATCAAGAAGTATTACTTTGTCGGACTGGAACCAGCATATTTATCTATAGGGATAATTTTCGTGATGACACAGGCTACATTACCTGATTCTGTCTTGTATTTCATAGCGATTAGCCGTTCTGCCGAAATCATCCTCCTCCGCTTAACAGCATTTTCCAATGCTCCCATTTCACCACCTCTGCGATAAGGAGTGGGCGGCTATATTTTGGTCCGTTACTTACTAGACGCTCTCTCGTCCAAAGGCCCTTTGGAGCTCAGCTTGGCATCGATCATTACCCCTAGGTATTTAATGATTGATGTACTACCACCTCGTGATTACCAACTCGGATGTTAAAAGTCCGGTTTTTCATACGATTTCTAATGGGGATCACATCCGTTTTTTCATCTGACAAGTCCAGTTTAACCATTCGTAACCATGATTTTATTGCATGCATGATTCCACTTCCATGTAGTTCCACATGCTCAGGTTGTTTCACAACTATAACCATCCCGAAGTCGTCTGTAAAACCAATCAACGTGAAGACCAAGTACTTCATTGTAATGACGTTCCACACCAGGGACCGCAGGACCTGGAGAAACACTTCCTGTCACAATGTACTCACGATTTACCGAGCCAAGTAGCCGGGGATACCCAATTTAGCCAGTGCCCTTAATGTAGTCCTCGTTGATCGTCTTTAGGGGTTCGTTAGCTTCTCCCTTCCTTCACTACGTTGTTTGTTTTTTTTGCTGTTCATTCCTTTGTGGAGTATAGGGCGTTCACACAATCTATTCGTTGTTATTGCTTTTTTTCATTATTTTATTTCCAATGAGATTGCGCTTCAGTTTCATTATCATCACACTTGATGATGTGCAAGTGTTTAGCTCACAGTAGCGGAGACAAGCATAAAGCCGAATCAGCAAATCCAGGATGACCGGTATTCGAACTTGCCTCAAGTTCGAGATCGAGAGGCTAGAAATCTTAATCTGTTGTGTCAGGTTCCAGCAGTGTGTGAAATTCACCCACTAAGACCACCCGTGAGATCACTGTGAATTATCATATTACTTCTCGTCAGCACGATTGAGTCATGCGTTTGTCACGTTTTCTAGGCTCGATCCAGTTCCTGCAGCCTTTCATATATTGCAGTTATTGTTGCATTTACCGCGCTCCAATTTGCTCTCCTTCAAGAGATTATAACTACCTTGAGGGTGTCGTTTAACCTAATCTCCCTCTTTTATTCTCGAATCTCGGGTAGAGAAATATAACATGCTCCGGGTCTTAGGGTGTAGTTTGGGGACTCGTTCAATGCGAAGCGATGCAAGTATCCTCTATCCACCATGTCCCGTAAGAAACTGTTAGGTGGTAAATTAATTCTTTGTGTTTCCGTTCATTCCATTCATTCATTATACGGGATTAGTGTGTGGCCTTTCTCGGAATTATTCCAGGTAGCAGCAACATCTTCCCTACAAATGCTTTCTAGTGGCTTTTCGATCGAAGGGAGTCATTTTTGCGATGACACACACTGGCTCACCCGATACTGTCCCATATGCGCTGCTCAATTTCAGCGCGATTGGTCGATATGTCAAACTCACCCTTCTACAGTTTACCTCGTTGCCCAGTGCCCCCGCGCAGATAGGGACGCATATAGCATGGGTGGATAGATTTCACCACTATTGCAATAAGGAGCCGACGACTGTATTTTGGCCCCTTCTTGCTCGAGAGGGACTAGTCGTTGCTGTGTTTTTTCGTGCATAGTCCAAGTGCCTCTTAAAGCTCCACTTGCCATCGATCACTACTTCCTCGTGATTACCAACCCGGTTTTTGACAATATTGTTTTTCTTGCGATTGGTAATAAGGGTCGCCTCCGGCTTAAGGTCCGCCAGATCAACTTTAACTATTCGAAACCATGCTTTGATGGGATGAATGTTCTTACTTTCCTAAGGTTCCACATCCTCGGGATTTTTTGCAACTACCACCGCCACCAATCAACGTTACCTCCTTGGGCACTCAAAGGTGCCAATACAGAGCTTTGGAGAACAAGCGCTATCACAACATAATCTTTCAACCCGTCATCTATTTCATACCAATGAAGTATTACCATGAAGTAACTCTCGATTATCTGAGCTAAGTAACCAGAGACACCCAGTTTAGTAAACGTGCCTTTAATCCAACGCCAGTTGATCGCTTTAAAGTTATTTCTGGCGTTCACCGTCACCACCACTCGGCACTTACCACCTGCTCACGCCTAACGAGCTAGAATCATCACCATTGCTATCATATCGATCGTAGATCGGGCTTTCGGAAACATATACTGCCGCTCAGTAGTGTAAAGGAGATATAAAGAGTGTGGGTCAATTGATTTTTGGGGCTTTGGTAGCAGAGTCAAGTCCTGCCTTTTTCACTAGGCGAGAAACACTGTTTCCACCATTCACGATCCAAATATACTTATGGATCGCGATGCGGTCCACTTGCTTCCTGTTGTGGGAAAAGAATTGCAAGTCATGTGGGGTGATTTTTATCCATGAATCTTGTCTATTAAAACCTTGTAAGCACAGCATTTGCGCTTACTTGCCCGTATGGCTTTTTAAAGATCGTGGTATTTTTTCTGCATCTGCCGTTGTTCTGGCTTTTCTCTTCTTCCTTAGCAAAGTCGTTGCGCTCGCAGATGCGATGATCTCAGGAGAGAAATTTGGTTCCCTATTGTAGTAAAAAGGCCATCGCGGCATTTTATAGTTGCATTGTTCAATCCCTCACTTCTAAAACTATCAGGGGTATTCCCTCTGGATTTCCCACTTCAGTTGCGCAGCCGACTATCGCCTCCTCCGTTTCTAATGTCGAGAAACTTGGCTTGGTGGTCACTGTGGGTGTAGTGTTCATTCACCCGCCAGATCATCTCTTTCTCCAACGAGGTCCTGAGGTAAGTCAGATCGACATTTGAGGCTCACACTCTGCCTCAGAAGGTTTCAACGTTGGCTAGTATAATGCCTACCTCCGTCACTCGGATTCCCCTATCCAAGGCCCATGAGTTGAAATTGCCAACAATAATTTTAGGGCTTTGGTCTCTAGCGTATAACTCTAAGCTGTCTAGCATTTCCTCATATTGTGCGAATGTTGCACTAGGAGGCGCGCAACAGCTGTAAATATGGACGCCGTTGACTTATGCCCTTACAAAGCCGGCTCCCGCAGGTCCACATCACCACGTTTCTAGATAAGTTTTTCACCCACGTAGTACTACCGTAATTTTGGAGAAGTTTGCAGATTACCGCCGCGTCCGCATTCGACTTTCCAATGGTTTGTAAAAGTAAATCTTGAACTGTTTCGCAATGATTGAGGTTGGTTTTTATCATGCTTCCATTTGCAACGTGCCGGTCGTTCACTTCCTCTTTCCCTATGCAATCTTTGATGAGATGGCCTTCTTCTTCACACTTCCTGCGCTTTTTCGACTTATCATGCTGATTAGTGCACGCTGCTGCAAGGTGACCGAAGTCGAGACTTCTGAAGCGTTTCTTGAGATATACTTGCTCCTTAAGTCGGCACACAATCCAACCATTTCTTACTTTGCCCGCAATAATCAGTTTACCTTGATTTGATTCAGATACACATTCACAGCTGTGTCGATTGGTATCCGACATCCAGTCATGATAATAAATCCCTCTGCCACCAATGAGATTTGAACCACGACCTTTCGCTACGACTCCCCCAGCTGTTTAACCACTTGAGCCATCCGGACACATCTAGGTCCTTACATTCTTATTATCTCTTGCTTTCAAGCTTTCACTGGACGCTGATTTTTCGCTGGATTTGTTTAGCTCGAACATCAGATCCACTTTTTGCGGATGTTTGATACCATTCCCATTATCTCCCAAGTCTGTCAATTCAGGATCGACTTTGACTTTCTGAAGGTGTAGGATATATATTCTTTCTTGGAAATGAAAATTTTTTCCAGACGAATCTTCCTTCTCTCTCCTTTTGCCGCTTCTTACTGGCACCTTTATCCACTCCTTGGCATTACAAAATGCCGATTCCTCTTCTTTCGTTAATGAGGCCGTAATCGAGGAACTTCCAGTCTCGCCTTCTCAACTTTCTTCGGCGAAGAGGCTTTTTTTCATAGCCGCTTGTTGGGCATCAAGGTGTTCACTAATTCCATCCCTGCTCTTCTTGATGAACTCACAGAGTTCATTTATGCATTCCCCCAGTGCTCATCTTTTACAATAGCAGCATTCATGTCGATCCGGGGACTATCTGTATTTCTTTCCGAGTTCTCCAACGAGTCTCAATTAAGGATGGGTGACCTTTCAAACTTCGAGCTCTTTTGAAAAGGGTTCGGTGTCGACCTCATTTCCACATTTCGGTTGTAAACTTCGAGCTCTATCGAAAGGATCAGGTGTGGACCTCATATCCACTCCACTACTATCTCTACTATTTCTTGTAATATTAGATGCCAAAGTAACCAAGTTTTCCGCTACTGAGGCACTGCGGTCGCTGGATATCGATGGCTGGGAACCAGCTTGCCCACTTCCAAAAACCACCGAAGTCCTGCACAGTAAAAAAATTCCTTTCTCGTCCTCCATATTTGGTTTAGTTTTTGCGTATCCTTCCCATAGTCCATTTTTATCCACGGGTGGGCGTTTGCCCTCACTTACCCCGCCTGGACATGAGAATGTCCATGCGCGCACTGCTCCTGATGCGTGTTCATGTCCGTAACGCATTCGCTGAACGTTCTCTTATCTGTACGAAGGTCGCGTCGGATGGGAAATTCGGCAGCTTCAAACAGAAATTGGAATGAAGAATCAATTTTGCATCCCCTGCGTCAATGCCTAGAAATATATTATATATATTATATTTTCTTCTAGTTACCAGTAAACTGTAGTTGTCTGTCGTTGATCCCTATTCACATTAAATAGTTGGTGTCTCCATGGTCCATGGTTTCTCCAACTTCATGGAAATATCTATTTTTTCCTTAACTCCTACATACTTAATTTCGGATTATATGGTTGGAAATTCGGCAGTTGAAAGCGTAAATAAAAAATGTCTTAAAATTGCACAATATCAGTCGAGACTTTCTTAGATAAGAAACATATGGTCTCTATCATGCATTGCCTCCAACTATCTGTCTCGATATAATGATCACGTCCTCGAAGATATTATCCGTTCAAGAACCAATCTACTGTTCGTGACAATTGAGTCATGCGCTTCGTGCGATCAGCCCATTGCGATCTTACTATAATGCCGTTGGGGGGTCCTTTTCTGTTATGTTATTCGCTTTGATTTCGTCCCCTTCCACAATCAGATGTGATGTCGTTGGTATACCATGCCAAGTTTGAGTCATGCATTTCGTTTATCCTCGTTATATCAACCAACAGACAGCAGGCCGACTCTTCATTTTGAAGAATGAAGAAAAAATAAAAATTTGGAAAGAATCTGCATTTAGTTTAAAAATATAACGTTGATTATAATGTGGATTCAAGAAGAGAATAAATGAATTAGGAACTTGAAGCGGAGGAATAGGAAAGGAGTAGGATAATTACAACCCTTTTCAAGTGCTGTTGAAACAAGTCGACGAAGATCAAAGACTCTTTACGGTTTCTCAAAACGCCGGAAACTATAGCAAGGATGACTTAAGCTGTGAAGACGTATACCATGAATTCCAGGAACTTAAGAGAGAGGGGACAGAACATGGTTCGATGCCAAATGGAAACAGGTCCAGTTTTTGGATGCTGTTAACTGAAAATAAAATTAGAAACCATTTCACTAAATTTCACTGTCATGTGTACGGCCTAAAATGAGAATATTAAAATAGATTTTGTACATTTACTGAGAACTAAAGAACAAATTAATATAGTTTTGAGAAAAATGAAACTTTGAAGAAAACAAATTTAAAAAAATATGAAATCTCAAGTGTTAAGCTGAATTGCAAGATCAATTGCAATTATCAAATGCACTTATCAATTTCCCTGAAAACTACATTCCACCCTGTTCGTTAGCTTCCATGATATTTATTCCATGGAAGCTTCATTTACTGGAATGAATATAAATCTAAACTTTTCATATTCACGTAGTTTCAACTCTTTGAAGATGAAAAATTTGATTTTAGGGTTCAACAGAGTCTTCAATTTATAACAACGAAATTGTTGAAATTTCATTTCCAAACGAAGGCTCATTCTATTCTGCTTAACTATTTAACAAAATGAATCTCTTTAAAGTAAACAAAGTTTAAACTATGAATTTCACATTGAATATCAACTAAAAACGGGCAATTTATTTTAACAATGCTAAAAACATTTTTAGACGTCTAATTGTAATCTTTTGACTGTTCCAATCTTCTTAAAATATATAACTGTTAAAGAAACTGTTTCCTGGTTCATTTGATTCAGACTGTTAACTAGTACATTTCTTATCAAAAAAATAGAAAAATTAAATAACAAACGTAGAAAGATAGTTCTGGTCAACTATCCTAGTCTAAAACGAAATACAAATTTACTGAAATAAAAAAAAAACTAGGAAAGATTTCAAATATCTTTTGAAAGCGCGGATAGAATAGAATATATATGCACTCATATACAATTATGGTGTAAAATAGATGTTCGAATATAATGTATAATGATGTAACGTACTGGATATCATATATGGTAACTTATGTTAACAGACGGAGATCGAAATTAATTATATAAACAATTAAATTATATTAAGTGTAAAAGTGCATGTGTAAATTTTTATTGTTATTTAAGTTGTTTGATTGTTTAAAGGGAAGAAAAACGTCTATTAATGTAAGGGTCTTAAGTGCCGTGATATTTTTCGAGAGACAGTTGTTTTGCGGCATTTAATCATGTAATTGATTCAGAAAATTAAAAAATTGTAAACTATTTAATTTGATTAGTTTTTAATTGTTCTAGGTTCTTGCTAGATAAAAAAATGTATCTATTGTTCAACAATAATGTTTTTAGCGGAATAAAATTGAAAATATATTTAATAACAAAGTAGTTATCTCTTGTCAGTTAGAAATTGTGATCAGGAGACCTTACTTTTTTCAGGACAACATTGTCATAAATTCTCCATGATCCTTTATCTCGTCCTTCATTCTTTGGTTCTATGTTGTTTTCGGCGATTCATTTGCCATTTTTGATGAAAGTTCTTGTCTTCTATCTGCTTATATTCTGTATATTTTCATCTCACAAGCAATTTCTTCCCTTCTTAATTTTTCCCCCACCTGCCTTAACTTTTCGACTTACTAACCTAAATGTCATTTTGTAGCTTCACTTCATTTCTTCATTTCGCTCCCTTTTCCTCAATTTCTGCACATATTCATGTCGGTGCGCAATGGAACGAAACAGGTGAATAACCTTTTTTTCAGATATTTTCCTAAACAGGAAACTATTTTCGTTTTTCTTGGCAAATTTTTTTTATTTAGTTTTTTTTGTTTTGAACTAATTATTAAATGATGATAAAACGATAAGAGGATTTGAAACGGTATATAACATACCGCTGATAACTAATCAAAGCAGCTATTAAGCTACTAGGTTGTTACATATGAAATGGCCGTTTTGGTACTAAAATTTGAAACAACTGTAAAGCTTACAAAAATCTATTTATTTAATCAAAATAGGTGCCAGTCGATTCAAAACACTTCTCCTAGCGAGATTCAAGAGCATGTATGCCAGTTTCGTAGAAGTCCAACTGTCGAGTGTTGATAAATTCGCCGAAGGCAATTTTGACTAGCCTCTTCGTTCGTAAATTGTTTTTCCGTCACAAAATGATCGAAATGCTTAAAAAAGTGGTAGTCGGTTGGCGAAAGGTCCGGTGAATATGGTGGATGAGGCAGAGTCTCATACTGCAATTCGTTCAACTTTTGAACCGTTGTTCTGGATACATGAGGTCATGCATTGCCGTGAAGGAGTATCACACCATCTCTGTTGACCAATCTCGGCCGTTGAATACTCAATTTTTGGTGCATTTCTTCGAGTTGGGCACAGTATTGCTGTGCATTTATCGTTTCTCCAGGTGCCAAAAGAGAATAGTGAATAACTCCAGCTGTAGACCACCAAACAGTTACCATTACTTTCTTCGGATAGAGGCTCGGTTTCGTCATATGCTTCGGTGGTTCATCAGCATCTAGCATGTGTGCTGATGGGCGATGATTGCTGTATAATATCCACTTTTCATCGCATGTCACTATTCTGTGCAAAAAGGGATAGCTTCTGCTGCGGGAGAGTAAAGAACTGCAAATTTCATTCGATGCGCCAGCCTATTTGTCGAGCCTTTTCACTTTTCCTTGTTGCAAGTGCCGGGAAACTATCGAATAGTGTACGCCCAGCTTCTCTGCAATGTCTCTCACAGACTGACGTGTGTCGGATTCGACTAGCAAACGCAGCTCGTCGTTATCAAGCGATGGTCCTGGGTGTCCACGTGACTCACTTTGATGATTTACGTCACCTGTCCGGAATTTTTCGAACCACCGCCGTGTGGTTCTTTCGCTTACCGTATCAGCTCCAAATCCGTTGTTAATGTTCCTGGTCACCTCCGCTGCTTTGTGACCGAGTTTGAACTCATACAGAAAAAGTATACGTTCTTGGCTCTTTTCTATCCTTTTTTCCTTTTTATTCACTGTTATCACAATGATGGTCAAAACCGAAATGACTCCTTGATTAAATGTATTTGTATTTGTACTTCATTATCCGACACCAACAGCGCCAACTGGTGGTGGTTTGATACAGCAAAATCGCAAATTAATTTCACTGATTACCAAATCCGCCATTTCATGTGCAACAACCTAATACTAACACAAATTCTTCTCCTAACATTTATAAATCTCATCAGGTTAGGTTAGATAACAGTTGCGCTGACCTATGTTTTTTTGATAAAATTTGATTTTATTATTCAATTTGATTTTATTATTCAATTTGATTTTATTATTCAATTTGATTTTATTATTCAATTTGATTTTATTATTCAATATAGTTGCCTTCGAGGGCGATACAACGATCATAAGGGTCATATAATTTTTCGATACCATTTTTATACGCCTCAGTTTCGGCGATTACGTCTTCCTCGACACTGAATTTCTATCCAGCGAGCATTCTCTTCAGGTCTGAGAACAGGGAAACTTCGCTCGAGCCAGATCTGGAGAATTCATGCAATGTTGCTATCGTTTTCATTGATTTGTGCCACAGTGCATTGTCATGAGGAAACAACACTTACTTTTATGGTTTTGTATAAAACAAAACCTTATTAAAATCGGTTTACTGCCTGTCTGTCTTTTTTTTTAAGGGAGTGGAAACCGTCAAAATACTCTGGCCTGGGAACGCCAGAGTGTGGAATACTATGACAACAAGATAGTGATCCGAGCCTTTGTAATTTTACTGGATGGTCACTATAATATATGGTCTAGTGACTCTTTTCTAGGGAACCGGTCTCTGTCCAGTGGATCTCTCGCAACGTTATGACATCAGCCTTATATTGGGATAAGGTGCCGGTTAGCTGCTTGGCAAAATTTTTGTCTACATCACCGCGAGGCGCTACTCATTGAATCTTATGTAACATCATTTCTTCCAAGTTTCCTTTATTCGTAAAACAATTTGTCTGTTCAGTTCTCGTCGCTGATATTGACAGCGCTAGCGCTGGTTTCATTAGAGTCGGTCTTCAGAGCCCATTTAATTCAGATTCATTTTCAAACCGTGCCGCATAAGGCGATCAGTCAACTTTTGGACAAGCTGATTGAGACCGACCTTGCTATGAAACGCCAAGAGGACATCATCTGCATGAAGCATTGTGTTAGATATTGGACGTTGATTGTCCTGTGTGGCACTGTCTATAGCAAGAACAGAGAGGAGTGGTGAGGGGGTGCTTCCTTGATGAACAACGACAGAGACACAAAGCGATTTTGATACACCCGCTGCACTTCGAACTTTACTTTCCAAATCATGCTAGAGGCGTTTCTTTACACGTGGTTATTCCATATTTATTTAAACATTGTTATTCTAAAGCTAAGTGTCATGCTGATAAATCGCTTACCAGTCTTGGTGACCCAAAGGGTTGCATAGGCTTTGTGTTTTAGAGCTTGGGAAAGGGCATTGTCACGACGCTTTATTGATTGTAAGCGGTTGTACGAGCTATGTCACCTCACAATGCTTGCTTTCATTATTTTGTACCAACTTTCGGAGTCGCCTAAAAACTGGATACCGGTTGTTGCGCCATTGATTATGATGATGAAATTTCCGGTAATGGGATTCCATCATTTTCATCAACGGCGCAACAGCCAGTATCCGGTTTAGCGCCGATGTTCACTAATTCGACATCTCTAAAAGTTGTCTGGCGTCCTAACCTACGCCATGGCTCCATCTCAGGCAGGGTCTGCCTCGTTTTCTTTTTCTACAATAGATATTGCCTTTATAGACTTTCCGGACCGGATCATCATCATCCATACGGATTAGGTGACCCAACCACCGCAACCTGTTCAACCGGATTTTATCGACCATCAGACAGTCGTGGTATCGCTCATGGAATTAGCTGTTATGTAGGCTACGGAACCGTCCATTCTCATGTAGGGGGCCAACAATTCTTCAGAGGATTCTTCTCTCGAACGCGGCCAATAGTTCGCATTTTTTTTGCTAAGAACCCAGGTCTCTGAGGAATACATAAGAACTGGCCAGATCATAGTCTTTTACAGGAAGAGGTTTGATCCTATGGTAAAACGTTTCGACGTTTTTGTAAGCTGAAATAGGCTATGTTCGCAGTCAACAGCTGCTATCGATTGTGATTTTTGACCCTGGATAGGAGAAATTTTCAACGGTCGCAAAGTTGTAGTCTCCTATCTTCATTGTTTTCGTTTGGCCAGTGCGATGCAATGTTGTTGGTTCTTTGTTTTCTGGCGCTGAGGTTGCCAACATGTACCTTGCCTTCATTAATGTGCTGCCCAAGATCTTGCACCGCCTGCTCGATCTGGATGAAGGTAGACTGTACAACTCGCGTTGTTCTTCCCATGATGTCAATATCATCAGCGTAGCCCAGTAGTTGGATGGACTTGAAGAGGATGGTGCCTCTCGCATTTACGTTTGCATCGGGAATCACTTTTTTCAGGGCCAGGTTAAATAGGACGCATGATAGGGTATCCCCTTGTCTTAGACCGTTGTTGATGTTGAATGATCTCGAGAGTGATCCTGCTGCTTTTATCTGGCCTCGCACATTGGTCAGGGTTAGCCTAGTCAGTCTTATCAATTTCGTTGCCAGTCATCAGGCATTGATTTGCTGTCCCATACTTTGAGCTTTAGTTGATGAACCGCTTGGTGTAATTGGTCGCTTCAATATTTAACCAATTTGGCTGTAATTCCATCGGTTCCTGGCGACTTATGGTCTTTAGACCGGTGGATTGCACGGACTGTTTCTTCTATTATTGATGGTAACAGCATTTGTCCAACATCTTCAGTTGGCGGGACCTCCAACTCGCCGATATTTTGGTTGTTGAGCATTTTATCAAAATACTCAATCTATCGCTCCAATATTCCCATTCTGTCAGAAATCAGATTTCCTTCTTTGTCTCGGCAGGATGAGCATCGAGGTGTATAAGGCTTCATCCTGCTGACTTGTTGGTGAAACTTGTGCGCCTAGTGCAAAGCTTGCTTTCATTATTGTGAACCAAATTTCGAGGTCATGGGATTTGAGGTCCGGAAATCTTAGTGTGTAGTTTAGCGCCGTCGCTGCCATTCTCGTGACTGCAGATGGGTTACGTGCTCCCGGCATTCTCATTGCCATTGCTTTCATGCTTACCTTGAACTTGGCAATTTTCTTTTAGTACTCGGTGTCACCACTTTGGGTTTTAAAGTTGGTGGTCGGTTTTGTACATTTTGCTATATCTTTTTGCTATGTAACGTGAGTTGTTGAATCTCGAGGCGAACCGTACTGGAGATCTAGAAGAAGTTAATAATTTACTAAGAAGTCTGCTACAAGTAAAGGTTCAGAACCCCGTCGAAGGCCGAGGTATTAGTGTAAGGTTAGCGATTTTGTATTTTATATTTCTCTAACCATGAAGCGGCCACCAGATTGTGATCCCTTTCGGGCCAATGTCAGCGCCTCTATTGCTACGCACATCCAGGAGGCAACTCCTAAATCTATTGCTGATCGCAAAATGGTCAATCTGATTTTTTGCGCGGTGTGTAGCTCTGTGCTAGAACAATGTGCCACCATTGACGAGGCGATGGAATCTGCAGAGATTCACAAACCTCCTACTATTTTCGTTACGGTCGCCAAAACCGCGCTTCCCGATCACGTGTCCGAGGAAGGTGTTGTTAGAGCCCACATTGGCATTCAGATAACCCATCATGATCATAATGTCACCCTCTCTTTAATCGCATCCATAGAAACCGTCCTGCTTTACTATATCAGAAATCTCCGTTAGTGCATAACACTGTACCATTGTGTTGCCTCTTAACTTCGTCTTAAATCTTGCAGTCAGAATACTGTCGAAGACCAAGAGAACGCGCTTTGCCGTAGCTGTCAGAAACAACCCGACATCGGATTTGCGTTTGTTAGCACGGAACTTTCCGAAGTGCAAAACCACATTGCCGTAAGTGTGGCAAGAGGGAGAGAAGTAGTCTCCAGAGTCCCACCTTCTACCATCTTACCTCGCTTAGGCACAGAATGTCCAACTTATATCGTTGGAATTCTGGCTCAAATTGAGGAGGAGGAGGAGGCTCTCGGTATCGTTGTCGAGAAGCGTGCACATTCGAGAAGCCAATCATAGTCCGGTTTTGATTGGCGTTTTGGTAGCAATATAGTTTAAAATTTTCAGGTTGCTAGCCCACAAATGTCTATACTTTTAGTCGCCTTTTGCGACGAACAGGGAAGACTTTGAGTGTATTGTTAAGCTCCAGTTCACAGAGCACCAATTCTCACTTTGCAAAGTTCGAGGGTATCCTAGCCTTGGATGCACAAGCAAGAAGCCGAAAAGCCACTGTTTGCGACTTCAATGTTTGGTTAACAACCTAACTTTGATACCAGACAATCATTCGTTCTCAGGAATATGCACCGACTAGTAAGAGTAGCATAAAAGTTCGAGAATCTACAGATGACCTAGACGATCAGAGTTGAGAATTAGGAAATCAATGGAGTCAAAAGCTTTGAATAAGTCAGTGTAGATAATATAGATATCTTTTCTGTCATACGTGACATTAAACGTGGTATTAAACTCTAAAAAATTAGTGATAGTCACACGAGTAAATACCCCTTCTACTGTCAAAGACAGAACGTTTGCTTCCGTTAGGTTTTTATCCCACGGGAAAGGCCTAGCAGTTTTGCACAGATTGTAAGGGACTCGTGCGAAGACGCTAAATCCTGTCGACCTTATTCTGTTTGAGGCCATTGACGATAAATACGATTTCATTTTTGTTTGGAAAATTGATTTGTATCCCCAACGGAGCAGAATGTCACCTGGTATTCATAAATACTGAGGTTCAAACATTCAACAAACTTGCACAGATTGTTCTCTTTGGGGTTGGAAAGACACAACAAGGTGAAAGTCATACGAACATGTGGGAGATAACACTATCATTATCCGAAACGAAGACGCTATCATTGCGATTTACATGCAATAAGCAAATAACATACAAATCACATACTAAGCTAACAATCGTGGCATTGGAAATTATTTAAATCTTTCTTCTACGGACAAGTTCGAGTTATCTGTACAGTGTCGTTGCGAGCTTCGAGCATACGTTCACTATCTTTCGGTTTCATCTTTGATTGCGAAGTTTTAATTTTCTATTATTTATGAGGTGATCTGGTTACCTAATTTATAATTCATTTTCTGAGATAGATATTGGGAAATATCTGAAGAGAAAAAAATTGAGACTATTTAATTTCGCTTGCATTGAATCTCCGTCAGAAAGTCACATCCCGCAGCAGAGTGGCGCAGTGGAAGCGTGCTGGGCCCATAACCCAGAGGTCCGTAGATCGAAACTACGCTCTGCTATGGCGAAGCTACTTTTTTTGAAAAAAGGATGGCTAATATGTACAATAAATACTTCGTCCGGTAAGAAAACAGTAATCATGGTTTTCGCATTCTGGAGTAAAATAAAAATTAATTTGATGTTGCGAAGGTGTAAATCAATGCCACTTGAATTGATTGACTTTTTTGGTTGAATGGCATTTAAATTGTTGAGACAAGGACTTACTAATTTTTCTAGTTAACCTAGACAAAACTGAGAGAGTATTGTACTCGGGACGATGCACGTTACGGTCGCCAAGACCGTGACTCCCCATCACATATCTGAGCGAGGTGTTGTGAGAGCCCACTTTGACATTCAGATCACTCATCACAATCACAATATCACCTTTAGGAAGTTTCTCCTGAACTTCCTGTAATTTCCCGTAGAAAGCATCCTTCTCCAATATATCGGAAGTCTTCCTTGGTGCATAACATTGTGCAATAGTGATACTCCTTAACCTGGACCGAAATCTTGCAGTTCGAAGTCTGAAACTAGCTCCCAAGTCAAGAGAGCGCGCCTTGCGGTTGCCGTCAGAAACATCCCGACACCGGGTTGGTTGTGGATAAAATCCGACTCAATAGGTTGCGGTGGGCGGGTCACTTAATCCGTATGGATGAGGATGAGCGAAACTTACTAAGGTAAGCCTAGACCTGATACCGGTTGTTGCGCCGTTGATGATGATGATGGCAAGGAGGTTTTTCTAACAACTGCTAAATGAAGTTTCCTTGTTAGCCTACAACTATTGAATTTTCATTTAAAATAGTGAACAGTTTATGTAATTTGTATTTGGCAGATGTACCAAAACCGCTCCGCGTCTCTATCAATGTTCCTAAGGAAAATGCCTTCCCTCCACTCTTCTTCATTCCTATCATGGACACTATCATGCCAGACATATAGCGTTCAACTGGTTCAAAAAAGGAATGAGCACATCATGCAACATGGCCTGCGATTAAAGATGAATAAGCATAACAGTGTTTTTAACGACTGACCCCAATGAAACAGGCCTTGTCACTGTCATTAACAGCGAAGCGCCCACAATTGTGCGATTAAGGTATCTCTGAATAATGCCATTAAATTGTTTTACGCTTCAGCGCAACCTGAATGAAGTGGCGTTCCACAACTTGCACCTTTTAAGAATGACACATCGACGAATGTTTCAAATTCCATCAAAGCAAATAAATAATAATCGTTGGCGCAACATTCCATATTGGATCAGGATTTTGTAGTGTGTTAGAGCACTTCATTCAAGACCGTAACGGTACACTACAGTAGTACACTGTAGGAGGCAATGTGGTCAGCATTGCGCTCGCCCGAGATTATTACCCTGATTTGACTCAGGTACTCATTCACAGCTGAGTCGACTGGTATCCGACGTCAAGTCACTGCCACCAGTGAGATTTGAACCGGGACCTTCCGTACAACAGGCTTGTGCTCTAACCACTCAGCTATGTGGACACTAGCAAATAAATGGCGGTAGTAAAAACGCAGATGTTGCGCTTGATATGTGGTATAAGACGTTACCATCACATCCGAAATAAGGTTATTCAGGACTGTTATGGGGTGTACTTATTGTAAAGAAAATCCATAAAAGCCGTCTTGTATGTAATCCATGCTTGTGACCACTCGGGAAACGCCCAAAGGTCTGATTTAAACAACAATGGCGTGATGCGCTGAATGGTAATGTGAGAACCTATCGATTCCTGCCGGGCCAAGCCTATATTCGAGAAAAATTGCGAATCCGATGTAAATGGGTTGATCCTGCTAGCGAACAGGGCAGAGACTACAGAAGAAGGAAATTAAATTTTACTTTTTTTTGTAAATATACAAGTCCTGGCTTTGCGAAAGACCATATCATTTATTTGTATAACTTAACTGTTACGTTCCCAACTCTGGTGACTCAGGCATACAAGCTAAGGTTATTGAAATAATACTAAATCTAGATCCTCGGCTCGGTCAACTAATCAAGAATAATTATTTCTGTTGTCATCTTACTATGTTGAAAGTTTATCTGAGTTTCCTTCAGCATTTGTTGTTCGCTTAGTTTAGCTAGTTTAGTTTAGTGTGGGGAGCCTCAGCTCCAAGCACTCAGACCTTTGGTAGGCCCATTGTTATATCCTCGTAGATCGCCTATTCAACGGCCTCTCGCCGACGGCGACGAATCTGAGAACATTCTCCAGAAACAGAGAATGCCCAGATTCTTCGTTGAAGAAAACCTTGCCAAGGTATCTTCGTCTGGGATCTGAGGCGCAATGACTGCAAAGAAGGCTCGGCCAGCAACGGCTAAGTCTTCATTCGCAGTCAAGGCTATCGAAGCCAATGGATGGGTCTTGTGTGACGACACTAATCCTTCCGCTTACCATACAGAGCAGTGTGAGCAATTTATGAGGAAGCTCGTCCTAGCTGTAAAGACTGTATCGGTAAGTGCATACCCCAATTGCTCGTTCCGGTCCGGGCATGGGGGAAGTTAAAGCCTCTTTTGTTAAGGCATCCGAGATTTCATTTCTCTCTGCATCACAATGATCAGGTACCCAGAGTAAATCTACCGTATTGAATCTAGAAATAGAATTCAATCGGTTTCTACATTCCTGAACGATTTTTGAAGTGATCAAAGTACTACCCAATACCGTCAATGCAGCTTGACTATCGCTACAGGTTGCAATGCGCCTGCCCTTCAACCACTGGTCAATCATCCAGGTTGCCGCCGTTAGGATCGCATACACTTCAGCCTGAAAGACCGTCGTGAATTGTTCCAAAGGAAAAGTCCACTTCTCCTTTTCATTCGAGAGGTAGACTCCTGCTTCAGAATCATTTTCTGTTTTTGAGCCATCGGTGTAGAAGACGTCAGTATATCCGGACACGCATTTTTTGGGTTCGTCCCAGTTTTCTCTACGTTTCAAGATTATATCAAATCTTCTACCAAACAGGTGTGTGGGGATCTGAAAATCGGAAGGCATTACGAAAACTAGATTCAGTTCTCCCCCCACGCCCATTGTTTTCACATAGTTCTAGTCGAATTACTCTATGAGCTGCTCTCATTGCAGTCCTCTGAATAAACAAATCCAAGGCCGACAAATTGAGTACTGCATTCAGAGCTGCGCCTGATGTCGTGATTATAGCCCCGGTGATACCCAGACACACAGTTCTTTGCAGTGTGGCTAGTTTACAGCGAAAACTCTATTGTTTCCTCTTAACCCACCACACTACGGATGCATAAGCGAATATCAGCCTAATGATAGCAACATATATCCACATTTCTACTTGAGGCCTAGGTCCCCATTTCGAGACAAAGGTGCGCCTACACAGCCCATAACCTGTGAGAGCTCGTTTCATCTTTATCTCTACATGTTTGTTCCAAAGAAACTTCTTGTCTAGAATAACTCCCAGATATTTCACTTCATCAGAGACTTGAAGGGTTATACCTCTCTTCTCTGGAAGGCAAAGACCATTCAGTGTTCTCCTTTTTGTAAATAATACCATTTTGGTTTGATTTGAATCTACTGAAAGTCCATGCCTGAAACACTAACTGTCAATCAAATGAACGGCATGTTATGTATTTCTACACACTGTTCCGAGATCTCGACCAACAGCCAGCACAGCCATGTCATCCGCATAAGCTTGAACGTGTATTGACAAATTTTGCAGTTCGCATAGTAGTGAGTAGATCAGCATGCTCCACAGAATTGGCGACAGCAGCCCTCCTTGAGAGCAGTTTTTCGTCGCTTCCGTTGTTAGGTAGCGATTAGCACGCACTTCAGCACACATCAATCTCTGCGTTAGTATAGCATAGATTCACTTGATTAGAGTTTCGTCAACACCATGCTCTCTGGCGGCATCACGGAGCTTTTGGAAGGGGACACAGTCAAAAGCCCCTTCAATGTCCACGAACACCCCCAATGTACTCACTCTTCAGAGTTGCATCCTCTATCTTTGAAACCAAAGAATGAAGAGCAGACTCAAAGGAATTTTCACGTTGGTAGGCATGTTGGTTTTCATTTAGTGGTTGCGACCTTAGCGCCTTCTCGCGAATGTGACGCTCAACCAGCCTCTCCAGACATTTAAGCGAAAATGATGTTAAGCTAATTTGCCTGGAGTTCTGGATTTGAACAGTCATCTTCCCCAGGCTTTGGTATGAAGACTACCTTCACCTTTTGTCAAGATGAAGGGAAGTAGCCCAGAGCAAGATATCCTCCAAAAATATTTTTTAGAAGTTGCTCTAAGCGCTCTATACCCTCCGATAGCATCGCTGGACAGAGGCCATCCATGCTAGGTGCTTTGAAGTGTTCAAATGATAGTATGGCAGCTCTCTCCTTTTCATTGGTAACAACCGCTCTCGCAGTGTCCCAATACCCCTTGCAACACCTTCGTGTTGCAGAAACCACCAATTCACTTCTGAGACCTGTTCTCCCGGGTGGTATACTTCCAAGAAAGTCTGCACAGACTCAACCCTGGAGTTCGTGAAAGTACCATTCGGTTTTTTAAGTGAGTCCAATTAGACTGGCTCATCCTTCCAGTTCCTCACAGTATGCTCTAAAGAGTCTCGTTTCGAACGTTTTACGAGCCTTATATTCACGTTATATTGCCTTTGCAAGCAGACTACCGCCTCGGCCACGACCTGATTTCTCAAAGTCGCGGGTGGGTTCGAAGTCGATGACTTCTTACCACTTGGAGAGTTATAATCCTTTGTTTCTACCTTCATGTGTTTTTGGATACCCTTAGTGTAGTAGTAAACTACCACAAGCCCCCCCACCACGACAAGGTAGTGTCCAAGGCGGAGACTTATGTGATTGGTCGATGATCAAAGGACCATCCTGAGTGGTCAGAATCGACCAGGATAGGAGAGCCATCCCAAAAACCTGAAAGTTTCACTAAAGTATTCTGTCGACACGATTCTAACATAAAGGCCTAAAGATGCTGGGGCAGAATGGAAAACTCATAGACATCTGAGGCAAGAAAGGCATCGATTGATACGTGGGGGATATTCCTTCTTTACTACGCCACGTGCATGGCCTAGCGGTTATTTTTTTCCTTCTATAGCTGGAATGTGATATTTCGATAGGTAAGCGGTTTCGGCGAGGACATGTGTTTTTGTTAAATAAGAGCAGAGGGACTGCAATGTTCAAAGACCCCACATAGTTTCAAGTCTAGTTAGCAAAGAGGCAAGCAAGCGGTTACCGACGAAACACTTTAGTAGAGTTTCAATATTTGCTGGTGGACCTTTACCTTCACTGTCAATATCGCCAAATTTTTAGGTTTTTGGGATAGCTCTCCCCTTTTAATAAACACCTACTAATCAGGATAGCCGTTTTGATTACAATAACATTCACTTTAAGTCTTTACAGAAACAAAGATAACCGTTCAAATTCCCGAATTAAACCCCTTTGAAATGTTGTAGTTGATTTTTAGGATGAAACACCATCTTCGTGCCGTTCGAAACTAATGACCATCCATTCCTTGCTCTTGAGCCTCGTGCTTTCGGTTTTGAGTTTGGCTATTAGCTTCTGTGGTCCATCCGCATCCTAGATGACCGCGTCCGGTATTCACACTATCATCTTGTTCATCTGGACCGTCTATCTAGTCCCAATTTATATAATGGTTCTATCCCACGGTGTGACAATTGATTTCGTGAACGGCAGTCAAACCTTAACCTGTTAATTCTCCGGTTATGGGTACGACCCCTTGATCCAGGTAACCGTGTGTGTCCTCTAGGCGTGTCGATCAGTCCGAGATTGTTAGTAATTCTGGTTGACTGAAAACAACGTTGTGAACGCTATACTCTATTATACCATGTGATTGGGGGTAGTAGAGTTATTACTGTTTCTACCATTGTAGCTTGAAGAGATGCTTTCATATTCTCATTATAGTTAGCATGAATAGTGTCCCTTTTTCCACCATGTCTTCTTCCCGTTACAACAAACAATAACATTCTCATCACATCTGTATACTTATTGGACAATACCATTCCTAGTTCCCAGCAAGACATCTGAATAAGCTTTAACTAGATGCATTGCACACTATTTACAATCACGTTAACATATGTCGGCATCTCATGTGGTCTCCACTTCAGAAGGTTTCCTATTCTCAACAGAAACTTGCATTCCGTGTGTACTATTTACTCTGCAGACATAACGTTTCAATTGAAATGCTTGGTTGCACCTGTGCTGACTATTTACAGAAGCAATGACTGCAAATTGGGCTAGAAAGAATCGGACCCGCGGTCTTTATATGGCCTCAGTCCCATGCTGTTCGGAGCCGGTGTAGACGGTATGGGCACGGAAGTATCTGATAAGTTCACGCACTCGTGCAGTATCGGATAGATGCACATGGTGAATAGATGCACCCTTTGACAAGAAGACAGCTCCAATATGCAGTCGTGTTCACTGAAGTCAACGTTACTCAATGACTGTAGTGGATGTTATCAAGTGAAAAATGGTATCATGGACCAGGAACACATGTCGGTTGGTCTGAGATACTTTTCGAGGATCTGTCTTCCAAAATTACAGTTTTTTTCGGGACCTTGGAAAAATTTCCGTTGACTTAAGCTAGGATTGGATCGCCTAAATAATTCAACATTTGAAGATTGGGGGGATGTCAATTTTAAAAGCCAAATGAAATGACCTTAGACCTCATTAAGTGTATAAGGCTTTTGGATGTGCTAACAAAGGAGTATCTGAATCTGGTAAACTTCAGATAGGTATAAATAATTGAAAGCTCCACTGTACAGTATTAATGACGCCATCGACTCGAAATGAACAAAATTGGTGGTACCCGCTTACTTAAAAAAGTCTCCACAATGAGCTCCACCAAAGCTTAACCATACTCAGCAGCTTTTTGAATTTCAACGCGGTAATCAAGCCGCGATCTTGTCGGTTATTTGCTTGATAACAACATTTTGCCATACACGCTAGTACAACTCGGCTCATACGTTGAATTTTGAATGATTGCTTGCAGATTAACCGCTACTCGCAATCCACAGATACAGATACATCTACTGGGGTCGCCTCAGGTAGTACAACTTACTACTATTGCTCAGCTGTTACTCAGTCAGCGGTTCGTTACTAGTCGGCTAGTATCTAGTATGTGCGCATGCTTAGCGGTCTAGCAGGTATTGCTCGCGATTGGACGTGCGTGAAGTGTTGATTCTGGAATAGTTTGTTGTGTCTGTAAAGATATCCATAATCCTTACCTTGGCGTCCCAATTATCTTTTTTGCCAAAAATTTTTCAGTTGATATGATCTGATTTCAAAGGAGGTTTGTGTGCTGGAAAAGTGTTTTTATTGGAGTGACAAGCGCTCTGAACTGTGTTGTGTCACACCTTTCAGTGTTTACTCAGGTATTACTCAACAAGCCAGAAGAGCTTGGCGGGTTCTATTCGCAGTGGAAGTATCGCATGGTTGAGTGATTCAGTTTAGAAGCAAGTGCTTGGTCAGAGAATTTGCATACAAATTGGTGGCTGGCAAATCAATTGAATACGCGGACGCCGGATGATCTTCATCTCCACGAAGGGTGAGTGTCGGTGTCAGTTAGGGTTTTGAAAATCAAATGTTTTGATTCAGAAACTCTTGAAATATATGAAGAAATAAAGTAAATTGGAAAAAGAACTTGACCAGTAGTGAGGAGCGATAATTTCCAGGGAAAAGATTCTGAATGAATCTATTTCTGTTACCTCCGTTACGAATTATAGAGTGCACCTAGCATGGTCCTCTATTGGTCAGTGACCTGTGTCATAACTTTTGGTGGGTTCGTGCGAGTTAGACTTACGAGGCGGTAATATTATGATAGAAAGACATTCTTACAAGATCTGTGTACCATGTTTCCTGCCATAATCTAAGGAGCTTCTCACTAGGGTCGGTCTTTCTTCGCATTTCACCTTCATTAGGCCGTGTATTGGTTCCGCTTTTCATTAGCAGGGACAGCGATGTCTAGCAGGAGTTTTCGTTAGGAGCACTTTATTGAAAGAAATATGACAATATGTCTTTTAGGCACATTTATACTTTCCCCTTTTTTCATATATTATAATTTTTGTTATTTTCGCAAGCCCTGACTTATCTTAACCCATATGGGTAGGCTCTAGCTTAGTAAGTTTTCTGTTGCTGGTGATAGTTTGCAACTAGGTACAAAGATAGTTTCGGGTTGGTTTGAGGTTGTTCCCAAAGTTCTCAGTAGGACAATTGCTATCCCTCGCCTTCGTATAGTCTTAAAGGTTTCTTTTTAAGGTTTTGTGTAAACCCAAAACAGAATTGAGTCGATGTCTGCCTGTCCGTCTGTCTGTATTTTTTTTTGAGGAGGTGGTAATCTTCAAAAGACACTGGTCTGGACACACTAATGTGTGGGATTTTTACCCACTGAAACCACCCGCAACTCCCTCCCTGCCCCACGGAACCACCATCAGGTATTACATCACGGGGCGGAGTCAGCTCATTCTCATTCTTCTATACGCGACGTACGTGATGCGATCATGGAGTTGACCGCATCCCAGTTCTCTTGCTGTGCTACCATTTTTGACACCAAATTTTTTGGTACCAGCACCCTTCCTAGAGTCTCCTCTAGATTCTTCCTTTCTTCCACAAATCTCGGATAATGAAAGAATACATGCTCTGGATCCTCAGGGACTCCATCTCAATTTGGACAATCGGGTGAGGTCTTCAATTCAAACCTGTACAGGTATTGGCGATATCCTCCGTGCCCCGTGAGAAACTGGGTGAGATTGAGAGTGTCGTCTCTCCAACCACTCCTTGATGGTAGGAATGAGCTTGTGAGCCCACCGACCCTTTCCCCAGCATTCCCACCGCCATTTATTTACGGATCTCTCCCTCTCAGTCTTCTCCGTCTGCGATGAGGGAGAGATTGGCTTTGCATTGTTCGCCATCTCATCTGGGAAGATGTCAATCGGCATTATTCCAGAGATAACGAATGTTGCATCATCTGAGACAGTCCTGAAGGTACAGCATACCCTCATGGCTGTCCTCTCCGCAGATTGCACTCAGTTTGTTAGTGTTAACTGACATCCGCAACGCCTCCTTCTAAACTGTGGTCGCATAGAGCATGATTGTGGCCCTCCCACGTTCGGCATCATCCTTGGCAGGGCCATACTAGCAGTGGATAATTTGTCGGAAACATACTGCACGTGTTGCTTATAGTTGAGCTTCCTATCTATCACCACCCCCAAGTATTTGATGTTCGGCTTGGAAGTGACGTAATTTCTCTTCCTTTGCTTAGTAATGAGGACCGCTTCTGTTTTATCCTCCGCAAGTGTCAGACCAGAGATCGCTAGCCAACTGATTGTCTGAGTAACTCAGCGTCTTCAAGATCCTTTGCGACTCTGTCTGTCTGTAATACCCGATTTATTCGGGGAAAGCTAGGCCGATTGTCACGAAAATTGGTAAAAGCGTGTGATCTGTTGTTCCCTTTACATGTAGCAATTGGCACCATTTTGTGTTGAATTTCAGGGGGGGGGGGGGGGGGCTCTCATACATGTGAATGGAAGGTGGATATTTTTTTCATAAGATGTGGCCATGGCCAAATGGAAGGGCTCAATTAGTACTTTTCGAACCTGGTTCCATATTTGATATCGGGTGGAACATAGGGGAGTGAGGGCTCAAAATATGACTATCAAAAAGTGTAATAGGTCTCGTTCTCAGAACCTATCCAACCGAAAAAATCTCTACAAAATTTGGCATGCACCATGACGATATACTCGTAGTTTCCCCCTTTTTAACTTTTCGTGAATTCACATTTCATCCCAGAACTTGGTCGCAACTTTCAGAAGGTGCAGATTCCGTACTATTTTGTGGTAATACAATTTAGTTCTTGAAATACTCTGGGGAACCTTCTTGAAAAGTTTGGTTTGTAAGTATTTAAGCGTGATCGGAGTTTCGATATATGTTCTTCTACAGAAAACCCTTTGGACTTGGTTGATTCTAATTTTGTTTGGGTTGTTTTTCCAATACAGCAACATCAAATAAACAGCCGCCTTGTTGTCGTTTCTTTGCTTCACGATTCGGTGTCTAGGGGCTTAGCTTTTTTTCGGCTCGTCTTGATGGAATGCGCAATTTTTCGCGGCTGAAGTCGAGAGGATCTTAATTCACTACCTATAATAATAACATTGTCAAGGGAATCCGCATTGCCTCCTAGAAGAACTATTGTGTATACCTATAAATGATAGTATGTCATATAAGCCTATAACCAATAGGAACTTTAATATGTTTCCTACTTCGAACTGATATCTGGTATTAAGTATTCTCCCAGGTGCCTCGACCTACTGTCTATTACTTTGTCCCAGAACCTTTTGCTCACAAAATCTGCAGATAGTGTTTGTAGATATATTTAGCTTCCCAGACTGATAATTTAGCCTGCAGTGAATATTCCCACCATGATCGTAAGGCTCTTCTTGGTAAAGTTTAAACAATCTTTCGGGCGGTCGGATTCGTATCCCTCCATGGGCACCCTGGACTACTCCATTCCTGGTAAGTTCACCCAGTACAACTTCTTCAGCCGTTCCTTTTCATTTTTCAGTGTCTTAGCCATGAACCTATTTCCGACCCCACAGAAAGTTCTGCTCCGTATTTCGGCATCCCGGTTCTTTTAATGGCTAACAGGCAAACCAGTGTTTCAAGTTTGTGTAAATTCCTGCTTGTTGTCTTGAGTTCAGTTCTGTTTGCCGAGATTACACTCTCCCCGTCTTGATAGTTATTGGCCTCACTATTGCAATTTATATCCAAACTAGTATCTTCGTGGTGCATCCCTAGGTTTTCTGATCATAGCCCTCGCAGCTTTCCGTCTAGTGTGATTTTCAAATATATGATATCTGTATGGGATTACGTATTAGAACGTCAGTTCCTCCGGTTGGGAAGGATCCCAGGAAATGAGCTCCGAGAAGCAGATGTAGTGTGTCCTCCTTATTCTCGCTAAATGTCCCATCTTCCTTCTTCGGACATGTGGAAGGTATTACCCTGTCTTCGGCTATAAGTTTGTATACCCTGGATAGCTTCTGTAGTTCCTTCCACATAATTCCCTGTAGCTGTTTCGTTTTGGTACCCTGATCATGCTAGACGTCGGCAGTGCATTTTTGTACCTTTGCCAGGCCCCGGGTTTGTTTCGCCCAGTCCACGAGTTTTCGAACTTTCGTTCTTATGGGGGCTAGGTTCCTATTTCTCCAGGAAAAGTCCCTCGATGACTTGACTGCCTTAGCCGGACGAAGCGTCAATGACGACTTTGTTGAAGTTTGCCGCCACTGTTTCCAGCTCTATTTCGGTCCTGATGTCACCACCAGTGAATGAGCCATGTTTTCACGCAGGTCCCTTGTATAGGAGTCCCAGTCTGTTCTCCTTGGATTCCTTCTTATTTTGTCTTCTTCGGAGTTGCCCCAATGCCGTGTTTGATTATTCTGTGATCTGACATAGACGGCCCATCCGGCACCCTCCGTTTCTTGACCAAACCGTCCATCATAGTGTTCCCTAGAGTTACGGCTAATACCTCATGCCTGGTGCTAGTCACGAATGTTTGTGTGTTTCTCTGTGCACGTGCACAGGAATGCTACTAAAATTGTAATTGATGAGCTGGTTACGGCGTTTAATTGCTTTCAAGGATCAGCCGTCTACCCGGACCGGGAGAAGTTTGCCTTCCTCCTTACTTCTAATAACTCTTCATAATCGCGTGAGGAGATCCATGTTTTGAGTGATGGGAAGCCGTGAATATTTGCTCCGGAAACAATTTCGACCGTATGACCAGTCGAATGCTCTTCACCGCATTAGCATAGCTAACAGCGGCCTTCCGGCTCTTATCTACACCTCTGAACTACTCGGGAATTCCTCCCTATCGTGCTTGTGTTGGGGATTCTTGAGGCATTCCTCTTTTGTTGGTAAATTTCCGGTATTCTATGCTCTCCTGGCTCTGATTTTGAAGTCTTGAATTAGTCCTGAGACTTCTAAAGAACCTCCTCTGATTTCAGTCTTCCCTTTAGATAGTGCAAATACCATTTAGCCCCTGCGTCCGCCACCGAGGTCTGTCTTCTTCTTGATGTCTGATATGGTAACCACAGATATATTTTTGCAAGTCGCTAGTTTTTGAGCAGAGATCTTTGTTGGTTGCGATATTCGAAGCAGGCTAATGTTGACCTTAGGTCCCCTGTTTCTCCCTTCTTGAGTTCGAATGTTTTTTAATTGTGTACTCATTGGGTTCATACGGGTATGGGGGTTAACAGGCATGCCGTACAGTACTCCTCCGATAAGGTAAGCTTACTCACTATGGTGGCCAGGTATGAGGGATAAGAGGTATGCCGAGCAGTAATCCCCCGGTAAGGTAAAGCTTACTCACTATGGTGGGTATCAGTGAGGCTCAGTCAGCTACCGCCCATTGCAATTTAACTAATGGGCACGGTTTGCATGACCGCCCGGATTGG
This sequence comes from Hermetia illucens, assembly GCF_905115235.1. Taxonomy (NCBI): domain Eukaryota; kingdom Metazoa; phylum Arthropoda; class Insecta; order Diptera; family Stratiomyidae; genus Hermetia; species Hermetia illucens. Next base: position 42,653,185 of record NC_051852.1, read on the forward strand.
GTTGGTGTAGTCCATCCCCATTATCGAAATATAAGTAAGCTATCGGAAATTAATGTACTCAATCAGTTATGATGGTCGAAGACTGCCATCATCATCTTTTGACTGAGAGTGAAGAAATAGATTCAACACGGTACCGTAGATCAGTTTGTTCTATCCTCTCAGGGTGGTGCGCAGAGCTTGGAGCATGGCAGGTAGGTGTCGTTTTCACAGCGGATAGTTCAATTTGGTTCTTCTCACGAGTCTGGAGTCCTTTTTTATTATCCGTTAACATTTCCGCCTAGCCGCTTGATATTTCCCTAAAAAAAACAACCTGGTTTTAGCATTGATGAACCAATCCGTAGTCTCAATCTTTAGGACCTTCCTTGTGCTCAAAAAATTGTCTCTGTAACTTATGTAACTGTACGTATTTCTGTCTCTGTACCACGTAAAACTCCTTTATTAATCTGAATACGCATCGAGTTTCCAACGGTGGCTTTTTACTAAAAGAAAGTAATTTAGCACTTACAAGTTTAACCTTTTCTCATAAGAGCTGCGCCACATCCGATTCAGGTGGGGTGTGGTATATACTATATTCGATGCTTCATAGTCTAACTAAATAGGAAGGATTTTTTGCTTTAGCAATAGTTATCGTAATATAAAGGTAAAGATAAAGGCTATACTTTCTTTGAGTTAGTTGGGATATTCATTTAATATTTGAAACAATTTAATATTTTTTTTATGTGGACCGATTGAGATTTTCATTCGCTTCTTCCTAGATTTTGTTAAAATCCACGTTAATCCTCTTTCTTACTAATTTAATGGATTATTTTAGATAAGGGTCAATTGCTTTCATTACTCTAATGGGATTAACACCTGAAGCGAAGATAAGAGTGTCATTGAAATATTGGATAAGTTCTGAGTCAGGTTGATAAATGGCTACATCAACTGCGAATGATTGTATAGTATGAATTCTGGGAATATATATATATCATCAGTAGCTGATGAAGGGGGTAAGTCGCTCCCGGAATATATATTTACGTTTAAAACCAAAAATTGTAGTTTGGAAGAAGCTACCCCTGGTCTATTAATTTTAGGTTGGACTACAAGTAGCAGATGAAAATTTAATCTCTTAGAAAAGATTACCGGGGATTGCATTAAATTGGAGGTCACACCAGTTGATGAAAACGGTGCTAATTGCACGAAGGTTTCGATGGTTTCAACAAAGAGATAAATCATGAAAAGGGGGTGATTATTAAGCTGTTTGGGGCAATAGAGTCTCCGACCTAGGATTCGTTAGATTCTGGGTGGGTTTTACCTGTAGATAGAAGGGATCAGTCAAGGTTGACGTTTTATTTATATTGTTTTAAATGGTTCCATTGTTCATAGTCAAGCAATTAGTTTGAAAGAGCCCTCACTAATCATTTAATGCCAGTTCCTTTGAAAAATTTGTTTGAGCCAAATTTACCTAGATTTTTAAGTGGATCAGGATATCTTGTTGATTGGCTCATGCATGATGTTGGCAGTTTAGATAAGCTTTCCACATTACAACAGTGCAGTTTCGCTTGCTCCCAAAATAATAAGCCGGTAACGCTCAAATTTATATTCATGTTTGAGAAAACGAACATTTTGGGGTCCGTGAATTGGCATTATTACTAAGTCTTGTTAGTGTATAATAGGAGAAGCATTCGTTTACTAAAGGAATGTCTTTATCCTTTCTTGACTAGTAATGTGGTACCTCGACCAACTTGAGCGTCGTGACTGCTGTTCTTTGTTGGTTTATGTGCTGCTTTTCTCTCCATGGGTGTCATTATATTTTCAAAGGAGTGGCTCACCTCTTTTTTGGTACCAGTTTGACGGGGGATGCAGATTACCGGCCTTCTTTTTGCAAACTGAATCGATATGGTTAGCTTTTCTGTCAAGCCCTTTATTCGATTTGTTACAGTTTTAAGCAGGTTTTTACTTGTTGAGATGCTTGTTCTTCTTTCTCACGAAATTCGTCATGGATTTGATAAGAAGATGCGGGTGGAAGTGCTGCATCTATTTTCCAATCGATCAACTTTTTGCGGAGTTGTTTTGTTAGAAGAAAATGGCCATGAATTGTCGTCACGATGAATACCAGAGTTGACTAAATCATTCTAAATACTTCATTGGATCATTTTTGCTTTAGAATTTTCTAAGATGAGCACACTTTCAGGTTTTACTTGTCGACTTGGATTATTTTCGTTTCTTTTAAGCCTGGTTTTTTCGTGAGGGGGAAACTGAAACTGACACCAATAGGGTTTGTCCATAAGGTAACACAACTTGTTTGAAGATGAAGTTATGAAAAAGTGGTATATAAATGGGAGCAACTTGTCGTCGAAACAGTGCTGGATGTTTCTGGTTTTTCTTCGAAAAGGGTATGGCACCTAGTTAGTTTGTATTTCCAGGACTTATTATGCAGATGTTCTCGAAAGATCGTTGAAAAGCGATCGTTGGTGACGTGAACCTTCTTGTAGCCTGTCGCCTTAATGCCCCATATAAAGTTGAACTTGTCACTATTGGCTTCCTTTTCTCTGAAGCCCATTAATTCGGGCACTTTTACTGTCTTCACTATCAGCAACAGTAATGGTTGTCTCAGCAGGAGCAGAAATTTAGTGCAACCATTATTGATGCAGTTATTGCTGGTATAGCCATTTCTGTTCATATTGCAATTGCTGATTTTACTTTTTGCTGGAGGGTTTCGTGTACTTTCCTCAGCTACAGCTTTCATATGAGTTTCTTTCCCGAAGGGCGTTGCAATTCAGGTGTCACCCCATAGTCTCCAACTCCGGATTTTCATAAAAATGCCTTGCAGTCAACCTGATATTTTCTTGTGTCTTTGTTTTCGCTTTTTTCCTGTCGATTGCCGGCCTCAGTTGGTCCCAGCTGATCGGTTAACAATCTTAAGGTTTCTAAGGCATGTTATCAATGAATATGGTTACTTCCCTCTTCGTGTTTGACGTTCGATACTTATCTTCCTAATAGTAAGTTGCTGCTCTAGTGGTGAAATGTCGGATGCTTAGGTTTGGGTCGAAAATGGTTATTCCTTGTTGGGGATCCTCTTAAGTTAGTCTAGAAGAAAAGAACTGATATTGGTATTGAAATTGAGTTTATAGTAACTGCAGGCTCATGGGTCTGGAAAGGACTCATCTGAAATAGCTCAAAAGCATCACCGAAGGTTGTCAGGTACCATGTGAACTAGCATAGCCCTTAAAGGGCCTATTTGGCAATAGAAATCTTTTACTTTCCAATTTCCATTAAATCACTGCACCATTGCCGGTTTTTCACAATCATTTTATGTTTCGGTAATATTTTACGTATTGATATAGCGGCAATCTAAGTCCATCCATTGCTTTTTCTTTTCCGTTGAGGTCATTACTCGCAACCTTATTTGAAATCTTGAAACAAATGAGCATTCCTTTTTCAGCATATTTTCTAATAATGGTTTCTATGGTTCTCTACAGATTAGGGGTCACTAGATTGGTATGCTCTGCTGAACGCAGCAAATACATACAACAGGCTGCTTCCATTCATTGAGCTAGCGGCTGGTCGCTCGGAACGATGCCATGGGTTTCTGCAAACCCATTCTATACTCGGTGCGATAGCAATGGTCATGGGTTGGCTCGCATGGCATTGGCTGTTGGTAATTGAGGCTCCTAGCTGGCGCCAGATGTCAGATTACCTTTAAATCAGCCCTGATTACTTAGCTCGGTTAATCGAGAGTTGCTTCTCGACGAAGATTTTCTGACAGACGACAACCTGGCGGTAGTGTTGCTCTGAGGATGTAGAACTTTGTGGAAGTAAAATCATTTATTATATAAAATCAGGGCTACGAATGGTTACTCATCGTGGCGCTACAGCCTGATGTCCCCCCCTGGCCGCTTGGATCATTGTTCTCCAATTATTTCGGTCACGTAACCGCGTCCTCCAATCCTGAAAGCCCAGTAGTTGCTCGGCATCCGTATATACTGTGCTTTCCCGCCGTGCTCCGTTCATAACCTTTTTAGACATGCCTTGCCCACTGAAGGCGTTGTAATAACGAATTTCGAAACTTCTAGCTCATCGTACAGTTCATAAAACTCATGGTTGTATCGGATGCGCCATCCATCACGGTCGCGAAGTTTTCCGAAAATTCGCTGAAGCATTTTCCTTTTGAAGGTGTTTAGCAAATTTTCGGTGGCCTGGGTTAGGGTCCAGGTTTCGCACCCATAGCGTAGCACTGGTCGTATTATGGTTTTATATACGCGGAGCTTCGTGTTTCTGTGCACATACTTCGATTTCATTATGGGAAGGACCGAGAAGAAAGTCTTATTCGCTAGCTGTATCCGTCGCTTGACCTCGTCAGTCTCATTGGTGTCCTTTGACATGCTTTTACCCAGATATATAAAGCTGTCTACGAATTCGATGTTGAGGTCCCCTACGTTGATCTTTGAATGAGCTGGCGTCTTAATTCTTGATTACATCGTTATTTTCGTTTTTGCCTAATTGATGCGTAGTCGAACTTCTTTCGCAGCAGGGCCAAGAGTGTGAAGAAGCTCCACTGCGTCGGTCAGTTTTCGAGACATGGTATTGATGTCATCTACGTACGGTAACAATTGTGTTGACATAATGAGTAGCGTCCCGCTGGTGCTGGTATCCATTGCGCCAGTCCGTCGCCCTGCTTCAAACCAGTATGTGTTTCAAAAGGATCAGTAGACCTGTTATGGATTATGGATGCGAAATGGAGCTGGTCAGTCATACTAGTATATCAAATTGCAACATTATGTTGTATAGTACTCTACGCTCTATATTGTCGTGGTTGAAGCCGATAAAAATTTGGTGCACGCCAATTTTATATTCCCAGCAGTTTTGCAGGATTAGTTTCACGGTAAAAAGCTGGTCGGTTATGGAGCGACCCGGCCTAAAACCGCCTTGGTACCCGCCAATGAGTCATTCGACATATGGTCTTATTCTATCCAGAATTTTCGTCAGTAATTTATAGGACGGACAGACTAGTGAAATGTCTCTGTAGTTTTTGCAATGCAATCTCTCTCTCTCCCTCTTTGTGGATGGGACAGACGATGCTCCCACGGAAGTCGTCTGGGATCTACTCGTCCTCCCAGATTCGCAGCAGTAGGTAGAGTGTCGCATTTAGTAGACCCGCTCCACCGGATTTTAACAGCTTCGCTGGAATCTCATCCGCGCCCGGCGCTTTGTTTGATTTCAGTGACCACGCGGCGTAATCAACTTTTTCTGCTGTCGGAGGATGTATAGTGAGGCCAGGATCACCAATACCGCCATCGTTTTGAGCTACTTATATGGGGGCGCCAGTTGTCGGATTCAGTAGCTCTTCAAAATAGGACGCCCAGCGTTTGTTGATACTGTCGGAATTGGTGATGATGTTTCCATCTTTGTCCTTGCAGGGGCTAGACTTGGGTTCCGTTCTTAATTGTATTCACTAGTTTATATGCTTCTCTGGTGTTTTTATTAGCTAGGTTTTCAATAATTTTCAGTAACTGCTCGTCAAAATATTTCCGTTTCTTACGTCTAATTATTCTATTCGAAATTCGCTCTGGTTGCTTGTTGGATATATTGTCTGTAGGCCTCCTTCTATGCATGAGTGATATTCTGCATTCATCGTCAAACCAGTCATTTGCGGTCGCCGGGAAATGTATCCCACGACCTTCTCTGCGACTTTCTTGATGGTGCCTTTAAGTCCTTCCCAGAACCCATTTACTTCTGTGTTGCTAATGTCGTGTAGGATAGATGATAGTTTTTCCTCCAGGGCGGCTGTGTATGCCTGCGCCCTAGCATCGCGTGGCTTATCAGTCGCGAAGATTTTTGTGGACTGGGGAGATTCTGCACCAATATGTTGCCTTCACCAAGTGATAGTCTCAATCGCAGTTTGCTTGTCGATAGGATTGTGCATCCACAATACACTGGACGCCCATGTTTTAGCAATGAGGACGTGGTCAATATGGCTGACGGTATATATGTCTGGTAATTTTCACGTCTGTTGGTGAATGCACTGGTGTGGGGAGCATATGGAGCTTACGATAAGATTTCTACTGCTGGCGAAGTTAATTAATCGTTGACCGTTATGATTGCATTTCTCAGTCTGTATCCTCCAGTGGTTCCCCGATGCCTGCTTTCGAATGGTTAGTACCAACCACAGAAACTGCAACACTTGATGATCAGGAGGTCGTTTCAAAATCGATTAGTAGATAGGTGAGTTGAGCTTCGAAGAGCATTTGAAACTTTAGCAAGGGTGATGTCGTGATGTCGGCTGCTTATCGCAGAGGTGGGTTTATCCAACCCACCATATGCAGTTTCTATCTGGGCGGAAATATTAGATAACATTGTGAACCAGAAGAGGCTGAGTTCAACATACCGGCCAATCGCGGGAATGATCCCCTTGGATTTTCCAGTGAATGAGGAGAACAATCTCTATAACCGACCTTACACGATTAGAATTTTATCAGTTTACCATGAGTCAATCCATCAAAAATGGACTGTTGAAATGACTGATGGACTGACATGTTCAATATAAACAAGACGACAAAAAATCATCTTTGTTGCATGTATGGAAAGATCCTAACCATTCGGAAGTTATGTTTCGATTAACAAAACACTGACAACTGCATTACTGTCAACTTATTATCAGTCCAGCCAGACTGAAAGATTTTATTTAAAAATTTAAATTTTCATCAGTCCATCAGTCATTGCTATAAAAATCTCCTAGACGATCAGTGCACCATAATTTTGCCATTCGGACTGAAACCAGACTGATGAAATACTGAGCGTTTAAGGTCAGCCTATCAGAGAAGGATGGTAGATTCCTCCATCTATCTCTCCACGGTGGGATAATTCTGAAAAGGACCACTGGGCTCATACATTTTTCCCTTGCATTGAGAGCCGGAGCGAGCGAAGACACGGAGAATTGAGTTATCACCAGACAGTTCTTTCCCGGACACGGTGGCAATAGAAAATATTTGCATTTTTTCAGATTGGACGAATTTTCCGGCTGTATTAAATGCGGCTCTACATTCGATGACACGGAGAGATTTTCGGGTGATGGAAGGAGATTGAGCGGAGCCATAATATCATGGAGGCGATGCTGAGAGGCTTTTCTCACCGAACTGTTGCTTTTGTGCTCGATTGGCTTTTCCAAAGTTTGGATCAGGGTGATAAGGGTTTAGAGATGAGCTGCTGACAGCGATCTTAAGAAACACCAGTTTTGGTGACTGGAAATGCCTTTTGCCTTAAGCTTGTGCTATGTCATATAACAGCTTCTAGCAGCTTCTGGACTTGTGACGGGATATCCAAGAATACCTGAGGGAAATCAAAACAAAACCAAAACCAAGAAGCCTCCCGCTCTTCAAGAGTTTAGCCTGTTGCATTATTAATTATCGTGCAGACACTGGTCACCACACTATAGGGCCATCTCAAACAGCTCTGCAAACTTTTTTGTCTTGTCTGCGCAGGCAGAAATTTTTCGTGGCATTTGCTGGCTTCGTTTCTTCGTCGTACTTCATATATCTTATAGGGTCATTTGCTTTACTCATTAGCCCTAGCGACACCTAGTGTCAAGTATGCAATCTTTCTGGACTATTGCCTTCTAATTGGAAACTTGCAGTTTGTCTTTCGGTTTGTATAGCTTCATCATTTCAAAAAATCCCCGGAACTTCTTGTCATGTGGCCATCTCATCATCAACAGCGCAACAACCGGTTTACAGTCTAGGCCTGCCTTAATAAGGAACTCCATACATCACGGTTTTGGGCTGAGGTCCACTAATTCGATATACTGTCTGGCGTCCTGGCCTACGTCATCGCTCCATCTTAGGCATTGTCTGCAACGTCTTTTTTACCAAGCCCTTATAGGCTTTCCGGGCTAGATCATCCTTATTCATACGGATTAGTAACCAGCCCACCGTAACCTATTGAGCCGGATTTTATAACCAGATGGTTATGGTATCGCTTATTGATTTCGTCGTTATGTAGGCTACGGAATCGTTCAACCTTATGTAGGGGGTCAACAATTCTTCAGGGGATTCTTCTCCTTAACTCGACTTGCTAAGAACCCAAGTTTCGGAGGAATACATGAGAACTGCAGGATTATTGTCTTATACAGTAAGAGATTTGACCCTATGGTGAGACATTTCGAGTGAAATGGTTTTTGTAAACTCTGTTGTCAGCTAATAACCGTACGCGGATTTCATTGTCATAGCTGTTATTAGTTGTGATTTTCGATTCTAGACAGGAGGAATTTTCAACGGTCTAAAAGTTGATTGGTTGGTTTTTGGAGCTGACGTTGCCACCACATATTTCGTCTTGCGTTCATTAATGTGTAGCCCAAGATCTCGCGCTGCCTGCTCGATCTGGATGAAGTAAGTTTGCACATCTCGGGTCGTTCTTCCCATGATGTCGATATCGTCAGCATAGGTTAGTACGGGGTGGACTTGAAGAGGATGGCGCTTCTCTCACATTTACCTCAGCATCACGGATCACTTTTTCCAGGGCCAGGCTAAAGAGGATGCATGATTGGGCACCTTCTTGTCTTAGATCGTTGTTGATGTTGAATAGTCTCGATCCTGTCGCTTTTATCTGGCCTCACACATTGGTCAGGGTCAGTCTAGTTAGTCTGGAACATCACTGATGATACAGTCAGATTCGCTTCTCCCAGGCCAGATTGTCCTCATCACTTGTAGCTGAGCGGGAGCGGCCTTTTATCTGGAAAGAACTTTTCCTTTCCTCGAACTTTCTCTCATTGGTTGAAGTGCAAAAATATGGATGTACCATGCTAGTTATGGGTTTTATGGGTTTTTCTGAGCTCATTTGCTTTCAGCTAATTTCATGCTAGAAGGACTGCGAAGACCATTATTTTGCAAAATATTATAATTAGCAGTGCTTAAACTCTGCGTTTATTCTTTAGTATTATAGTACTCAGAGATAGACTGCTGAAGGTCTATACCACAAAATTTAACTAACCGTGTCTTTTTATTCGTTTTTTTTGCAGATACACTTCTTAAATGAGGATATTCAACATAATTTATATCTTCTAAGTGGATCATCGTATCGCGGAGATGGCGCAATTTAAAGATAACTCATGGGTAAGTCAGTTAAGAAAGTTATAACGTTTCTGCAATACGGATACATATCTATCTAGGCATCTTGCTAAATAGTTCTTCTGGCAGATAAATCTGTTAATCTGCAGGTCTGTCTTTTTATTTATTGTGCTCCATCGACGCCATTGATTGCTCTGGTCATACTCAAGCACTTATAAACAATATCTAGATCTAAACGACAGGAAAGTAGAAAGATTTTTCTCTCATGCCGTTTCTTTGGTTTTTATTCAATTGTCCATCAACGGCGACATAATTTAGTTGAAGAGATTGTCGGGGATTGGAATATGTGGCTAAGTTGGAACTCGGGGTTTTTTCTCACTTTTGTAATTGGCTGGGACAACGGTCCGGTCGCGTTAGTCTGGTTGCGACGATTGCGATTATTGCAATAATAGTGAAATTTATGTTGGTTGGATGATTACGATAATGATGCGCGATAGTTGCGTTCACGTAGCGAGAAAAGAGAGATACTCTCGTTTTGATAGTGCTGGCTTCATGGTTGATTTTGAATGTACTCATCCTACTTTGCTCAGCTGCCATGAACGTAATAATATCAATAATAATCGTAATAGTACGAGTGGTAACATCAATTATAATGGTGATGTAGGCTGCACTGTTTTCTGTTATTGGAGAGCTTGGCTATTGTTATTAGATTCGGATTTTGGTGGACGAAATGAGAGACGCCAGGCAGACTCTCCAACATGAATGACCTTTTTTTTCAATTTTCTGGTCAGCGACTGGTACTCGATGTGTTAAGTGGATGCTGTGCATCTAACGTGTGGTCGAATATTAGATGTAAGGTTGTATAAAATCGGCTACGCTAATTTATAGCAAGTAGGGTACAGAATAATTTTGTAAGCTTGAAATTGAAAATCGCTTAGTGCCACATTTTGCTTGTTACGTTAAAAGTGTGATAATTTAGTTGAACCAGAAATCCAGGTCAAATATTGCATTATATTTGCAGTGCTACAAATTATTTTAGGTTCGATCTCAATTGTCTTCTATGTTGCTAACATATTTGCGATCTACACTTAGAAGTTTTGCCAATTGTGGTAGTTTTGATGATCGAATCACGGTATCGTAATGGATATGTGTCTCAGTTGCACAGCGTTATGCGCTATGATAATGCAACTGACGCAGAGTTTAACTGAGCAAAAGTTATAACATTAACAAAAAACGCTGTATGGATGTCTTATGGTCTACAAACTAGTGAACAGCAGATATAAAATGCCAGAATGGTAGCATCTGGCCGCGTACCATATACAGACGGTGAGTTTTCCCAGGGAACATCTCATGTCTCAGAATAAATATCCTACAGAGTCTCTCTCTTTTGATACATCATAGAACTGAGGGACTATTGTCATGTTTCCATTATAATTTTGAACTAAGAATTGCATCTGGATATTAAAACGAGGATATGAGGTCTTGCTGAAGGCAAAAGGATCACTACCATCTGAACTGTTTGAGATGAGTTCCAACACTGTCTTGTTAGAATCTATGGAAACCCGGTTACATTGACAACAAGGATCTTTTATTATCTCGTGGTCTGGGGCACGTTTTGGAGATAAGATATAAGATTAAATATTTTTAAGGATCACGAAACATTCTTATAAGCACGTCGAATGTATGTAGAGGTAGACATAAGTGGGCATTAGTTTTTGGTATGACTTACGTTGCTGGTAATGGTCTTAGAATTTGGGTGGCTGAACTAAGCTCAAAAATTTATGTAATACAAATTACTGCGAGCACATTATGCATAAAGTTCACTGTCGTGAAAGTTTAGGCGGTGACATTGTTTGGTTTGCCTGGAAATCGGAGAATGTCGCAAAAAGTAATGTTTTTCGTTTTCTCCAGTATTCTTACAGTTTAGTTCTCAGTTTTATCAATATTTTTATCACGCACTATCATCATCATCATCAACGGCGCAATAACCGGTATCCGGTCTAGGCCTGCCTTAATAAGGAACTCCGAAAAGCTGTCTGGCGTCCTGACCTACGCCATCGTTCCATCTCAGGCAGGGTCTGCCTCGTCTACCATAGATATTGCTCTTATAGACTTTCCGAGTGACCCGCCCACTGCAACTTTTTGAGCCGGATTTTATCCACAACCGGACGGTCATGGTATCGCTCATAGATTTCATCGTTCTTCGGAGGATTCTTCTCTGGAACGCGGCCGAAAGTTCGCAGTTTTTTTTTGGTAAGAATCCAAGTCTCCGAGGAATACATAAGGACTGGCAAGATCATAGTCTTGTATAGTAAGAACTTTGACCATATGGTGAACGTTTCGAGCGGAACAGTTTCTGCAAGCTGAAATAGGCTCTGTTGGCTGCCAACAACGGTGCACAGATTGCATCGTCGCACAATGGGGCCTTTTCTTCGTAAATAGCGCTCAAAACCTCAACTTTAATTTTGCGTTATTTTGACTTTATTATATGACTAAAACAATGTAAACATTTCGGCAAACCATCAGGTAAACAGGCTTAGTCCCAATTGTTTACTTTTATCATTTTTAGTCCTTGTCATTTCCCGTTGGTATTAGACTTCATTATTACATATATTCGAAGTGGCAAAAGCAAATATACGTCAGTTTCTTATCTTTCGCAAGTTCTGCTTCAAATTACTAGGGCGAGTTCTAGTAATGGTATGTAATACATTAAAATGCAAAAAAACAAATTTTAGTGGCGAAATTAGGAAGAAATTTGCATTCAAATCTGACCAGTCACTTTTATTTTTTAATATGAATATATCAATTTCGCGCAAGGGGATTTCAAATCCGCCTATGTAATGTTACAATAGAAGGTCCAAATAAATTGAATATGAAGGAAAAAGGGAAATCCCCTTGCGCAAAATTGAAAAATTGAAAAAAATCACTTTAGTGTGAAAAGTTTGTGCAGCTTTTTGGCTCTATTCTAGACGATTCTTGCACTCAAATTTCCATCACAAGAAAGAAAATATGCGAAATATTTTTCCAAACTAAACAAATATCATTTGATAAAAAGTTTGAAGATGCTTGGAATTTCATTTGTCAAAAAGTACCATCGAAAGTTAATCGCCTGAATCCATGCCAAATAACTTTAAAAATTTTTAAAATGCAGTTAAAATTAAAGTGCATAAGTTGCAATAGACGTAAGGACCGATTTTTTCAAATAGAAAAGAGATGACTAGAAGGGTCCTGCGTATTTCAAATCAACCGACATTGAAGAGATGGTTGCGGTCGGCCACTATTAGATTTCCAAACAAGTAGCGAGCAGACGAAACGTAGGAAAACAGCACCTTTGCGTGTTGGAAATCACCCGGATGTTCTAGCTTATGCTATACAAATCCAATTGGGGGCGAGCGGTAGAAAATTTGAAGCAGACGTGGTGAAGAAAGTAACCGAAATACTAGGGTTTGCTCAAAAACATATAAAAGATAAATATCTCCAAAAGTCAACATATTTGCTAGTAACTGATGTCCTGTCTATGATAATTGACGCTGAATTCAAAAAGCAATATAACGTAATCCGAAGTTATGCCAAGCAATTATTCCTGCCTTAAAAATTTATCTAAAAAGTAAAATTAAAATGTTACCCAGAAAACATTTCATTAAAAGAAAGTGAAGCTGAGATACCATTACAATCAATTTTAGACCATACTGCCTGTCGGCTACTGTCAGCTCAAAAAGATGTTATTAGAAGTTTAGATCCATCGGATTCTCTAACCCTAATTTCAAAGTGGGTTTCGATGGTAATTCCATGCTATTTATGCGGTGCCGCGTCTAAAGATTTTAACAACTAACAACAAATATTATCTAGAATTGTTGATGATGGCTTCCCGTCATTTGGTATTTCAGTGTTATACTCATGGATAAGAATTTTTACTGCATGGATTTGAATTTTTACTGCAACTAGCATATAAATTACTGATTAAATCTTTGGTGAATCGCAACCGATATTGTTGAGAACAACAAAAAAAAATCGTCAAGAAAAATTTTGGAAAAAATGTTGCTAATAATTCATCAAATAACACCTGGGTGCGGTAGCAACAACAATGGGGATATAGCCAGGAAGTTTTTTCAAAATTTCAGAGAATCCGCAACTATTTCTGGAGTTGATAAAGAACTTATTAGACGACTTTAAATGATTCTACAAACAATTTCAAGTTGTTTCGATATAAATAAAGAAAACTTCAAAGTTTATTGTTTAGAAAACGCCAAATTATACATACGATTATATCCTTGGAAATACATAAGTCCGACTGTGCATAAGATTTTAATTCACCTCCCAGAAATTATTTTGCACGCATTGTTACCAATCGGACGACTTAGCGAGGAAGCACAAGAAGCCCGAAACAAAGATTTTAAGGCCTACAGGGAACATTTTAGCCGAAAGATTTGAAGGCTTCATAATATTACAGACACTTTCAATAGACTTTCAATTTCTTGTGATCCTTTAATTACTAACCTACGAAAACTACCAACTGTAAACAGAAAATCATTGGATAGGGATGTTTGTAATATGTTAACGGTGGACTTGGATAATTCAGCTTCAACGTCAGTACAAGACCTTCAAAGCACGGATTTTGATGATTCCGCCTAATCAGATTCAAAATTTATTACTGGCTCTAAAATGAATCAAGTGCAAATAAATATACATTCATATTTCTTCCTATTTTTTTTATTATAATCATTTTTTATTGAAATGATTCTTATCTTAATATTTTACCTTACTTACTGTACTTAACAACTGAACCAAGCTTTGAAAATATAAATGTTCTCGGGTTTTTGCGTTTTATATTAAATATAAATATATTATGCGAAATTATGCCTTTTTTTAGTTTATGAATGTTTTTATCCCATTATTTATTATTTATAATAAGATTCTAACACGAAAAAAATGGTTTTGAAGTTTTGAGCACGAGCGCCCTGTAAAGGCTCCAGTGTGGCGTCGTAGCTGTTATCGGTTGTGATTTTCCACCCTAGATAAGAGAAATTATCAACGGTCAGTCTTATCAATTTAGTCGCACGCAATTCACGCATTATCACACATTGAATAATTCATCCTAGGCTCCTCATTTCTGGATCCAGTGAAGCTCTCCACACACAAACGAGGGAAGTATTGTAGTCTACAATGCTTCCCTCGTTTTGTTTTAGGGTTGTGAGTAGACTTTTCATTAAGGAAAATAATTCACAAGGTTGTAGTAGGGCATCACCATGAATTTCAGTTATAATACAAGTGGTGTAAAAATTACTAGATACTGGAAACACGTTCTTGGGGACTGTAATGGAAATGGTGATGGTTTATGGTTTTCTGCAGTTTTCAACGCACCTTAATTGGTGGTGCACTGTTCGAAAGCAGAGCCTACCATTAGGCCAGTTGCGTGTCACCTGGTCAGTAGCGTACATCCTGTTAGATCGATTATATCACGATCAGCAGTAGATTCAGGAAGAGCCTTCTGGATGTTCGAAACAAGAGAGCGAACTTACGGTTGATCATATTTTTACGATGGTGCGGTCACGAAGGATAAGATATATTTCCTTAGCCACGATGATACATGGCATAAGGAGTCCAGCATCCTGTAAAGTTCCACCCCTTGTAAATGGAACGTACCTTCAGGCAAAAGCGAATGATCTCGACCGCTAATGCACTGAAACTGTGTTCCTACAGAGTGACTACTTCCACTCATTTGTGGGTTGGTTATCGTTAATATTCCGAAAACGGGAACCGATTTTTAGTAGGGCAATTGGAAGAATATTTTCGTACTTACTGTCATTGCTAAAGATTCTCAAAGTAAAATTATACTAAAACGCATCAAAGAACACCTCGAAAGCTGGATTTACACGAGGCAGACTGGTTCTTAGTATGGATTCTGCTGCACTGACCACATCAACATCCTTCGAATGTTTTGGAACAGTGTGCGGGGTCTAAATCTACCCATTACCTGCTATTTATCTATTTCGTGAGGCTTTCGACCGCGTGAACAGGGATGCCCTACTCAAAAGGGGCATTCTAGAGAGAATAGTATCAGAGCGTATCTTAGTGTGACTGATCATTGTGCTTTTCCTAACGACATTAATGATTAGAGCATTGAAAGCGTTGGTTTATTTTTCTATCTTTGTAGAGTTGTTTCTATTGATAGCCAGTTCGATTTTGCTTGATCCGCTGTCGGTGTTTTATCAAAAAAATATGGAAATGGTATCCGCCATCCAGTCACGACAACAAATCCCTCTGCCATCACTGAGATTTGAACCGCAACCTTTCGCTACGAGAGCCCAGCGCTCTAACGAATTGCTCCATCCGGACTCAGCACCTTATTTTTGTTTGTGAGGTTCACTTCTGAAGTAAAAAGTATGTTTTTGCCTATATACATGTCTCCTACTATCTTCTTTGTAGAATATAGGGTATCCGTCCTACCTTTCTTATTGTTAGTTTTGTGATAGTACATTTTCCTATAATACTTCACCATCTATCATTTAATACTAATTCTAATACAAAGGAAAAGCCTGAACCGACCAGGATACAAAATCAAAAGGTTACCAATTGATCAACTCAATCATCACATAGCCATAGTTATTTTAAATATTTTTACTTTGATTCATTCGCAGCCCATTCTGCGTCTTAAAAAAGCTATTGTCAAGGAAATACCCTCGCTACGAAGTTAAGGATTCCTTCTGAAATACCCAAAGCGAATCTTTATTTCTGATTACTTTATGGTTCATTTTATTAAATTTGCTCTCCCAAAATGCATTACAGTAAGACTCAAGTTGTATCTGACTAGGTGGTTTGCTTTAAGAGTATGAGAGAAGGGTACATTCTGAGAGAGAAGAGTGACCATTTTGTAATGGTTTTGAATCAAGGAAGGCTGGAGAACAACTGATTACCGAAATACAGTATTTGCTAAAATAAAAAAAATGTAACCGAAAAGAAAGATTCACTTGAAAAACGGGCTACTAAACTCACTCAAAAAATGGATAATTTGTTTTACCCAATGATGGTAGGCATAATGACTTAATCTCATATAAACTGGCTTTAATTTCAGGCATGTATTTAGTATAGAATCGTACTTAAACTGTCAAGGGAGAAAGCATTAGTGGACCGTTCCCCTTTTTAATATTCACTGCCTTTATAGGATGTGTCATTTAGACCGCAAGTAGAACCTCAATAGTTAGTAATTTGTTACTTTTTGAATTTTACCATTCTCTTTTTATATTAAGGTTTTGCAATTTTATTTTTAGGTCTGCCACTGAAAATTCGTAATCTAAGAATTAAATTCATCGTCAATTATGCCTACATACTCTGAATTAATCTTCTAAACACACGGATTTGAACTTATCCTTATTTTAGTTGCTACTTATTCGGGGTATGGATCACAAAATTATTAAATTGTTGAAAATTATTTTTAAGCAACTAAGGCAGAACGGCAGGAAATACTTTATTATATTATTACCAAGATGAGCAGATTTTTATGGATTGAATCGCTTTATTTCAAGTTTGAAGACAAGAAACCATTGCAACCAGTATCCGGTATAAATATGTCACCAAGCATAGTACATGTGTAGGCTCCTATCTCAGTTCAACCGCAATCGTACAGGAACTTATGAAACCGATATATCTGCGCAACAACTATCCGTTATTAAAACCAAGCACACAGTTCTTATAGAAATAGTTAAACAATTATAAATAACGGCCCATCGGTTTGCTTCAATAAATTCCTTACAAATTACCGAAGATGCTTCTTTTTCTCTAGGCATACTTCCTCTGTGTATCTAGAACAACAACTGGCACTAATTGAATTAGATACTATTGATATTGTCCAATTCAGGCCAGTTAAGTTCGCGTAATGTCACTTGGGTTAATCGTTTTTCGCACCCAATATTACACTTAACATTGTGATCTTTACCAAGCCTAGTAGAGATATCCACATCCAGTGCTAGCGATGATTGTATCTAATATCTACAAGTTCCTCTTTTCAAGACCTAGTAACGTCGTTCCGCATAAGCATGGTATTGTTTCTTGGTGTTAAGACTGCCAGTAAGACTGAGCTGCAACAATTACTTACGGTACTTGTTACTCAAGTAATTTAATATTTGCTTTCAAATGATATTTAAGAAATGATGAGGAAGAAAAGTACTGTCAGAAACGTAGGTTTGTTCAGGCATGTGTGAGTTGAGTAATTACTAGTACTTTTCTGGTGGCTAGATTTATGTGGAATTGTAGAATTTTTTGAAAGAGTTGTAACGGAAAGAAGCTTTTTATTACAATAATTCATTCATTTCTGGTTGATTCTAACGTTTTTATATTTATGGAAAAATGTTGCGGCTTAAAAGCCTGTTACATGATGGATTAGTTAAGTGTAAAGTGTGCTTAATTATTATTTCAAATAAAGCACCGCAGCCAATGGTTGCTAAGTCCTACTTTGAAATAAGATTGTTAATAATTCAAATACATCGATTTTGCCAGAAATACAAATGGGTGTTAAAAAAAGTAAAGTGTTCCTTTTATGTCTAAGATTTTAGTAAACTTTCCTGTTAATTACACGTACCTGCAAGTATTCGTATATCTTGCGGAATTCATTTCATCTTAGGAGGCATACTTTTGGTGAGAAGGTAAACAAAGTGTGGCGCAATTAAGGTGCATCTTACTAGTGGGTCATTCGATTATAAACCAATTTCGATTTGCACTGTTTAAGGCATCTGAAATAGAAGTGCTTTCAAGGACCAGGTCAGGTATAACAGGCGGGATCATTACTATAGGACCGTTTAAGAACCAACACAAATGTTATGCTTAGAACCTGTACCAATTCAAGACGCTACCTTTCCAGATATGTTCACTGTTGGGCTGAATCCCAAGAAAATTTACATTTCAAGGTTGCTTTGATTAATAATGGCTGTACTTTGGGCGACATAACCCACAATGACAGGTGGTATTAAAAGCTTCCTCAGATTTTATGTAGTTCCTCATTGAAAGGTGGGTTGTTATATAGGAGACTCCGTCGGTTGATTGCCGCCTAAGTATGGGTTGAATCTTAACGGTCTTAAAATTGGCTTGTAAACCTTTGACATTAACTGGGTTTTATTTTTTTCTTATGGATAGTGGAGTGTGGCTACTCATGGCGAAGGTGGAAATTAAGTCCAAGCAAAAGACTCTATGCAGTTTTAGTTGTTAAATATTATAAAATGACACCCTTTTTGCCATTGTAAATATTTCATTCATGGGTATAGACAAAAAGTGGCTTGGAAAAGCTCCAGCAAAAAATATTCCAGTGACCTCTAGCAAGATTATTCTTCCATTGCCATTGTAATAGTTAATATCAGAATGAGGTTCCCTGCAAAAAGGTGTCCCTGGTGTCAATCTAACCGATGATGAAATATGAGATATCAAACTGGGGTTTAGGCTAGAAACTGTCCGGAGGGAAACGCCATTTTTTTCAGAACGATATATTTACTTTATTGTATCTGTAAATCCAAATTAACATTAAGACGATTTTGCAGAACAGGCGTTTTTACTCGAGTCCTGGCTTTGGCAATGCTTTGGTCTCCATATGTTTCCTTTACGTAAGTCATCTATCCAGTTGCGTAATGAGATACTTTACCTTATTCTGTTGGGGATTTATTTCCCCATTGATTAACAATTTAGTGACGTTTTGCAGATTTAGGGTGAAAGTGGCTTGAGGGCATTTGGTTTTGTAAGGCATTTTTCAATTGGTCCTAGATTTGGATTGGATTTGGAAATTTTTTATACAATCGGAGTATCGGAGTGAGCAGTGAAAATGGAAGTATCATCTGCAAATATTCTGTGTGTGTCTAGCTTAGGTTTTTAAATCACGAGACGTGAAGCTTTTGTATTCCATCCTGACTTTCCGCTCTGAAAGAAAAGATTCCAAAATTCCATGCAACTGTACTTTAAACAACCTTTTTACTTTGAAAATCAGAACTTGGTGCCACATTTCGATGAAGATTTGCGCCACATCCAATAAGACCGCTGAGCAATATTTTCTATCTTCTAGTATATTCCGTATCTTAAAGACGATCCTGTGAATTTGTTCGATTGTATCGTGCTTCCCTCTCAATCCAAACTGGTGCTAAGGGATCACTTTGTTTTTCACGAGATATCGTGTGGTTTTTGAAGCTTTTCGAATACCTTTGAAGGAATGAGTAAAAGGGTTACGGACTTGTAACCTTTTCCAGATTTGGAAATCGTTGTAATTTCTTACATCCTCCAAATTTTGGGGTAATAGGTGAGACGTAGGATTGTGTTGAATGTGCGGGTCACATGAGTAATTCAGATCCCCGGAAGTTCCTTCAACACTTTGCTCTTGATGAGATCTTGCCCTGGAGCTTTCTCTGGGATAACTTGTTCTGCAGTAACCCGAAAGGTCTGTTTGATTGTTAACAAAACCTAAATATAACGTTTGAGTAAAGCTGGGATAGTTGAAATAAGTAAAAGAACACAGTTTCGATTTTTTTCAATTATTTCAACTTATTTGGGTTAAAACGAGCAGATTCTCTTTGGCGTAACGATAGATAATTTTTTAAGTATTGTGCCCATCTGCGGTAAGACTTTTCCAGGCGTTTTGCAAATGCCGTCCTATCTTTGGCATCACATCTTGCCGTTCCCGCGTACCCAAGGAGGGCGATCAGACCCGAGGTTGGGAGCAACTCACCTGAAGTGGCTCTTGCTACGAAGCTTCGCCGGAGGTTATTTGGTACCATGTGAACCGGGATGGCTCTCTGAAAGCATATGTTCCAGAAGAATTGCCTGAGGATATGCTCCCGGCTCGGTTATTTCCGGTTGATTCCTTGAGCGAGTTTCATTTCGGTTCTGGTTATGCCCAAATCGCGGGCAGAGCTCCTCGTGAGCAGCCACAGTTATTATTTGGTTGAATTTCAACCGGACTTCACCTTTGACTTTCAAGGGAGTGCTGATTTATAGATAAGCCCTTATGCGCTTTCGAAAATTCAACCAGTCCGTTAGTTTCCCACCTTCATTCGTTCGATGGGCCGATAGATCAATCCGGAAATTTTCATCGATTTGTTGATCAATAACTGGACTGTCTGGATGAAACGATGCCTAATCTAGTGTCTCGGGCTAGCGCGTCCTATAACTGGGGATTATGATCGCCAGCGGCAACGAATCTGTCCCCCAGGGTGTTTGAAAATTCTTCGAATGTTTGAGGAACGAACTTAAACTGGGAGGGCAGCAGGTGACAGTGATGCTTCTCTCGCTGCTGGCCCACTCCAGTAATCGGATTAAAGTTGCTTGGGATACTTTTCTAAAACATAATGCATAATGAAGGTTCTGGCAAGGATTGCAGTGGCGCCATAGACTTTCCCTTCCGGATGCTTTATGTCATAGAAATAATGCCCATCAACCCTTCATGTCAAATAAGAAAGTAGCCTAAAAATTGTAGGAGTAAAATGATATGTGTTATCTGTTTGAAAGAAATATCTAATAAATCCATGCCAAAAACGCCCCAGAAGTTCACGCCCACTTCATGGAACCATTAATAGATTCTACTATTTTTATACGGCAGTTACCGCCAGTGAGGAGGTTTAATTTAAAAAGAACATTTAGATAAGAGAGCATGGTCCAGAGTGAATGTCAGTTTTCGCGTTTTTTTTCAATATATCCTGAGAATGGTGATACGTCGTGAAATGGTTCAAGCCACTCTTTTTCCCTTTTCCCTTCATCTTCAATGTATGAATGACTGTTTCCCTCTGCGACCGATCGCGTAAGGGCAGTACAAAAGCTGTCTTCGGTCGTCAATTCTTAGCAATACAAGTAAAAGTACGAAGTTGTTTTACGCCTACATCAATTCAGAGATGCTACCAGGCAACTTTCCAGCACGGATTCTTCGAAACTCTAGTAACGTAGGGGATGGCATGTCGTTGTTCTGGGGCCATTAAAAGCAAACTTGCCGAAACAGTAAATTCAATTTGTTTTTTCTGGTCATTGATTATTTCAACGTGGTAACCATTCTCTACATAGGTCCTTAGCATACATTTGTGCGAAATCGACCATCAGAGGTATTGCTTCAATTTATGAGCTCGTCTATAACTAAGCTACTTCAATATCTACAGAAAGTTAACCGTGCGGAGACCTCGGCATCTAAGTGCAGCGGGAATGTCGCCTCTCAGAGTTGCGCCCTCTATTTTAAACGAAGGAATGAAAATCAGTCAAGTAGGACTTTATTCATTGATAAGTATAGTGGGTGCGATCTTATCGTCTTCTCGCTAATGTGATGTTCAGCCAGTTCCTCCAGATATTTCCGCGAAAATAATGTTAGGCTAATCATATCTGAAGTTGTTTATGTTTGAAAAGTCACCTTTTCCAGGCTTTCATTATGAAGCTGGTAGCCTAAAGCAGGGAAAGTAGGTGCTCAAACGATCTTTTACCACAGTCTTATGTATCGATACCATGCTCCCCGGGAGCACTATAAGTTTATAGAAAAGCGTATAGTGAAAGGCCCACGAACATCTCCATGCAAAGTTGCGTCCTCAAACCTGAAAGCCAAAGAATGGAGAGCAGTCCTACAGGAAAATTGGATTAGTGGTTTTAGGGACCTTTAGAATTCCCACCGTATAGTCTACGCTTTCATTGAACGATAATGATATAGTTTTGACTAACGAATTAATTTTATGTATCAATTTCTTAAAAACAAATACTTTACAAATCAATTACCCCAGTATATTAACAATTAGTGATTAGGGTCAAACTTGATATCTCCTTGTATTCTTGTTCACCTTTGCTCTCTGGGATTTGTTGTTAATTCCAATTTCTAATTTATCAAATGGTCAGCAACCAAGTCAATCTATTGTCCGAGATTCAATCAGGGTAGCCTTTTAATATATTTCAGTAATTATCGATACCAAATATTTTCTTCGATGTCCCTCGTAGCGTTTTAATCCCAGCCAATACCGTTTGGTGACATTCAAATCTTTGAAAAATGCATATGCAAAATAGATATTGCACCAATGCACGGCTGGAGATAAATTAGAAAGATTTGGTTATTCAACCTTGAAGAGTGGATGAATTATTCAATATCTTATTTTCAAGAGCAACGTGCATAATAACTGTTCAAATAACATTTCTCGTGAGATATATGTATATCAAAAATGCGTCTATCAAACTTCCCACAAATAACAGTGAAAACTGAAATGACATTTAAAAAAGATTGTTAATATTAGTTATTAATATATTCGAGAAAATTGTATTTTTATGTTAAAATATTTCAGCGAAATAAATCTGTGGATGTTGCTAAAACAATTGTTACATACGAGAGGAGCTTAACCGATGAAAATGCTGCTATTTTCCGTTGAATTTTTTTTGGGTAGCAAATTGAATAAATTTAATTTTTTTCCCCTCATTATGGATGCTATAAGATTCCAAAATTTTTCAACATTCATAGTCAACTATGTTGTAATTAGGTTGAGCTTTTTGACATTTCGGAGCACTTTTGAAATTTGCTTGGCCGTATTGGTGATATATAATCAGCTACCTTATGAGTATTACATATGCCAGTATTTGCCATAGATTTGAGCCATTTTTTACTTGGGAAGATCAATTTATGCAAATAATTTCTTCAATAGAAATAGACACGAGGAGCGTTAAACTGATGTGGGGAAATGTTGAATTGGTTGATGTGCCCAAAGTTGAGTTTTTGCTGTTTTTTGGGATTTTCCTGTTTGGAAAAACACAATGTTATCCTAATCGATAACGTTTTTGTAGAAAATGCAGTTGCATGATTGAAAAGAAAGTGGATTCATATTTTAATAATTAAATTAAAGTGAAGAGAATCATATGGCGATCAAATGCGCGGTTTAGATTTTTTGAAAGTAAAATATTATGCAGATGCCAAGACTTCCGGGCTCGGATTGATTACCGCTTGGAAAAAAATTTGACTTTCAGAGTCAATTAAAAGTTTGGGGAATCGGAAGTCTTCCACTCAATTTTCAGCACTTGTAAGAATTGCACACTATTTCTTTGGCGCCGGAAGGTACATATCGATTATTCTATATGGTTGGCATATTCGGAAAAGGCCTTGAAAAGCTCATCAGCGAAGCTGCCAGTGGCTAATTCCCAAGGCAGGTCAGTTTTAAAGTATGAAGATCCACAAGTGATGCGGTCATAGAGGTGGTGTATGCCCTTTATCCAGCTAAGGCGTACAGAAATGTCAAATATGCCTTCAATTCTATACAAAAAATAGACAAATATGCTATGCATGGTAGAAAGTGCTTTCTATGTACCAAGCGACCTCTTGCGAATATTGGGAGATAATCCGCTCCCTGCACCATGAAGTGGGAAGGGCCAGAGGAAGATGAACATCATTTCGGGGTTAACACAATGATCCACTACAGGGCTTGATTTCTGGAACGCTTCCTACAATAGTCTGCTTGGACTCGACATATCTGAAGAGTGGCGTCTATTTGCTTATGCAGATAACCTTACGGCACTTGTCGCTGAACCGCCGTTGAGCAGGCGCAAGCACACTTCCCAGATTTACGCCCCGGATAAATCGCTGACTGCTCGTGATGTCAGCTTTTGATTGAAAAAACTGAAGATGAAATCTTGACTAAAAGGAAAATGCCGACCCTGCATCTTGTGGCTGTCAGAGAGATGTTTTTAGAGTCAAAATCAACGATCCGGTACCTTGGATTGACGTTCGACTCGAAGATGAGCTGCAACTGGAGTTGCGTCCTTAAGTCGGTTAATGCTAAATTTTGTGGATCCTACCTCTAGCAGGATGTTCTTTCTCAAGAGTGCGCCGCAGTCTGCTTTGTTGCACAACGAAGGGGGGGGGGGGAATGTATTGTATGGACTGGCGTTTTTAGCAACGAGGTACATTGTAAGTGTGGATATCGACTAACAGCCGGCTAGGATGATGATTGTGGGAGTGATCCCCGTCGTAGCTAACATGCTGAGATTGATGATTTCCTTACCTTCTACTTCTAATTGAGCATGGATGTTTTTAGTCTTATTGTCTTTTTGTAAAAGGTGGAATGGGATTTTTCTTCAACTTGCTGTGATAGCAACTTTATGCCGACAACATTGTCAGAGAAATGCTGAAGCTGTTGTCTATTACGGTCGGGTTCCCTTTCTTTCCAAGGAGATTATACTTGACCGATGGGAGGACCGGATCCTTTGAACTGACAAATTCCCTTTCTCCTACCCTTGCTGAATTGTAGGCTCACTATGGCGGAAGCGGAAGAGCTAGTGATGATGGAGGTGTTCATGTTGTAATCCGATTACTTCACATTGCTGGAGTCCAGCACTCAGTTGTTAAACACATTCACCCTACCCAAAAAATTCGGGCATCCACACAGCTTCTTCATTTTTATTGTTACGTTTTCTATTTCAATCTAGTTTGAATGAAACTATGCTATCGCAATTAATGCTGTGCATGTATCAAGCTTAGAGCAGTAAGCCAAGCGCAATGCTAAACACAAACATGGCCGGGGTTCAGATTCGGGGCAACGAAATCAAGATCTATCTCATCAATTCCTGATTAAGGATTTTTGGAAATCTCTCATCTGGAAATTTAGCTTAGGCAATTTTCTTCTAATTATATGGTATAACGAAGCAGAAATTCTGTGCTCTGAATGCATGTCGTTTTCACAGTAAACCACTTTGGATTGTGAAATTGACTTCGGGGGCGCATATTTGTGAATCAGGAAATAAAATGTAAATCTAAGCAAGCAAAGAGTAAGATCACAATTGAAAATATCAAAAAATCGGAGAATCGAAATTATCTAATAATTAAAATTGTTGAAATAAATCAAATTCAGGACTATCCGGAGACTTATAACATATGGAAGTTCCAAAACAACCACAGAAAAGCTAAGTCTTGATGGGGTGCTATGGAATATAAGACAGGAAGGTCTTTTTTTGGGAGGTGATATAGAAAGGAGGTAAAGGATTCTTTCTTCATAGGATAAAGTTGCGTAACCTAAAACTTGAAAAAGTGCACGTACAGCCTTTCCACGCTCAACTTAGGTGAATTAAAGAACGAAAGATTCAGAACCAGCGCACTAAGTAACAAAACCCAGCTTGAACTTTCCGTATCCGGTCTAAAAACGGGTTGGATATATTTTAGCAGGTTTTTGATATCTAATCTAACCGAGTTAGTCTTTGCTTGCTACAGACAAGTATTCACGTGCGTTATCCTTTTATCAACCACTAAATGTTTACGAATTTTAATATAAAATAGGCAAATTTTTTCCGTAAGCCTAGGGCATTTTATAACAAGCTAGAAAGGGATATATATAAAATATTTAAATATTTATTTAATTATTAAGAAAAGAAAAATACTCATTCATTTCAAGTAAATTTAAGAAAAAATGTCTAAGATTTATAAGAAATATATTAGGTTGGGTATTAGGAATCTAGGATTAAGGGGTGAATCAGTAAAAGTCCCGACGGAAATCAACAGTATGGATTGGGGGCAGTTTTGATTTTTTCAATGTTTTTGGCTTGGTAGAGTTTTCGAGTTTTATTTCGTAGGATTCCAGTGGTTCCCTTACGACAAAATGACATATCTCTTTCATACTAATAGATAGGGGTTTCAGGTAGTTCAGCTAGTCGAGCTGTTATGCACCGGAATTTTCGTTCATAATTCTTGCTGGACAGATATCTCTAACCTTGATTTCTTCTTCACCATTTGTTCCACTATTTTGCTCAGTCCAAGTCCTGATCTGTATGCAGTCGCGACGCTTTCAAAGCACCATCCAGCGTATCAAACCACCATTGTTCCCGCCTGACTAATTAAAACTAATTACTTCAGCCTCTTCTGCTGTTTTCCGAGGACTATGTATTCCATTTCGATTGAGGGCGGTCTTTTCTTTTTGGGCTCTTAGGACATTACTCCACAGGTAAATGCACAGCTTGTATAAGATTGCTCGATACACAAATGATCCCTTATTGAGGACTACCTTTTAGTTATTGTAGCATTTGTTTGGCGGAAGTTCAGGGGTTCTTTCCGAAGTTGCTGTCAAATTTATTTACAAACTGGCTTAGTGACCAGGGTTAGCACGTAAATATATATAAATAACAGAGAAGTATGTAAGCAACCTTACAGAATGTGAAAATTTCACTCCAACTTGTAAGAGTGTTGACCTAGAACTGTAATCGGGCATTCTAAATCTCTTTACCATGTCTCCTATTCATTCCTTTGATGAGTACTTATGTATATGTATCCACACAGTCCCTCTATTTCGTGTTGTTATCTTTTTAAGGTTTTGTGTGAAACAAAGCCTTATTAAAATCGATTCGCTGTCTGTCTATCTATCTGTTATGCGCACCTTTCTTCAAAACGCCTAAAGCCTAAATGAAATTTGGTGGACATGTGGGAACTGTTAAATCAGACGCATACAGTTACATCAATTTTCGTGGAGTTTAAGTAGGGCTTTCCGTACATGCAAACGGGGGTGTAACATTTTTTTCATCGAATATAGTCATGTGAGGTAACAAATGAAAGGTCCCGATTAGCACTTTCCAAATCATATTAGTTTTGACGTAAATTGTAAAGTGGGCAAGCAACGGGTCAACATGTGCACACTTAAAGTGATACAGGACTCATTTTCGGAAACTACCTAACCAAAAAATCCGAAAAAGATCAGCATGGTGCGATGATGATATCTAGGCTTCAAAATTTGTCCCATTCCGATATCTCCTCAAATAAACTTTCTAAGAGTATATTACCAACTTTTAGCAGCGTTGAGAACGATGTCTCGTATACGCATGCCAAGTTTCATGGAAATTCAGCCACTAGTGCTAAAGTTACAGCAGTTCAAATTTATCAATTTCGCGGGAATTTACTGCATCTGAAGCCATGCAAATAAGACGCTGACGTCATAATTAACGAGAATAATTGACATTCGAGTGCAATATTAAAGTTCCATATATGAAGAAGTTACTTCTTCTCAGCTCTTTTACTCTTCGTTGATATTAGATGAGCCCCATTTAAGGTTTTGTGTAAAACAAAACCTTATTAAACTTGGTTTACTGTCTGTCCGTCTGTCTGTTTGTTACACACATTTTTCTCGGAAAGGGTTATAGCGATTAACACCAAATTTAATGGAAAAGTGGTAACTGTGAACGCTCACACATACAGTGATGTACATTATTCTATAATAGATTGAATTTAAGGGGACATCCTCATATATGCAAAAGGGGAGTGTACATTTTGTTTTCACTACATATAGTCATGTGGGGTATCAAATGAAAGGCCTCGTTTAGTACTTTCCGAAGGCCGTCCTAGTTTTAGGTGGGGAGTGCAGGGGGTCGAAATTAATTATTTCTTTCACGGACCCATTTTCAGAAACTAACCGAAAAATCTGGAAAAAAAAATCAGGAGGCTGCCACTATATAGTGCCTAGGCTCCGAAATACCCTCCTTCTTCATGTATGTTCAAATATAGTTACTAATAGTATATTGGTAGCCGGATACCATAAGTTTGTCGTACGGAAGTTCGCGGTTCAAATCTCACTGGTGGCAGTGGAATTTGTATCGTGATTTAACGTCGGATACTAGTCAACTCAGCTGTGAATGAGTATCTGAGTCAAATCAGGGTAATAATCTCGGGCGAGCGCAATACTGACCAAATTGCCTCCTACAGTGTACTGTAGTGTTCCGTTGCGGTCTTGAATGAAGTGCTCTAACACACTTCAAGGCCCTGATCCGATTGGATTGTTGCGCCAACGGTTATTATCAATAGTATATTTTAGTAATTGATTGCAAAACTACCCTTAAGTTCATCCTAGAGAGCAGTTCATACAAAGTTTCGTGGCAATCGCACTATTATTAACAAAGTTGTATTCGGTCAAAATTTTCTGTGGTTTCTGTGTTTCAGTGTGTGTTTTATAATATCTTCATTTGAATTGTCGGCAATAATTTTTCTTATAAAATGTTATGTGTTAACGGCTTTTGCCAAAAATGTTGCCGGCAAGCCAGACTAACTAAGAATGCATCACCAGACAAGGTGCTTTTTTATTCGACATCAATCAAATTGGTCTATAAATACAGAATGGAAATGGTTGGCGTGTCTATTTCCGAATATACTGAGGATTGTTATTTAGATCATCAGCTACAAGCCCGTTTATGGATCAGATGTTTGCAGATTTACGGAAGTTTTTCAAGTTAAAACGAGAATCATAGTCTTCTTCTTGACGATTTTACATTGCTCTATATCTGATGCAATAAAATCATTCAAACGATCAACTTTTAAGACCAAGTTTTCACTTTTACCACTTCATCTCCCTATTTCTTTACTTTTCCATCGAAATGAGATTTGCTGGTAGATTCAGCACATAAAGCGCTTTTCAGGCTTCATATTTTTATCTTTATAGTTCAAAGGAGTCATAAAACCCGGATAGTTTTTTTCGAGCTCCGTGTTTATTTCACTTGCTAGGTTTACTGTACCTTTGTTTCTAGTTGCAATACAGATGAAACCACTTTAATCTTAAACTCGGCAATGAGGTACCGCAGCCAATTTACAACTTCCTTGGATTAAAGAGAATTAACATTTTGAATTTCAACATTCGTCCTTGCATCGTTTCCTTTATTTCAGTGTATCTGGGCATGCAGTTCCTTGTGCTTTTTTTATATGGTTGTTATAAACCCCAATGTGGGGTATAGTTTGCACTTTTCTTCCACCGTTTTGCGTCACTTAACTCTAGGGTGGTCCACACTATTGCCATTCTGGGACAATGGGTTCTATTACATAGTATTACCAGTAGTGGACCCGTCAATTTCTAACCTATTGAGTGTTATTTTCGCCTTCTGGTCAACACATATGCAGGTTCTTTGGCCGTACGATGACGAAGTTCTTAATTTGACATTATCTCAGGCTAGAATACCTCGTTGACATGAGGAAAATATGAGTTTTTGAAAATTTGGAACTCTCAGGTAATAACTCTCAGGTGGTCATTTCCCATATACTATTCCCGGAGAGGGAGAACAGTGGTGCAGAATAGCTTCAACTATATTTCGGGGTTTCGACAAAACAACGAAGACGTACTTAGCGCTTTCATTACACCGAACGACAAGTTCGGTACCAAGGTCGACAATAACAACCTTTTCTAGCTATAGATACGGCCGATACTCTGCTCATTAATGCAGCAATTATACCAATCAAATTTAGAGCGATTTTGTTAAGAATCATAATTCAGTGCAAGAGTAATTAGATGTTATCAATGCAGTCGAAGCATTTGCAAATTAATGGGATGGCCCAATCCCTCCATATCCTACAGGTGAGGCAGCATAATCGATACGAGGAGAAAAGCTATCGGTGGTAAAATGTAACAATGGCGAACTTCGCTTTGGGCTTCTGCGCAGAGCACTCCAAATACACTACCAATTTATACGGTCATTCTACAAAGATCCAAAGGGTGTTAATGTGGTCAGTGCAGGAGGATCCAGTTGGTTTACCATTCCATCCACGCGCAATAGAACTTCACCGGATGTGATGCGATTGAGAATCGTGGCGGAGTGTTCCTCTTGTCTTTTCAGCTGCTCATCATGAGAAGCCTACGATTAACATTCGGAAGTTAACTTACAAATCAATTGCTGATTGCAATGTGGCCGACCAGATAAGTTGTTCGGGCAGTTGAAACGCGCTATGCTTAAAGAACGTTCCGTCGATGTGATTGCAAAACAATTAAAGTTACAGAAATCCAGAAACTTTTTTATTACTCTTACCAGCGTTGTGACGGCCATGGGAGATGCTTGTGCTCGTCTTTAGGCTATTCCATTGGTATAGGCTCATCAATTATTAAGTGTAATGACTATGAAACTGAAGCACAGTAAGATTGAAAATCAAATAAGAAAAAAATTATAATAATACGCAAAAAGTGACTGATATAACATGATGCCCTTCCACCGACAAAGGTGTTACCAGAGGCCACTTTGACACTGTTGTCGATGAGTTTGTGCACATCCGAGAAACCAGTGCTAGTCCGTTTTCGATAGCCAAACGTCGTAACCATATATAATAGTTCACAAATTTTTCTCCTTTTTATTCGCCATTAACGACAAGCAGTAAATACTTTAAGAATACTCTTAAATCGAAACTCACAGGGCATATTATTACTATCCTGCTAAGGGGAAGTCGCAGCGCGTCCTTTAAGAGCAATGGTATTGTGCCCCTTTTTTGGTTATAGTAGGTTTTATATACCTATTAATCATAATATCTCAAGGAAGTCTATAACCGTTAGGAATTTAGTATATTCCCTACTTCCACATCTTGCAACTTTGCATCTGGTATTAAGTGTTCTCCCAGATGTCTCGACCAACTTTGCACAAGTGCCGGACACTGTCCCACAACATCTATAGAGGTTTCATTACACTCTGTACGAAATCCGAAGGCAATGTCCAACCCTATACCTCCTAAATCTTTTCCAGAGTAAACATAACCCTTTTAAAAAAATTTTGGATCACATCGCCCTGGTAATACCATTTTTGCGTATGTACGATTTCATTTTACTTCCTTCTCCTCCATTGTGGCAAATTCATCCAATTCATACAACTGTTGGGAATTATTTGTAAACTTGTTGAAAGTGTAGGGTATAGCGAGTAGATAGGCCCTTTTTTCATCTTTGCGGGAACATTTGGATTTTCAAAACAGCTGAATAAAACAATAGACCTAAAAATGCTTTGAACTAAACCATGCTTTAAGTTAAAGTTGATAATCTTCTTCTTTTTCTTCAGCCTTTTTCCCGTTCACAAGCGGGGTCGGCTCGTCGTGATCAGTTTCGCTATTTGGCTCTATCGAATGCCTGATCTGGGTGCAATCTCGAGGCTTTTAAATCTCCATCCAGCGTATCAAGCCACCGTTTGGCCTGCCTTTTGGTCGTTTACCATCGACTTCGATGTTCAGACCAATCTTGGCAAGTGAATTCTCGTTAGCACGAATTACATGACCATACCATCGAAGACGCCTCTCTCGCAATTTTTCTACGATCGGTGCAAACCCATAACGATCGCGGATATCCTCATTTCGGATGTGATCAAAACGTGTGACGCCACTAGTACAACGTAATATCTTCGTCTCCATTACCGCAAGACGTCGTTCATTGTCTTTTATGGTCTGCCAGCACTCAGAACCATAGAGAACGACAGGACGGACGAAATTGCGGTGAGTTTTAGATTAAGATGTTCGTTGATACGTTGATCACAAAGGACACCAGTTGTGGAACGCCACTTCATCCAGGTTGCGTTAATGCGTGAAGCAATCTCATAACGCAGTTCTCCATTGACTGATAGCGTTGACCCGAGGTATATAAATCGCTCAGTTCTGGGCAGATCACTGCCGCTGACAGTGATTGTACTTTTTTCATGGGGATCGGTCGTCAAAAATTCAGTTTTGTTGAGACTTAATCTGAGACCGTGTTGCATGAAGCGATCTTTCCATTTTTGGACAAGTTGCTCGAGATCATTTTTGCTCATGCTAGGAAAACATCATCTGCATAAAGCAGTGTATAGGGCGCAGGATGATGGATATCCCGTGTGACGGTGTCCACAACAAGAACAAAAAATAGTGGTGCGAGGGCGCTTCTTTGATGAACACCAACAGAGATACGAAGCGGTTTTGATACACCCGCCATACTTCCAACTTCACTTTTCGGATGGTGGTAGAGCAATTGAGCTCAGCGCACGAGTTCTTCTGGTATTAAGTGTCGTCATAAAGCATACCAGATGAGTTCGTGTGACACACGGCCAAACGCTTTCTCTAGATCCAGAAATGCAATGTAAAGAGGGCGACGTTTCTTACGGTGTTTCTCCATGAGTAACCGCGCAGCGTGTAGAGCGTCAGTAGTTCCGCAATTCTTGACAAATCCGGCTTCATTCACGGCTATTTCAACAATTTCGCGAATACGGTTGTCAAGAATACGTTCAAAAATCTTCATGGTATGTGAAAGTAACCGGATTTCTTTCTTTTTTTCTTTTTCTATATTGGAACAGTGGTACTTTCTTGCCAGTCAGATGGTGGTCTTCCTCCCTGAATAACCCGATTAAAGAATTCACCGAGCCACAGTGTTGGGTCCCAGCTCTTCGCTTTCCAGAGCTCAGATGTGATGCCGTCAGGTCCTTTGGTTTTTGCTGATTTCATTCGTTTTATTGCCTCCTCGACTTCAGTTGCGCTGACAGTTAAGCCCATGAGTGTTTTACGTAGGTACCTGTGGTGATTGATTTTGTGACCACAATCAGAGCCCCGCTGAGACAAGCAACAAGGCTTAGCATTCATACTGGTGGATGTAAGAATTACCTAAATCTCTACCGAACTATGGAGTACGGCACCCGTGTTTATACGCAACACCACGTCGAGGCTCGAAGATCTCTTCTCGCTTGAGCATAATCACAACCACCATGAAACTCCCACTAGGGGGGCCAACCGCAAATAACCGAGCTGTCCTCACATACAACAGGAGTTCACCCAAAGTATGTGAGTCCAGGGGCCTTCCCGGTTCCCATGGTACCAGTATACCCCTGGTAAGGTTTCGTTACCAATTTGCCACTTGAGATGAGTCCCCGTGCAGACTTGGGTCTGATCGCCCTGATTAGGCCTTTGGAGCATTCGCCTACTGAATCACGGTGCCACCACTATGGAGGTTCTCTTTGGCCACTTGGTTTTGGTTTGGCCGATAGGGTTGCCGCCCCATCTTCCTCGCTGCCACCTCTGAGCACCAAGTTGCCCTGACAGGTGGAACTGCTTCAAATGTCGGCAATGATTGTGGAAGTGGAGGATGAGTAAATTCTTCAGTTGAAATTTGTTGCGAGTATTCTCGCCATCTATCCGTTGCGGCTCGAAGATTGATAAGCTAAGTACCGTTCTGGTCATTAACGCAACAGAAGTGTTCTATATCCTGTGTATGTTTATTACGGCTTTTCGCAAGTTGATGTAGATTTCTCTCGCCATCCCGAGTGTCTAATTTATCGTAAAGGTTTTTGTAATGGTTCGCCCGGGTGACAGCGATTGCTTTCTTCGCTTCATGGTTGGCATTCTTATAAATTTGCTAATTGGCGAGCGTTTTATCGTCGAGAAATTTGTGGTAGAGGCGTTTCTTTTCATGGACCTTGATTTCAACATCATCATTCCAAAGCCATGTATCTCGGTTGATGTACCGCTTACCCGGCTTGGTGACCCCGAGGGTTGCAGAGGCCACTTTATCTTTCATTTGGTTCTACTTTTCTTCCACGTTCGTAATGGTCGGCAATCGTATGAGTGAGATCGTTTCCTCAAATCGCCATCGTTTAATGCGCTGCGGGCAAGTGCGTTCCTCACGCTGTTTTATTGGTGGCTTAAATCGCAGGACGGCAATCAGCGGCCGATGTTGAGGTGCGATGGTCTCGTAGGGAACGACTTTGCAATCTGTGACAGTGGCAAAATGTCGACGTCTTATGAGAATATATGTAGTCGATTTGCGTTTTACTATTCCCACTATAAAATGTAGGAAGATGAGACAATCGTTTGATGAACCATGTTTTCATAAGTACAAGGTCATGGGTGTCCGCAAAATCGATTATACGCTCGTCACCCTCATTGCGCGCTCCGAACCTTTTTCCCCCATGGCAGCCGGTCTGCCTTTTTACCCACATGACCGTTAAGATCGCCGGCAATAATAATATAGTCGTCAGCAGGCACATGACAAGTCTTTACATCGAGAAGTTGCCAGACGGCATCTTTGTCGGCATCAGATCGGCCTGTCTGTGGTACGTACGCGATGAAGAAATGAATAGTGCGATCCGCTGATATAATGATGAGCTTCACCAGCCGATCATCAAATCGATCGACCTCTTTAATGGCATCACGGAAACCCTCTGAGATGGCAATGCCAGCACCATATTGAGTGTGTGGATTATCAAAAGAGAGAAGTTTTTAGCTATTTTTACCGCGTTCGCGTTCAATGTCGTAGCGTTTGGCACCAGACCATCGGGTTTCTTGCAGAGCGCAGATATCAATGCGGCTTTTCCGAAAGACTCTTGCGAGTTCCTCGGTATTTCCAATTAGGGTAACAACATTTAGCGTGTATACACGTATTTGTTTTGTTCGTTTTATTCGGACTAACTTGCTTACGTCCTGACGCCGTCCATGCGTCAAGAACCCTTGCCCATTTCTCGACAGGACCGGGGCCCATCCTGCCGCGTCGACTGAGGTGGTTGCCCTAGCTTTCTCCGAGGCTTGTGACTCAATCCGGTCATCATGTTTGTAACGACATTGTATGCATTTGTTTGGTTGTCCTGTCGCGGGACCTGTCACCAAGAGAGATAAGTTAGGATTTAGCATAGTAGAATAACTCCAACTGTACTCTATTTATCTCTTTCCCTGATCTCAGCATTTTATTTTTGTTTTACTGAGGATAGTACAGAGTACGTTGTTTCAAACCCTCCTCCTTTACTTGGGCTTGGGACTAGTGTACTATGTTAATAGCATGGCGGAGTTAGTTGATTATGACGTTGAAGTTTGGCCTTGCAACTAGCAAGCTTCGTGTTGATCCAAATTAGAATTTGGTAAAGCATTGCATTATTGAGTACGTTTTTCCAAATGCGTCAACTGTTGCTGAGCTGTATGAGTAGTAGTAGTCGCCTTTGCCCATTTATAGCGATTTTTCTCATGTTAATAATTAGGTCATAATTCCGAAAGGAGCGCACTATCTGAAATGTCATCTTTAACCTTATCTCCAAGATGCTGATAACTATTTTCATGTTTTAGCTCGTATCCATTCCCAAGCTATTCAATTGAATAATCTAAAATCAGTGGAAAGTTTGGAGAAAATTGCACTATTATTAAGGAAGATATAGTAGTTAAAAGTTAGCTCCTTCACGTAAGTTTACTGCGCCCTAAGTCATCACTACATGGCCTTAACACATTAAAGTGAATTATCTGATGTAGTTGGTAGTGTATATCCATTTATTGTATACATTAAGTGCATATTTGTATAATACGAACTGTGGACAAAAGGAAGAGTCATTTATCCATATAGTTTTAAAGCGTCAAGCATCCGGGTTTCCACGAGTTTTTTATTATAATAATCATTTTTTATTCATTAGGTCAAAACTATGCATTCAGTACATAACTTCTAATATAAACGGGTACATGTGGAAAGCGGAAAACTCACGGAATTTTTATTTAATCGCTATTGCTCCGGCTTTCCATTTCCCGTATGTGTGCATTCGTTATCTCACATTGGCTACCATTCGTTATTTCTCCTCTTCTTCAAATAATGCCTTAGTCATAAAGATTACATCTAAATATTCTCCTTTTTAAAGTAGTTAGCCAAAACTGATGTTCCTCAGTTTGCTGTGGACAAATAACCATCTTTTTATGACATTTTTGCTAAGGACTTTTGGATTTGTAATTAGGCTCTGAAGTGTTACAGGGAATATTGACTTTTATTTCAAGACCTTGTATAAAATGTGGTCGGTCATGAGGAGTAATCTCAAAACTTCAACTCCGATGAAAATTGTTCACGGAAGTTAAATGCATTTATGCTAAGTTCAAAGTCTTATCTTCTGCTTCTTGCAATCGCCATACCAGCTAAGTGCCAGCCATTTGAAGCCACACAACAGGTTTGCTGCTATTGTTTTCCTGGCTGTTTGCCAAGTTAGTCAAAACCAGATATGTTTGTTGGCTCAACACTATAATGAACGGTTCATTATAATTACGGGCAGTGGCCATTGATAAGAAAATTGTGAGCAAATTAAATCCTATTCACAATAAACAGAATTATAAATAAACACCTTCCCTTCGACCCTCCTCTAACTCATGCATTGTCTTCCTCATTACACAGCGCTCGCGGATATTTTCCACTCACGTAAGTAGTGCGCCATTCAACCATTCAAATCAATGCCTATCGAACTTCTCCAAGATACTCAGCCACGATTATAGTCACTAACAATGCTGGCAAACAATAACATTCTCACTTAGCACAAGAAAAAAGCTGTAGGAAAACAACCTGCCATCGGCTGAGATGTATGTAGCTTCCACTCGGAAGGTTGCTTTGCGGTAGTGAAAAAAAACTTGAATTATAATGGCCACCAATAAACACCTTGCAACAGTAGATGTACCTGCAACAGGTAATGCGGCCTACGCTTTACTCTCAAGGTAATTAAAAAGCAAATATTATAAGACGGAGCTGGGATGAGAAAAAAATCTTACCGGCATAGGTGAGTATCTAAGGGGTTCAAAGTGTGAAAAGAAACAATTTGAAAAAAGCCGATTTGAGTAAAGGGTCGGCTATAGCTATTTACTTTGTACTTATATGAGCATTACTGCAAATTCTTCTAATTACAGATAAAAAGCATAATTTATGTCTAGTAATTTGTACAGTTACAGAGGAGATATCAGGTGCGCATACAGCGAGGAAAGCATAGAAGCAGAGTAGGAACAAAATCCCCTTTCAAGGTTGTGTCAATAGTTAATCCTTGAATAGACTGAATGATGGAGAGCTTGGCTCAGGCCAAGTTGACCGTTACTACCAGACTCAGTGTCGCACTTTATTGTTGTTTAGTGCATCTTTAGCGCGGTCATCACAGAGTATCTAGTCACCGTGTACCTATTTCAGAAGTGCCCTCTCCTGAGCCAGCCAGAGGCATATTCACCACGATACGTATTAATTATGGAAATAATCGTGCCATAAATCTTGACACGAAATGCATAGTTTACGATAATAAGATTTTAAAGAGCATTCGACCCGCTGAAAAGCGATGAAATGAATGGAATGCTTTGTGGTAGTGCACTGATGACTTGATCAAGTGATCTCAGAAATCTCGGTCAGATGCTGGAATCACGACTTTTCTACTTAAAAAAACTAAATACACTTTAATAGTAGCCAAGATAGTGCTGTTGCTAGAAGTAGAATAAGCGATTTCAACATGTTATAGGGCTTCATATATTTTCCCAGAACTATATGGTGATTCAGGCAGGTGTGATGACGTCGGTTCGGAGTTAAAAGCTCTTGGTGGTCTAATCATTCAGTTATCATATTTTAAATTCTAATCAAAATGATGAAAAGATGATTAGGTTTTGAATAGGTAAAGGTGTTAAGAAGAAAACGGGTAACTTCATTGTGATTCTCAGAAGTTTGCTTTTATGTGGTAGGCCTTTATCAAATGTGAAATTAAATTGAATGTATTAATCAGAATACCTATGTTCTGAGATCAATGATACTTGGAAGGGGCACCTACCTTTTAAACGATCATACTAAGTACAGTTCAGTGCTTTGGCTGAAAACAATTCTCATTCTCAAGAAAATCAGCTGTAACCTAGGAGCTTCTGAGAGTGATTAGATGACCACCCTTGTTTGGCTATTGCCAACTGCGAGAGGAGAACTATTCCTTGGGAAATTAGCGACTTTTGTCTGTTCACGACTGTTAGCACCCAAGTGCACCAGGAGTCAACACGTAGTTCGACAATACTGCCCGGGAGGATGGATAGAGTCTTTGGTCTTCTGTCCTTCACATTACTCAAGATATCATCTATCTTATGCCTGCCAAACTAAAATGGGTCTGGAAACTCAAACTCAAACAACTGAAACCATTGTTATTAGAAATGGCGCCCAACGTGGGCTCTATTTCGACTGCAAACAAATACTGTCTTTCGGGAATAAACTTTGTGTTACCTCAAGAAAAAAAATTGATCAATATCGGAAATTCTCCTCAAATTTATGTTATTTCTTAAACATCAGACCAGCAATATCCCCCAGACATCAACTATGATACTGTGAGAGTTTATCACTTCGGGGCTCATCTAGAGGTACAACATATTGTAAGTCTTGTGCTCCACATATCTCTGGAAACGCAAGGTTTTCTCACTTGACGTTGGAAGGATTTGGCGGTCTCAGCTCATTGCAAGTGTGCTTCTTTGGGTTGAATGGCAATTCTCACTCTTCTAGTTCAATGAATCTGTAGGGATTCTTTCTCTTTTTGTCGGTAAGAAGAAAGGTTGGGCGCTTGCTATTTTTGAAAATGACGAGATAGTTGATCGACACTGTACATCTCCGCCCATAGAGCTCATTCCCATTTGGCTTCTGGATTTCGCGTTATCGCACCTTTTAGTAAATTTTTCCCTCCGTATTAATAGATATTTATAGATTTATATAAAATTCAAAGTAGGGACGGTTTCTTGTGTTTATATTTCCTGTTTGTAGTTTTATGTCTTAACATCGAATTCGCTGGACCCGTGACTAGCTTTGTCTGTAACGAAGGTCTATCATATGATGTTCTTTGCATTACTTTCTACTGTTGACATGCCCTGCACAAGTTTTATATGTACCAGAATACGTCGTGATTTCCCTCATATCGATGATGTTATTCCGGAACTGGCTATTTGCAGTTAATCAATTGTTGTGTGTTTGGTAATATTTGAGTATGAAACCCGATAAGGTCGGCATAGTGCTATGTTTTGTAGAATTTGCAATGAAGAGGAGAAGTATTTACCACCATCCTACGCGGAAATATTTTGAATATTGAAGTCGCATAGCGTCCTTAGAGAACTATTGTGTCTCTTTTAGTTTTGTTACAGTGCACTTATTAACTGTAGTATATCAAGCAAGCCTATAAATTAGGATTTTAGTATATTCCCTGCTTCCACATCATTTAACTTTGCATTTGGTTTCAATTATTCTCTCACGTTCCTCGACCTACCTTGCACAACTGCCGGACACTGTCCCAGAACGTGTATAGAGGTTTCAATACACTCTGTGCAGAATATGCAAGCAGTGTCCGTAGATATCCTTAGCTTCCCTTGGTGGTAGTTTAGTTGGAAGTGACCAGTGATGATTCGGAAGTCCTTCTTGGTGAGGATTTAACGGCCTTTTGTGCTCTTGGGTTCGTATGTGTCAAATAACCAGTTGCTGGTTTAAGCCGTATGTCAGCACTAAACTTTCATGATTGCTCTGTCGATCTCGTGACTGACACCCTGCTACCAACTGGTAGACGAGATACTCAGGCGAATGAGGTGCTCGGACGAATCAGAAGCTCGGGCCTCCACAGTAGTACAGTTACCTCAAATACGCTTCAGCTCGAATAATTTCCTGAGATGCCTACACTCTTTCTCTGTTGTTCTGCGGCAAGTGCCCTTGGGGCGACTCACCCGTCGACCATCTTGGGAGACTGGATTTCTCTGAATGACGTAGCGAGCAATGCAATTGTTGCCCTTCCTTAATGTCTGTGGTAATTGTCTAACAGACCACCCACTGAGGCTTGGTTATATGAAGTGAACTCGGGAAAAAATGTGTTACAACCTTAGGTTAACATATCAATATTTTTCAAGCAAAAGTTTATGCGATAGAACTTTTTGTCAACGAAACTAAAATCCACACTTTCTCTGACAGTCAGCAGGCTTTAAGTGGCAGGTTTTGTACTAGTTCATAAAACAGATGGCTTTCCAGTAATACATCGACTATATCAGTATAGTCTAAATATACGGCAAGATATACTGCCATGAAATCGAATGAGGTATAGGCTACTGATAATGTTCTGCTAACCAGAATTTCGAAAGTAGCGAGCTTAGCAGACAGAACAGTAAGGGCTTGGCTTATGGAGAAACGCTAATCATAAATTGTGTCGACTACTGTATTCAAAAAGGAGTAAAGGATCTACATCCGTAAAAAGAAATTTAATGTAATCGTACATAACATAGCAGATATTGCTATGTTAAACAAATAACTGAAAAATCGCTGGACCAGAGGGAAGTCATGCAACAGCCGAAAGTTGCGAAACTAAGCAGAGTTCATATTCACTGCTGTTATGGTTTTCTAAAGTTATGTTTATAGGATTATTGTAATCAATCCGAGGGGGTTCATAAGATACCGAGAGTCATAAGATACCGTCGGGTGACAATCATACCAGGCGACTGTAGTGCATGCTGAATACGGTCACATTAAGTTCAGTTAAGGAAATGGAGAGTGCCACTTCTAGCGCTCAGGCCTCATATATTAACTCCTTGCATCACGTCTTTCAGATAGCTTTGTTTCTGCGATATCTGAGGATGTCTCCCAAAGGTACACTACGCAAATATTCCATGTTGATGTACGTATCTTCGTCTAACTTCTCATTATCTTGTTCATACTAACTAAATATCTTGAAGACCATGGGTTTTCTCCAGATGGAAATTTTGGCAGCATGACACTGTTAAAAGCTTTATTTGAATTCTCATGCCCTCCCCCTCTTTTTTTATAAGATAACAGAAATACCGTTTTGGCGGCCTCGTATCTTTTCACAAGGATTTTCGTCGGATTTTCCGGCATGAGTTAAAATTTCTTCATTTGGCCTTTCAGAAAGTAGAACAAAGGTGGCCCTGAGTTCTCCTACAAAACATCTCACCTGCTAGCATTCCATTTCTCCATTTGGGTCTGTGAACCCTTGTGAATTCAAGTGGTTGGCTCAGCGTTAAATGGTAGCTCTAACCACATACACAGCTAGATTCTTGCAACAGCCCTAAAACTTATCCTGTAGATTATTAAGTTTGACCAGTAATTGGGGGCAAAGCTATACCAACTACCGTGGATTCGTGCTACTATTTAATGTTGATAATGTCGATTGTGTGCCAGATGGGATTTGAAGGCTGCGGCCCCACCAATTTTGCCCTAGGTAATCTTTCAATAAACACGATACAGCTTTCATAGCTGTCCCGTCCGTAAAAATTATTATGATTACTATACCAGAAGACCTGTGATCATCTGACGACCAGTCGTCTCCTTTGTTGACTACCAGATAGTATACACTCTCAATGACAAAACTAGAATTGATATGACTTCGAATTTCCGGATGTTTATCCAGGAAGTAATTTGTACATGAACATACGATTGGTTGCCTTTTCATCAGTT
This sequence comes from Hermetia illucens, assembly GCF_905115235.1. Taxonomy (NCBI): domain Eukaryota; kingdom Metazoa; phylum Arthropoda; class Insecta; order Diptera; family Stratiomyidae; genus Hermetia; species Hermetia illucens. The sequence continues at coordinate 42,694,079 of NC_051852.1, forward strand.
AATAGGTCTGCATACGTCATCAAGTGCTTCCCGTTTTGACTTCAATGAAGGGTAGATTTACGAGAATTTCAGGCGTCTAGGAGTAATCTGGTTCTCGTCGCCATTTGTACAGTCTAGATAGCATTTTTCTGCTATTATAAAAGTTCTGCTTTGCCTACTAAATGGTCCATGTATACATCAGAATGGACTTTATAATGAATGATTACATCTAGTCAGCCCTTTGTGCCGAAAATTGTTAGATCTTACCATTTCCAGTTCACCGGCACCAGAGGATGGCCTCTGATATTGTTTTTGGAACTGATGATAATTTGTCTGTGCTGGTGGTAGAACAACCTCCGGAAAAGTGGGTAGTGTGTATAGTCCGGTTTTCTGAGCAGCCATCGTGAGCTCGCTTGGGAGGCACCAGTTGTGAACTATCTGCAGAGTAGCACTCGTAAGATTATATCCTGTGCGCGCAAACTTGTCGATGATTGTTACGACTAAATCTTTCGCAAATATTTGTGCAAAGGGTCCTTGCCCACAACTGTGGGGTATCTAGTTGTGCAAATCATAGTAAGGATGAGATAACCCTTTCCTGTAGACAGCTCCTGAGACATCTTGAATTGGTCGACTTCTTCTCAATCCTAATGAGGATATTTTTCCATAGGAGAGGAGCCAACTAACTAATAGCGGATATGAAACGTCTAATTGATTAATAGCAGCTCGACTCCATGTTCTCTTCCCGTACCACAAATTGGTACGAAGAAGGCGTATTAAAATGCTCCTTTATAGTAATAATAATCGTTGGCGTAACAATCCAATTGGGTCAGGTACTAGAGCTCTTCATTCAAGACCGTAGCGGTACACTACAGGATTACAGTACCGTGTAGGAGGCAATGTAGTCAGAATTGCGCTGAGTCGACTGGTATGCGACGTTAAATCACGATACAAATCTCACTGCCATCAGTGAGATTTGAACCGCGACCTTTCATACGACAGCTTTGTGCTCTTACCACTCAGTTAAAGGACAAATGCTCCCTTGATATCCAAAAATTTTTCGGACACATATTTCTAAATTTTTGCTGTAAACTCGTGAGTTTATCTTTCTTGGAGGCATGTGTGTTGAATGACCACTTGGAAATACATACACGTATCCCTTTTGAAGAAGTTTACAAGTTTTCTAGACTATGTTCTTGCAAGCTCAGGACCAGTTCTTGAGTTGAGAGCTCTGAATGTATGCTTTCTGGAACATATACCTTAAACCATTTTTTTCAAAGCTTCAAATGTAGTTGCCACTTTGAAGACGATGATTGTCAAGTTGCAGGCTGCACTCTATAACTAGGACTCGATCTGATTCTAAAGTTGACTCGAGTGAGTCTCAAAAGATTATTTTTGTTCAGAGTTTTCTGAGCCTTCAGTTACTCCAACTTTCAGAACTTAGGAGTATTCCTGTTTTTTCCGCTGCTTTGTCAATTTCGATTTGCACTGTGGTGTTCTCTCCTTCCTTGACGCACTGAAAGGCTAGCTTCTCTCCAAAGATACTCTTATGCCAGTAGTAATTATTTACTTATGATCCTATACGCCTCTCGGGGTTAGCTACTCAACCGTTCAGTGCTAGTTTCTACATGACCTATACTCTTCTCCGGAGAATTTGAAACAGATGGAAGTGTTTACATGCCTATTGTAAAATCATAATTCCAGTAGATTAGATCTCTAGAACAAATATGGTGCACGGAGCCTCCTGTTATTGCCATGACTTTATTCTTGGCCTATTGGGTTCCTACTGTAAACTAGGGGCATCGTTATGATCATAGTGGAAATAACCACAATGCCAAAGAACCTCCCTAGCTCCTTATTGACTTTTTATGGCTAATATGACCGTTATCTTGCTGTCATTGCGTAGGTCGCTAACTAGTCTAGACTGCAAGCCTTTTGAAGCCACTATGCAAGAATAGGGGCTAGAGCCTCCGTTGGCATATAATAAATTACGCTGGGAGTGCCGATACCTAATTCACCTACCAAAGATCTAAGGTAGGTGGTCCAAAAGGACGAAGTATGTCAATGTTTTGCGATTGTTCTGGCGAGTGACTGGTGCAAAGGACGTTACAATGCTGCGTATTTTTAACAGTATTGAAAAGGTAATATCAATGCTTTAGAAGAAAGTGCCTTGAACTGCTTATCCTGTTAACTGGTCATAATAGTGAACTATTGTGATGTGAAAGTCTGTAGAATACTTGAAAGCCCATTTGCTCTCGAATCTGCTTTACATCCACTTCGGAAACACCGATAGTCAGGAAAACCCACGCTCTATGAGCTTTTCCTCTCATTTTGATAACTAGCAGTAGATGGTCGTAATTGAATTGTTTTGGAGACAAGGCTTTTCTCGAACTTCTGAAGGAAGGGTCTGAAGTCTTTGGTTGATTTACGGGAAAGGACAAACCCTAGGACTTTTAAGTTTCTCAAGAATTTTACGAATAACATAAACTTAAGTGATTCAATCGGAGAAATTATTTATATATGCTACTAATCGTGAATACTACACCTGAAACTAAATGCACCAGGATATCCAACATGGTATCATTTTATCGGGAATAATGTTAAAAAAAGTTGGCTTTAATTGACATCTATCCTTCATTAAGGAATCCAAGACAATGTATGGATTAAACAACACGTTGTGTACTTTCAAAGTTGTTATTTCACAATAGTATTGGATCTGAAAAATGTATTGAATCCCTGTAAGTGGAGAAATGGATTCATTCCTGGATTCTCGTTGAGATGAATATATCCCTCCGGCTACTTCGATTGATTAAGATGAAATAAATGATGGATTTAGAAGAAAACGATATCATAACGAAGGTATCGGAATTTCCGATTACTGTGTTTTTGTAACAGTAGTATTCCTCCTTTTCATTGTAAACGCTATGTCGTGCCAATTGTCCTAATGGTTATCAAAGTCCTTGGTAGGATAGTTTAGATAGGATGTGCAATTGCACTAGTCTGCTTAACGATTTCCGAGTGTAATTCCGTTTCAACAACTTTAAGAAAATTTCAGTATCGTCTGGCAATTCACAGCTCTTACGATTCTTTACACCCTTAAGACCAAACTCAGTAATTTCATATTTTTGTATATATTTAACAACTTGCAAACCACTTTTAGAACGAAAGAGTTTAAAGAAATTTATAAATCAAAATCCACTAATTGGAACGAAAGCGATTAAGTTAATTTATAAATGCTACACCGGAAGACAACCGTCTATCGCCAGGTTAGAGGCAGACGAGAACGACCTGTCTCCATGTGGTTCTTTCTGCCCCCAACTCATGGCACACTTTCCTCGCTAGTCCTCCACTCCCGTGGCGAGTTCTACAGAGTGGAAAGTTCCGCGCCATCTATTTGTTCGCATTCGCAACATTCGAAATACACACGCCACAATAGGTTTGATGGTCAGTCGATTAACTTCATGTCAGCTGTCAAATATCGTTGATCATTGGGCCAGAGAATGCTTTCCAAAAGATATCGCCTAATTTTAACAGACCAAAGCACAGCTAAAAGTGAGTTAACAATGAAACTACTATACCTCGTAATGTAGACAGTGTGCAAGGTTTTCAGGACAATTTTGGTTGAAGCAGTTTGATCACAAGGGAGCCGTAGAGTGAGTTGCTCATGATGTGATGAGTATCTAAGGGAAAAATATAGCCCATTAATAAGTGAACATAGAACGTCATTTACACGTCCATAAAATATGGGTCATATTGCCAAGGACAATGTAAAACTGGCATGAATAGGTGAATATGGTATATAATTTGTGTAGAGGTTTCCTGTCCTCATTGGGAGACATTCCACCAGCTGCACCTGGACAAGCCACTTTTCAAGTCTCTGGCGGCCATTGGTGTTCCCACCTACCTCGCTACTATTATCGATAGCTACTTGCAAGAGCGGACGCTCTGGTATAATACCGATGATGGACCAAGGAGTACATTGTCTCCGCCGGTGTCCCACAGGTGTCTGTACTGGACCCACTACTGTGGAACATCATGTATAACGATGTACTTAACCTTCCGGTTCCGGAGGAGGCCACGATGGTGGGTTACGCGCGAGGCAATAAGTGTTGTTAAGACTTGGTTAGAGAGTGCGGGACTGGCACGTGTGGAGGAAAAGTTGGAAGCGGTCCTCATTACGAAGCGCCGCAAAAGAAATTACGTATGCATTAGAGCCGGGAATACTATAGTATCATCACTTCCAAGCCATCAAATACTTGGGGGTAATGATAGATGGGAAACTTAATTTTAAGCAGCACATAGAGCATACTTGCGAAAAAGCATCCACCACGAGTACAAGGATGATGCCGAAAGCAAGAGGACCGCGGAATACTTGCAGACTGCTCATAGCCAGGGTGTGTATGTTGTATGCAGTCCTAGTTTGGGGAAAGCGCGGCATGTTTTAGGCAATGTACATAAACTGAGTACGGTCTACATAAGAATAGCCTTAAGGGTGTCTTCTGCTTTCCGGACCGTCTCAGATGATGCGGCGTTCTTCATTTCGGGAATGACGCCGATTTATAACACCGGGTCTATCTCTCCCTTATCGCAGGTGGAAAAGGGCGAAAGGAAGAGATCGATAAGCAGAAACAACAACGATGGAACCAGTCAGAAAAGAGTCGTTGGACTTACAGGTTGATCCCTTCCATCGGGGAGTGGCTGGAAACAAAGCACGGCGAGATCAATTATTACCTCACGCAATCTCTCACCGGCTAGGGAGGATACCGTCAATACCTGTACAGGTTTAAATTGGACACCTCACCTAATTGTCCAAACTGCGACCCAGAGGACCCAGTGCATGTATTCTTCCAATGTCCTAGGTTCCTGGAAGAAAAGAGGAATCTAGAGGAAACTTTGGGTGAAGTGCTACCACCGGAAAATTTTGTCCGGAGAATGGTAGCTTGCCAGGAGGATTGGAATGCGATTAATTCCATGATCGCAGTAATCCAGGATAAACTGGGAAAAGCAAAAGAAGTGAGGAAGAAGCGGTTACGGATCCCGCGGGTAGACGGAAGGAGACGTAATTAAAGAGGCTAACGCCACCCCGTGATGTAATACCTAACTGTGGTTCGAGGGGGTAGTCGTGGTTTTAGTGGGTAAAAATCCCACACTCTGGGTACCCAGGCCAAAGTCTTTTGAAGATTTCCACCTCCTTAAAAAAAGGATTTTTTTCAAAACCGATGCGTACTTGGAACGAGGCTCTACATGGACTCCGCACATTGGTGCACAATGATCGGCGAGAAATTGATATGGACAGCACGGAAGCATCCAGATGATAAGCAAGTCTATCCTTCAAGACTTCAAGAAATCATTTTTGACATGTTTCAGGACTGGTTTCTACAGAAACTGAAAAGGCCAGGAGAAACATCACCGTAGATAAACCACCAAAGCAGATGGGCAGTTTATGCTCGTATATTATGGCCATTGACGATTTCATCGACCAGAACTGAAATTTCAACCGATGTTATATCGTTGGGAATGGTAGTGAAGTACACCCTCTTTGGATGGATTACCAGCAATTCCACATCATTCGAGGTCAAATGCACCATCACCGCCCTCATAAGCAGCGATCGGAATATTTTTTGGTCTCTTACCCCGGTCTATTCTTGCTCATATTTTCGTGATAAGCATCAATTTAACTAGCGTCAGAGGAAATAAAGTTTGCGATGTTAGCTTAATACTCATCAACAGCTCAAAATATCTTTTTTCCAGTCAGGACGCGATCCGTGTTGATCGTGGGAGGTTGAAACTTTCCGCTCCAGCCAAGGGGCGCGAAACCAAAATCAAAGTGAAAGAAAGAAGCATGGGAGTACGGTGAATGATAGGCTATATATTCTAGCTTAGGTGAAGCTGCAATTGAAACAAGTTAGCATGATATGAGAGGCCGTCTCGTCCTTCTCATCGTGAATTCTGCATGTTGGATCTTCCGCATACATATCCATCGTATGCAAAGTAATAGTTTCAGTGTAATAGGGTGTTGGTGACTAGGAACTACCCCAGAGTGTAGAGAATCTTCTATAATTGCATCATCAAAGAAACCTCCCGTCCTTATAGTGAAAATCATCCCCCACTAAGAAGTTTCATACTCTATAAATTTCTTAATGCACAATAGGCCGATTGGATGCTTCAAAGCGAATGGCTTCGCCTGATGAAAGTTTGCCAGTATTTAGTCGCAAAGTGCCTATATTTGCAGATATGTTCGGGAGGCGGTTATTCATGAAGTGCTGGAGTTCAGAAGGACATTATAAATAACGAAGTTTCTATTGCAAACCAACCTAAAAATTGGGATTGGCAGTTATACATCATCAGTCTCAATCCATCAGCAGCTTCATCATCATCATCATCAACGGTGCAACAACCGGTCTAGGCCTGTCTTAATAAGGAACTCCAGACATTCCGATATCCCTGAAAGCTGTCTGCCGTTCTGATCTACGCTGTCGCTCCATCTCAGGCAGGGTCTGCCTCGTCTTTTTTTCCTACCATAGATATTGTGCTTATGGACTTTCCGGGCTGGACTATCCTCATTCATACGGATTAAGTGACCTGCCCACCGTAACCTATTGAGCCGTATTTTATCCACAATTTGACGATTATGGTATCGCTCATAGATTTCATTGTTATGTAGGCTACGGAATCGTCCATCCTCATGTAGGGGGCCAAAAATTCTTCGGAGGATTTTTCTCTCGAACCCGCTCAAGAATTTGCAATTTTTCTTGCTAAGAACACAAGTCCCCGAGGAATACATGAGGACTGGCAAGATCATTGTCTTGTACAGTAAGAGCTTTGCCCCTCTGGTGAGTCGTTTCGTGCGAAACTGTTTTTGTAAGCTGAAATAGGTTCTCTTGTTGACAACAGCTGCGCGTGCGTTTATCATCGTAGCTGTTATCGGATGTGATTTTGATAGGAGAAATTATCAATTGTAGTCTCCTATCTTTATTCTTGTCGTTTAACCAGTGCGGTTTTATGTTGTTGGTTGGTTAGTTTTAGTTAGCGGACAGCCACCTGCTCGATCTGGATGAAGGCAGTTTGTACGTCAAGGGGTAGTATAGGTCCCAGGGCGAAACGTGGATTGGTACCCACGATGGAGTATAAAACCTGAGAAACGCCTGCTGAACCAACACCAACAGCTTTACTACCAAACCCTATCTCCACCTCCACGTGGTGACCGTTGGGAGTTCTTTCTTAACGAAAAGCTGAAAAGCGAAACGCGGAGAAGGATGAAGGCGAGTCTCCCGCGCCTAAACACGGGACAAACTGTACCAACTGGTCCTCCAGGTTCGGTGTTGGGTAGGGTTGACAATCTTACACGGAAAACAACTTATTATGAAACCCCAACAGGAGCTTCGGACTGGACGGATTACACAACGACGAACCCGGCAAGGACCAGCAGCTTGGCGTCACTAAATCTCGCCATACGGGACTCACAGTTCTTCAGTGCAGTAGTCATTGTGATACCATCAGTCTAGCGTCATTCTGACATAAGTGTTTAATGCTCGACTGATCGTGTAGACCTCTAAAGTTTGGGCTTTTGTTAATATAAATTTATTGTTCAATTAGTTATTGCTCACGGGGAGGGTAATGCGCGAGTGTATTATTCAACAATTGCTGCTTGACAACATGGAGACTCAGATTTATGCCTTTCTTTAGTTTACACATGTAAACTCCCGAATAAAAGAGCATTCACAAAACATCGAAACACTTTCCAAGTGTTTTCCGCTTCAATGAAACAGAAAAAGATACAGTATTTCCATAAAATAATGGAAAACAAAACGAAACAATTGAATCTAATTTAAAATAACACATTTTCCTATTATGTATAATATAAATACCGATCGCATGTATTTTCATTCTTTTTTAAATCATACTTTTTCGATCACTTAACTCAGTCGATCCAGCAGAGCGAAAAAAGGTGAACACGATCACGATTTCATGAATGAGTAGCGTTTGTTCATAAGAAACAAACATTGCAAGTGAACGGGAGTGATTTTTTCGTTCCACGAAACATATCTTACCTGAGTTGACTGAACTGACAAGAAAAATAATTGTTCATAATCGCAGAGTGAAATTGCTAGGAAAATAGAAAAAATCTGCTAATAATGTGACATTTGTATCTCAGGTGGGCACACAATTTTCTTTTCTTCCATAAATGGATCAACTCCTCATTCTGCACTAACTTGTCTGTTTTCCATTTTCGTATGGCAGGAATGAGCTATCAGATCCCAGCCACTATTTTAATAGATACTCGTATCTATCATGAGCGGCAGATACTTTTGCAAGAATGAAAGTTGAACTCGTATAGTATCTTTTCTGTAGACATTTTTTCTTGGATTTCCGGCCCCTTGAACGGATGTATTGTTTCAAAAAAGAAATTTTTACTTTTATTTGTATCTTTTGTTTTTATCTATTGGGTATAATTCAATAGGCAAGGTAGCTGTTGAAGGTAGTTCATTAGCATATCTGCTACTAACAGATTCTACTTTTATGCTTGAAACTGTGGCAACACAAAAAATTGTATCTCATCACGAGTAATAACTACTTTATACCTCGTGCCATGAATAGGCTTTGATCCCACGCGACACAACCAACGTTGGGCTGGAATAGAAAAGCGAATTTGAAATTCAAAGATGGAAAAGATACTTGTAATTAAGTGGGTGGGCGTTCCTTATGTATGGATCCAAGGTATAATTACTCGTATATTGTTTTTGCTAACATGGAAACAGTGGTTAAATCAGCATTCGATGGTAGTAATCTGAATGTTGAGGTTGACATTTATTTTAATTTTGAGCTTTAGTCAGAGTCGATGCGTAAATTAAGTCGTTTGTCTACCAAAGGCCTTTTTTGGGGTTGGTATAAAAAAAAACTGAGATTGAGAGATTTAACGTTGCAGTTCCGATAAAAAATTGGAGTCTAGTTCTTATCCATGAAAACCTGTATTAACAATCTATGTTAGATGAAGCATTTAGTGAGGGCGGAGCCCTTAGAGAATAATCCGAGTAATCCGTGTTCCCATGGGTGGCCAAACGTCAAATGTGGCTCCAATAAAGCGATGATCACCTATGATGTTTTCTATTTAATTAAAATAAATACGTGCGGCCGGATGTTGAACCAAGTGACAAAACAGCAGCCAAATAGTGAAATTTTGAATGATAAAATATTTGAGATGAGATCGCTCTCTGAATGAGGAATACATGACGACTGGCGAGATCATAGTATTGTACAGCAGAGGAAACCCCGATAAGAAATCAGGTGATTTCAAAATAAAGTTCTAAAAAATGCTTCCCTCTTTCGTATGGAAGGTTGTTCCATCTTGTTGAAAAATGTCTACTTCTTAGCTTCAAATTCAGCAAGTTGTATGGTAAAAAAAGATTTGTATGGCCACGTATCAGCATCACTGACCAGGGAAGCAGAAACTGTCATAGATAGCAATCTTTCGGTGGATCTGTGAAGGATCTTAATAGTCAATTTGTCATTTACGATGATGAGCAGTTGAAGACGTGAAAAGAGCACTTCATCATGGTTTTCAACCGTATGACATTCGGTAGGGTCGTCATCGACCCTTAACCAGGCACTTACGATACGGGAAGTAGTGTTCCCGAAGCGTCGGAGCAAGTTGTTCTGGACTCCTAGCTGGTGTTACAACTGCGTCCTAAATAGTAGCATTGGGAAAGTTTCTCGGTGAAGAGCGAACCGATGATGGCCGATACATGTCGGGACACGCTGTAAGTGTCCGGAGTCGTCGCAATTCTCTGCCGATGTCTAAGGGGTTGATGTGAACTTAGCTCTTCCTAGGTGGTAATTGCAGCATATATTTGAAGCCAGATCCTTCGGAACCTTGATTGGGTAGTGCATATCATTTAGTAGGGGATTCAGTGCCATTCAAAACCAGAGTGAACTCAACGAATCCCCCTGGAAGATGCTGCTTCGCATGCGGGTAGTCTCTAAGGTTCGAATCCCCCAGGACGATGCCCCTTCGTATACGGATAGGCTCTGATGTGTTGATACTCTGATATGAATGCACTGATAAGGTGGTATGCCACCCTTTCATGACTACCGCCAAAAACTTTATTTCTTTCGGAACAATGCGAAACAGATGTAGGGCATCGATGGCATAACCGATATAGCAACTAAAGAGATTTCTTTGGCCTCTAGTTGTTTGTCCTACAACTACCGAGTCGATAATGAGTTGCTCTTTGCAACCCCTTGACCCGACTCGGCAGTCCTTCTGCTCCTCGGACAGAATGTTGTTGGTCTTGAGGTGCGTATTGATCCTTCCACTAGTAAAGGACATTATGAATTTGTAGAAGATTGGTGAGCAAGTATCGGTCTTGTATTTGCGTGGTCCTGCACCGTGTTCTTTTCAGAAATAGGTAGGTAATTCCTGCAGCGAGGAAAGGTGAAAATTTCTACAGCCGTCTAATGACCTGTTTTTTTTTATGAGAAGCACCTGTTCCAGGCTTTTGGAGCTGTTTTATGGCTTGCCAAACTTCCTCCTCGGCAACATCCGCAAGTTTCATGCCCGGCAGGGTGGCATAGCGGGTGCCTTCGGCGGTAATCCACTCAGCATGCTTAGCATGTTGGCTGGGTCATCTCCACTCCAATATTTTTTCGCTTCCGTTACCGAAAACTGTACTGTCTCGATGCTTTGTTGGGATTCGTCGAGTGGTCTGAAAAAGCTCCGGTGGTTCCGCGTACGTCGCAGTTTGAACATGTTTGAGTGTCATACCGTCACAACGGACTGCTTACGACAGAAAGTTTCTGCTTTAGTATGTCTAGAAATTCAACTACCGGTGATTCACTGGGGATGTTATAGTTCTGGTCAACCCTCCACATTTCATTCTTCACCCGTGTACTGGTGATTTGAGTCGGCTAGCAACGTCCTGCTTTAGTGAGACAAGCCGACGTTCCAGATGAATTTTCCATGGTGGATCTTTCAAACCAATAACCCGAAAGGGGAATCTTGTGGCCTTGCAGTCTAACAGCCGCAACTGCACCACAATGCACAAAAGATTGTAGTTGCAGCAGCGACATGTCAGCACACTCAGCACAAAGTCGAGATGTAATCTCATTATTGAGGTAGAATTCTCGGAGTTGCTGAAGATGCATAGTGCCGGGTTTATGCAAAGGATCCATTTACGAATTCGCCCCAAACCTCAGCGGAGACTTCAGCTGGACGGTGAAGAAGACTGCTTGTAGTGTGGCGTGGTGTTGTTGATGCTGCCGTCTCTGCCCCCATCGACTTTTGGTGACCAGTTTCCGCGATGACCTCAAGTCGAACACGCTCCTCCTTTCGTAACCGGGCTTGAGACTGGCTACGCCAGAGTTAATATTTTATTAACTAATTCAATCAATTATTAAATTTAATATTTAATTATTAAATTTAATATTTAATTATTAAATTTAATATTTTATTCATTAAATTAACCGCTGTCCACGTTCTTTGACGATTAGTCATTAACTAACTATTTGACTTTTCTCTTTTGATATCGGAAAAAAAACAACTTTTCCGATGTGATGGCCAACCTAACTCATTCTGCCATACGCTGATTCGTCCGTGAGTTCCGGGATCAGCTAAATCTATGACAGGTCTCACGCAACTGGGGTAGGGGCTCTGTCTCTGAGATTACACTAGTTCCTGACTATTGCGGCTCGCTCCCTTGTACACGATGCTCTGTTAAAACTTCCATGGAGAAAACAATTACAAAACTAGGGGATACTAGAGATGAAGCGAGAGTTGGTTGCGTTTGTGCGCAGCACGAAAATGCTTTGCTCGTCGCAGAGTCCAGCGAAAGACGTAACACGAGCTGAAATACCCGACGAGCCATCGGAATGCGCGCAGACAAATAAAGACGACGACTCGCAAAGTGATGCAGCACTAAGGACGGGGGGGACGGCAGCTTCAGTGCCATGTAGGCGCAGAGGAAACTCTGAAACTGGGCAGATGGCTCTAAAAATAAGTGGAGTGGCAGTCGATTGTCTTTGCGAAAGTCGGAAAAGGGCCTATCAGGAAATGTGCGGCAGTTGTGGATTCTATGTGGTTTGCAACGTTCCTCGTCTAGAAAAACGTCAGAAAAGGCATGAAAAGAGAGCTAATGGAGCTAGAGGAACTTCTAGATCGCAGTTCCCTTCACATCCTTCCTTCGTTGAGTGCACCGTAAGTGCCCAATGGAACGCAGATAGCCCGTAGCAGAGCGAACTGGGGGGCGGCTCTGAGTCTTCAAAGCAGAATTTGAAAGGGCTAGAACGCGGTTAACACCATCTGCATCCTACAAATCAATATCAAGATTTAGTGCTTATCAGTGAACAGTACCGGGACAAGGACCCAGCTTCATGGCGCTCCGACTTAACAGGCACCTGCTGAGTTCGGGATAGCACCTGCCTTAGGATTCTTATCCAAGGCGGAGAGGATGGCTTTATCTCGGTGTTTAATGGAACGTTTTTAAGCGTTTATCTAAGACCAAATGAGACGATGCCCAACTTCAGACACAGGCTTGATGCTCCGGAGAACGCTGTCTTGGGCACGGAGGGGTGAATCTTTCTTGGGGGTGACTCTAATGCACTTGAATGGGCATGCTTCACCCAGACTTAGGGAGGAAACGGACTCTCGCATTGGCGGTGAGAATTGAGCTTGTAATTTAAAACACCGGATCCACGACAACCTTCCAGCACTCAGACTGGGAAAGAAACATTTCTTCACCCCGGAATAACTGGTATCCCTGTTGGACAGATGGTGAGTTCAGGAAGATTTCCGAATACAGTTATGAATTTGATAACGGCAACTTGTGAAGCTTCCATGCCTAAGAAGCCATCGAGATATTGCAAACCTTCTGTACGGAGGTTTTTAACCTTGCCCGTAGAAGAATGTTAAGACACGATCTTCCGACTGTGTGTTTTGCAATTGGGTTGTAGACGGGGTTTGGTTTTCTTTGCCTGGGTGAATGAAGTCTCTGCAATGTTTTGAATCACATGTGAATAAACAGAACGAACACTAGGTACGGCGGATATGGACGAAGCTCGAGGAAACACACAGAAAATTGCTCTTCTTCTAATTTCCAACAGACAAAAAAGTTACTCCGAATTCACAAACAACGTTTTGAAGATTAACTCCAGTTGAAGAGAATAAGGGTATCGTCCCATATTTTGCCAAATTGCTGTTGGTGTTCAACTATGACCCGAAGATTAAAGTTCGAATTGTGGCAAATAAATCAAAATCGCTTTGCGCCTCTATCAGTGTTCATCAAGGAAGCGCACTCCCGCTACTAGCCTTTATTTTTGCTAGGGACGCTCCCACACAGGCATTCAACGTCCACCCCCCTACATATTCCTCTACGCAGATGATGGTTTTTTAAAATCACTCTCAGTGATATCGACCTATCCGTTTGGTAACATGTCACATATCACATATCTGAAATGAGGACATCCGTGATTGATATGCAGTTGCACTTATCGCGAAGAATTACGATGGCCGGATACGCTGGATGGTGAGTTGAGAACCTCTCGACTCCACCTGGAACAAACCTGTGATCGATAAAAGCCCCGATCACGGTTCTGAATTGGACAAAGGTCAAAGACGAAGAAGACCAGTTTATTCCATGAGTGAGGCACAGCTGACCCCAGCTGTTTTACATTCACATAGATTGAAATTTGGTAAGGTCGTGTCCATTGCTGCAGGCTTTGAGACATCGAAAGTCAATTCGAAGGAACTTGCATAGAAAACAAATCAGATGCTGTCCATCGAAGTTCCCAGGGTCTTTTCAAAGTTTAGAAAGGGCGGCTCATCCAACTTCAGGCGCTATGAACATCGGCCGAGGTGTTTTCTCCAAAAGAGCAAAACATGAATAAACTTAAAGAGATTCAGATAAGTTTAAATTGCAAGTTGCAGGAAGAATGCTCACATCCACAAACTTTAGAATCAATGTCTGGTCAAGAAGAAATCGAAAACGAAGTTGGAAATGATTTACCTTGTACATCGATATGAAAGCTGCGTTGGAGAGCAATGTGAATAGATTGCATCAATGCTTGCCAGAACTACCTGCAAAACTTGTCGGATTCTGAGTGTTTGTCAATCATCCCAAAATCAAGGAGCATTTTCTAAAATTTGAAGCCGATTCGCATAGAGACTCTTACAGAGAGATCAATTAACCACTTGCAGTCGCTCTTATGTCAAGGACATTTTCGCCTTGTCAAAAAAATCAATATGCAGGTCAATTGCAACGAAATAGCGGTCCATATTGTCCCTGAATATAATAGTTTGGAAGAAGTTAATAACAATAAGCAGGAAGAGGTGCAGGATTGCCCAAACCCTACAAAGGGGTGAACAGGGAAGTATCTTTTATGTCATATTGCCAGAAGGAGTTAGAGATGTGATAATACACAAACGAGTGATATTATTTTCTCACTTTAATTGCCTCTAAAGCTTATATAATTTGAAATTTGGGTTAAACGTTTAATATCCCTTGTAGACATGAAAATATTCATGTGAATATCATCAATTTGCTGCATAAGAGCAAATCCTCTTGTAACCCTTCATCAAATGTGACATTGATGATCATCTTCAATGTTTCCAATAGTCATATTGCATCACAATGTTGCACAACTATAATTATTCAGACACTTTGGAGTAAAAATTGATAGCATAACTATCACGAGTTGAATTCGAAATTTTCAGTCCTTCGATCTATACAAAAAGATAGATTACCAGCAATAGTTTGACTGTCAAGAGAAGAAGAATAAAATCAAATTACACTTAATAACGTATTAAGTGTTTTCTATAGTTTCCCTTTCATGTCTTCACTTTCTTCAAGGTTGGAGAACATTCACATGAAATATGGATATAGGTAAATATTCGAAAGAGCCCGTGGATCAAATGTTACCATGTGAACCATTAGGAAGGCTTACATATTTCCAATTTGCATAATGTTCCTCAATTTGAACACCAAAATGATATGAAGTAGGGTTAGGCTATCCACTCCAATATCTTAACCTACAGATTTTAGAAGCGCTGGAAGAAGTAGATAATTGGTAACCTATCCATTCCGGAAACTCTACTAGCTTTCCGCATTGGATTGAATGTAAATATTACTAACATTAATGCTCTTTTTTAAAAAATCTCTAGACTGATGACGAGCAATCGTGTTAATCTTTCTGATGTGTTTGTTGATTGGATTATTATTGGCCTAGAGCTCTGACAAGCATCCTTCCGCTTACATTTTTGCCTTGTTGGACAACGGAAGCAACGGGTTTAATATATATTATATTTGTATGTGCTATGCGATTTTTATTGCTTCTATCTAATTCTGTTCGGCACCACATGTTAGGGCGACCCACTCGTCTCGGCCATCCATGCCAGCAGCATTGAATTCTACACAGACAGTAATGGGGTTGTCGTTTCGGGGTTTGGTCTTCAGGATATTCATCCTCCAACCATCGTGATCCATCGATTGTGTCCTTCAATTTTCAAATCCGAGTAGTGATGCGCTGTCATCGTCAACAGAATCTGCCCAGCGTTTTCAGGACTTTCCTATTTTGATATATTTGATTTACCATTCGTCGTCCTCGCTTTTAGTTCCCATTATTTTCCTCAAGACTTTTCAAAGGTATTGACCATTTTTTTGGAAAATTGTGTTAGGGTCCATGTTTCACATCTGTAGCATACAGAACTGTGGTTTTGTTATCGTTTTGTATACTGGGAGCTCTGTACGCAGCTAGCTGTTAAAATTGCTAGAGCAGGCTCTGTTTGCAAGCTGTATTCGTCGTTTTATTGCGTCTAGTTCATTTCCACTTTTCGTCAGTTTGCCACTTAAGTATATAAAGTTGCCTACATTTTCTAAGTTGTATTCGTCGATCGTTATATTTTGTCTAGTGGGCGTCATTTTGTTGGTTTGCATCATCATTTTCATCTTGTTTTCGTTAATTTGTTGAACTTCGTTTGCTATCTTATCAAGGTTTATAAAAATCTGCTTTACCGATGAAAAACATCGCGCCATGATGTTTATGTCGTTCGTATATGCGGCGGTTTGGCACGACTTATAGAACAAGGTGCCTTTTGTGTCCACTGACAACTTTTGTATAACTTGCTTCCGTGCCAGATTGAACTGTAAAGGTGCCAACCCATCTTCTTGTTTTTCGGACCTATGTTTGTCTCAAACGGATTTGTCAGGCTATTACTCTGACCTGCGCTATTGTGTGGAATATTGTCATTTGGGTCAGGCTCACTAGTTTTGCTGGAATGCCCAAGGCAAACATTACTTTGTACAGCACATTTCGATCCATACTGTCATATGGCTGCTTGAAAGCCACAAATATTTGATAGACATCGATGTTGAATTCACAGCAGGGCCTCTTTGAAAACCTCCTTGGTATTCACTACTCAGCTTACCGGCGTACAGTCTAATTGCTTTCCAGAATTTTCGTGTAGATTTGATAGGACGTACAAAGTAGTAAGAGACTTCTGTAATTGTTAGCTTTTTTGTGGGTAGAACATATCTCACTTTCTTTAACACTCTTGCGGAATCTGATCGCGGTTCTAGATGGAGAGGACCAAATAGGATAGCTTCCATGGGTCAATTTTCTTCAATTTGTCATGTTTCTCTTCTTTTGTCATAATATTTTATTAGGGGTTCGTCGGAGTTTTTCTTAATTTTCTTTCTTCGTCCTTGTGTTTCGTTCTATATGTTGTCTGTATGCCTGGTTTTTCTTGTCGAGTGCTTCCTGGTATTCATCGTCAAACCAGTAATTTTTCTGGCGCCGGGATTCATATCCAACCACTTTTTCTGCTGTTGTTTTGATAGCGCGTTCTAGGTCATAGCAAGCGTCAACTATAGGCTTCCCCGTGAGATTTCCGAGCATAGGACCTAATCGTTTCTCCAGTTTTGCCATGTATTCTCACGCTATTGAATCATCTTTTAGCTTTCCCACTTCAAATTTTCTAAGTGGGTTAGTTTTTATTCCGCGGGACTTCGAGATTCGGCGCCTATAGGTCTTTTTTACCATGTAGTAGTCGGAGTTATAGGTTGCCCCTTACTAAATTTCTTTTTTTAAATTTTTTTTTTTTTTAAATATCTTAAGTTCTTCATTATAGCAGCAAAATCTTTTTGGTTCCAGAGGTGAACGAGTTTTCTGCGGCGATCGATGATTTAGCCGCGCGATTGTGAAAGCAGCAGTGGCATTCAGGTGCTCTCGTAGACTCTTTTATACCATTTATTTTTTGTCGCTGCAGGAATGTCGGGAACTTCGGTGTAGGTACGAGTATGTCGACAAGGAACTTATCTGGGTAAAATTCAAGTGGCAGCGACAATTTGCAGGTTCGATGAAATTAGAGTCGAATTGGCGTCTTTATGATTGGTTATACATAGAAGGGCATAACTATAAATATATTTATATTTACTATTTACCCCTTGGTGGGGCTTAGCGCGTCAACCACACCTACGAGCCATCGTTTGCTTTTCCCTGAAATGCGCTTCAGCTCCCCCCCGATTGCCTAAGATGTCCGCATTTTTTCTCTGCTTTTCTGCGCCAAGGGGATACGACCGTAGCTAGCAAAGCATTTGTTGCCTGTCCATAATGTGTAACCCATCCACTGCCACTTCTGCCTTCCTATCATATCATGTACGGGTGCGCGGTCTTTGCGCCGACCAAGCTCGCTCTTCATTTTTAATAACAATATGACGCAGACAGATGTTCACGGAAGCTTGTGCTACTCCCATATAGCAACACAGAAAGAACACTAGCAGCACAAGAAAGTTCTTGGTGTGGAGATTACTGTATTTCTAGATTTTGGACAAGGCAGCGAAAGCGGATCTAGCGCTATTAATGCGTCACGAGACATTCAGTTCGGTTCCACCGGAGGCAGAAACCACACTTCCTATATATATAAATAGATCAACGCTTTCGATGCTTTTCCCACGAATACAGATAGTGAGAGTACTAAAACTCATCATACTGAGAACCTAGGTTTTGTTGGTGTTTGCCTTCAGTCCAACTCCACCTACCTCCCCTTCCAAATACAGAGAGTCATTTAGCCAAGGTCCTTGACTAGGTGAGAGCAAACAGATGTCATTAGCGCAGTGTTTGAGGAAAGATGTCACCATCCATTGAATTCCTCCACGTCCTTCGGACAAGGTAGCATAATGAATGTCGCCGATAACAAGAAGAAATAATATCGGTGACAGTATACAACCTTTGCGGACTCCAATTTGGACCTCAAAATCCTCCGAAATTTTACCTCGGTGCAGTACGTGACATTTTGCACCATCATATGTCACCATGATAATAGCTACTAGTTTCTCCGGAATGGCCCTTCCGCGTAGAGCACTCGAAAGATTTCTCGAAATCGATGAAGAGATCACTTTTAGTGTGTTGATGTGGTCAACGCAGGATGACCCGGATTATCTTAGTCATTATTTTTGCGACAACAGTGAGCACGCATATACCTCTCCAATTGTCACACTCAAAACCGGTTAACGATCATCCGCTTCTTCCATTCTCTGAGGAAGATTTCCATTAGAGTGGAAGTAGCTGATCTGCAGTAGCTGTAGGCGAAGCGATAAATAACTATACGGGGACACCGTCAAGCCCAACGGCTTTACTCCATTTGAGTTCATAGATGGTCGAAAAAGTTTCTCTTCTGCTTTGAAGAACAGCCTTTTCACCTCTTCAGTTGCTAGTCATCGTGGATGAGAAGTCAACCGTTGACGTCCTTCACAGGACCATCGAAAGATTCACGATCGCATGCAAGCTCTTTCGTGACGCGGCATACATTTCTGAAATCATTGCATTCTGCTGCATCTCCCACTTCCCTGACCAGCGCAATAACAAATTTCTTTTTGTCACGGCGAACTATGCTGAACTTCTCTGGAAATCGCTCAGTAACGTTAACCCTTTCCATGCATCGTTCCACTTCCGCGGTTCCGTACTCAGCCAGATTGTATAACGTCTCTTCTGGATGTGACCTTCGTTGCACCCGAGAAAATAGCATTTTTTATGGCAGCCCAATGCTCATCGATATTTTCAGCCGTGTGATTCAGACTATCTGCCATCCGATCAGCAAGATAGTTCTCCCACTATCAAGCAACAGCTAGATAATACAAGTTGAACTCTGTGTAATTGCTCGTAGAAAGCATCCTCCTCCACTATATCAGAAGACTCCGGTGATGCCTAGCATTGTATAATTGGGGTGCTCCTTAACCTGGACCGGAATCCTGCAATCAGAAGTCAGCCAAAAATCGCTTTTCGATACTGGATTCTCAACTGCTACTTGTTTGGCTTTCCGGGATACAATAGCACACTGCCACTAGTGTGGCAAGAAGGAGAGGAGTACTCTCCAAAGTTCGTCATTTTACTTCGTTTGCCCCCAGAGTGTCCAGCTTATATCGTTAGAATTCTTGCTCGATTTGGAGAAAGCGGTCATTCTGAGGACCCTCGTTACCGTCGTTGGAAGCGTACGCACATTCCAGAAAGCATTATAGTCCGTTTTCGCTAGCCTAATGTCGTAACCGTGAGGTTACTCCCTATTCAAGGGATTGTTTACGTTTCGATAGTAATAAAAATTCAAAATTTGCTGGCTTAAAAATTTCTATCCCTTTGTCATTGCACTGTCCACGTCTTGTCCTGATTTGACAGTATCTTCTTCTTTGGCATTTATTGGAAATACCCATGACTTCCTCCTATCACCAGCTTTGTCATCAAAGGTGAATGGGAATAGAATGCAAATGTGGTTAACGGTCGCTTGAGGGTTTTATCAGTTTAATATAATAATTACTCTCAAAGAGAGATATTACATCAGATTTTGTTTCATAACTAAATGGGGCTCTTAACGCAAACAAGGTATTTTTGTCTATAAAATTTAGAACGAAACTGCTACATTCAAAAATCGCTACAGGGCTCTTACTATTACCCAATCCATACACGGTAAGAAACAAAGATTTATACTATTTTACCTAAGGTAAAAGTCATCCAGTCGTCAATTTGCCATTCAACCGGTTTATCAACGTTACAGCATTTGGGCCCCGAGCTCTCAGCATAAATAAGACATCTTGACCATATTGAAATTTTCCCAAACTGTCCGCACATATTCTGGAACTTGATTTTCCACTGTCCACGCAATTAGCGTGTAACTACACATTTTTTCCACTCGAAATATTTTCTGCTATAATTTCTAATAAATGAAGTGAACTTAACGTTTTTGTTATGCATTGACAACATTCATGAAATTTCTTTACGCACTTTTTTCGCATGTGGACTGACTTTTTTGGTAAAGATACTTTCGGATTGACGGAGAAATAAAATTGTATCTTTTTGCGCATGTTCGTATGTACACGCAATTTTTAGTTAGTTTCATGCTGTTGGAAGTGTAATTAATAAGAAGAGTGAGTTCTGCCTTCCATAAGTAATGTAGAATGGAGGCTTATTCTACAGCACTTCGACTCTCTGGAGAATATTCATTAAAACTGTGGGAAGTGGAGTAACTAGAACTTGAAAATGAAGAAACATTCATTTTGTCTTTCACATTGCATACAGTTACTTGTATTTTTGCAAGGAGAGGTGAAAACAAGCAGTTTTTGCGGGAAACACACAGTTTGTCCATTGTCCACACAATCTTTGCCGACCCTCGGTAATCATAGTTGTCATACATGATATGAATAAACGCATGTAATCCATCTAGTTTTTCTTGTTACTGCAAACGCGTACGATAAGATAGAATTTCACCAAAGTTGACCTTTTGCTCGGACAATGGTTACCAGCCAAGCGGGTACAATTTTTGTTTGGTTGTTACGTTGACAAGTAGTCAAAGCAACTCAAGTGTTTGTCCGTAGTTAGACACTAGAAAAATGTTATGAAGAAAGTTGCGATTGTTTTCAATTACCGAAGAAGCTAAACAACAATAGTTGTCAACTTTCATACAAAATATGACTGTGTGAATTATGTTTATTAAAGGGGCATTGACTTTCCACACGCCTTTCATGCTTTCTTCCTGTTCAAAAGTGGACGCATCAAACGCGTTAGATGGGCATACATTCTACAATTAATACGCATACTTGTTTCCGAGTCATAAAACATTATGTTCTCTAAATGGTTCATTTTGATTCACTTTCACTGAAATTAGAAGTGTTTGTCGGTTTTAATAGTTCCTGTTTCTAAAAATAAATTCAGCAAACTCAAGTTAAATCAGTTTTTTATTTCGAAATTCCGCTTATTTAATATTCTTCCATGTTTTGCTTAATGAAATGGCGAAGCGGCAAGGAGGCAAGGCTCTCTCCTAAAGCACGGTTGGTCTGAAGAATTCATATAAGATAGGGAGTAATATTCAAAAAGGTCGGAAAACCGGAAGCTTGACGCTTCAGGTACGAAAGGTTTTGTGTATTTCCTAGTACGTAATATATGCATATATTATGTGAGAGTAGCCACTTTCGTGTAATATTAACATTCATAGTCTTGAATTTTTAAAGAAGCAACAACTTTGCCATATATACTATTCTAATAAATGTCAAAACTAAGACCGGCTTCGAAAAGTACTAACCGAGACCTTTAATTTGATACCCCACATGACTATATTTGATGAAAAAAAAAAATTACACGCCCTTTTTACATGTATGGGGACCCTCCTTAAATTCGACGCAAAAGGATGTAACTCACTATATGCCTGAGCGTTCACACCTTTCTACCAAATTTGGTGTCAATCGTTATAACCGTCTCCGAGAGAAATGCGTGTGGCGGACAGACAGACAGACAGTAAATCGATCTGAATAAGGTTTTGTTTTACACAAAACCTTAAAAATTACCGATCATCCGGTATCGGTTTACGAATGGTGGATGAAGAACCTGGTATATTCGGTTGGGGTACGTGAAAAGCATAGAGTTAATGTAGTGGATATAGTCGATCTAGAATATATTATATAAAGATATCTACACATTTTCGGGAGTAGAAGGCGGGAACACCATTCTCAAACTCAGCCCAACTCAACGTTTGAAGCTTGATTAAATCCACTTGGTTAGTGAGTCTTCTTATGAACTTATATGCCCCCTGTTCACACATTTGTACAGTATGGGAGATCTAGTTCCTTTTTCGTATTGTTTTTTTTGTGTTTGATATTCAGTGAGAAAGCTCTTCGGTTTCTTTATGATCACACTGTTGTGTGCGTGTGATAAACCTACAGCGGCGAGACACAACAAAGCCAAACGCGAACATGTATGACGAACCGAGATTCGAACCCGGCGCAACGAGGCCGGAGGAGAGGCTGGCACTCACCCAACTCGGCCATCGCACCATGAATCAGCTTGGCAGCAACAATATCATTCTCTGGTTGTGCAAAATACTGCTCGTCCTTTCAGGCGACGGAGTTACGATCAACAATGAATTTAGGAATTTGAGAAAGAGGCATTGGTCTTCAGCGATCACTTTCAATACGAAAGACAATACGTTTCTCCCACTTACTAGGGTAGTGACAATTTTTAAGGTTTTGTGTAAACACAAAACCTTATTAAAATCGGTTTACCGTCTGTCTGTCTGTCTGTCTGTCCGTCTGTCTGTCTGTCTGTCTGTCTGTCGGTCTGTCCGTCACACGCATTTTTCTCGGAGACGGTTATAGCGATTGACACCAAATTTTATAGAAAGGTGGGAACTGTGAACGCTCACACATACAGTGAGTTACATCCTTTTACGTTGAATTTAAGGGGGGTCCCCATACATGCAAAACGGGGGTGTAAAATTTTTTTTCATGTGGGGTATCAAATTAAAGTTCTCGATTAGTACTTTTCGAAGCCGGTCTTAGTTTTGACATTTCTTGGAAACGTGGGAAGTGCGGGGGGTTGAAAGCGATCATTTCTTTAAGGGGGCCATTCTCAGAAACTACCAAACCGAAAAATCTGAAAAAAATCAGGAGGCTGCCACTATATGGTGCCTTGGCTCCGAAATACCTTTCATACCGATATCCGTTCAAAGAAAGTTAATAATAGTATATTACTATAATTTTTTGTAATTGGCTGGAAACCCCCCTTAAATTTATCCTAGCGGCACGAAATTCTGCAGTGATGTAGGCTATAATGTAGAGCATGATCATACCAAGTTTGATGGAAATCGCACTATTACTAACAAATTTATAATACGTCGAAATTGTTGCTTCTTTGAAAATTGAAGACTATCAATGTCAATATCACCCGAAAGTGGACACATGCATATATTACGTGCTACGTATTAAGAAATACACAAAACCTTTCGTACCTGAAGCGTCCAGCTTCCGGTTTCCCGACTTGTTTTGAATAACATCGGTCTGCTTGTCTCTGGCAAAATTCAAGTCGTTGGTCATGTTTTAAAGGTTCGTACAAAGCTTCTAATGCCTCGGGAATATGGACGATGTGTGGACCTACCGTTCAATTTATTTCATGCAGCTTCTTCTGGTTGCTCAGATTTACTCTACTCACTTATTCTGACTCCTGAAATATTGAAGTATGGATGAAACAATCGAGTGTTAAAATATCAAAAAATAGCAACTCGTTGGAGTAAAAAACAAGTCGGAATACCGGAAGCTCGCGCTTCGGATATAAAGGTTTTGTGTTCATCTTATCTAAGAAATTTCAGCTCACATTTTTCTATCCGTATACAGCTACAAAACTACGAGACATACGTACATATTACAGCCGTAGAAGTTACGTTTACCCTAAACAAACAAACTGCCTATTTTCGAATACTGTACACATATAGGCACGTATATAGATTGATCGTACCCATATTTCCGATTTACTTCTTATATCTATCTGAATTAGGCAATACCCGCAAAGTCCATTAGCGCGCATATACTATATACCTACATACACACATGTCCCGTTGGAATAATTGATATTCATATATAGAAATGATTAAAAAACTAAAACAAAATAATTCTTTTCCACCCAATTCATACGAACCTACTTCGTTGTGGTATTGACGAATTGATATGTGATGATGACGTCATGCAGGTTGTAGAGTGCACGAAATTCACAAAAAATTGTAAAGTTTTACCACCTATAACTTTGTTAATAATAGTTTGATTTTCTTCAAACTTCACCAAATTGTGCATTATGTTCTTCATTATACGCTTGCCAAATTTTGTACTTCTGGGATGAAAACAAGGGGGGTGCCGGGTAAATTTCTAAAATGTGGAAATATACTATTATTAACTTTATTTGGGCAGATATCGGAACCGGATATATTTTGAGGCCTAGATTTCGTAGAGATGCACTACTGCGATTTTTTCAGATTTTTCGGTTGGATAGGTTCTGAGAACGAGACCTGTTACACTTTTTGGGGGTCATATTTTGAGCCCTCACTCCCCTATGTTTCACCAAATATCAAATATTGAACCAGTTTCGAAAAGTACTAATTGAGACCTTTGATTTGATACCCCACATGGCTACATTCTGTGAAAAAAAATTTTGCACCCTCCTTTCACATGTATGGGGAGCCCCCCTTAAACTTAATACAAAATGGCGCTAGGTGCTGCATGTAAAGGGAACGGCAGATCACATACTCCTACCAATTTTCGTGACGATCGGTCCAGCCGTTTCCGAATAAATCGGGTGTGACAGACAGACAGACAAACAGACAGACAGACAAACGGACAGACAGACATCGAATCGATTCTAATAAGGTTTTGTTTCACACAAAACCTTAAAAAAGAGGTTTTTGCATACTCTAGGTGTCAGCATAGATAATCTTACAATGGATGACAACAGTATAAATATTCCTCTAATAGATAAAACACTCTCTCTAAAACCGGCCATTATTTCCAGTTGATATACACTCAGGGTCGTAGAGAGTAAATCTGAACCGGGGGTGAAAATCATGCAGTGTGTCCGCAACCTGGCTGTAGTTCTCTCTTCGTTCAGTAACTTAGACAATGCGAATTGCTGGGTATGCCGAATTTTCCGATATGGTCCACTGTAGGTCATTAGCCTGTACAAATCATCATAATCTATGCGCCATTGCGTGCGTACGGCTCAAAAGCTCGCCTGATTGGGTTTTGTTGTAGGAGGTCCAGATCGTCCTAGATTTGGCGCAGATGGTGTGTCTTTGCCATCTGGAATTAGCGGCTGTGGAGTAGTACAGAGAATGTTAATCTCGACCGTGTCTCCAAGAGTATTCACTGTTACATCAACTTGGAGGATGTCGCCACTGAATACAAGTTCTTGATGACGGCTTGGCGACCAATCGAATCATGCCCCAATCAATGGCAACCTTTCCAGTGCTGAAAGCTGTGCGGCATCCTCTCTCACGCAACCTGCCAGCATTGCACCGTACATATTTAATGTTAAGGTCCAATGGGAGGACATGTGGGAGTACATCAAGGGTTTTTGCCCAGCAGATTTAAGATTAAGATTTATTAAGGTTGGTCCTATAGTATTCCCCGCTCAGTGCCGGGAACCATAGAATAGAACCATACGTTATAATCGGATAGACCGCGGATATTTACATCAAAAAACCATCCTCAGTCACAAGGGTATACATGCCTTCTTAACTATTACTTCTACTTCCGAATTACTAATCCTTGACAATTTAGCCGCGGAAGGCGGAATTTGAGAATCCTTGCCTTGGTAGTAAATATCATCAACTCTGTTTTGGTAGGTCAATGCTCCGTCTGCATCTTGTAGCCTTCCAAAATCCTGCTGATAAGGGAAACGACCCTGATTCCAATATCCCCAAGTCATTGGCTTACCTGCTGCCTTTTGTGTTTATACAGGACGCGTCCAAGGCTCAACACGGAAGAAGTAAAGGTGATTGGCCGCGACTGCCCGCTTTTAGTATGAGAGCCACGTGCGCACATCCTCTGTAGAATGGTACATTTCTGAGCAAAGTACAGCTCCCCGCCTGGGTCCATAGATTTGATAGATGTATGTGAAGAAGCTTTTCATAGTCCATTGATTGATTGAGCAGATTTTACCCTCGGCGATTTCCAAGGTGGGTCAGACTCATAGTCCTCCTCGTAGGCGTCAAAGTGCATATAGACTAACTGATCCAAGCTCTTGCCGGAAGATTCTATCCAAGAGCTCTTCGATTTTTTAAGAAAGGATGGGCTCCTACGTCCTTTGGGCAGATTCTTGCTGTATCTCGCATTATTGGAAGTCCTGATGAGTGGCCTTTACCTCTTCAAGGTTGTCAGCGTCCTGAGATTGGACAAATCTTTGTTGCACTGTGGTAGCAATCTCTCCTTTTTTGCTGTATTTTTCGAGCACGAGGCTCTAAGGGCTATATCAAGTGTTTTCTCCCGACCTTTGACTCTAGTTGGTGTCTTGTGCGGATGTTATCGTTCGAAGCACCAGCAAGTTTGATTCTGATTAACTAACTAAACTGTCTCCAGCCGACCTTCTTGAGGTCCCTGGAAGCGTGGGAAAGCGCTACACTGAGATTTGGATTGACTCAGTCAGTCTGCAGTTCAGATGTTTTAATTCTTGCAGTGGTATTAATCAATCATGATTCTGGTAAGCCAAAGACATACACATATTTTTCGCTCCCGCCAGTTCCATTTTATTCACGGTTAGGTCGCTGAAACTTAGGTTTAAGCTCAGAGGACGTGCAGACTCTGATTGGAGAAGATACATGCTGTAGGTTTGACCCGACCAGTGCCCCTAGTGCTGTGGAGAAAATTGTGGCATTTGTCTACTTTGTCTCTTACTCTTGGAAGAAGACCAGCAAGTCAGCCACGGCGCACTTCGAGTGCTGCATATATATTTGCGCTACCCTTAGCATGGCCGGCGTGCTTTGGGGGATCGTCAGAACTTCAACTTTTATCTCCTCGAACATGTCGGGTGTAAGTCTGGTTCGAGGCGTGGAAGATTTTGACTTTCGCTCTCCTGATTACAAACCGCAATCTGTAGGTTGTCCTTTTCAAAGGGGGAGCGGAATAATCTTGTACAGTAAGAGCTTTGACGCTATGGTGAGACGTTTCAAGCAGAACAGTTTGCCTGGCGTAGGCCAGGACGCCAGGCAACTTTTAAGGATTACGAATTGGTGGACCTCGGCGCAAAACCGGGAGAGATAGCTATCCCGCCAATATGCAAAATAAGAGGAACAGCATAGTGGAACTCGGATTTTGCAGAACCGAAAAGAACGGGAAGCACAATCCTCAACCGTGATCTGAATACTGTGTCAAGTGAAGACTGGAATCGGTGCAACGATAGTCAGATAGCTCTGAAGAAACGCATCGACTAAAAAGTCATCATAGAGAAGGGACTAATTCGTTCGAAGTTAAATTAGATGCTAGTCAAACACAGTAAAAAGTAAGTGGATGTCTACGTGTACAGAATCGGAGGTAGACGAAATGCAAGAAAGCTACGCAGTTGTACAAGTAGAATTTTGAAGGTTGCCCACAGTACTCTCTCTACAATGGAACAGGAGCAATATTAAATTTCCCGCATATTGCTTTGTTGCTATACAACTGCTATCCTCATTTGGTCGATAAAATTATATGGTTGCCAAACCATCTGAATATGTTTTTTTTTGTTCAGGATGCTGGGAGTCCTAAGTCCGCACCCACTTAGTGACGGACCGAACCACTTGGGAAGCAACTTACTCCCTCTTTTGTAGTTCACGGACTCCTCTTTTTTGAGTTAAATCCAAACCCCAAAAAAGACTGATGACGGATTTCATTTGAATATAACTCGTACTCATTACGTGTTTGCAATTATATTTAAGTGGAGCAATTACCATCTATGGTTACTTTCGGTCACGCTGCTCCCAGGGCAGAGGTGAGGCAGCGTCTGCCCTAGACGAAACCGTCAGTCAACTTTGGTAATAAGGCTAGCAGATTAGCTTGTCAAAGGTCTGGCTTCACAACGTACTTGACATAAGATCTGAGCTAAGTTCGTTCCAAAGGGTGAAGGAAAGAGAATTTGAACTGTTAGCAGTAGATGAAAATCCTTTTTTGAAGAAACTAGAGACCGCTAATGAGCTGTTTATGGTCTCTGAAGAAGGGGAACATAGAAACGCTAACAGGACTATTAAACTGCTACACGGTGGAGTGTTTTCCATAATGTACATCAAACATGAGGAAAAGGAAGAGACGGCCCAGTAGCAGGTATGTAGCTGCTAGCTTCCTTAGATCTGGAGAGGTGTTCAATAAAACTAATTAAGGAAATCTAGAAATCTAGAAATCTAGAAGTTGAGAGGCATAATCCCACCACGAAGCTACTAACATCATTGTGGGGTATTTTATTATGCCAAGTATAGGTTGACTTCATAAGAAATATAAATGTTTGCCATTATCCCGAAATGGGCATAGTAACCACACTTTATTTTCGACTCTTTCAATTTTTCCCTATTGCTATCTGCCTCGTCTTTTAAGTATGATCCCTTGCATGGGATAGACAGCAATGGAGCCATTTTCCATTCTTAAAGTCTGATCTACCCACGGCCCTTACGATTTCGAATCAAAAGATCTATCGATGTTGAGGTATCTGCATTTTTAAATTTTAGGCAAAGCAGCGATGGTAGATTTAGTGGCGTTACTGTGTCAAATAATGTTCAGCCCGACTGTTTTTGCTATCTTCTCTAATACGCGGAGGTATGTGGCCACGGTCCATGACATCTGTGGGAA
This sequence comes from Hermetia illucens, assembly GCF_905115235.1. Taxonomy (NCBI): domain Eukaryota; kingdom Metazoa; phylum Arthropoda; class Insecta; order Diptera; family Stratiomyidae; genus Hermetia; species Hermetia illucens. The sequence goes on from NC_051852.1 coordinate 42,722,656, forward strand.
CAAACAAAAGTCATCAGTGTAGTCGAGAGTTTTGAGGAATGGTATAGTCCATTAAAACCTTGTACTGCTCCAGTTATCACCCTTAAGACAGGTATTCTCCAAAATCTTGACGATCATTCTCCTTTTCTATTCTCTAAGAAAGATGTCGGATTCCTAGGATCTACAGATATAGTGAAGTAACAACTTTGCATCTATGGTTAAAATGATTTCACTTCCGTTTGGAGGGCTTGATGGCTGCATACCTGGATTCTACCCGTTAGCCCCAGGTGCTCCCCAAGGTTCCATCGCAAGTGCTTTATTTTTTCTGTTCTTCATCGTTAACCTCTCATCAATTCTCGCTTTCCCATGTTTATTGAGGTTCGATTTAAAAATTTGTGTTATTCAATTAAATATTCTTTTGAAGTCTCTCACATCCGTTCTTTGTATAATCTTGATGGCCTCGCTTCCTTTGCTGAAATTGACGCTAGTTCGACGGTAAACTCAATTTTGTTAAGCAATATCATTTGGTATGAATTTAGTAGCTTTTGCTTTTTTCTCTTTTTTTTTTCTAACAATTTAGTTCCAATCAGTCTTCATCATTCTAATATGCGACCCTGGCGGAGTCAGACATCTATAAAGTTATTCATTGCTTTCGTAAGCTGACTTAATATCTCTTTTATTTGCAGGTCATTTATTCTACTGTATTTTCACTTCCACCTTATTCCAAAAAGATCTTTAAGATCAGAATTGAAAAAAACTATTTGGTCTTCAAGTAGGAAGTATGTATACAGGTTCCGGCCCCAGAGTTTTCTCAGAAGCCCGGAATAGAAGGTTCAATAGGACGAAGGGATAATACAAGGACCCACCCCCAAAACCGAATAATTTTTACCCCCACCTCCATTTCTATGATTAGTTTTCCCAGGACCCGGATTTTCTCTCTGCCGTCTCTGATGTTATATTCGTTGAGTCAGCTTAGAGATGAAGGGTGGATGTTGTAAGTGGAGGTACATAATTAACATTTCTCGTGAACCTTTGGCAGTTCGTGTTCATAAGGAATTAGTTAGTTTTATGGAAGTTAATGTAACTGTTGTTTCAAATTTCCATTTTTCCGGAGCTTGTTTTCGACAAAAAGATACCGATCCGCTACTAAACCATCTTTTTACGAAAACCTGTCTACTGAGGCTAGATAAAAACGCACTCATAATCAAGAAACCGTGAAAACGTTTTATGAATTCATCTTTGTTTCTTTCCTGCTCACATAAAATTAAGAAAATCACATACCAAAACCCAACCGGCATTCCCAACGCCCAATTTCAGCGCCAATTAAAACTTCAAACGCGAGCTAAACCTGTTGGCATCAGTGCAAATTAACTAACGCATTTCATACAAAAACAATCTCAAATGCATAATTCCTTTCAGTTTTTTTCGCCAACTGTTAAATTATCAAAATAACACAACTTTAATTACGAAAATGATGTAATGAATTCACTATTGACCCAATAGCGGCTGAATTACTTTACCAAACGAATCATAAGCGATCTTCGCCCGCTTTGTTGATACAGCGAGGATTGGGTGCATCTTTTTGCACCTAAAAGTACCTTGCGTTTGCCTATTCTCCGCGCAGTACTGTAATTGGATATTCGTGAGAAAGGTAATTGCATTGAGCGTTATTTAATGTGGAAATGCTGATGAAGCTCCATTACCGCCAGGTGGAATCATTTTCGAGGATGTCGGTACTGAGCTTTCACTCATTTGAAACAATTAGATGTTTGGAAAACGGTGGGTTTGTATGCATCGCCCGTCCGTAGTTTGCATAATCTACAATTTCGAGATTGTGCTTCGAATTCACGTTTCAATGGAGCCATTCATCATAAATAGCGATTTTGGATTATGATGATGGACTAATGCTAAAATAATAACTGTTTACTGGAAGTAGATGCTGTTTTACATTCAACGCAGCTGGCGTGAGATTGTTGCAGTAACTTCGGCAAGGTGAATTTTGAGTTTGTTGCGTCAAAGCCTTTCAATTTGAACATTGTCGTACACATGTTTTGGCTTCTTAGCAATGACCTAGAACTAGTCACCGTTGCAAATTATGATAAAGTTTCAGCCACTTTATGAAATTGGATCATGATTAATTATTTTGTTTTTCAGAAATGATTTAGCTTCCGTTTAGCGCTTTTCATGTGCACGAAATTTCTGTGTTCTCCAGTACAGAAATGAGAAGTTGATCACTTAGAAATCAAAATATTCTGAGTATCTGAAGCAGCGAAAAGAATTCGAAATTTAGGGGCAAGCAACCTGAAAAATCTAAATTACAAATGTTACTTTATTCAGGGGTCACCTTTTGTTTACAACGAAGCTCTTTGGGTCTAGTACGAAATCCTCTGGGAGACCCGCAAAGACAACGTACTCCTGGGGTTTGTTATCAGTTTCATATCTTCTTTCTATCATAATGGAGGGATCTAGACATCACAGGGAGGGATCTAGATCTGTCCGATCTAGACATCACATCGGCCTGATGTATGTATGACGGAGAATAACTTCTGAATGATTTTCGCGAAGAGAGAAAGGCAGGTGATCTGTGGAGATAAGCGGTCTCTTGGTCGTCCTATCATCCGATGAATTCCATGGCGCTCCTCACGGGCTTACGTTCGCCTCCGTGAAGAGCTTCTTACACTATTAGCTCTTGCTCTGCCAGATACTCAGCGTGAAGTTTTTGCGGGCTTCTTTATAGGTGTGATATTTTCACTCTAAACGATTCTAATTACCGCCCTCAAAGCCATTCTTCTGGTTCGGTGGCAAGTAGATTGAATACGGACCTGTTCACCATTCCGTCAGTAGTTAGTGGAGTGCCCATCGTCTAGACGTGGACGCCGATATGCTTTCGCGATGCAATGCATCAGATGGAGAGCATTTTTCGTAGAGACGTCGGGAACTTAGGTTTGTTTAGCTGCACTTCTATGAAGCTTTACTCATCCAAAGCATTCGCAGACCAGGTCGACATCCTACTCGGTTTCGAGCATGTTGGTTTCCCCACTTTTCTCTATAGTTAAAAAATGGTTGCTTGGTGATTTCTGTGTAGTACTCGCTGACGTCTCAGGATATGCTAAGTGTAAGCATAGTGCTGAGAAAAGCCACATCCACAACTGAGACCCAAACCCCTCTCCCCCGGTCACCTCACAACTTCCGCAGATGAAATTTTTTTTCCGGATGTAATTGCGAATGGGGATCGGAATACCAAGTTGGAGATCCGATTTTGGAGCCTGTAATTACATCATTGCAAAATGTCAAATTTGATCTAGATCTAGAATTTGCATTCCAGGTGTGCACTTAATGGTTGCATACTTTCACTTGAGTGTTGCGACTGATGCCTGTCTGGTGTCTTTAGGTTACTGCCAAACCTGACGGGGAAATAATGAACGGAAGGAGCTCGAAGCTCTAATGATAAGAGAGCATGATACTCTAGAACTTGGATATGAAAAAAGGGCATCTATTGTTGCAATTGCTGGGAGAACGGAGGTGTCTGCAGATATTAATGATTTCGGCTCTGGCCACAGCACGACGAAAAAATAGTTTACTCTGTTCAGAATTCCAATGGTAAACTCTTCCTCAATCATAACGAGCGATTTTATTGGTGGAACACGATTTTAAATCGTGCAATAATTGGGTAAAGTTCCAGCTCACGTGAATCAAAAGAACAGTCATTGCTACATACAAATAAGAGCCTTCACTCATATTAAGTGAAATCACTTCCTCTAAAATTGCTACTTTCATTTATCGAACGTAACGAAATTTTGTTGGAACCAATTAAAGAAAGCTTGTATGGTTGCCTCTTACTCCTTTATGGGGTATGGCGTGTCCACCACACCTATGTGCCATCGTTCGCGATTACTTAATATGTGCTTTCGCTCCCTGGCACAATTTCCCGAGACGCCTGCACGCCTTCTCAACTGCCCTGCGCCAAGTGTTTTGGGGCGCAGACAACAATTCAATTTTTGCCCCTCCTTAATCCACTGCCACTTCCACTTTCCGATTACACCGCGTACGGGCATTGCCCGACCAAATTCTTCGATTGTGATAGTATCAGGTCAGCGTACTCTGACAATACGGAGCAGACAGATGTTGACGAAGGTTACGAACATTTGAATAACAATAAGGTTCACTTTGTATGTTCTACTGTCATATAGAAACACAGAAACAACACTAGCATCAACTTGATCATCGCTTTGAGATAACTACATATCTAGATTTTAGACAAGGTAGCGAAAGCGAAGTTGATGCTGTTAATGCATCGGGAAACAGCCAGTTCGGTCCCATCGTCGGCAGAAACCACGCTTCCTAGATATACAAATTGATGAGCGCTTTCGATGTTCTGCCCATTGATATAGACAGGGAGAGTGCGATAACCCGTCAGACTGAGAACTTTGGTTCTGTTGGTATTTATCTTCAGTTTGATGATCGTGATCGATAACAAGAAGAAGTAATATCGGTGACAGGATACAACCCAGGCGGGCTCCGCTGTGGACATAAAAATCCTCTGAGATTTTACATTGGTGCAGCACGTGACATTTCGCGCTATCATATGTCGCTCTAATAATTTATTTCTCCGGATACGCTATCGGAAGCTTTTTCAATTTTGATGAAGAGCAAGTCCAGCGAAAATCTATAAATCGTATGAGTGAAGGTAGCAGATCTGCAGTAATTGCAGGTGCAGCGATAAATAACTCTGCGGGAAGATCGTCAGGTCTAGCGGCTGAGTGCATTGATGGCCGAAATGATTGATGATGAAATGATGAATTAAGAACCGTAGTGAAGTGCTCTTTCCACCTCTTTAGTTGCTTGACGTCAAGGATGACCAGCTGACCGTCAACGTCCTTTACGGGATAATGGCACTTCTGAAATTATTGCGTCTTCTGCTTCTCTGATCAGTGCAGTGACAAATTCTCTCTTGCCACGGCGCACACTACGCAGAACTCCTCGGAATTTTGCTAGGTATCGGAGTTCGATCACGTCATGCCCGCCATCACTCGCAACGATAAACAAAGCCTTCAACCCCTTCCGTTCATTGATCCATTGGCCGACGACCTGTGTAGCACCCGGAAAATGAGCAACTGTATCCTACAAGCGGCCGATGTTGAACTTGGGGGGTCACAGCTCTCTAACCCTGCGAGAAGTGGCGGACAATAACCGAGAGCGAACGTAAGTGACCATCAGATGGTGCTCCCTTTCAAGGCCGATGTCAACGCTTCCCTAGTTACATACATCTAGGAGACAACCCCTAAATTTACTACTGTTTGCAGAGCAGTCGGCCGGTTTACTCGTAAGGTGTCAGTCAGTTGAATCCCAACTGAACTTATATCAGGTTCTATGCTCGAACAATGTGCCACCACATTGGTGGGCCACCGAGCCAGGCGGACGACATAGAGGACGAAAAGTACGATCAATCAAGTGTAAAAAGAGCCTACATAGAAGGAAGTCTGCAAATTCTTAAGCTGGCCATCTAACGGAGCAAAAGGGAACGCTGTAAACTCTGCTCTGAAGCGGATGTAAAACCCTATGTAATGGGACGATTTAGAAGCCTGTCATCTCCGCATATCACGTGCCCTATTCTCTTGTTGAAAATCATCCAGGGGTTGTTCCCCCAGCAAGATAGGGGCGCCGACACCACAGAGAAGCTATTGGCAATCTGCAGGAGAACTGGAGACAACAAAGCTTCGGGACAGAAGCGGTCGTCATCCCAAAGAACCAGCAGAGGAATTTACCTCGCATTAAAATTGGGAATCTTATCATAACTTCCAAGCCTGCCATCAAATACGTGTGTGTGATGATAGATGGAAAGCTCAATTTTAACGAGGACATGGTGTATATTTCCGGTTTCATCTTGCTATATGCAGACCCAATTTGGGTCGTGCGGTCTAGAGAAGAACAGCCTTAAGGGTATGTCTCAGATGATACGGCTTTCGTCATTTCGGGAATGTTGCCGATTGATATCTTAGCAGATGAGATATCGAACATACATAACATTAAGTCTATCTTCCCTTTATGGAAAGTGAAAAGAACCCGAAAGGAACAAATCTTGACGAACTTAAAGAAAACTCTAGGTGAAGCGCTATCACCGGAAAGTTTTGTCTGGAGCATGGTAGCTTATCTGTAAGATTGGAATGCGACCAACTTCATGATCGCAACGATCCAAAGGGGTCAGGAAGGCGCGGTTGCGATCGGTACGGATGGATGGAAGTAGACCTAACTATAGTAAGCTCCATTAATATAAACTTCGCTTGTTTTCTAGAAATTCTCAATATTAACGGAGATACAAGCATTTAAAGTTTTTTAGAAGAATCCTCCATTTTTCAGAAATTTTCCTGGCATCCAGAAACCCAACCTATATACCAGTTTGAAGCCCAAACTCTCGCCTAAAACTAGTGGTCACGAATTTCGCTCCTTTTTTCGAAAGTCCTGTGATGTAATGCTTAAAGCTGGTTCCACTAGGTAGGGGGAGTCGTAGGTGGTTCCAGTGGGTAAAAATCCCACACACTAGCGTGCCTGGACACAGTGTCTTTTGGAGATTTCCACCACTTTAAACAAAAAAAGACAAGCAGAGATTAAATCGATTCTAATAAGGTCACACCGCCAAAGCCTTCCCGTTAATAGAAATTATATAATAATTGCTGCTTTTTATCAGGAGATGAAATCCGGTATTTGCCGAGATAATGGCAGTTTGGGATAGTATTCCAGTGACGAGCAGAAATTGTTGAAGTAATTCTTGAATGCCTCAAGAAATAAGTCGAAATCTACAGTGAAGAAAAGTAGACCAGTTCTTGTTTCTAATCCTCTTTGGTATATCCCATTATATAGTGGATCTAATAAATATGATCGTGCCAAGAGAAACAACCAATTTCAGAAAGTGTTACGCCATGCTGACACTGACACTCCTCAAATAGACAACTAATCGAAGTCGTATTGTATGTACGAAAGGTATTGCTGGTTACTTGGTGAAGCTTGTCGAGAATTATTTTTCGGAGAGAACCCTTTGGTAGAGGGCGAGTGAGAATATATAGTGAAAGTGCCACCTTGCTGCGGAATGCGATGTATATTCCTGTATCCTGTTTTCCATTCCTTCTGTAGGCTTTGTAATTGACTTGAACTTGCTTATCAGCTCAAAATACTTGGAGGACGCGCAAATGTGCGTAATGGGGGTGGAAAGAACGATGAAGTTCTGGCTGGAAAGGGCAAGTTTGACTAACCGTAATAAGAGGAATATTATCAAAATAGAAGTCATCGGATATACGCCTATCACCGGGTTGGAACTTTAAACGAGACGCTAATAGTGGGTGAATATAACTGAGAGGATGTTCACGCGAGAGGCAATTCGATTATCTCAGCAACTAGACAAATAACGAACTATTTGAGCTCGCCAAAGCTAAGAATGTAGGAGCGACTTGAGTTAGGAATGTCCAAAGGCAAACCCCACCAAGTAATACCTGAATACTCATCAGGGATATGGTGGCGGATTTCAGTAGTTGATAATTTTTCAAACGTCCGCTGTCCTAGGCGACCGGGTTGAATATATCTGTTGAGGATTTGTCACTTCGATTACACCATATAAACGATAGCACATGCAGGAAATGCAATAGTTGAGCAGCTAGTTAGTTACAAACTACCAAGATGCGTACATCGTGACTGAATATTATGATGTTTATTTTCAACCAAATGACTTATATTTTTTACTGTAAGATTTTAATTAAACCACACGGTATACATTTTTTGGGAGTAGGGTAGGTCAATGCGTTTATACACAAAGTGTTGGACTCTCGCAACAGTACGTTGTCGGACTACTAACTAAATACCTCCCTGTCATCAGAGTACTAGCCTGGAACCATTTGACATATTACTTCGGGCTAACCCTCCCGCTCTCCCGGCTTTGGGAGCCTTCAAGTCAGGTAATTCCTTTCACCAACGGGAGAGGAGGGAAGAAGGGAGTTGTCAGTTCAGAGAACCCCTTACCGTCCGATCCCTCCGCCGGTCGAGTTCAATCTTCTTTCAATAAGAAGAGCTCGAACATAATGCGCAATACGATTCTAGCGCTCTTTAGCATCTCTCTGACAATGTTGCTGGCTCCCCTGTGTCTACATAAAGTTGTTGACGAAAGCCGTCCCACCTCTCGCAAGAGAAAAAGGTGTGTTTAGTGTCGTCCACCACTACATTTCAGAACACTCAATGAGAAGATCCCGCCTTCCCAATCGTGTGCAGGTAAGACCGAAAACCTCCATGCCCCCTTAGAAGTTGGGTAAGGAAGTAATCAATCTCACCGTGCGTTCGGTTCAACCACGGGTGTAAATTGTCGATGAGCCTCTCGGCGAGGGTGCGTTGACGTTCTTCACGGCCAACTACCTCTCTTCCGTTCTCCCTTTACGGCGGTAGATAGCTTTGCGTTCATTGGCAAGAAGGGAAACGGGGATCACTCCCGCGATCATAATCACAGCCAGTTCGAAGAGGGTGCAAGAAGCAGACGCCACTCGCAAAGCTCCCCGCCTCTGCACTTGAACAAGGCGCTTACGATGCACCTCCTTGTCAAGGGCATCAGACAATGCCTCCGCGCCATAGAGCAGAAACGACTGCGTTGCTCCCACAAGGAGACGTCTTTTAGTAGATATAGGGCCCCAATATTCGCTATTAGCCGATTCAAGGCGGTGACTCCAGCTGCAGTCCTGTTCGCTGCTGCTTTGATTTGTTCAAAGAAGCTCATCTTCGAGTGGAGCATTAAACGAAGGTATTCAACTGCTGGTTTTGACTCTATAGTCAGCTCTCCAAGGTCGGGATTCTCCTTCTGGTCAAGACGAATGCTTCGGTTTTTTCCAGCGCAAGGGTAAAACCCTGAGTAGTCATCCACCCGCTTACCCGTCGCATCAATATGCCAAGTCTGCTTTGCGCCTGTTCATCAGTGCGTTCGGTAACAAGTGCCGTAACGTCGTCTGCATAACCGACCAGGCACGACTCTTCGGGCATATCGAGTGTAAGCTGACTATCATCGGAAGCATTCCAGAGGTCCGGCTCTAGGATGGATCCCTGTGCTACTCCCGACGTAATTTCCATCCTCCTTTGACCCTCTAGCGTCTCATAGAGCAGGGAGCGGTCTTTCAGATAATCCCTCAATATCCGCAAGAAATAGATTAGCACGTGAAATGAGTTTTCTAATGTGCATATCTGTCCATCTTACGGAATTGAAGGCATTTCTGACATCAACCGTTATGAGGAGCACTATCCGTCTAGATCGGCGGTATCAATAAGGATATTTGTCCTTATTATTATTATTTGTATCTCGTAATCATTCAATTGTAAATATCTACGCTTTAATCAATTTTAATTTGGCTTCTTATAGTTGTAACTTTCCCCAGAAAGTTAACTTACGAGAAAATAGTTTTGAAATTTTCTAGCGTTAAAACATATTGCAACATAACATAAATAAAATTAATTAAAGGTAATGATTGCTTTCTTTTTTTCAGGTAAGTGTGGTTAACGAAATAAGCAAACGAACGTAAGTTTGGAGATTTACTTTAATTAATGCTATAAGGCAGTTACGGATTAATCCACTAAAATTTTCCATCTAAGATTAGTTCTGTAAAAAGGTGCTTTAGAAAAAAGATCGGCGACGAGTACTAAATTATATAATAAGCAGAAATCCTTCAGCAGACAAGTTCCGAAACCAATTAAGTAGTTAGTGATGAAGTACGTGATAAGTACAAAAGTGAAGTTTGTTGTTAAACAGGATCTCTTCAAAGTTCACTTACGTGCCTGGTCTATATTTAGTAGAACTCTCGATCAAAGTAAAAGTAATTGTCAAGATATCAGACACACGTTCTGATTAATGAGCGTGGATGACCTTGCATCATATGCGCAGAAGAATTATTATACAATGTGCCTATTTATATGCCAAGAAATGAGGTGAAACGACATTCATAGTCGCGTAGTATAATTATGATCACCCAATCTACGTACGTACATATGTAGGTTTGTATTAATTTTTGCTATGATAAAAACGAGATCATTTACTGCAAACAACCAGAGGCAATGGTTCACTGAATTCCAAGCAAAAGCTGCAGAATCACTAAATTGTATAAATTACAAATTGTCAATATACAGTACTTTGGAAAATTACTTGAATACCGATTTTGTGGTAAGCTTCCATTTTTAGTTCCTTTCCTCTAAACGTGTTACTTTCTATGATAGGACCCTTAGTATGTACTCGTTCCAATACAGTACTTTCCGTACAAAATTTTGAAAACAATAATCCACATTTGCTTTATCGTTGGCTTTCTCTGAATGGAGCGGAATGATTTTTTTGGGGGTGGTACAAAAACATTTTCGACTCAATTTAATACTCCCAATTTGTTATCCTCGCTGTCGAAACTAATTTTCAACTGGAGCATCACGGAAAAAAGGCTTGGGAAATGTTTGATGTCCACCAAAAAGCTCAGCTAACTACCTCATCACTTAGATCTTTACTTAAGGTTTGTGAAGATCCTAAATCGACATCGGTTTCGTCCAGCACCATGGTATGCATACAATTCAGGTGTTACTTGCCTATTGTGTACGTACTCGCGGAGGGCGATCAGACAAGGAAGTCATCTAAAGTGGCTCTGCCACGAAGCCTCAACGGAGGTTATCTGGTCCCATGGGAACCGGGATGGCCCTCTGAGAGCATATGCTCCAGGAGAATTTCTGGAGGATGTGCTCTCGGCCCGGTTATTTGCGGTTGGCCCCCTTGTGGGAATTTCATGGTGGTTGTGGTTATGCATTCATCGCGGGCAGAGCTCCTCGGAGCTCAAGCGTGGAGTTGCGCTATACAACTCGGGTGCCGTACCCTTTAGTTGCGGCAGAGGTGTTCGATAAGCCTCGCATCCACTGGTATGAATGCTGAGCCTGGACTCAGTATAAACCGGTACCGCTGTGCTAGTCATGGCGGGGCTCTGATTGTGGTCCCAAAATCAATCCGTGTCCGATGAGGACCTTGGAATTATGCCTACACGGCAGGTACTCACGCTAACCCCCAGGAGTTTCATGCCTATTGTGCTGTGAGTAACACGTTAAATTGTAGCTTTGATTCTGGCTACAGCAAAAAGTTTAGTATTTATAATTTGTATGCATAACATATCCTTTGACTTATATTGGTTGAGTCACCTGACATCCCGCTCTGGTCACGCCACCCGTAGCACTACGGAGAGGTAGCACCTGAAGAATATCACTAAATCCGTCATGTTTTTCAGGGATTCAGTACGTCATTTTTGAAGAAGCCAGAACGTTGAAATGTTGGAGTTGCCTTCCTCTATTCGACATGGCCTGCATACGAATTGTCAATATTTAGTAAGTGTTGCTCTGGAAGCAATTTTGAAGGATTCCATATTTTTTGAAAATGAAGGGCAAGTTTCCACTTGCTAATAGTAAATCTCCTCTAAATTCGAATTCAGAAAGACTCCGCTGCGTATAGTGCAATTCTTAGTTTTGTAAATGAGTTCATTGACCTATTGCAAAATCTTAATCGGACTGAGTGTGACAATGAAGTTTGGGATATACGCTATGAAGAGGAAAGAGCACAACAAACAGATTGGAAACATTTTTAATCCAAGCAGGACTGGTAAATCGGGAAAATGTCAGCTGCCGAATTTTCGGTTGGAATTGCCATCCTTTTAGAAAGCTTGTGTGGTAAGAATAGAAACTTTAACAAGACTGGATTAATTATGCCATTTCGACTGGAAATAATGAACCAGCGGAAGGTGAGATTTATAAAATTGAAGGCGAAAGAAATCGGCATACACTGCCACTTCGCTCCTTTTACTTACTAGCAGATGCTGAGTGCTCTGGCTTTGGACGGAAATCCAAGCAGAGCGTGTTAGTTTGCGGGCTCCTCAATGGGACAGTTGAACAATGAATATCAGGGGATGTATTTTGATCGAAGCATTCGAGGAGCTGAGAGTCGTATTTATGGTATTTGCAGTGGAATGCCATGTTAACCAGACAAGTTGTTTCGTATATTAGTGAGTATTAACTTACAACTACGACCACGCAATCTGCATGGAGAATGAAGCTCCAAAAAGAATTCTCACAGGTGGGGCGTTCTGATGGACGTGGAATGTCTTTGGAGAGTAACGTGTTCTGGGGTGCACAAAACCGATATATTTTGGAACAGTTCGAAAACGTTACTCAAAATATCCAATACGCGACTGCTCTCAAGTAGACAACCTAACCACTAGAGTATCAATGAAATACAGTGCTCTGCATTGCATATTTTCGCACAAGGAGACTTTACCAGAGAGTCCAGGGAGAGAGTTCATAATTAGAAGACAGTCTCAGATCATTTGAAGAAACTACTTCCGATATCTATTTGCGGATATCGGTATAAATACTACTCGAAAACCTGCGTAAATCTTTACCATTTTGTTTCCTCACTACGAAAACAGCGAAAGCCAATTGCGGTTCGATCCAAAGAGCAGTACTCCAGTTACCAAGGAGGAGCTGCAGAAAATATTTGAGAGGATCATCAACAATGGAAAGGCTATCCCACAGCAATTTGAAGCTTGCTAACTAGGCCGAACTCATTGGCTATGACATCGAGGTATGTCTAAAAGAAGGTATATTCCTTGTCCAGTGGAAAAACAAAAAGTTTGTAGTGCTCAACAGTACAATAAGCCACCTGGAGACCCACCATCGTTTTCACCGATCTACTTGGAGGATGATGGAGATAATCATCCATAAAAGGCTGCTAGACGGTGCGTGCAGAGGCTTCGTCGCGAACACTTTACTGTGGATAAAATAAATATGGTACCTGGCAAAAGACGCAATAGCTTCTGGCAGAAGCTGTGTCGACTTGATGTTAGATGGTGGCTAAGCGTACACGGTGGAGTATTGCAAGCTTTGTTACTTCAATACTGTATGAATTTGATCGAGTAATTCCAGTCAGATAAGGATTAAAGAGAGCGTCAAAGCGGGGGTATCGCAAGGTTCGTTACTTGGACCTTTGTTATAAAGTGTGTTGCATAATTCAGTTTTAATTTTTCTCCTGTCAGAAAAGGACACGTTTGTCGGCTTTGCGAACTACTTTTCCATGGTTATCAAGGTAAGGTTCCCAGCGGATATGGAGGTTTATGAAACGGACTTTGGAAGTAATGAGGTCATGGTTGGAAAAAGACGAATTTGGCTGATGAAAAAAGAGATGCAGTCTTGATTATGGACTGTAGCTGGAAAAGCGCTATTTAATTGGAAGCCGATGGATATGCAGCCGTCTCTATGTCGGATATTGAATACCGAGGGTTTCTAAGCTTTAGGAGACACCTAGAACGCTCCTCGCAGGAATGTTACCGAAAGTTGTATGCATCGTTCCTGCGGGCAGAGTCGCTCGCAAATACGCAGAGGCGAAAACTGACCTGATAATTCTGAGGGTCTGCAGTAACTAGTCCGGTCTACGCTACAGCGCTGGCGGTACCAGACATAAGCCAACTCGATATACCCTCGTGAGAAATGAGCTTGCTGTACCAGGTAAGACGATTGGGGCGCAGGAATACGGCAAGTGGTGGTAAGACTGTTGGTACGAGTTCTAGAAGAATTAAATAAAAAGTCTGAACAAAAACGTTAAATAATTTTTTAAAAATATTTTTATAATTGAATGGCCAATCAGTGTCATAATTAAAGACAACTCCGTTCCAGCCCACCGAACCATAGGCCATAGAAAATACTTTCTACTAAATGGGTATTGGCTCGGAGTAGAGAGTAGGTTAGCGTGTGTTTAGTTGCCTCTGCTCTAAACGAAATCGTATTTAGATTTTCGATGAGCTGGTTTGTGTAATTTCCATTCTCTGAATTCCCCTTTTTTTATTTCCGGTTCTAAGGCATTATCCAGATCCTTAACCCGAGATTTTGACTATTCCTTGCGTTATTTAAGGTAACTTTCAAGCAGACTCCAAATCTTCTTGGAAGGATTATTTCATCATCATCAATGGCGCAACAACCGTTATCCGGTCTAAGGCTGCATTAGTAAGGACCCCGGTTTCGCGCCGAGGTCCACCAATTCGATATCCCTAAAAGCTGTCTGGCGTGCTGACCTACGCTATTGCTCCATTTCAGAGAAGGTCTGCCTCTTCTTCTGTTTCTTTCCATAGATACTGCCCTTATAGAATTTTCGAGCTGGATCATCCTCATTCATACGGATTGAGTGACAAGCGCACCGCAATCTGTTGAGCCGAATTTTATCTGCAACCAAATGGTCGTGGTATCGCTCATAGATTTTGTCGTTACGTAGGCTACGGAATCGTCCTCATGTAAGGAGCCAAAAATTCTTCGGAGGATTCTTCTCTCGAACACGCAAGAGCTCCCAATTTTTTTTGCTAAGAACCCAAGTCTCCGGGGAATACTGTACAGTAAGAACTTTGACCCTATGGTGAGACATTTCGAGCGAAACAGTTTTTGTAAGCTGAATAGGTTCTGTTGCCTGCCTAAAACCGTGCGCGGATTTCATCATCAGATAGGATAAATTTTCAATGGTTTTAAAGTTGCAGTCTCCCATCTTTGACCAATGCGATTCGATATTATTCGTTCTTTGGTTTTTGGCGCTGACGTTGCCACCGTATACTTCGTCTTGTCGTCATTAATGTGTAGCCCAAGATCTCGCGCCGCCTACTCGATATGGATGAAGGTAGATTGTACATCTCGGGTTGTCCTTCCCATGATGTCGATATCGTCAGCGTAGGTCAGTAGTTGGGTGGACTTAAAGAGGATGGTGCCTCTCGAATTAACGTCTGTATCGCGAATCACTTTCTCCAGGGCCAGGTTGAAAAGGATGCATGATAGGGCATCCCCTGGTCTTAGACCGTTGTTGATGTCGAATGGTCTCGAGAGAGATCCTGCTGCTTTTATCTGGCCTCGCACATTATCAATTTCGCCGGGATATCGAATCCTCTCATAACCGTGTACAGTTTTACCCTATGCTATCATAGGCGGCCTTAAAGTCGATGAAAAGATGGTGCAACTGATGGCCATCCTCCAACAGTTTTCCTATCGCTTGCCGCAGAAAGAAAATCTGATCTGTTGCTGATTTGCCTGGAGTGAAGCCTCTTTGGTATGGGCCAATGATGTTCTGGGACTATCTGGCCTAGCAAAATAGCGGCAAATATTTTACAGATGGTACTCAGCAACGTAATACCTCTATAATTGCTGCACTGCATGATATCTCATTTTTATGTATGAGACAGGTAATGCCTCGTAGTCAGTTGTCAGGCATTGATTCGTTGTTCCATACCTTGGGCAGCTTGGTGCATCTATATTTACTCAATTCGGTTGTAATTCCATCGGCTCCTGGCGACTTATAACTTTTAAGCCGGTGGATTGCACGGTCTGCTTTTTCTATACTTGGTGGTGACAATATTTGTCTATCGTCCTCAGTTGGCGGGACCTCCAACTAAGGAGGGAAGGGTTATTTATCGACTTTAATTGATTTGGTTCCGTTGAGCTATGATTCTTCATCTAGCATTCATACAGCTATTTTAGGTAGGGGGAAGCTTTATTAAAATGACCATTGTGAACAAAAGAATCAACAATACCAAACGCGTTCACGAGAATGCCCATCCGAAGAATCTTTGGCCCCCTACATGAGGATGGACGATTCCGTAGCCTATATAACGACGAAATCTATGAACGATACCTTGATCGTCTGGTTGTGGCTAAATCCGGCTCGGTTAGGATAATTCAGCCTCGAAAGTTATTGTTTTGGCAATATCTACGGTAGAAAAAGAAGAAGAAGGTTTCGCAGGGATATTGAATGGCACAACAATCCATATTGGATTAGGGCCTTGAAGTGTGATAGAGCACTTCATTCAAGACCGTAACGGTACACTACAGAACACTGTAGGAGGCAATGTGGTCAGCATTACGCCTGCCCGAAATTATTACCCTGATTTTGACTCAGGTATTCCTTCACAGCTGAGTCGACGGGTATCCGACGTCAAAGCACGATACAAATCCTACTGCCGCCAGCGAGATTTGAACCGTACGACAGCTTGGTCCAACCAGGGATATTGAATTGGTGGCGCAAAACTGGGATGTCTGGATTTGCTTACTAAGGCAGACCTAGACCGAATACCGGTTGCCATAGCCATATCCATAGCCAATCCGGGTAGTGATCCTGATCATCTCGTATTTCTGTGTTCATTGTAAATAAAGCCGAGCCAGACCCAGGGAAATTAGAAAAAGGTAAAAAATAACAGATCGACCGGAGCAATGAAGTTTGTGATCCCAAAAGCCGTACCACATTAAGACTTGATGTTGCAATGTGTCACGAATCTCCGTTCCCGATATCCGGGTCACGAGCTTTCCGGCTCAATGTACATTTTTTATTACTCTTACTTTAGCTTCGCGTGGTTCCCGTAACTTCTAGCGATTTTCTAATTACATATCTTGGCTTCAGTGCGGTCCACCAAATTAAAGAACATCTGAATTTTTGTCAACGATGTAAATGTTAAGAAAGACCGAACCCAATGAAACAAGTACTATCACCACCAGTGACAGTGATCTGCTTAGAACGGAGTGATTTAGATATATCGGATCAATGTCATCAGCCAACGGTGAACTGCGCTACGAAATTGCTTCAGGCGTCAATGCAACTTAGCTGGGGGCGAGCGTAGTCTATGATCCTGGATGCTGGCTGATTGCCAAAGACAGTGAATGGCGCCTCGCAGTGTCGAAGGCGAAGATGTTGCGTTGGATCAGTGGCGTAATTAGCTCTGATCCCATTCGCAATAAGGACGTCTGCAATCGATATGGGGTTGCACCGATCGTTGAACATTTGCGAATTCCATGGTATAGTAATTTAGCCCGCGTTGACAAAAACTCACTTGCTAATATTTGCTTGAACATCGAAGTCAATGGAGAACGGCCAAAGAGCCATCGGATCGGGCTTGATATGTTAAATTGAAATTTGACAGCCTCTCGCCTCCACGCGGGCCAAGCCTATGACCGAGAAAAAAATCGAATTCGATCTAGGTGAACCGACCCGGCTACTGAACAGCACAAAAACTACAGAAAAAGATCATAAATGGCTATATAGTAAGTCCGAATTGACAAAATAACAAACTATAGACGTAAAGCTAGAATGAGATACTATTTACCCAAATATGAGGAAAATTTCATTGGGTCAGCATTCAACATAATTCTGCTGAAAGTCCACGGTCTTCCAAGTTTTGCAACTGACTTTTATATAGTTTTTCGCAACAGAATAAATTACTACACATAAGTTTAAATCAACCCAGTAAAGCAATTTCTGGAACAATCAGTTCTTCTCAACACAAAGCCCATTCCAAGATGAATAGCATGTCTACCTATCCACCTACCTGCTCGGCATACTGTCTACATTGAGCCAATACATAATTTGCAAGTTACACAGAGAGTACAGGTGTACCACTGCCACCTCTTACCTCTGTCATTGTTACTGTATCGCGTTACATGATTGCTGTGACTTTAACCTTGATACAACTCATCGGACCCAGGCTTATCCATTTATTTACCAACAACAGGTTGTCGGATGGATTTGTCAATGTTTGGCACAACCGAGACCTTGTTCTGTTTGGGCGGGTTTCCAGTGAGGCGGCATCTCCTTTGCACTGGCGAACTGTTAGCAACTTCTAGACAATTACCTGAGGTAGGCTGACAATTGTGCGCCCGCTAAAAGCCTATTTTGGGTCAATTTGTACTTCTTGGAATGTTATTTAAACATTTATTCAAAAAGAGCGTTCCGACCCGTACGGGTCTGAAGTGATAAATCGAACTAGTTGATGTTCGGCAAACTTGGGCTGAATATTTATGCGTTTGAAAAGGTTCACATTGCGTGTCGGAATAATTGACTTAAGAGACAAATTGGCTTAACCAATTCGATATTGTGTAAGAAAGCACCCACACGGGGCCATCTTCTTTCGTTTCCGATTTGGGGTCATGTGGAAATTAACACATATTTTATTGGGGGATCTGTTTTATTCTAGTCACGATTCGGATGAATCCGCGAATTACCAGAAATGAGAGCGTTTTGATCGTGTTCTAGTTTACAGAAGCGTGAATGGACTTCCGATGCAATAGTGGGTCTGGATAGTGATGTAATGGGCAAGTGAGCTTATGCTAATTTGAGAGGCATTTCTTTTTGTGGTAATTGCTTTCTCATGATTTGCTGGGTATTTTTGACTAATAGAGTAGCATCAATCTAAAGATACATACAAGCCTATCGGTGGAATCTTCATGTAAGGATATTGGCCTCTATTTTTTCCCTATGTAAAACTAAGTACTGATTTTTAGCAGGTGTACACAAAAGTTCCTGCAATCCTGCCACACGGTTAACAAATTCACTGGCGAAAAAAAGAGTTATATCTTATATCTAAGATAAAGGCTGCAGTACCTAAAAGTATAAAAGTTGGATCCTCTGTTCATGGCATCTATTTGGAAAGTCATTGTTAATACCTATGCGATATTATGCAAGGACTGAAGAGAGCTTATATACAGTTATTGGTGTGATCGTTACATTACTATCTTTTCTCCATAAATTTTCATGGATGATAATTCGGGGTACTTCTGCTAAGATCAAGATATCCAAAGATCAACAAGTAACTGCGCAAAGTATGTACAAGCACGAAAAAACCTGCTTAGTGCGAATCACCACCAAGGCGAGCAGTCAGCGACTGAGCAAAAAGTGAAGCCCAAAAAGTAACGGCGTTTGCAAAAATCCTGGAAAAGTTATTCTCCCTCCTTTGATTACAGATGGACATCATCATCAACGGCGCAACAACCGGTATCCGATCTACGCCTGTCTTAATAAGGAACTCCAGGCATCTTGGTTTTACGCCAAGGTCCCCCAAGTCGATATCCCTTAAAGCTCACTGGCGTCCTGGTCTACGCCGCCGTTCCATTTCAGGCAGGGTCCGCATCGTCTTCTTTTCTACCATAGATATTGCCCTTATAGACTTTTCGGGCTGGATCATCCTCGTCCATACGGATTAAGTGACCCGCCCACCGCAATTTATTGAACCGGATTTTATCCACAACCTGACGGTCATGGTCACGTATTGCTCATAGATTTCGTCGTTATATACGCTACGGAATCGTTCATCCTCATGGAGAGGGCCAAAAATTCTTCGGAGGATTTTTCTCTCGAACGTGGCCAAGAGTTCGCAATTTCTCTTGCTAAGAGCCCAAGTCTCCGAGGACTGGTAAAATCTGTCTTGTATAATGAGAGCTTTGACCCTATGGTGAGACGTTTCAAGCGGAACAGTTTTTTAAGCTGAAATAGGTTCTGTTGTCTGACAACAACCGTGCGCGTATTTCATCATCGCAGCTGTTATCGGTTGTGATTTTCGACCCTTGTCTTGCCTTTATTGCTGCCGCCTGCTCGATCTGGATGAAGACAGTTTGTACGTCTCGGCTCGTTCTTTGCATGATGTCAATGTCGTCAGCATAGGCCAGTATTTGGGTGGAAAAGAACGCATGGTAGGGTTGTTGATGTCGAATGGCCTCGATAGTGATCCTACTGCTTTTATCTGGTCTTGCTTGCTGTCATGGCTGTGTACAGTAAAACTGGCTATGCTATCATAGGCGGCTTTAAAGTCGATGTCCATATTTCAACAGTTTTTCCATCGCTTGCCGCAGAGAAAAAATCTGATCTGTTGCTGATTTGCTTGGAGTGAAGTCTCTTTGGTATGGGCCAATGATGTTGTGGGCATATAGGGCATGATATCTCCCTTTTATGTATGAGACAGATAATGGCTCTTTGCCAGTCATCAGGCATTGATTCGCTGTTCCGCACCTTGATGAACTGCTTGGTGTAATTGGTCGCCTCCACACTTAACCGATTCGGCTGTAATTCCATTGGCTGCTGGCGACTTATGGTGTTTAAGTCGATAAATTGCAAGGACTGTTTCTTTTATACTTGGTGGTGGCAGTATTTGTCCGTCGTCTTCAGTTGGCGGGACCTCCAACTCGCCAATGTTCTGGTTGCTAAGTAATTCATCAAAGTACTCAACCCATTCTATTGTAAATTAGATTTCCCCCTTTGTCTCGGTAGGGTGGACACCGATGTAGGTAAGGCTTCATCCTGTTGACTTGTTGGTAAAACTTCCGTGCCTGGTGTGGTTGCTCCCTGTATTTTTCGAATTCATAGACCTGTTGGTTGTGCCAGGCTTCCTTTTTCCGTGTGTAAAGTCTCCGCGCGCGCCCGCGTCTTTGTGAATGCAACATTACTCGGTTTGCAGCATTCTTCCGTTCCGTTGCTAGCTTACATTCATCGTCAAAACAGCCGTCCCGACTCTTATGCGGCTGGGGCCAAGTACGTTTCTGGCCGTATTTATGATAACGTTCTTCAGGTGATTGTGAAGATCATTTTTTGATGCTTCATCTCCAGGTTCTCTGTTTGACTGCGGTTATTGCGGTATCCATTTCCCTCTTATAGGTGGTGGGGAGGGCTGTGCTGTGGATGGCTTCAGTGTTGACTCTCATCTGATTATCAGAGGGGATTCTGGGTGGTGTTGTTATTCGAGCCCGGAGAACCATGCCAACTAGTTAGTAATCCGAGTTTATATTGGCCCCCCTGTATGTTCTGACATCCATCAAAGCTGAGAGGTGGCGGCGTTCGATCAACTCGTGGTCAATTTGGTTGAAAGTGGTCCCGTCTGGAGAGGCCCATGTATGTTTATGGGCTGCTTTCCGCGCAAACCAGGTACTTCCAACAACCATTTCGTGTGACACTGCTAATTGAATAATCCGCCGTCCGCCATTATTTGTAATTTGATGTAAGCTATAAGAACCAATGTATCGCCTGAATACGGGCTCCGTCCCTACTGGCTATTAAAATCCCCAAGTATGATTTTGATATCATATCTGGGACAGGCTTCGAGGATTCTTTCTACTGCCTCATAGAAGATATCCTTCTCCGACTCTGCAGTCTCCTCTGTAGGAGAACGTTAACGAGGCTTATATTTCTAAATTTGCCTCGCAAGCGCAGAGTGCATAGCCTTTCGCTTATGTTTTCAAAGCCGATAAAAGCCGGTTTCATTTTTTGTCTGACTAACAAACCCACTCCAAGCACATGGTTTACTATATGGCAGCTATAATATATGGTGTAGCGACTCTTCTCCAGGAAACCGGTACTTGTCTAACGCATCTCCTGTAACGCTATTACATCAGCCTTATATTGGGACATGATATCGGCTAGCTGCTCATCAGCTTCATCCCTGTACAGGGAGCGTACGCTCCATGGGAAAATGCGCAAATCGTTATTCCTTTGTCGTTGCCGGGTTCGCCGTTCTATTATCCGTCCTGTCCGAGGCTCCTGTTGTGGCTTCGTAACAAGTTGTTTTCCGTGTAGGGTTGTCAGCCCTACCCAAACCCCAACCTGGAGGACCAATTGATACTTGCTGGGAGACTTGCTTTTATCCTTCTCTGTCTGCAGCTTTTCGTTAGGAAAGAGCTCCCAGCGGTCAACACGTGGAGTTGGAGATAGGGTTTGGTGGTAGAGCTGCTGGAGTTGATTCAGCAGATGTTTCCCAGGTTATATGCTCCATCGTGGGTACCAATCCATGTTTCGCCCTGGGACCTATACTACCCTTTGACGGTTTGATAATTAAAAGTCCTAATTCCAGAGAAATCTTTGGAAGTAATTTGCACCGCCACAGCTCTTACTGGCCACTGATTAACTGCAAGGAAATTACGATAATTCAGCTGGCCGTGCTACGGCGCCGGGGTTGTGGGGTTTTTATTGTTGAACTGCCTTTTTACTGAAGTCCTAACTAGTTGCAATGAGTAAACCTAATTTGCTGGTTGGATTTCGTTGGGCTTGCCACTACTGGTTGTTGAACGGAAGAGTGGCCGATCCTCGGGAAGTCTTTCCCGGGAATAGATATTGTCACGATGGCTTCCTGGTATTGATTTGTGATCGGATTTTCTTCGATGTCGTTGGTCATCGCGTAAGAAGATTCGAGTTCATCGATGTGGCTAATAGACGCGCTTATTATTGCCGCAGGAGCACTGTCTATCGCACTAAAGAAAGTGCACTGTTTCTGGCCTTACTGAATTGATTGCTGAAACATTGACGCCATCGCTTGTACTCCTTGGTTACGTGACCGTTCCTGAGTTTGCAGCTCCTGATTCTGTTGGCATGAAACGTCTCTTTTTATATGGTCCTTGGTTTTGGTGCGCTCAAGTCGGGGCCTGCATTTATAGGCAAATGTATTTTCGTGTTTTGGTCGGACACAGGCAGGCGTCGTGAGAGGGATGAATTTTCGTGCAACATATGCTCTAGGCGCAGTTTACCGTGGTCGCGGTCGTGCTCGTATCTGCAGGCGTGTTGCGTGCTCTTAGAATTCTGGTTGTCACTGCTTTTGAACACGGGGTCACCACTTTGGGGATGACCAGTGTTTATTTAAATCCAATTTGGATCCTGCTTCATTTTGGTATTCACAAACTGAGAGCTGTGAGACGACTGTCCCTTCTACTGAGTGACTGCTCTACTTAACTTTTAGGGAGTAGATCACTTCCATGGGAAATAAAGTTAATTAAAAGTTGGAATTTCAGGGAAGTGTCTGGAAATAATTAGCACTGCCACAGGGTGTTTTTCAATATTTTTCTTGGCAGTTATATGTACATTTATTCCCCCCAGTGAATTCAACTTTTTTTGTTCAGATTTACACCATAGGAGCTTCATTGTTAGCTTACCTAGAAACCTACATGTTGTACTTTATACTGGTAACCTTTTTTCAGGCCCTATCAACTGAAAAAAAAAAATTATGTAGTTAGCAATTGTTAGACCAAAATGAAAAATTACATTTTTTTGGTAATCATAATGCAGAGGAATTGATTACAAACAATTATCTGGAATTGTTTAACGATCAGTTTTCTACTCAAGCCAAACTTTCTCTAAGCCTAAAAAGGTTGTGTGATTGACCTTTTATTGGGAACAATGCAGAATATAGATCTAATTGAATATATTCTGTAACACTTCAATAGGGATGCAAGTATTGTTTTCACTGTTTTATGACTGAATTATTATTATTCTGTTAAGGGAAAGTTTATGACTGAAAGGAAAATTTATTTTCTCTTGTGCCCTCTATGCTAAAATAGTCCCAGAAATTAAAAACAATATTGCCTTTCTACCTCTCCTTATATGGAATACCAATTGTTCAAAGAAACCATCAGCATACCATACTATCGTCCGCCGAAATCTAATGCACATGAATCTGGTTTCATTATCTTTCACAAAGAAAACAGCCCACGGTATTTCATAACCACATAAAGGTCAATTATGACATTATCAAGAAAATTGAGGAAGCACTTTCTTTCTCCACAATTTAGATGATCTTAGGCTCGTTTTTCTGAAAAAAAAGATAATTAAAGCCAAGTCGTCGAAATGGCGCTGTTAAATAATTTCTGTGAAAAAAATAATCTACTCAGGTTTTCAATTATAGGAAGGTTCGGCTTTTCTTCCTAAGTTAGTATTTTTCGCATTTCACTTTCGATGCTATGGAAATTCGATCGCCATTACCAAATTCCAAAAGATTCACAATGGCCCGGAATAGGGAGAATAGATACACAGCGAGATGTAAGCAATATACCGAATACGGGACTTTCTCTGGAAATAAACTTGAAAACTTCATCTTCCAAAAAAACCTGAATTAAATCAAATCAAATTATATATCTGAAACCACAAAGCCTATCTGAGATGTAAAGAAAAACAGCCAAACAAACCGAAATCGAACCAGCAATCTGCATGTATCGAAAATCTAAAGGCAGTAGTTGGTTCGTGCCTATAGAAAACGAAAGATATGGCCAATTAAATTTATTCATTATATAACTTTGACAATTTGAATTTTAATCATATGCCAAGGTAGCTTAGTTGTGCGGGACTTTCGCATCTGTGAACCTTAAACTGTCGAGGAAAGCTCTCTGGGGACCGTTACCTATCTGAAGATCACTTTTGTCATTGTCATTGAGCGAACGGAACTCCGACATTGTTAATGAAATATTCGGAAATAAAGTTGCAAAAATAGTTTCCTATGAAAGAAATGTTTGTAATATTTGGTTTGAAAATAACCGTTAAAATTTGCATTAGCGCCAGGTTAAGATGGTAAGGCTGGGTTATATGAAAGATGTGATATATCTATTTGATTTGGTTGATTTAGCGGTAGGCACTATTATAGCATTAGAATTAGAGATCCTGGAGAGGAATTACGTATCTTTTTCATGAGATTAATTATTCAGATTTACTTCAGATGCAGTATAGTCAGGACCCACGGTACCATAGCAACCACACTGCGCCTATCAATCAGATTTCGTGTAGGTATCCAGATTTTGCTTCTTTTTGAGCATGCTCTATAATCTCACACCAGGATCCCTTCCCTGCCCCCGGATAAGTTTACGTCCTTCCTTACTTGTTTTATCCAATTTTGAATTTAAATTTCTTTTCATTGGAGTCTAATGAGAGTTGCCGGGTTGTTGATTTGGGTCGAATATCGCAACCAAATAAAATCTTCGGAAGAAAAGTGAAGCACTTCTGTTTTCATACCTAATTAGAATCCCTTATATGGCATTTTAAATCTCATTCACACCTTCTCATACTAGCCTAGAGCGGCGTAAATTTGGCACCCATATATTTAGGGGGTTTCCAAACGGCCATCTATCTTCCACCTTCCCTTTGAGAAGGCATTTTTGAAATCCTCCATCTTTTCCACATGACCTGTGCGTTGGACGTTTTATGTGGGTGGCAAAGATATAATTACTTATCGTATATTCCTCCTTCCTTACTGGGCCTGACCTTCGCCTGAGGTATCCCCTGCTCTTTAGCCTGATTCATTGTCTAGGTGGCATAAGATTCGTCAAATCAGTGTCTATAGAGTATTAGTGTTGTCCTGTTCGGTAACATCGTTTCAATGTCTGTCACACATCTACATCCTTTTACGTTACACACATGCAAAAGAGAGGTATCATTTTTTTCACGAAAAGGAAAGGTCTCGATTAGTACTTTCCGAGGCTGGTCTTAGCTTTGGCATTTATTGGAAAAGCGGGGAAAAGTTGATGCTATATGGTGCTCAAGTCAAAATACCCTCCATATCGATGTCTACCCAAATTAAATTAATAATAATATACGACTATGTTCTCCGGAAATTGACCTCCTGGGATTATAAAAATTTGTAGTTTAGTGAAAATCATGCTATTATTGATAAATATGGAGTAGCTCAAAGTTGTTTCTTCTGCGTAAATTTACTGAAACTCAAAACATTAGATATCAGTATCAGACTAAAGTGAGTAGCTTGGCATGCTCAATGCATATACATTACGGACTACGTACAAATGGATTAATTTTGCACTCCAAAATACTTATACAAAAATTGCACAATACCTTTCTTACCTGAAGTGTCAAGCTTTTGGTTTTCGACCTGTTTGGATCTTATCATTGGCTTAGTCTCATCCGCTTATTTTGCTTCATCAATCTTTACCAGAATTTCCTCACCACTCACTGTCTACCTAGCTAGGCTATCTATATGTATTACCCTCATTGGTCATTATCTGGGATGATTTATACAAAAATATTCGGCGTAAGCCTACTGAAATGTTTAGGATAATATGCTATAGTGAATAGCCTTGGGACTGGCCTACCATCTTACTTCGGAAGAAAAGCGGTTTTATTTCAGTCCACAGGTTGTTCCGAAACTGAGTAAGGACCTTATTTTCTTAAGTCATTGATTTAGCCAAACCACAACATAAATTTGGTACCCAGATGCATATTCTAAGAAAGTAAAAGTATGTCAACTCCAAATGCAGGCTCAGTGCTGCCCATCTACTCCAGATTTTTGTGTTTTACAGGGTATAGCGCACCAACCACACCTACGAGCCATTGTTCGCTGTTCACTCAAATGCACTTCAGCTTGCCCTTGGACTTCGCGAGACGTCTACACTCCCCACTCCCCCTTCTACTATTCTACGTCAAATGCTCTTAGGGCGACCCACTTATTCTCATCTTGATAGAGTGGGCTCTACGGTTTGTCGTAGCTAGCAATGGTATTGTTGCCCCTACTTAATGTGTGTCCTATCCACTGTTTCTTCTGCCTTCCGATCATAATGCGACCGCGAGCCAAGCCTGTGCGCCGGCCAATTTTCTTCATTTTAAACAGCCAGCGTGCTCCGATGATACGACGCAGATAGGTGTTAACACTTAGAGCAGTAGTGGTCACTTTGCATATGCTACTTCCCTATAACAGCACAGAAAAAACACTAGCATATAATAATTTCAATTTGATGTTTGTGTTGAAATAACTGCATTTCCAAATTTTAGACGACACAGTGAAAGCGAATCCATCAAGTTTGGTGCCACCGTCTGCAGAAATCACGATTCTTAGATATACACATTGATCAAAGAATTCGATATTACGCTCATTAATACAGATAGCTCCCTATCTTTCGATGACCCGTCAGACTGGAGACCTTAGTTTTTCTGGTGTTTACCTTAAGTCCAACTCTGCTCGCCTCTCTTTCAAGGTCAGCGAAAGAGCAAGAAAGTATTCTCAGAATATTCGAGGTCTTTGATAAAATATGTCATAATCTATGTGTTTTCTCCTTGTCATCGGGATAACACGGCATCAAGAGCGTCACCAATAACACGAAGAAATAATATCGTACTAGATGCAACCCTGATGTACTCCACTTTAGATGGTCTTTGCGGCAGCAAATACCCTTTCAATTGTGACCCTCAAAACTTGTGCCTTTATCAGGAATCATCCCAAGCATCCCCTTCTTCCACCCCAGGGAAAGGTCTCGAATTCCCAACATTTTCATACGAGGGGAAGTAGCAGATCTGTGGTATTACCGGTGCAGCGATAAATAACTATGTGAGGAGGCCGTTTAGCACAACGGCTTTCCTTCGTTAGCTTGGATGTATGTTTCGTATCCGAAGATTTGATATGGTTAAGCTCCGTGGTGAAGTGTTCTTCCAGCCTCCTAGCTACCAATGACTAGGCGGTGGAAGTTGCAGAAATTTGCAAATCTCCTACCATTATTGTTCCTATCACCTAGACCGTGTTTTCCCATCACATTAGATTTTATTATAGTTCACCTTGGGTTTCAGCTCACCTATTCTGATCACAATATCCCCTTTCGGAAGCCTTCACTGAACTGCCATAGCTTGTGGAAGATATTCTTCTCCACTATACCGAAAGTCTCCGTTGTAGGATTGTTATACTCCTTAACTTGCACCTAAATCTAGCACACAGAAATATATCAGAAACCGACTCCTAGATGAAGGGAGTGTGCCTTGCCGTACTCGTCAAAAGCAACGACGTGACATTCACATCTGCTGCCGGAGTACAAAGGCGGATTGTCATAAGTGTGGTAAGAGGGACAGAAAAATTCTCTGGAATCCCAACATCTTACTTGGCTTAGGCTCAGAATGCTCTGTTTATATGGTTAGAATTCTTCCTCAAGTTGGAAAAAACATGCACCCTGGTTATCCTCGCTACCGTTGCCGAAATGCGTGCGTACATCCCTGAAACTGATCATAGTCAGTTTTCGATGCTATGGCAAAGGTCTTCGGCGTGAGGTCGGTGCCTATCCGCGGCGTTGCCCACGTTTCGATAATAATAAAGAGTCGGAAATTGCATGTTACTAGCCCACAAATTTCTATCCCTTTTAGTTGCCTTTTACGGCAAGCAGGGAAGGCTTTGAGCGTATTTTTAAGTCCCAACTCACAGGGAACTTATTTTTATATATCCTGATTTGCTGCATCCCTTTTGGTTACGAGAACATTATATACCTTTGGCGCCTTCGCGGAAAATCAAGAGTATTTAGATGTAGATCTGATGTCCTCTTTCACTAGACATGAATAGATGCCGCGTTTGGTATTTCTTCTTTTATTTCATCGGCGGAAGACCACATTTGTCTACATTCCAATCAAGACGACGAGTCGAAAGCTATCGGTTATTGCAAACCCACTTAACCATGCGCTTCGCTGAGTATTTTTTAAGGAAAAAGCGTCTATTCATTTTTTCCTTGAGGAGAAGGCTCAATATTCCAATGTGCAAAAACAACAGAAGTTACTCGTGTAACTCTGCAAGCACCTAAGCATAGCTCTACTAGGCACTACTCGGCATGCGCATGTACCCCTGTATACTTGCCAACCTTGCGAATGGTTGAAAATGTTTCTCTAACGCCGATATCAAACTGTTATGTAGAAATGCACCTAAGTGTATGATAACATGCTAAAGTATATAGCATCGTGTTGCTTAATGTATAAAAAAAAGTCAATGCTCATTTCTGGAAAGAATTTTTTTAAATTTATCCTCGGGATTAGTGGCTAGACGAATCAGCTGCGTCGGAATTGCCTTTCGTAAAAAAATATTCAAAGCAGGAGCGTTAAATCCGAAATCAGCAATCAAAGAATGACTTTTACGAGAATGTCGTAGTGCCCCAAGTGTGAACATTAGTCAAAATATCTAGTTGATAACTGTGCTGTCAATTTACGCCTTTTTCTGGACTCTCTGAAGCACAGACCATCCATGCTCTTTTCTGTTTCTTATTCCATTACTTCAGTTCAAAAAAATCATAAATCAATCTTTGAACATACGCTTTATAATCAAAGCCTTATCATCGTTTTCCCATATTATAGCTTGAAATTCTAAACACTGAAAATTTCTACTAACAGACTTCAAGGCCCTGGTCCAATTGGATTGACGCGCCAACGATTATTATTATTATTACTTGGTCTGCTCTTTGAGAGCGCGGTCCGTAAAAGGTAGTTTGGAATATGGAAACGAGTTTTTCAGTGCCTCATGCATGTGGTACCACCTCGCAGAATTGAAGGCGTTTCTTATGTCTAGCGTCGCAAGAAACACCGCTCGTCAACAGTGGCGATTTTGTGCCTTAGCCAGTTTCACCTTTTGGACCACTTCCTAAATTGCATCAATTGTGGATCGTTCCGCTCTAAAACCAGGTTTTTTTGGTTAGTAGTCTCCCGCAACATGTATTAGGTCAGTTAGTCATCGCTCGATGAGCTTCTTAATTAGCTTTCCTGTTGTGCCCAGCATATTGAGAGAACGGTACGCTGGTGGTGCCTCGGGGTGGAATTTGCCTTTATTTATGAGCAAAAGCCTTGCAACCTTCTAGTGCACCTCCTGTCAAACATGCGTTGATTGTGCTGGGTAGCAATTCCCGCTTATACTTGGATACAAGTTTCAGCACTTCACTGGGAATACCGTCCAGCCCTAGTGCTCTTTTTTCTTTCATGAACCTTTGTAATGAAGAGTGGACATTCCTCAGTATTTTTCCTCCTATCGGCAGCGTCAGCTCGAATGGGGGATAATAAAAAGTGTCTGCATGATTTCTTCCATTTTCCCCGCTTCCATGGAGTTCCTTTTTCGCTATGTTGTATTCTGCGGATCTAAGGGTTACCTCATCTTGGTCTCTTGTACGCTGAACACTTTGTCGAAGTCTGAGACAATACCTTCATGTATTCGCAATTTCAGCCAACGATCAGTACGCTGGTAACTTCAGATGGCTGAGTCTCCTTTTAGGCGCCGATGCATTGCAAGCTTCGGTGGTAAGGCTCATTGTTGAATGTACTAGCAATTCAGTCGAAGTTTTTTCTGTCTGCATCCGTTTCTTGTTGCCCATTTACTCCGATTATGATTTTCCATTTGGTAGGTATTTGCCGAACGTCATAACAGTGGGAGAAACGTAGAAATGCACTGTCGATCACTGGACGTGAAATCTTCCAGTACCGGCTATCGTTGCACCGCTCATACTAAGGAAAGGAGCAAAGGTTACGTCAGGGATGGTTGCCTTGCAACCAGGTCATCGGAATGTCCGGGCGCTACCGATATCTAGGATAATAAGTCCTGTCCTAGCGGCAAACCCCAAAATTTGTGTGTTTCAAGAATCTGATTGAGGCATGCCTCATTCGAGGACTCTGGTGTCTTCCTTCTGTGCTTCCAATCTCGGCCTCCAAGGCGTTCACTGTGACGTAAACTTTAAAAAAGCCACTTCTGCACAGCAAACCAAACGAAGCCATCTCCTCAACCATGGAGCTGCTCTCGCAATCGTTAACCGTAGATGGTAGATGGCCAGATATATCGGCATACTACGATTATGAGTTCCTATGTCGATATTGCTCGCTGATGAGCAGCATGTCAGGTCTTCTTTCTTGCACCATTCGCCCCATCAGGTCGTGAAATCCTGTGTATCTTCACTTGTAGCATGTGGATCATAGTGCTTGGCTTTTCACTTTCTGCAATTCTTCTTTGAAGACCTGGCATCGCCCGGAATCGGAACATGAGCCTTCAGGCCACGGTCCTTGTAAAAAACGCAACATTTTTCCGTCTCGTAATTTTTCGCTTTGTGCCTGGGTTATCGGATTTGTAACACAAAGTGCTTCTGTCCTGCCCTTTGCAGGGGAGACCCAGCACTTAAAACGGCGGGTTGGAACTGTCCTTTGCTTATCTTGCAAATGATCCACGCGATCTTTATTTTCCCGTAATGAAGAAGTTCGGCCACTGTCTTTTCAGGAACCGTGACAATGGTCAGTTTTAGTCCTTTGGAGTTGATACCACCTTAAAATTGGTCACATCTGGGTAATCCCTTTTTATCGCTTTCTCCACCTCTTCCACTGCTTCGTGCCTAAAATACTCTGGACTGTCTCGCAGAAAGTACTCTTTTTGCCAGTGTTCAACCCAAGTATTATTTTTTGCTGGTTAGATCCGGATAGATTTATTGTCTATCCCAGCGTTTCCTGGTTAGGCGTTTTTTACGGACTTCTTGAAGAAATTCCGGGAAGAAGCGTGATGAGAACGGCCTCTGATCGTAGTTTGACCCTTCCCCTTTTTCCCCCTTTTGGCGCTGGTGTTGTCGTCGCAGTTGACTTTGACTTGCTTACAGTGGCGTCACTGCCGCCACTTTTCAACTTACATTGTTGTTATTGAATTTTCACCTAATATTTTCACCTTCCCCTTTTATTAATTGCTTTTTCACCCGCGTTTCGTTTAACTAGGAGCTGCGTTAGCCATGTGTTTTTTCCTCAGTTTCTCTTTGCCTAACTTCTAGTAGTTTCGCTGGCGTGTAATAAGGTCTAGGAGTTCGTCTATCTCCATTTTTGACATCTAAAGAGATGTTTTACTTTACGATGGTAGCAAATTTCATTTTCGGTTGGACTACCCCGCGCTTCTTGAGTAGCCTTTGTTCTTCTATCCTTAGATGAAATCCATCCTCACCGGTGAGATAACTTGAGTTTCCGCCTGGTTGGTATTTAGTAGGTGACCATCGTATCTTTGCGCTTCTTGCAAAGGGATTTTCAGTAGAATCTCCCATTTTAGCTGCCAGAAACAGCGAATGTGGTGTATTGGCGCTCATTCTAAAAATTTTGGTTATTGCTGGTTGTGTCGTCGTAATAGTTTGTCATTACATTTTGGGTGTCAACGGTTGCCTTAAATGATCGCCGTGATTTTCTATGCGAATAGGGAAGTCACTTATGAGTTGACACAAACCCTTGGAGTCTGCGTTCAGAGCCGGGATCTTGCTCTGGCCAGAAATTCATTTCAATTGGGCAGGCACCGCGAAAATAACGGTGTCATAGGTTTGGACCTTCTTGCAGCCCTGTCTAGATTGTTATCGGGACGGAAGCTGTTATCGGACTGAAAGCCAAGGATTGTTGCCGTCGAGCAATTTTGCCCTGTCTGCCCAAACCCATTTGGCCCTAACCCCTTTCTCCTTATAACTTATTGCATGTTATCAAGATTCAGACGTTTCGATAGATGCTGCGCTACCTCGGCTTGGTTCCTGCTTTCTTCGCGCTTTTCACTGATGCACCAGTGTTTTCTCTGGGATTAACCAAAAGATACAATAATGGATTGTGTGATTAATATGAGTACATGCAATGAACCAGAGTCCTTCATCCATACCAAATAACGAGCCGGCTGCATGAAAAAAAAAGAATGGAGAATGAAGAAGGAAGTAGGTGTGGGCTATG
Organism: Hermetia illucens; assembly: GCF_905115235.1. Taxonomy (NCBI): domain Eukaryota; kingdom Metazoa; phylum Arthropoda; class Insecta; order Diptera; family Stratiomyidae; genus Hermetia; species Hermetia illucens. The sequence continues at coordinate 42,754,655 of NC_051852.1, forward strand.
GGGACTGGAAAAACAAAGAGGACTCATAATGGACGACCATGTTGTGCTACTATTAAAAAAGTGGAGTCATAGAATTGAATACGGTCGGGGATGCCGATGTTTTAAGAAGAATCATTACGAAAAAGGTCAAACATTTTTGATAGGATTAGCATACGAATTCTACCTATGATACATTATAGGATTTGAATTCTAGAGCTAACTCCATCCCGGTGCTATGCTAAATACCTTTTTAATTATGATTTTCGTAACCAAAATCCCTTGTAAATTTTAGTCTTGATGGCCCCCATGTTAGAACTCAAGGAATTTCTCATGGAAATCTGTGGATATTAAACGAAGCTTCTTTGCAGGCCTGGTACTAGCAGATACTAAGGTGCAAAGTCCCTCGTCTATTTAGCCAACGATCTGCAGTCTACATGCGGAAAACTCGTTTTATCGAGTAATTAATCAAACGATTTCGGAAATAATGCTTTTAAGGCTATTTAAATCTCAAGTTCAACACAGATTTTAGTGGCGATAATGAGATATCATTATGCCAACTAGGAAAACCTGCCAGACGGACCAGATGATCGAAATGGTGTTCGGTAATAAAGTAATTTGCATTCACTTCTGCTTTGGCCTAAAAGAGATGATTCTTTTTACGGAGGAGAGAAACACTTCTTTTAGTGATGATGCAGATGAAGGTGACCAGTAGGAGCCTTACAAGGTTTTCGGATTCTTCTTTTCTTCGATTACATCACAGACTCACTTTGGGGATCTTAATGCATTTTGGAATACATTTGGATAAGTTATTGATTTAACCTTCTAGACAGATCGTTTAGATTGTTTTGTGTTATAGTTCGAAATGGAATCTGTTCATTTTGAAATCGAGCAAGGTTAATTCGCTTTTTAGAGTTTTTCTAAACTGCTTTTAGCATCTCGACGAGTAACTGGTTTAACCGCGAAAATGCGGTATTTGTTGAAAGCGCCAGTATGCAGGAATGTTGATACTCTTTCTGCTTCATTAGCTGAAGCAAATGACTTCAATAGCACTTAACATACTCAGTGGTCGAAATTCAAGCTGGTTTTTGCTTTGAACTTCTCAGCTTTAAAAAAGTTAAATGCCGTTTCGAAAGTGTTTTCATTAGAGGCGATTTTCTGTAACACACCCATCTGTGCCCACTTGCTTTTCACCTATTATCCTAGAATGTCTAAAAATAAGCCTTCACCTGGATCAACAACAATTTTTTATTGTTCTGCACTTTCCAAGCTATCTGCGGTCAAAACGCTACCGATCTTCACAGCTTGATTTACTTGAGTGCAGCACAGGTATCCGATGACACCTTTATTACATCACGTACGCTTGCCATGGAACTTCCGCGGCTTCCCTGCTGACTGCGATCGTTCACCTACCGAATTCAGCTAAGCAATTTTTCATTTCTATCTTTTCACCGGCCATCGAGGCAATTCAATGGCCACGGCTGCTGGGGCTGGAATCGTAATCCGACAATTATTATGGAGCAGAGAATCAGATATTGTTTATTGTTATTTCACTTGTTTGGGATTGTATAATAATAAAAATGCGCAGTGCGATATGTCCATCCAGTTACCGCTTATGGTGTACGGCTTTGGATTCAATCTTTTTTTTCGAGGAAGTCAAGTGGAAAGTGTTGATGACATGGCATGGATTAGATGGAAGTGTTCCAGTTTAGGGCTCGCTGATAATAATGTTTTAATTTGGTTTTCTTGCTTGTGTCACTCATTGAGTAAATCTAATGCAAACGATGTTATCAGTTGTTTTATTACCAAGTTATTGAGGGCAGTAAATAAGTGGGATCATTATCGGAAGTTGATTTGTTTATTGATATTGCATTTCTTAACCCGTCACCTATCAGTTTTCGATAACGAATTCAAAAGGAGGAAGCCTTGAAAAGGTTTTAAATTTTAGTATCGATGGCTTGATGATGGAAAGGTGTTTTCTAAAGATTAGCTTGCGCGATCAGCTAGAAAAGACTGCAGTAACTCCTATAATGAGAGAAACTGGAAACCCAACTATGGCAGGACTGTTGGTCCAGTGCCGCCTAATTCTCCCAAAAAATGGAAGACGAAAGCTCGGCAAAGGAAACTTTAGCCACGAAGGAAGGAGGCTAGAAGTTGAAGCTGCCAGTCAAAACTTTCTCTTCCGCCTCTACCAGGAAAAGCGGGCCGATGAAAAGGTAGTGATGCGAACGGAAACTGATCCATGCAGCCAGACATCTTAAACCTGGGGCGACTCTTAGCAGACGGCGCTGGGCGTTGCTGAATCATTAAGGGCGACAATATTCAGAGAAATCAGACGCAAGGAAACCTCAGGTCGTGGTGGCCCATTGTACTCGACACCCCCATCTAACGGAATATTCCGTATTCGTTAACGTATCTCAGGATTTTCGTTAGGGGATGTGATGCTGCTCGTTGCAATTGGAGAACATCGGCATCAAATATTTGATATCTGATCCGTTCATAGGCGAGGAATTCATATAGAAGATGCTCCGTGAATTCCGCTTCCTCATTACAGGAGGGACACGTATCATCTTGAGTAATTCCTATTCTGAACATATGCGCAGCTAATGAATTATGGCCTATCAGAATGCCTACAGTACCCCTGCAAGTCCTCTTGCTTTTCTTCAGGATAAACTTTGCGGTATACATGTTTGGTTTGAACAGGTAAAGTTTGGTGTGTCTAGCAGCATTTAGGCTCTGTCACCTGTCATTGTGGGAAAGTTGTACCCAGTTTTTGAAGATAGCCTTAGCCTATGGTACTGATATTTCAATTGCTGGTTTTGGTCCTGACATAGGGGAGATTAAACCCTCTTTTGCTAAAGCATCCGAGATTTCATTTCCCTATACGCCACAGTGACCAGGTACCGAGAGTAGTTCCGCCGTATTGAATGTAAAGATAGAGTTCAAATGGTATTTGCATTCCTTAACGACTTTCGAGGTAATCAAAGGACTACTCAACGCCCTCAATGCAGCCTGGCTATCACTGTAAATTGCGGAGCTTCGGCCCTTCACACGCTCATCACTTAGCCAATTTACGGCCCTTAGAATCGTATATACTTCGGCCTAATATTATTCGAGAGGTGGACTCCGGCTCCAGAGCCCTCATCTGTTGTTAAGTCATCAGTGTAGAAGACTGGAACATCCCAGTTCTATCTACGTTTGCAGGTAACTTCATATCTTCTACCAAACAAATGTATGGGGACCCGAGAATCAGAAAGCATTGTAAAAACTGGATTCAGTACTCCCAATAACTCTTCCAATGCTCTGTGAATTAGTCTATCAGCTGCTCTCATTGCAGTGCTTTGTGTAAATATATCCAGGAGCTGCAAATTGATTGATGTATGTAACACACAGACATACAGTTCGTTGCAGTGCGACTAGTTTACGGTGAAAATCTTTTTGTCTCACCTTTACCCACTGCATTAAGGATGCATAAGTGAACATTGGCCTAATGATAGCAACGTATATCCACATTAACACATGAGGCCTAAGTCCCTATGTCGAAGCAAAGGTCCATCTGCACAGCCCACAAGTTGTGAGCGCTCGTTTCAACTTTATTCTAAATGTTTGTACAAAAGAAGCTTTTGACGTAGATATTTCGCTTCTTTGGAGAGTTGTTGTTCATCTCTGGAAGGCAAAGTACAAGTTTTCTCCTTTTGGTGAATAATACCATTGTGTTTTTTTTTGGATTACCTGAAAGTCCATGCCTGAGGCACCAACTGACTATCAGATCAACGGAACGTTGTATATTTCTACACACCGTTCCAAGATCCCGATCAACAGCAAGCACAGCCACGTCGTCAGCATAAGCTAGAACGTGTATTGGCAAATTTTGTAGTAGTGAGCCAGAAGTGGCGATAGCAAACCCCCCTTCGGGGCAGCCTTTCGTCGCTTCTGCTGTTAGGTAGCGATTGACACCCACTTCAGTATACAGCAATCTCTGCGTTAGCATAGCATATATCCACTTAATTAAAGTATCATTAACGTCATGCGCTCCCGCAGCAACACAAAGTTTTTTCAATGTCCACGAACACCCCTATCGCGTATTCACCCCTCAGAGTTACATCCTCTATCTTTGAAACCAAATGATGAAGAGCCGACTTACAGGGCTTCCATGCTAGTTTTCATTAATTTCGCACGAACGTGTCTCTTCAAACTTTTCAGCAAGAATGAAGTCAAGCTGATCTGTCTGAAGTTCTTTGGATTAGGATAGTCATCTTTCCCAGACATATAGACACATAGCCCAAAGCAAGACATGCTAGAAAAATATTTCTTATCAGTCGCTACTCCATACTTTCCTTTTACATTGCTGGATAGATGCCATCCATGCCAGGTGGTTTGAAATGTTCAAAGGACAGTATAGGAGCTCTCATCTTTTCATTGGTAACAACCGTTTTCGCAGTGTTCCAGTTCACCTTGGCTGACTCATCCCTTTTAAGGACTCTGCACAGCCTCGAAGTCCCTCTTTCGTATCCTCTGAAGGGGTCCGGAAGTTTAACCAGTCTTTTTCGCATTGCTTTTACAAGCACGGTTCAGAAATCGCCTGGTTTATTTCCTGAGTTTGTGCAGTTCCCGGTTCCACCACAGTTTTACCACTTTGGCCGCGGGAAATAGGATAAGCCCCTTCATAGTATTCTAAAAGTGTACAATTCAGAGTTTCCAATTGATTTTTTATCGCCAAAGGAGTCCTTAGTCGCCTAGGGTTCTGTTTTTGTATTATAGACTGTTCGCTCGCAATAGTCAGACTGAATTCTAGGTATCGGTGATCTGACAATGAGACTTCCTCCAGCACCCGCTAGTGTGTAATCAACTCTAACACTTTTGAAGTACAAATTGTTAGGTCAACTACTTCACTTCTTCTCGGTCCCACGAACTGAAGTGCACCAAAGATGCTGCAATATGGTCTGTATTGTGTGAGTCGAACACAATCATTGTTCTTCCCTCTCAAAATGGAGATGATGCTCTACAGTTTCCTGATCTGATTGAATTTCAATCTATTTAGGAAAACGTGGAGCCCCATATGGTGACTTCTCCTGGGCACAGTCAGACTGTTTTGGTGCAATTCCAATACCAATAATCTATAATCTTCCACGTTTGTAGATTTGTCTTTCCTGGCATTCATGCCCGGGTTCAGTTCTCCCAACATACGGATGATGTCCCCTGCCTTCCTTCGAAGTCCAGGTAACTAATATCCGACATATTCTGTCCTGGACAGTTCAGTGTAATGTAGTGTAGTGAACTTGGGCTGACCGGCAAAACTCAAAGCCGGGATTACCCGCTGAAGCCACAACTTTGATTGTTGAATCTTGGCTTTGTGGCAGCAGTTCGAATTGAGGCTGCAGTTTGTGCCTTCGTGTCCATATTCCTATGGGAGGGACCATTCATTGAGATCTTTCTAGCTGATTTGATCACCTCCCGGCTCACCAGTCCTTATCCTCGCGGGACGCGTCAATGTAGGCAGAAATGCGGAGCACAAAAAAGCCTTGCTAACCATAGATGTGTTGGTCTTACTGTTCTTGCGCGCATTGCCCCTGGCAGAAGAGTCTGGTGCGTCCGGAGTTACCACACCATCCGCTCCTTGCCATTTCTCTCGACATTACCACACCTGGTGGTACAGCCACGTCTATGTCCTCATTCTCAAGGTGCTTCATCTTCCTTCGCAGTGTCTTTTTCTGCCGCCGGCTTGGAGCCTTCCCAGGTTCACGATGTCGGGGCGGCTTCGGTTCCTTTCCACATACCGACGTTAGACCAGTAGCGTTCACGGCATCAGCTTCCCTTCCTTCCACTGCTCCCGGTGTGGGTGAAGGAGAAGTCTCTGACAGGCAGGATACAGCCTGTAGTCCCCCTGGTTAGTGGCTGAAGTTCCTCCTCCGTTTGTGGGTTGATTTGTGCTGTAGCACAAATAGTTTCTCCCAAGTTGAGAGTTTCCGTACTTTCCGTTATGGCTGGCTTCGCCCTAGGCACTAAACGCAAGCTTTCCATTGGGTCAAAAAGCATGCCTTCTGCAGATTTATCCGTTGGGGGACATTAATGTGGTGAGGCCTCCAAAATCCACGCCTCGCCGCGAAATTATTACTCATGATCGCGGATGGATTCGTAGTTTGTGACTTCTTACCACTTGGAGAGTTCAAATCCCTAGTTTCCATATTCATGTTTAGACACCGTTAGTAAGCTACTACAGGCTTCCCCACCACGACACGGTGGTGTCCGAAGGGAGCCGTACTGGCCACAGAAGACCCTTTAGCTACCGGCGAATTTATAATATATCTTAAACTACAAATAAGGATTAGTTAAATTACTTGCAGCATATCAGAGCCTCTTCCTTCCTACTAGAAACATGGTTGGCAAAGTTCCAGGGCTGCCCTCATATTTGCCTGATGCAAGAGTGATGGGTTCTTTTAAGAAAATCTGTGGTTCTGGAGGCTCAGTAGAGGGGGCTATGATCTTGTACGATGAAATATCCTCAAGACTGAAATATTAAATTGGTTAAAGTCAATCATGCGGAGCAAGTTCAAGATCCAGGACCTAGCTGCGATCGTCTGACATTGCCAGGTTAATTGTGAGAGGAAAAACGGCTCTCTACCTAGCCTATGATTGTCGGTGCCCTTTTCTGATGCAAGAACTAAGGGATCTAGTAGCGCATGCGGATATATTTTTAGGGGTAGTAGCAAATGCAATTCTAGAGGAGCGAAGCTATTTGACTTCATCGCTTCAGCTAGTCTCATAACTGGTGTGCCCCAAAGTCCTTTGGGTCAAGGTAATTGAACTAGCAATTTCTATTTCAAAAATTGCTGATTACAAACTGGCGAATGCTGGACAAAGTCTCACTCTCAGACTACCTTTACTTAGACTTTAGTCTGAATATTGCTGGCAAACAAATTGTAATACAAAAACAGAATCCGAGGAAAATGAGCTGACAAAAGTGCAACGAGTTCCCTTCAAATGAAGTGCAAGCCCCTGGGCCACTAAGCTGCTTTTTGCTGATAGAAGATCAACTGGAAACTCTGAATTGCACAGTTTTCGAGTGCTTTAAAGATGCATGTCCTATTACTCGAGAACTGTAAAAACTCAGAAAATCAACCCGACAACTTCTAAATCATGTTTGTGGAAACAATAACAATGGAGACTGGTTAAACACAGCGTGAATATAAAAGACTCGTAAGAAGCTGGAAATGGAACTCCTTTAGAGCTGGCTATGAGGAACTGGAAAGCGAAAGAGAGACTTCAAGGCTGTGCAAGGATGTGTCGGACAAAATGGAATCTCTTAGATAACCGTGTGGAAGTTTCACGAACTCAAGAAGTCAGTACTGACTCCGGGAGAATAGGTGACAGAAATGGGAGAGAGGGGGAGTGAATTAGCGGTTTCTGCGAATTTTTCAACATAAAGGTGTTGCAAGGGAAATCGGAGCATTGTGAGTAGTAGTTACCAATCAAAACGCGAGAGCTGGTGCTCTTGGCAGAAGGTTAAGGTAGTCTTCATACCAAAGTCCTGACTATTCAACTCAATATTAAGGCGTTACTCTAGATAAGAAGCTGTTTTGAAAGAAATATGTAGAGGAAAGGTGAAACGAACTCACGTAGACTATGCGCTGTTTAGGTGGACCTTTGAGTTGACATGGGGATAGTTTTGTAGATATACGTTGCTATCACTAGGTTGAGAATCGCGTTTTTAGCGACCAGCTCCGGTAGGACCAGATGTAGCCCGATGCCAGAATTGTTACTTGAGTGCTCCTCTCGGCTTCAAGTGAGACTTAGATAGCCACAAGATCCCCGGTCGGGAATTCTGAAAGACATATATGTTTTAAGTTACGTTTTAGAATGATGCACGCGCCTGGTTTGTCGGAAGAGGGATCCCAAATTATCTGCATGCTTTCTCCTTGCAGACCGCGAATCTGCCCCCAGGGCTCCTGAGCAAGCACTATTCCAATATTCTCCTTGAAATTTGCTCTTGCAATTCCGCATATGCAGATTTCGCTTGGTGGATGTTTAACTCGGCTACCTTAGTGCTGGCCATTGGCTCCGTTATTATTTGGGAATCTTCTTTACTATCGGAGTATCACCCTCCTCCCCCGACTTAGCGTTTTCCTGTGTGTCGCTGTCCACCCTAAGCCCTAGAAGATCTAGGTCTATTTCGTCCAGCTTCTGCTCTACACGAAGTAGCAGGTCTACTTTCTTGACTGATCCGGTCGTTTCCGCCTCTTTTGCTTCCGAGATTTCTTCGGGGACCTCGGTATGTTTTTCACCCGGCGTCTCCTCCGAGGTGTCTTTCCTCAGCTTTCCACTGTGCACGTGTACAGGTATGCTGCGAAATCGATAGTTGATATGGCAACTCCGTCGTCTAATTGCTTCCAGAGATCGGTCATCTGCTCCGATCATGAGGAGTCTGACTTCGCTCTCCACCTTGCTTCTGAAGACTATAATCGTGAATGGGGATCCTTATTCTGAGCAATTAGGAGGCCCATGAGATCTTTCGTTTCTATTATTGCGGCTTTCGAGAGAAACACTGCCACCATGTGTGCTATTGCTATATCATCCCCAGTATATATTGACAATTCTGCTCCTTCCCAATCTGGCAATTTAGGAACTATGGTCCTAAGCGACTCTGCTGTAAAATACTGTAAAACTTATCCACATTATCATTGCTTACTACGTAACATTTTCTCTCATATTACGTACTTTCATATGTATCTAAAAGTACAGGCCTAAGTATATATAAATTTTGTATAAAATAGGAAACATGAATTGCGAAAAATATAGTTCATCAGAACTATCAAAGATAATCACGACCTGTTTTAATTCTTGTGGAGTTCAGCAATTGCTGCTCCCAGGCTCACACTACATGTTTTATTCTGTGGAGTCCAAGCAATTGCTGCTCCCAGAGCCGGTTAGCCTGGAGTTTGGCATTTTAGCTGCTCCGACTTTCCATAAACTCATTTAAAGAGAAAGTAAGGTAAAGAGGAACTATCAGTGGGCTGGCAACATCACATAAGGTAAAGAGGAACTATCAGTGGACTGGCAACATCACACTGCAGTTTCCTCCGTGGCGCAGTCCATCAGTATGTGACTTGGTCGAAAACGTATCCTGGTGAACACACGTCTCGCAGTCCATCCATTGCACATCTATCTGACAACAAGGTCTTCGATAGTTTCCTGCTCCTCGCAAGCGAAGCTTTGCTCGGGAAACATTTTTGTCAGTATGGTCAGTCGAATGCCCTTGACCGCACTAGCTTAGCTAATGGCGGGCTTCCTGATTCCTGTCTCCACCCCTGATTTACCCTGAGTTCAGGTTTGGATTTTTTTGGGAGCATTCCCCTTATGCCGGCTAATCTTCGCTGCTCCCCGCTTTCTTGCCTCCGATAGAGATGGCTTAGGTCTGTCCTGGGCCTTCTTAAAAGTGTGTTCTGATTTCAGGCCTTCCTTCAAATAACACAGGTACCATTAAGCACATGGGCCACTCAAACGTGCTTTTGAATGTCCCTGCTTTTTCAGCAGCAATCTTTGTTGGCGTTTTTCCTGGCAGTATACCAATGTTGACCTTGGATCTACTGCGGCTTCTCCCTTCTTGGGTGTAATCCCCTGGTTCTCAGTATTTCGGAGCATGTTTAGGTCAAGCTTACTCACTGAGGCGACCAGGTATCAGTGAGGCTGCGTTCGAATATAGTCAGTTACCCCCGACTGCAAAATATCTAATGGGCATGGTTTGCGTTACATCCTGGATTGGGGGAGGTGTTTTTCGACACCCCAGTCTAGATCTTTTTTTTTTCTTATGGATGGAGGTGGAAATCTTAGAAAGACGCTGCTGCGCCAGGTTGCAGCAATGTGTGGGATTCACACCCACTAAAACCATCCCCACTCTTCCGCCCCTCCCCGCGGGACCACCGTGAAGTATTACTTCGCGGGGGAGGCTCTGGTTCGCTATACCAGCTCGTCCATGTCACGTCTCCGTCGCGCCGCCTTCCGAGCTCGATCCAACTCCAGGAGTTTTGTCTGCACCACGGCTACTGCCTCATTTACCGCCATTCAGTTTTCCTTCAACATCTCTTCCACCAGGTTGGAGGGCTCGATGTCCGCCCCTAAGATGCTGTTCAACCTCCTTTTCTGCTCCAGAAATCTGGGACAATAGAACATAACGTGCTCCGGGTGCCCGAGTGTAGCACCGCATTCAGGACAGTTGGGAGACTCGTCCAACTCGAAGCGATGCAAGTACTTCCTATAGCCACCGTGTCCCGTAAGGAACTGTGTCAGGTGGTAATTCAATTCTCCGTGCTTTCGGTTGACCCATTTCTCGATACACGGGATCAATGTATGGGTCCACCTGCCCTTGTCGGAGTTATCCCATCGTTGTTACCACTTGCCACACAACTCTCTCCTGATGGCTTTTCGGAAATCCGCATTCACCTCGGCTGGATTTGCCTTCCGTTTTTCGTAGAGCCAGTGTGCCTCGCTCGCTAGAAGATCTATAGGGATCATTCCTGCGATAACACACACTGCCTCCGTCGACGCCGTCCTAAATGCGCTGCACACCCTTAGCGCAATTGGCCGGTATGCCGAACATATCTTCCTCCGGAAGACAGCGTAGTTCAACGCTCCCGCCCAGACAGGGGCCGCGTATAGCAGGATCGACCTCACCACTCCCGCGATGAGTAGCCTGCGACTATACTTCGGCCCTCCCACGTTAGGCATCATCCTTGCAAGGGATGAGCTGGCATTTGCTGCCTTCTCTCGCGCATAATCCAAGTGTCCCTTGAAACTCAGCTTGGCATCGATCATCACCCCCAGGTATTTGACAACCGATTTTGAGACGACCTCACGATTATCAACCTGGATGGTAACCGTGTTGTTCTTCCCCCCAGTCTAGATCTGTAGGGTTCTGTTAACAGTAGGCTCACCAGGTCACCAGGGTGTGGCTATCACACCTCATTAACGGTCTAGAAGACGAGAGGTCTGGCCCCTGGAAAGCCATACAGTACCCTAGAGGAGAGGCAGCTTAAGCCATACAGTACCCTAGAGGAGAGGCAGCTTACTCTCAGAGGAGATAGGTCGGCCCCTGGAAAGCCACACATTATCCTAGAGGAGAGGCAGTCCACTCCCAGAGCTTCACCCCTTCTTCCATCATACAAATCCAAGCAATACGCCGTCTTCTTGTTGCGCACCTATGTAGTGATAGTGCTTTCAGCATCGTATAACTATAATACATTTGAAGAAGTCCGCTTCTTGCATGATTTCACTTGTAGCGTTAGACGCCGTAGTAGTCAAGTTATGGTCGAGCCATAACGACGAGCAATACTGGTGTTCCGAGCCTTTGCTTCATAATTGTTTCCTCGTCTCTTCCATGTGGATTTTGAATTGAATTATATTATCTTGCGTCCAGGGACTCTTAAAAAAATCTACAGAACCTTTCATATCTGAAGCTTCGAGCTTCCCACTTATAACTTCTTTTTAAATTGGCGGCGCCAGTCACTAAATTGGCGGTACCAGTCACTAAATCGACAGATAAAAAGCCAAATGTTTGTAAAGATCAAGGACTACAACCAGCTTGCTAGATAGTAGAGAAAAGGTCCTATCATAATAGAGATATTTTGAAAAGAAGCCATCCAAGAAACCCGCAATTAATTTGTTACCAACCCAACATATTCATATAACCTCTGTGTTTAGCAGATTGCTCGATTTCTAGAAAATCTATATACCGTATCTGTTCTCACCAATCTACGGAAGCAGCTGTTCACTTTTGAAGTAGATACGAATAAAAATAAGCTCTCGAACAAACACGGGTTAACCGAATCGCATTTGAATACGAATAATCTTTCTATGAATAAAAATTATCTACCCGGAATAATTGCACACAATTCGTGCCCGGTCAAAACGTATCTACGCTTCGTATGTGGAAAAAGGTGCGTCCAGTTCAGTAGAAATGAACGTCGCTCGTCTGCGGTAGCACAATATTGACATCAATGCCGCATTACGATCAGTACATGACACGGTTTTTATCATTTCCGATTTCGAATTGTGCTAAATAGAAATAGAAAGATAAAAAGATCTTTTCAATCAATAAAAAAAACTTTCACGCGCATAAAGAAATCAAAATCAACTACTTCAACTACTTGAGGATGGTTAGGTGCTCATGTGCGTGCACCTTGCTCAGTAGTCGCTGATCGGTTTAGATGTTCGCCGATTACACCGAGGTTCGCGGTGTCACGGGTTTGGTTCTCATGAGGTGCGTAATTGTTCCGAAAAGAGGGTGGCTTTTGTATGACAAATGCTCCGAATTTGGTCTCAATCTGGTTGCGAAGTGATCCCTCGTGGATAATTGTTACTAATGTTTATCTAACAAGATAAAGCAGTTACGAGTGTGTGTGAATATGTTCTAATTTCGTTTTTTGGTGTTTCTTTGTTATGTTATATGTGCTCCCCGTATCGATTGGTGATTGTTTGATATCAAAAGGTGTACCCAGCTGCAGCAGCAATCAAGTCAAAGAAAAGTATCCTGATGGGGCTGAGATGTGATTCGTTTCGGGGATTCAACTCCGATGATGATACACCCCAAGAAGCACGCAATAAGGTAAGAGCGTATGGGTTCCAAGTTTGGGTTAACACTTTGGGGGAAATTAACGGTTTAACCAATTTCTCATGATTTGGGAGTGAATTCACTAAAGGAAATCTATTTCTTCTCTGTTTGACCCAACTGAAATTAAATTTCACGTTTATGATTTAACGCAATTTTCGCTCACGTAACAATCACCCATAACCCTATTGTTAATTAACTTTCACATTCAAAATAATATTCTTTTCAATTTAGGGGTAAAATTAACTTCTTTCGATTTTTTAATGCGGAACGATTTTCAGGCCAAGCATTTCCCAAGTGCTGTAATAAACAGGTGTCAGTGCATAGTCAAAATGCAATCTCATCGTATATTTGAGGCAGATCTTTTGATATTTTAGATGGATTTTTTTTAAAATTGCTACAGATGCTTGGAGCACTCGAATCCGGAGTCTTTATTAATGGAACAAATTTTAAAAATTTCTTATACATTCTTTAGTGTGCATTTGAACTTCTTTGAAGAAAAGAAGAAAGCAGTAATGTTTCTTATGGAGAGGGGCAATCCCTGCCGCTTGACGTTGATGGAATCGTTTCTATTATCGTTTGATTATTAGATACCAATATTTGCAGTGATCTTACTGGTCTGACATATAATACTTTGCGCTTGTACTTGCCCTGACGTAAAAGGGGATAATGGAAGGTTTTTGATTCCATCCTCTTTATGTAGTGAAGATAAAGAAGCGGGGAAGGAGTGGGGAGGAGAGGTTCACCTTATAAGTTTAATCAATTTGCTAAAAACGGAAAGAGGTTGAAATGATACTAAGTGAAAGGCGAAAAAATCGACCAGCTGGGTAGAGCACAACGTCGACAGTTAGTGATACGTGGTCCTTTCCAAGAGGTCAATCCAATTACCAAGTTCCCATCTTCTTCACTGGCCTTAAAGTCCTTTGCTCATGATTGTAAGTATATACCCAATTTCTAGGTAGTATGTTACCTTCCTACAATAGTAATCCACGTGGAGTTCAAGTTCTTATACCTTTATATTGCATGGGTGGAGAAATTATGAAGACTTGTGTGTCTCTAATCTTTCGAGTATTTCGAGTATACCTCGCATCTAACTAACCAATCAGAGTTTTTTCATTCTCCTGCTTTGCTGCTTCATTATGTTGGCCTATATTTCGGATTTAATGAGACATAAGGGTCAATAGGAATTGTCTTTGATAAATGCCTCGGTGAGCAACAGAGTTAATATCTTCTGTTTGCGTGAATTTTCAGAAAATTATTCGTTCTTCAAGTGAGAATAAGAAGCCTAATTACAGTTTCTCCACCTATCCGAATCTTGTCAATTAAATATATTTTGAAAAAAGAAGTCGGAACCCTAACTCAATGTCTTCCCAGGCCAAGATAGCTAACTTCCAATTTGAGGTTACTAAAAAGCTTTCCTCTAGTCAGCATTATCAACGCTGTAACGCTGTAGCCACTGATCGATACAGGCCTATCTTAGTAAAGCATTTTTTACATCCCGACTTTATGCTAACTTCTACCAAATCCATATTATTACCAGCTATTTGGCCAACCTCACCGCTCCATCTAAAGCATGGTGTGTCATAGACTTTGCCTCTGTAGACTTTTCGAATTGGATTATTTTCACCTGTGCCCCGAACACCGCAGCCTACCTATTAAGTTTTATCCATAGCTAACCGACCTTTTTATAAGGAGAAGTGTTGATTCCCTAGCGGATTCTTTCTTCAAATCTCGCTAATATCTTCCTTGCCAAGAAGAATGTTTTCGGTTTTGGTGTTGACGTTACAACTGTGTACTTCGGAAAAAAGGTAGTCTGCAAAGTTCGAGATATTTTTCCCATTATGCCAATATCATGGGTCATGGGCTTGAAGATAATAGTCCCCAACAGGCATTTACTTTAGTGTCACAGATTACTTTCTGTAAGAAAATTATTGTTGGTGGAAGGTCTCCAAAGGGATTCTCCTGCTTTTAGTTGGCCTCGAACATTTTTTGGGGGGGACGGGGAGTAGAATAGGTGAAGGCGTTTACGCATATATTGTTGGACTCCCGCAACGGCACGCTGTCGGACTAACAACTAAATACCCCGGCATTGTCAGAGAGCTAGCCTGGAATCGTTTGTCACATTACTTCGGGTTAGCACCCGAGCTCTCCCGTCTCAGGGAATTCCTTTCACGGGAGGGGAGAGGAGGAAGGAAAATGTTAGTTCAAGGAATCGCCTACCATGCGGCCCCTCCACCGGTCGAACTCTATCTTCTTTGAAACGAGAAGAAGCCGAACGTAAAGCGCAACACGGCTCCACCTGTTAGCAATCGTCAGCATCACCCCTACAATGCTGTACAGAGAGAGAGTTTAAATACAGTAGTTGACGAATTCCATCCCACTTTCTACACGAAAAAAAGGTGTGATGGGGGTCTTTCACAATCCCATTGCAAAACAAACAATAAGCAAATCGTGAATTCCGAATCTTATGCAGGTAACATTAAAAACCTTAATCTCACTATTCTTGGAAGTACACCACCCAGGAGAATAAGTCTCAAAAGTGGGAGGAAGAGAATTGGTAATTTCTGCGACCCTTTCGACACAAAGGTGTTGCAAGGGGAATTGGGACACTGCGAGAGCGATTGTTACCAATGAAAAGGCGAGAGCTGCTATATTGTCCTTTGAATATTTTAAAGCTCCTGGCATGGATGGCATCTATTTAGCCATGTTAAAGAAGGGTATAGAGCACTTAGTACTTCGAGGATGTATTGCTTTGGACTACATGCCTTCCTCTTTGAAAGAAGGACAAAGTAGTCCTCATACCTAAGTTTGGGAAAGATGACTATTCAAATCCAAGGAACTTCAGGTAAATCCCTGAAATGTGTGGAGAGACTGGTTGAGTATCACATTCGCGAGAATCCGCTTAGGCAACATCCACTAGATGAAAACCAACATGCTTACCATCGTGGAAAGTCCTGTGAGTCAGCCCTTGACTTTTTGGTTCCAAAGATAGAGGACGCAACTCTGAAAGGCGAGTACGCGATGGTGGTGTTTGTGGACATTAAAGGGACGTTTGAGTGTTCTTTCAAAAACTCTGTGATACCGCCAGAGAGTATGATGTTGACGACAGTTTAATTAAGTGGATCTACGCTATGCTAGCGAAGAGATTTATGTGTGGTGAAGTCGGTGTTGATCGCTACCTAATAACAGGAGCGACGAGCAGTGGTGCTTTCTGCACTTCTGTGGAGTATGTGGGCAGGCTTATTACTATACGAACTAATACACTTGCTAATACACGCTCAAGCTTATGCGAATGACGTGGCTCTGCAAGTTGTAGGTCGAGATCTCGGAACGCTATGTAGAAATACACAACGTGCCGTTTATTTGATTAACAGTTGGTGCTTCAGGCATGGACTTTCTGTAATTCTAAATAAAGCCACAATGGTATTACTTTCAGAAAGGAGGAAACTGAATAGAATTTGCCTTCCAGAGATGAGGAGTACAAACCTTCAACTCTCCGAAGAAGTGAAATATCTGGGAGTTATTCTAGACAAGAAGCTTTATTGGAACAAGCATGTCGAGGAAAAGCTGAAACGATCTCTCACAGCTTATGGGCTGGGTAAGCGACTCCTTGCCCCGACATGCATCTGTAGGTGGTGGGTTAAGGAGAGACAACGAGGTTTTCACCGTAAACTGGCCGCTCTGCAAAGAACTGTGTGTATGGGTATTACCGGTGGCATGAGCACGGCATCCGGCGCAGCTCTAAATGCATTAATCAATTTGCAGCCCCAGGATATATTTATTCAATGCAGTGCTTTGAGAGCAGCTCATAGACTAATCCGATTAGATCTATGGGAAATAATGGAGTTCGGGTTGGGGGGGTGGGGGCATTGGAATAGTTATTGGGAGAACTGAATCCAGTTTTCGCAATGCTTTCTGATACGCGAATTCCCATATAACTGTTTCGTCGAAAATATGAAGTTATCTTGAAAGAAAGAAAAAACTGGTACGAACCAGAAGAATTCGTGACTGGATATACTGACGTCTTCCCCGATGGCTCAAAAAAAGTAGGGTTCTGAAGTAGGAGTCTACCTCTTGAATAAAAACGGGAAATGGGCTTTCCCCTTGGGACAACATACAACGGTCTTTCAGGTCGAATCGTTTGCGATCCTATGAGCGGCAACCTGGATGATTGACGAGCGGTTGAAGGGCAGGCGTATCGCAATCTGAAACGATAGTCAAGCTGTATTGAGGAGTTGAGCAGCCCTTTGATCACTTTAAAGATCGTTCAGGAATGTAGGTATCGATTGAACTCTCTTTCTAAATTCAATACGGTGAAACTACTCTCAATTCCTGGTCATTGTGATGTAGAGGAATCTCAATTGCTTTTGTAAAAGAGAATTCAATTTCCCCCATACTCGGATCGGAACCAGCATTACCTAATGATGCTCTCAATGCTCATTATAACAGGTGGCTCAGCCTTAATGTTGTTAAACACACTGAACTTTTCTTGTCAGAACCAGAAACATGCTTCAAAGTTTATCCTGTCCAAAAGCAAGAATACTTGTAGAAGTATTGTGGGCATTCTGACTGGCCATAATTCATTAGTTGGACATATGTTCAGAACAGGAATTCTCCAATATAATACAATATGATTCTGTAATGAAGAAACAGAATTCGCGGAATATTTTGTGTGTGAATGCCCCGCCTATGGGCGCATCGGACATGAGATTTTTTGTGCTGATGTGCCATAACTGTAGCGAATAGCATCCCATCTACTAATGGAAATCCTGCGATACATAAACGAATCCAGGATATTCCTTTAGACGGGGGAGAGTGTTCAGAGGCTTTGCCTCCCCTTACCTCAAACACATACTCACTCCATGCTCCCGATTCAGTAATGCCCCAAGTAGCATTAATATGCCAAATCTGTTTTGCGCCTGTTCGACAACACGTCCGGCAATCAACGCCACAACAGCATCTGCATATCTAACCGGGCGCGACTTTTCTGGCATATCGAGTCTTAGCAGAGTAGTAGGAAGCGTTCGGGTCTCGAAAATGGGCAACCTAGTCAGTTTACCCTGACTAAGTTATCACAAAATCTTGTCATGAAAAGACTACCGTCCGACAGTCTGACAGTTTTCCATCGACTGGCTTCAGGCCAGCAAGACAGCGGTACTCAAGAACATTATACCTTTATATTTGCTTCTCTAGTGGTCCCCGAATTAGATGAATGTCAATAGATTTCAACGTTATGTTTTATTCAGCCATTCTGGATAGCTTAGTTGTTCATAATTCTTGACTGAAAAATGTCTGTGTCTTCCTTGTCTTAAATCATTGCAGTGCACTATAAAGTACTGATAAAGTACAATCATGCATTGGTAGAAGAAGGAGAGGAGTGCTCGCACCTCATTCAATCTCACAACGGCCAAGCTATACCACCGGCATTTCTATGGAATTTAGAGCAAGTACGCAGTTTGGGGTACTTTTATACCGCGGACGAAGAGCTTTCGCACATTCCAGATTCCAATCATAATCCGTTGATGAAAATTGCAGGTTACTAGTCTATTATACAAATTTCTACGACAACAAAGAATCTTTTGAATGAATTCTCATTTCCTATCTCAGTGGACCATCACCTATCCGCCTTAACACCGCACCGCAACCTTAGCACCTGCACCTTGAGGCGCCTTTGTATTACATAGTTATTCAGGCTGCAGTGACTTTTCCCTCCTCCTTCATCAAACGGGCTGAGAACCATCTATGTCAAAACTAAAAAGATGTTTGATAATCTACTACTATATGTGACTACAGTGGCACTTCCTTCTTTCCAGCATTTGAAATCGATTTCGAGGTTATTTTCAGTAGATTGAATTTTATGAAATATACAAGATGTTTGCCTAAATGTTCCGTTAGATTTGTCAAGGCATCTTAGAAAAGAGCAGCTGATCCCTGAAATACTGGACCATGAAATTAAACTATTCCCAATTATATATTAAAAAAGTAAAATAAAACGGTTGAAGTAAATGTAGTCGGAGAATAACTTTCATCACGCTATAAATTACTATTCATATATGTCTTGTCACATTGTACGACAGTTTGATGAAATTTCGAATGAATTACATTCAAACTATCGCCATCCGACCGTCAACAAACCTTGCAATCCGTATCATACCAGCGGAAGCGTGAAAGATTTCCAAATCATCGTAGACGTCAGCAAAAACAATAGACGTGGTACCACATCTATGATGTATCTATCGCCTGTTAAGATTCATCAAGCGTCAAATTGATCATGACGAAACACTCCTATGACCTTAGAGCCGCGACCTGTGAGAATCATCATCTGTAACGAGAGGCGAATTCCGAAAGCCCAGACTAATTCATCTCAGACCATCTTTGATCGGAGCAATTTTATCGATATTTCATGGATCAATTACAAGTGAAATGATCCATTAGACGAGCTACGGAAGTACCGTACAAAAACCATAATAGGAAGAAAGAAATCCGACCTGAAATGCATTCCAATTTTAATTGTATGAGATTCAATAATTGGGTTACTATGCCCTTTCTTACTTTTTCCTTTCGTCATGATGCAGAATGTACATATTACGGTTTGTTTCTATCCCAAGCATAAGAACAAAGGCATGGTTTCAACTCTATCTGCTCCTACACATTTATCACAGCTTTTAGATCTTTGATTTCACAGATACAAATGTCTGGGCGCTCTTTAGAATACACTTCTGTGGAACGCCCATACCTTGTAAGACTTTCAAAAGCGTCTTTCACCCAAAGAGGAGAAAAAACCTCTCCAGCCATATTATTTTTTAATATGCTTCAATTTCGCATTACTCTGTCTTACGAGCCTATCTCCGAATCTAGCCCAAGTAGATAGTAGATAAAAGGAACCACGAAAAAAGCGGTAAGTGTTTTAAATACTTTCTACCTTTTCAAATACAATTATGGTTCCACACGTACTTTCTGCTGCGTAGCCACGAACACACATTGTGGTGTCTTTGTGGCTGCAATTCTTTGATTTCTAGATGATCATCATTTGCGCTACGATCTTAAGATCGTGTAATTAGTCGACATTCCGTGGGGTCTACGTGCTGCGTATGTAGATACCAGACGGACTGTTTTTGCTCACCTTCCTTCCTTTCAGATTCTTTATTCGCAAGTAATTGCCGCGGCCTACTTAATTAGTTGGTGAATAGAATGATTTGCTGGATTTTTCTCATAGTGCCAAAGGTACTTTGTTAGAAGCTAGCTCCGCAGAGATAGCAAAACGTTAGTTGATTATTTGAGGCACTTTCTTTGCGGTGATGCTGGTCAGCACTTCCTTCAAACGCTCTGATCGTCTTGTGGTTGAAATTGCGAAAATTGTTATTGCCGAATTCATTTTGGGAAATCAAGATGGGAAAGGTAAATAAATATGCTCCATCGCCTGCTCATTTGTACATTATGGCTTCGATCATGATGATTAAGTGGAAAATGCTTCAATTCGCACCTCACGTGAACACGCTTTGTGGTCATAACCGCTAAAATTCGCGCTTTATTCCTTCACTCTTGATAGTGATAGATATTATGCGAGCTACTTTGCCTAAGACGCAATCACAATTGCAAGCTGCAATCACTGCTCTAGTTAATTGGTCTTTGTTTTCCCCGAGGAAAAGTCCTTAAATTAATCATCTACAGAGTATTTCTCTGTTAGCATCAAATGCGATAAGCAATGCTTTACTTCTTTTGATAGCAGTGATAGCATTTTTGATGAATTTCTTTTGATAACGTAATTCGCCTTATCTCGTATTCAGTTTGCCGATTCATCATTGTTTGGAATTATCGCGCAAATGATTTATTGTCTACAGTCAGCAGTTAAATCTGTCGAAAGGTGTACACATGGTAGTAATTGCTAAAAATGTACCTATAACGCTCGCTTTGCAATCTAACGGCTCTTGCGGGAAACGGTTGGCAATTAGGTCTACTTCTTGGCTTATCAGTGGATTTTCTTGCAGTGGATAGTGCGACTGATTCATTGGAATAGACAGGGTGATTCGTCGTATATTTTTGAGACTGACAAGTACCCTGGTACCGGTGGCCGAAAAAGAAGATAGCCCATACCGCTGGTGAGAAAGTTAAGCATGCACAGGGTTCTCATGAACGGTGGAGTTTCACAGAAATCTTTTCCTTTATCTTCTGTGCGTACTATCATTTACTTCTTTTTGAAGAACCTCATAACAAAGGTGAAACAAAGACCATGATAGTCAATTATGAAACATACAGGACAAAGCAAAAGTAAAAAATGTAAAACCAAACTTCGATCTAAATTAAAACAAAATCAAACTTCGATCATGACAAGCTAGTCTCATCGATGGAAAATCTGAGTTAAGATTAAAACTGCCATAGGCAATTCAATTGTGACCAATCCAACCAATGAACGATCCGAAATTAACACTTTCTACAAGTACCTAGGCTGTAATTGGTGTCATTTGAGTGAGTGAGTGAGTGAGCCCTTGCATTTGAAGAACCTTGCGTTTGGGCGAAAAACTGTCTCCGGGCGAAACGGCGCCTCTGGAAAACCGCCAATCCCTCCGCTGTGAACAGCTTTGTATGAAACTCTGCCTACCTGTAAGGGCTGTACCGTCGTAAAGAATCAGACTCTGTTTTGGATCATTAGGTATTTACCAAAATTACGGTTAAACTTTGTCGGTGAAGTTACGGCCGATTGGCTCAGACAGTACTGCTGCTCGCATAACGTGATAACGCTGGAAAGATTCTCCTCTGTTTCTGAAAAGTCAACACAGTTGCAAGGAGAGTGCTAGAGTTTTGATGCCTGACAGAGAAAACAAACGAGCTGATCGCAACTAGTGTTATATATTGGGTTAGGGAAAAAGAAATGTATTTGTGATCGAAATTTGACGCTTTATTTAACATACTTAGAATTATCCGATTTAAGTCAAATATGCGCCAAGAGCGTTTTGCATGGACCGGAAGAGATGGTAATCACTTGGTGCCAGGTCCAGACTATACGCTGGGTGCGATAGGACATCCCACCCGAGCTTCCGTAGCTTCTGGCGGGTCATCAAAG
Source organism: Hermetia illucens (assembly GCF_905115235.1). Lineage (NCBI taxonomy): Eukaryota > Metazoa > Arthropoda > Insecta > Diptera > Stratiomyidae > Hermetia > Hermetia illucens. The sequence continues at coordinate 42,776,293 of NC_051852.1, forward strand.
ATGTGTGAGACCGAGCGTTGTCCTGGTGGAACACAACACCATTCCTATTGACCAATTCTGGCCGCTTCTGGTCAATCGCCTGCTTCAAACGGTCTAGTTGCTCATAGTGGAGGACCGAATTGAGCGTCTGGCCATAGTTGAGCAGCTCTTAGTGGATGATTCCCTTCCAATCCCACCAAACATACAGCAAAACCTTCCTGGCCATCAATCCGGGCTTGGCGATGATTTAGGTCGGCTCACCGCGCTTCGACAACGAACTTTTTCGCTTGAGGTTGTCCTACGTGATCCATTTTTCATCACCAGCCACCATCCGCTTCAAAAATGGGTCAAATTCGTTCCGTTTCAGCAGTGTATCGCAGGCGTTGATTCGGTCCAAGAGATTTTTTTGCGTTAACTCGTGTGGCACCTACACATCCACCTTTTTTGGAATTCAATCTTCTGCAAATGGTTCCAAACGGTTTTATGGTCTATACCCAGTTCCTGGTCAATCGAGCGAATGCTCACATGCCGGTCTACTTGAATGATTTCGACGATTTTATCGGTTTCTACAACAATTGGCCTACCAGTAAGGGGTGTGCCTTCGACATCCACTACACCAGAACGAAATCAATCAAAGCAACGCTGTGCTGTGCGAATCATTACAGTATCGGGCCCATGAACTTCACAATTTTTTTCGGCCGCCTTCGTTACATTTTTAGCTCTCAAGTAGTAATAACGTAAAATATGACGAATTCCTTGCTTGATGGACTCCATCGTTGACGCGCTATAACTTGAGACTGAAACGTACAATCACAACACTGTCGAAGAGACACTTGTAGCACAGATTGTCGTCTTCAAATCGCCGTATAGTATAACCCGATGTGATAAGTACAACACAAGATATGTTTAAGTGTCGTCATCTATTGAATAAATTCGACATTTCTTTTTCCCCAACCCAATATTATAGATCCTTCCGAAGAGAGCTAATTACTCAGTATTCCAAAGAAGGGCAAAACAGCACGGTGGATCCGTGTTTCACAAAACAAAGAAAGGTGACATGGGCGCTTCTCAACAGAGCTCTGAAATCTAATTCCGCTGTAAGCTTGTGAAAAATGTAGTCAGCCGCTGGATAACTTACGTTTACAGAACTTAACAAAAAAGCGATGAGGAAACGGCAAACCATTTGCCTGAAAGGTACTTGTCAGCAATGTCCAAAATTAGGGCGCAGGGTCGACCACAATATACATCCTTCGACCCAAAGGCTGGACTTTAACATGCAAAGTAGTGCCATCTGATCGAGTAGAATAGGCATTTAACACCATTCCTGCCCTAGTTGATATGTTGAGTCTAAAAATTCGAAATATATACCGCTCATACTTTGCACATGCCTATATTCCAATTCTCAGAGAGTGAAACGCGTCTATATGGATGCAAAGAACTTTGTACTGATTTTCCGTTGAAATGATTGGAAAGACCAAAAGGTCTATTTAAAAGATATATATGTTTCTAGGTGACCGTTTCATTGCATGTCTACCAGAAAAGTAAATCCATAGAGACACGACTCTACGAGCTTATGGCAAAAATTGAGAAGGTGATATCTGGAAAAAATAGGGTTTTGGGAACGTTGATTGACATCTTAGATGTCAAATATGGTGCTTTGAAAGCGATTTATGACGCCGTAAGGCAGCATGGAAACGACCAGATATCAATTAAGTGGGTTCACATATTGGAGTGAGTAAGATTGGGTACGGAAATCTTATGATGCAAAATGTTCTAGAGGTGCCTACAGGGAGGGATTCTCTCGCCTAGTTATTTGCTCCAGAAAGTAGAAAAGTTGACTCCTGTGGGGACGCAAAAATTTGTTTCGCAAGCATTTGCGGACAATCTAGCTTTAAATTATCGGCAAGTTCGTGCACAGTGACTGCACTGACTGACTGACTGACCGCATTTGCACAACTCCGCAGATAGTGGTTGGCAATGTTGTCTAGAATAGTTGTATTCGCTAAGAACGTTAAATGGCTGGCTACAGCCTACAAACCTCATCCGAGGTGGCAACTCAGGTAGCATAAACAGTCTAGCATTTAGGAGTGCATTTCGACCCCACGTGGAAGCATCGTATCCAGGAACAATATCAGAAATCGTGTGGTTTCATTTTGGTGCTGCAAGACTACGATAAGTAAGACCTGGCGATTTTCAGTACGATGGGTTCATTGCGTGATAGATGATAGAGGGAATTTAATTTGTCTGGTGGCCGTGGCTAAACTTTGCTAACAACTGGTTGCTGCTGATTCAAAGACTGGGTTGTCTAAGTATTGCTCGAATGCCATCCGTGGCACTCGGAGTTATCCGAAATCTACACATGCCTGCATCTTGCAATCCCTGGGTAAATATCAGATGGCTCTGACGCCTACTGATCACGAAAGAAAAGAGTAGTCGACAAATTACCACAAGTTTTCTGGGATAACAGACATAATAATTATCACCAACGGCTCAGTCGTGGAAGGCGGATCGAAGTCAGTAGTGTATTCGGAAAACCCGATTATGAAGATATGCGTCCTTTTATTGGTAGCAGAAAAATCTTTGCGACAAAAGTGGCGGCGTTGTATCATTCGAATTTGTTCCGACAACTAACTAGCGTTATCAGCATTAAATAACAACACCATATCAAACTGCCATCACTTCCTGTTTCAACCTGGCCGACTGAACGAAGGACTCATGATGTTGGTGTAGACTGGCTCGACCGTGTTGTCGTTCCACAATGGTGACACTGCGCGACAGTTGGGTTGATTGATCTCGTTGCCCCGGACTGCCAGCTTGGCATCGTAATGCTCAGCAGTACTGCTTTGTTCGAAAAGCCGCTGATGTTTGCTAGTATACCTGACGTACAATTCATGTACTATTAAGTGTAAATTTTAGCCCCATTGTCCAGCTTCTAATATGTATGTGTGCTTTTATTTCTGAGCCTTGAATGTCCTTCAGAATACGAGTCTAGGCTCATATAAAGTTCAGTAACTGCAAAAGGATTTAGGTACTACTATGACTAACCATACTTATAAAGACGATTTGATAGCGTGAAGTCTTCAACAAAACATCCTCCGCCAAACGATGAGCAGCGTCGATGGACAGAAATCAAATATCTTAATTGTTTGATGCGACTTGCTGAATAAGCTTAAGATAGCCAACAACGAAGGGTTTAGCTTTTTAGAAGTATTTGCCTCCGGAGAACAAACAGACAGTCCATATCTATGAACGCCATACTGTGCTTAACAACTATCGAAAGCGATGTATTTCAGTTACACTCCATTTTAGATGTGGTTGAGTTAGGGAAGTTTCCTGTCCCCCTGCTCTTAAGTTTGAAATCACCTCAGCTATCCTGCTATCTGGTTCATGGTTTCCAAGTGTTCGTTAACATTCCACGTTGTTTTCCAGTAGATGTCTGGGAATTTTTCTGTCATCCGTATGATCTACATGACTCGCCTACTGGAGCTTACGGTTTTAAAATGAATGTCGGCTTCTGCTTTATCATATAATAAGTGTAATCCATTCGCAATCCACTGGGGCTACGATTCTCCTGAGAACTGAAAATTCGAAAACATTAATTTTTTGCTCCCCCGCCGGGTTCATCTTCCACGTCTCGTCATCGTAATACAGGACCAACCAAATCAAAGCTTTATGTATTATTATCTTTGTTTTCCGGTGCACCATTTTGTTTTGTTTCTTGTAGCTCCGCAGGTGGATGAAATGCCTAGCACTTTGTTGTTTCGGAGTCTTTGGAGTCCATCCTTGACTTGTTTGAGTGTAGTGTGTTGACAGGCTCCTGAACGGTGTCTGCTCCTGCGATGTTTGGAAATTGTATTGTGACATTGAGGAGCTCTTTAAATTGTAAGCAGATTTTGGATCATGCCTCTTAAGATTATCGTTCAATCTGCAGATCTCGTTATTAATTTCTTTGGTTTTACCCTTCTGCATATCTTCTCACCGGGTCGTCTTAATTCTACGTATTTGTGATGTTTCTCTCTTGAGGGTCGCCCCTGATATTGTTTATATGCGGCGTTTTTCTCATCTTTGGCCTGTTGACAGTTTTCGTCAAACTATTTATTCCTTTTGCATTGAGGTTCGTGTCCAATGGCTTTCTTTGTAGCCATCTTGATTGCATCTGTCAACTCCACATCAGTGCTATCGTTTTTTTTGGTGTCAGTTTAGCGTCTACAGGATTTGCGTCTTAAACGGCTCAACATATTTTCTAGAACTCTTAAAATAACCAGAGTAAATCTGCTTCTCTGATTATTTGCTATTCGATATCCATGCCTTCCCTTGACGAGATAGTGGACGCTGTCACAATTTCCCTTGCAGTATGAACGTACATAAGGGTGCTCAATGAGGACGTGATCAATCTCACGTCTCTTTTGGATACTGTGGTGAAGGAAATAAGTCGATATGATAGACTATCAACCGTAATAGTTTCTCGGTAGACCAGTACCTTTTCCCGCATTGCACTGTCGCCAAGTACTGTCCGGACGTTATTCGATGGCTGACTCAAATCGAGTATACTTGTTCTACTGAGTCTTCCTTGTCGACCATTGGAACATATGCGTTGATTAGGCAAACATTGAAAAATTTAGAGTTCACTCGAGGTGCACCAATTCTTTCATTCATTTGTCTGTAGTCTGTGATGTGTGGGCGATACTCTACTGCAGTCTTGCGTTCAAATTTTTTTTTTCGTTTGTGAGCGTTCGAGGGTCAAACTACCTCACTTCCCGATAACTTGTGCTTTTCGCAAGTTGTACTTTTCGACATATTTAGTGAGCGCAGTTCTGAATAAGGAGCGTACGTTCTAAGTTCCGAACTCGTAGTCCTTTTCATGTTGCTGTAGTTGTCGCTGTAATTCCAATCTGACCCGATGATCAATTTCAGGTGTTAAGACAATATTATACTGTAAATAAGCTGTAAGGCGGTTGCGTAGCTCTTGATTCACAGGTCTAGTCACACTGTCTGTTTTACGGCGCATACAAATCTTTCTTCGTTGGCTCTCTCTCTCTTGTCTGCTGCTTTGCATTGTCGTGGAGGTGAGATTAGGATTTGTTGTAGAGCTATAGGTGTTAAATCAGGTATTTATTAAGGATTTCTATGCCGAATCTGCAAATCCTTCTGAAACACATACTTCGCTCCTGGAGGTGAGTATTTTGTCCGTTATAAGCGGAGCGTTTGGTTGGGAAGTTTTGGTATATTCATCTTTTATAATTTAACAATCTCTTGGGCCGACAGAATCACAATTTTAAGGTTCCATAACACCACCCTCCCCTCCCACTCCGTCCGTGAAAATACGGGATGGCTGTTGTGGCGATCAGCGTCAGCGCACCCGAAACCTTGTTCTTTGTTTTCTCCAAAGCATGCATCTAAGCTGGTGCAGCGTTTTTGGTATATTACGACGAGAGGGAATCCCTGAATTTGCAATGATCATCTAGTCTGTCTCGCGTATATGTTGGACTGGATCGTCACCTCTATGAACGAATCGTAGTCTATCGCCACTTCGAAACTTATACCACCCTGCTTCTATCTTAGGGATTCTTCACCATAGGCCCATACAATTTTTACACCGGGTGCCGTTTTTCTGTATAATTTTCACCCCGGACCTGGGATTTCTTCCTACGGCCCAACCTTCTAGGTGTGGGTAGGAGTACTAGTTTTTGCTTTTGGCGCTAGGAAAGAAAGATTACTTTTTTCAGGAGTTCCTCGAAGGGTTTGCAAATATTTCGAACCTGGTCTTCACTGCCAGTTTGAAAACTTTGTTAGAAGCACTAACCAAATCTGGAGCTTTGTAACAGTCAGTATTTCCATAGATTTCTCGTCACTTCTTCACGGTCAGTGGAGATGTCATGATTCATGATTCATTCGGACAACCCCTCCATTCTTATAATTTATTATCCCTTGCATCAATGTGAATATGGTACTCATCGAGAAGGCAAGCAACTCTTCCCATGAATGGAGCGTGTCAGGACCATGATTCTAGTGGTGGTGTTCCCAATGTTTTCAAATACTGCGTCATATATGATCTTTTACTGACTGGTGCCACGGCTCAGTTAACATAATCCTCTGAAAAAAAGCTGAGACAGTTATGGTAACATCGATTGAGGCAGTTAGTTAACGCCAGGGGTCAAGCAGTGGACTGCAGGATAGACTGACGCGGAATATAGTTCGCTGGGAGCCAACCTGTCTCTCTTAAGGGTGATATATCTCTCTTTGAGGGTCCCCCACAGCAAGGTGAGCGGGTGTCGTGATCATCCCCAATGGGTAAGCCCACTAGCATATCCCAGGCCATAAGGCAGCAGACGAACGGGCAAGGAAGGGAGCAGGGACGCATCTGCAAGGACCATAACCCTTCTTTGGAATCGGAAACCGGTTCGTGGCTATGACATTAAAAAATTAAGAGGGATGTCTGAATCTCAGAAGCCCATGTTGGACGCAAGTGATAATATTTCAAGGAACTTTATTCCTCGAGGTTTCTTGCGATTTGCCTCTTTACAAAAGTAGAGAGGCTTTAAAAAGCCTCCAGAATTTGTCTGTTCTTAATGAGGGTATAGGTAAAAGTATAAGTCCGCAAAATGTATTTCACATTCTTTTTGGGATGGGAATGGTTTTACGCCCCAAGTTTTTGAAAAAACTTCTATTTCAGCTGCATGTTTTACAGGATAATAGGACCATCCCAGAAAATATCAAACTATGAGGAGTGTCAAATTAATGGGTTTAACAATTACATTAACTCGATCCTAGGAGGTCTATCCACCGATTTTACTGATTATGTTAATTGTGGCACGGTAATGTAGCTACAGATGAGCGACGAATGTTATTGGAATGAACAGTTAACTATTTAGCTCAAAATGGATACTTTAAGCTTAGATTCCAATTATGGATAAGTGAGTGCCATCTTTAGATACCGGGAGTCAAATAGTTTGATGGATATTATGGAAAGAGAACATTTCTCATTTGTGCCAAAATTATTAGATTTTTCAATCAATTGTATCTGGATAAAAGTGAGTTGTTATGTATGTAAAGAATGAAAACTATTTTCATTTCATTCAAATAGGCAAAAATTAAAACTATTTCCAATCAACTACTGCAAAAACTTTCAGCGAACAACGTGAGAAGCAAATTTGATGAAAGGTGCAGTGAACATGGGCACTACTCGCGACAAACTAAATGAGAATATGCGGTAGAAATATTTTACAACAAATGTTTATAAGTTTGTTAACAGTCAACGAGCATTTGCCATATTTTTTCCTCCATAAAAGATAGAAATTTCCGGTAGCTGTTATAGATATTTCAAGATAATGGCTTTCCAGTTGTTTATGGCCTTAGTCGAAGGTTTCTGAACAATTCGCTATCTCCACTTGTCTGTGGTCAGTTATGTGTTGCCGACATAAATAAGTTAACTAACAAAAAGATACAAGAAGGAATAACATGGCTTACTTGGTGCTAACTTGGTTTTACTGAGAAGTTACATGTCGGCACAATTAACGGTTGTGAGATTGTGCTTTCACTAGTACTTTGGCGAACTCAAAAACACTAAATACTCGTACAAACTATCTCTTTGCTAATAGTAACTTATTTGTTCTATACAATGCACTAGATATGTATCTTATGCAAATGTTAAACGTAAGCCGCTTATCTTGAAAAGCACAAGTGGCTATGATGACCTTTTAAGGCCAGCCAAAAGAGACCGGCGTTGCATAAGAAGGGACCTTTCATTTTGGAGCTGTTGGTGATATAAAATCCAATTTTGACTCAAACTTTCTGCGATGGGATTGCATTTATATCGCATGTTATCTAACTCCGTAATAATTCCAAGAGATACTATCATAGTTTCATTATTGACATCACTTCAATTACTCTCCTGCACTGCTTCGGAACCCACACTCGAGCCGGACAACCACCGTAAAGAATCGGTAATTGCTTGCAAATTCAATATCACGGCGATATCTTAAGCCATGATAAAGACGCTTCTAAGAAGATCGAGTGTTAACAACTTTGCGCCTCGTATAACTGAAATTACTTGTTAGAGTAGTTTCAGGTGCAGTCAGGCGTTATGAAGAAGTCCGATTTGGGGTCTTGAGACCAACAACTATTATAACTGTGCAGTCTCTGGCTGGAGTCTACAAGTCATAGGCGGTGTATCTACCACCAGCGAGTATCTAAACTTCTCACTCTGCTTGGCTAGATTTGTAGACATGTGGAGACTCACTTATGGAGCTTTTGTTTTGTTTTGCAGAAGCGAATATCTCAGTTTTTCTCTTCTGTAGATAGATATTTCCCCTGAATGATGTGTCGTCACTAGTGTGCAGCATTTCTTGGTTGAATGGGTTATTGAGTTTTCTGTGAGTTCACATTGAGTTGATGTTAATACTATGCTGTAGTGAAATTGTAAACCATCGGGGAGTTAGATATTGTGTATCTCTACGTATCTTTGACAAATTTTCGAAGATGGTCTCATTAAATGTACAAAAATATGTTGCAGGTCCATCTATTGTAAGGAAAAAGTTTAGTTATGAGCCTCACACTTTGTATCGAGTAAAAAAGAACATACATTTGAAAGTTGTTGCTTTGGATGCCATCATATTTAAAAAAAAGTTGAAGTTGTCTTTGCGACTTAATTTCCTGGGTCAATAAGAGAGCCCCTATTTACAGTTCAACTATATTTTAGTAAAATTAAAGCGATATTCTTTCGAACTAAAGAAATATGATACATCCACACCTTATCTTCAATACCAATAGCTACCAGAGTAGGACTCCCCTACAAACCTAGAACAACTAAATTTGACAGTTCTGGTCCATGCCCACGTAAGTGTTGTAGTTCCCGTGGACATTCGCATATACGCCTTTGCTAAGGGTCGGCTTCTTTGGAAGTGTCTAAAATTTAGAGCATTTGGAACTTGCTTCAAGGGGGATCTTCGAATCCATATAGGAATCGAGAAACGATACCACAACAAGAAGAGGGCTACAAAAAAGAAAAAAAACTACTCTATGCAAGTGGCAATCCCCAGCCTATACAGGGATATCTGTACCTGTGAACATTACTCGAAGCCAGAAAAGCCAGAGACGATGTGAATAATTAGATGAATACCCCTTGCAACATCGAAGCAATCCAATAGAAAGGCATACTCCTCCTTGTGCCGCGAGGCCAGTCGAAATTCAATATCATGTGGAAAATTGAATAAATTCTCTTTGGGCAGCAGTTCCAATCCGAGCTGGAGAAAATCTGATTTAGACAAGGAATGTGTGAATTGATAATGATGAGCTTCACGGAATGGAAGCCGTACAATCCGTCTATTCAGCAGATCGAAGCTCTCCTTGTAAGGCCGAAGCAATAAATTATTCCACTTGGAAAAGAAGCGATTGCTGTTGGTTGGTAAGGATTTAGCTTCATAGATCGATTTGCATAATCCTCAAATATTATAGGCACAGTCTTTTAAGAAGTAATAAGAGCAATCTTCCTGAAGCCTTACTACGCCCCAAGAACGGAAGCCCGCTAATATTAAGCTGAATAAAAAGCTGTTCCCCCGCTGCAGTCTTTCGTACCATCTTTCCGTATAGAATGATGAATGAAGCTGCTCTCGGAATCTGCAGGACATTTTCTCACAGGGTCGGGACACCGTCGTCAACCTACGTAATCTTGATTAACAGAATTCTCATGATATTAAGGGTGGTTAGAAAGATTTTGAGGCAGGTTTTGCACGAAGTGATCGCTGTTTGGTTTGGCGCATGTTTTATATACTATATCATCTAGATAGAGAGGGAAAGACCGCAGAAGAAAATTGAAGATCAGAAAACTCCATAGAATATGAAATGTTTATCAATATTGCAGAAATCCAAGGTGGGCATAATATATATGGTTGACATTAGCTCCTAAAGCGCATCAAACATCCCCACGTGCCATTGTTGCTAGTTCACTGAAATATGATTCAACTCCCTCCAGGTCTTCCACAGTAGGCTATATTTCCCTTCTATTGCTCTGCGCCGCGTATATCTAAGGCGATCTACTAGTTATCCACTTTGGGATAGAAGGATCCATCGCATGGCACAGCCAACTATGGAGTTATCATGCTTTCTTAAATTGTGCCACCGCCACTTCCGCTCTCTAATCAACATGTCTACTGGTACGTGGCCCGTAAGTTGATGCAGTTCTTAGTTCGAGATTTTTTCGGGCAGACTACTCCAATTACGTAGGGGAGAGAGATGTTACCGACGAATTGGAGTTTTGGGGTAAAAGTCGTAGTTATTTTCCATCTGCTGCTCCCATATAACAGCACAAAAAGAACATTGAAGTAAAATATGGCGAATTTATATGCCATCATATCTATGCCTTTTCCAACAGGCTTCCCAGAGTACAATTGAACAATGGTGCAGGAAGAAGAGAAGTGCTCTCTAAAGTCCTACTGTCTTACCTTACTTAGGTCCAGAATGTCCAGACTATATCGCTCAAATTCTCTCAAAATTTGGAGCAAGCAAGCATCTGGTGAATATCTTGTATATTGTTCGCGAATTTCAAAGTCTAATCACAAACCGTTAACGAAAGCAAAAGGTCGTAGTCGAAAAGTGAGCCCATCTACGAGGTATCGCAGCCGTTTTCAAAACATCATAAGGATTTGCGATTTGCAGTGTATCATCCCACAAATGTCTATCATTTCTAATTGCCTTTTACGACAACTAAGGAAAACTTTTTGTGAATGTTAAACCTCCCAACTCAAAGGATCTCCCTCAGCGGGGTACTGACCACCCGGCTTAGTACTAAATACTGTTAACTCGGGTGGAGTTTACACAAGCTATTCTTTGAGAACCCGAGGTATTTCACGGCAGTTCGAACTGAAATGACTCCTGACAAATATACAGCACTATGGCGAATGTACAGTTTGTGTCTCTAAATTCCTCGCCATATTACCTACAGCTATTCACCCGGCAAAAAGGAAGGAAATAATTCCCATACATAGACAAATATGCCCTGTTAGTTGGAGGTTAAGAATACATTTAAAGTTTTCGCTGGTTATCGTAAGAGGGGATTAAAAGAAATCAAAATTTGTGGGCTAGCAACCTGCAAATTTCAAAACTTTACTGCTATCGAAACATTAATATCGTCTCGGATAGGGAATCACGGTTACGAATTTTGGCTCTCGAAAGAGGATTATGATTGGCTTCTGAAATCCGCTCGCACACTCCTTGAAAACGGTATCCAGAGTCCCTAGAATACTCGCTTTCTACAACTCGAGCGGGAATTCCAACGATATAAGCGGGATATTCTGGGCTATGCGTACAAGCAGCGTACAAGTTGGTTTCTGATAGGATTCTGACTGCAAGATTCCGGCCTAGGTTAAGGAGCATCCCAATTGTAAGTTGATATTTACCGATAGAGGTTTCCGATCTAATGGAAAAGGATGCTTTCAATTGTGATATTGTGATCGTACTTGGTGATCTGATTGCTAAAGTGCGCGCCGACAAAACCTTGCTCAGACATGTGATGGGGAAACACGGTCTTGGTGCCCATAACGATAATGGTGCGTGGTTTGTGAAATTCTGCAGTTTCAATTGCCTCGTCATTGGTGTCACATTGTTCGATCACAGAGCCTGCCATAAGGTCAGTTGAATTTCAACTGAGTGACTACTGTGTGATCAGCAGTAGATTTAGGAACTGTTTTGTGAATATGTGTGATAAGACATCGAGCGCGATCACTATCTGATGGTCACTTACGTTCACTCTCAGGGTTGGAGAGCTCCGACCCCGTTTAACATCGACTGTTTGTATCATCCAGTTGTAGCTCGACAATGCTGTTCGAAATCGTGGAAGCATATCAATGAACGGAAGGGGTTGAAGGCTCTGTTGCCTGTGGTTGTATGCCTAAGTTTGGGTGCAAGCCCTAAGCGAGGGGTCCGTGGACCAGGAAAGAGGGAGTAAGTTGCTTCCCATTTGGTCCGGTCCAGCATTAAGTTGATGCGGACTTAGGACCCCATCATTCCTAAACCATATCTCAGTTTCATTATCATCATTACTGCAAACATAAAAGCGGATTCAAATATATTTGACGACCGGATGTTTTTGTGGGTATTGGTGTGTAAGAATAGTTAGAGGAAGGTGAATATAATTTACTGATTTGTGGCGCTAGAGGAGTCCAACGGTTTCAGCACAATCTCAAGGTACCATGTGGTATTGAAGAAATGGTCCTGATCGGTAGCCTAAAGAATTGAACCAATCTGTTTTTGCCAGAAAAGCAATAGACCTTCCAGGGCAGAGAATTTTGAAACAGTTGAGCTCCAGGTAGACCGTAGTCCAAAGAATTTTCCAGATGACGTAAAATGCACTGAAGAGTCACAAAAGGCCCCCACATTCCCGAATCTAGTTAGTACAGAGGCTTACAAGCGTGTGTCTATAGGACGTTCAGTAGAACTCTACTAAAGCGCCGGCGGACCTACATGGTCAATTTTTCTTTAGATTTTGGAATAGGTCAGTCCTCGTGGTTGATTTTGTTCAACCTGGATGATTACTCTGACCTTCCCCCAATTCTCGAGTTCATATAGTTAAGAAGGTTCGTCGCTTTTTTAGACTTCATAACTGTTCCGTTTAGCAAATTAGTTACTTTCACAGGATCTGAAATCTGGAAATAATACTGTAAGTGAATTTGGCAACGACCTGGAAAGAGCCTGGTCTCCAGTTTTCGTCCGAGTACTAATTGAGTCACGTACAATGTTCATTTAAACTCACTGAGATCGATCAACATTTTCCTTGTGCAGGAGCTATCATACTATATGTAAATCGATACAAGATGAAATTTCTGTCGGTGTCAACTTTGACAACTTTTTGATATTTACTATTCAAGCATACTTAGCTATGCAAAAGACAAGATATCGGTTCTTGATCCTCCTATATAGGGAAGAAATCAAGAATCCAAAAGAATATATGGCAATAAACAAGATACATTCGTCAAAAAGCTGCTTTAAAATGGGACTTTTATACGAGTATGGAAACAATTTATTCTAGGGTGGGTATTAAGACCATATATGAAAATCTTCACCAGATTACCAAAATTGCTCAACAAAACACGGTATTCAAATATCCCATAAAAAAATCCTAAAGCTGGAATTCCCGTTTTACACTATTTTCACAAAGTATCTCAAATCCAATGAACCAATCTCATTGACTATATTTATTTGTGTTCATTTCCTTTTTCCAAATATTCTAAGTACAATATTGGATCTTGAGACATGTACACATGTTCTCATATTTTTCATCCACTCGATCCACATTTTCCTAATTTTTTTTCATCCTCATAAATTTTAAATTGATGTCAGCATTTATTTTTGAATTCGAACGACATTTTCGGCCAATATACAACAAAACCGACCAAGAATTCAAATTCCATTCTCAACAACCCCTCGCCTTTGGTATAAATTGATGTTGTATCTAATGAACTCTTCCTCACATTAGTCGCCGGAAAATATATGTAGCCCCCAAGAAATCAGATCATTCTACTAGGCTAGAATTCATGTTGTTTTAAAAATCTATCTATGTATCTTGTCTAATTCAGAGACCGGAAAAGTAGCTAACAAAACCATACATAGTCCATGGTGTGATATAAATTCCAAAAAAAAGAATGCATAGTCCATGGTGGGATATATAAATCTAAATTTAGATGTATCTAAATTAACAGCTTGGGATCCTCTGCAATAAGTATCTAAATTTGGATAAGTCAGTGGCCACAGGCCCATAGTGTTGATATACATTCACTATACGCGTAAGCGTAGAATTTACAAGCTAAAATCTGGCTGAAGATATTCTGCCCCCTGATGAGATTATTCGAATTAATTCTATTGTGACAGAGGTTGGACGCAAATGGGTCCCGAACCGGTGGGAATACTTTATTGTACGAAAACGAAGAAAATGAGTGGGGAAAGCTTAATTATAATTTGAATTGGATTTTAGGGGTTGTCAATTAGAAAGTGTAACTTGGGAATATCATTTGGCACCAATATCTCCGTTTCCCGAGACGCATCTATATATTTCAATGTTAAAAATATCTATATATCTGATAACTTAGAGTAAAAATTGGAAAATGAAATCCGCACCCTCATTTGGCCGCAAGTCATCAGCCTCTGGTAGCAAACAATTTACTTGGCTAGAGAATCTTTCAGTATTCATTTTATAAATAAACTCAATACTTGTTTGGAAGTCAATTAACTTAATTACTGCAAATAAAAGTGAAGACTCTCAGTTGCAGATTAATGTTGTTCGCGCACAGTTTTATCTTCGCTAATAACATGTACTTATGGTAGTGAGATTTGGCAGATACAAGTTGAATAGGGTTTAGGGCTTCTTTGTCCTCGATAGGAAGATCAGTGGATAATCAGATATTCATTGACTTTCAGTGTTTAATGAACGATGATAGAGTATAAATGTACGTATATTATGCTTAACAAGCAAAATGGAATCCCGTTCCAAGTTTGTGACATGAAATTGGAAAATGGAACTACACAGAATTAGCGTCATGGTGAGAATTGTGACTGAACATGGATAACACATGTTTGAAAGGATTAATTTAAATCAAGGTTTAATTGTGGTCTTGGAATTAAAAAGAAAAAGGGGGCACGTAAGTGCGAATTCCAATGCCACTAAACAAATTTCAAGTATATTTTATATCCTAGGCATTGCCGGAATAGGGTTTCGTCGATTAAATTCTGAACATTCAAAAAGTAGAAAATGGAAGCAAAGTCAAATATGCCGTGTAGTCGTTGCTTTTGAAATACATAATGGTCCCTGAAATTTAAGATACGATCTCCCCCTCTTTAAAACTTTTCTAAAAAAAATTTGAAACAGATCTGTTTCACTTTAAACAACAGAGGATGGCCTCTTCTTCGTGACTCATATCGTCCTAGCAGCCATTTTTTGAGGCCTTGTGTAAAACAGAGCCTTTTTTAATGGGTTGGTCTGTTGGTCTGCCACACTCATTTCTTCAGAAACGGTTACTCTTATTAACACGAAATTCGATGGGAAGGGGGGAACTGTGAATTCTCTCGCATGCATTAAGTACCGTCATTCTGCTTTTAGTTTAAGTACGAGTATGGCGGGGAGGGACATATTAGCAAAAGGGGGATGTAACATTTTTTTCCACTGAATATAGTCATGTCTGGTATCAATAAAAGGTGCCGATTAGTGCTTTTCGATGGCTGCAGAGGGGAGGAGTGGGGGTTTCAAAAGGGGTCAATTACTTCAAAGATCCGTTCTCAGAAACCAAATAACCGAAAAATCAGAAAAAAGTGTGCTGGTTTGAACATATTGTAGGTAGGCGTTAAAATACCCTACGCTACGGTATCTGCTGAAAAAAGTTAATAATGACATCATCATTATCAACAGCGGAACAACCGAAATCCACTCTAGACCTGTCTTACTAAGGAACTCCAGACACCCTGGTTTTGTACCGAAGTCCAGCAATTCGATATGCCTAAAAAGCTGTCGGGCGTCTTGACCTACGCCATCGCCATGTATTCCTCGCTAGTGCCATTACTCAAAAAGTAAGCTTATGGTGTGTCTACGTACGTCTACACAACGTTTTGTTTCAAACTTTTTTTTTTCATCGATTGATACTAGGCGCCCGGCTAAGGAATTGGGATGGAAGCTAACCTTCAATTAGAGTTCGTCACCTGATCTCATCTTTCACAGTCGCAAGGCCTCTGTGATTTTTTACCTTTTATGCCATACTACGCTCAACTGATGATCGTTTGTAGTATTCTGGACTGGGCTCTCTATCATCATCATCAACGGCGCAACAACCGGTATCTGGTCTAGGCCTGCCTTAATAAGGAACTCCCGACATCCCAGTTTTGCGCCGAAGTCCACCAATTCGATATCCCTAAAACCTGTCTGGCGTCCTGACCTACGTCATCGTTTCATCTCAGGCAGGGTCTATCTAGTCTTGTTTTTCTACCATAGATATTGCTCTTCTAGACTTTCCGGGCTGGATCATTCTCATCTATACGGATTAAGTGGCCCGCCCACCGCAACCTGTTGAGCCGGATTTTATCCACCACCAGACGGTCATGGTATCGCTCATAGATTTCGTCGTTACGTAGGCTACGGAATCGTCCATCCTCATGTAGGGCGCCAAAAATCCTTCGGGGGATTCTTCTCTCAAACGCGACCAAGAGTTCGCAATTCTTCTTGCTAAGAACCCAAGTCTCCGAGGACTACATGAGGACTGACAAGATCATTGTCTTGTACAATAAGAGCTTTGACCCTATGGTGAGACGTTTCGAGCGGAACAGTCTTTGTAAGTTGAAATAGGCTCTGTTGGCAGCTAACAACCGTGCACGGATTTCATCCTTATAGCTGTTATCGGTTGTGATTTTCGACCCTAGATAGGAAAAATTTTCAACGCTCTCAAAGTTGTAGTCTCTCATCTTTATTGTTTTCGTTTCAGGAGTGCGATTTGATGTCGTTCGTTCTTTGGTTTTTGGCGCTGACGTTGCCACCATGTACTTCATCTTGCCTTCATTAATGTGCAGCTCGGGATCTCGCGCCGCCTGCTCGATTTGGATGAAGGTGGACTGTACGGGTTGTTCTTGCCATAATGTCAATATCGTTAGCGTAGGCCAGTAGTTGGGTGGATTTGAAGAGAATGGTGCCTCTCGCATTTACGCATAATACGGCATCCCCTTATCATAGACCGTTGTTGATGTTCAAAGTTCTCGTGATCCTGCTGCTCTTATCTGGCCTCGCACATTGGTCAGGGTCAGCCTAGTGAGTCTTATTCATTCCGTCGAGATTCGTTGGCAATTCTCTTATGGCCGTGTATAGTACCCTAGTTATCCTGTCATAGGCGGATTTAAAGTCGATGAAAAGATGGTGTAAATGATGTCCATATTCCAACAGTTTTTCCATCGCTTACCGTAAAGGGAAACTCTGATCTGTGGCTAATTCAAGCATTTGTCCGTCGTCTTCAGTTGGTGGGACCTCCAACTCGCCGATATTTTGGTTGTTGAGCAGTTCATCAAAATACTCAACCCATTGCTTTAATATGCTCATTCCGTCGGAAATCAGATTTCCCTCTTTGTCTCAACAGGATGAGCATCGAGGTTTATAAGGTTCTATTCTGCTGACTTATTGTTAAAACTTGCGCGCCTAGTGCGGTTTCTCTCTGTAATTTTCGAGTTCACAGACTTCTTGGTTCTCTCAGGCTTCCTTTTTTCGTTTGTGAAGTCGCTTCTCCGTTCGCCGGAGTTCGTGATAAGTCCCTGCGCGTGCTCGCGTCCTTTGAGAATGCAATATTACTTGATATGCAGCACTCCTCCGTTCCGTTAGTTACGTCATCGTCGAACCAGCCGTTCTGACTCTATTTGCGGCTGGGGCCATGTATGTTTGTGGCCGTATTGATGATAACGTTCTTCAGGTGATTGTGAAGATCATTTGTTGATGCTTCATCTCCGGGATCTGTTTACTGCGGTTATTGCGATATCCATTTCCCTCTTATAGGTGTTTCGGAGGGCTGTGTTGTGGATGGCTTCAGTGTTAACTCTCATCTGTTTATCAGAGGGGATGCTGGGTGGTGTTGTCATTCGAGCTCGGAATACCATGCCAACGAGATAGTGATCCGAGCCTATATTGGCCCCCTATATGTTTTTTTCACTCATCAAGACTGAGAGGTGGCGGCGTTCGATTAGCACGTGATCAATTTGGTTGAAAGTGGTCCCGTCTGGAGAGGCCCACGTATGGTAGTGGACCGCATTCGGCGCAAACTAGGTACTTCCAACAACCATTTCGTGCGATACTGCTAACTGAATAATCCGCAGTCCTTTATCATTTGCACGTATGGATGTATCACTTAAATACGGGCTCAGTCCTTACTCGACAATTGAAATCTCCAAATATGATTTTGATATTCTATTTGGGACAGGCTTCGAGGGTCCCCTAATATTATATAATAGTATACTGCTGTATTTATTATTACTATACTTTTCTAAAATTGACTGGAGATTCCCTTCAGATTTATTTATTATTGAGCATGATACTACTAAGTTTGGTGGAAATTGCGTTATTACGAACAAAGTTATAATGGGTCAAAGTTGTCATTTCTGTGCAAATTATCGGCAGTCTAAGACTTTGGACGTCAGTATTACATACAAATGGAACAAATGTCCACTCAAATATTCTTTCATCGAAAAAACACAACACCTTTCATTCCTGAATCGTTAAGCTTCTGGCTTTCCGGCTTGTTTCTATTTCAAATGTTTAATTTACAAGAAAGGCATTATCAAGCTCCGCTTCCCGTTTCTTTTTTCTATATCTGCATGTAAAAATTATAGAAAAACGCTCAGTTATAACATTATATAGGATTCAAAGTCTCCCCAATTCTGTCCTTTATTTTTCCCGGTCGGCAGTTCCACCGCATTAGAAGAAGATTACACTTTAAGTGATCACAATCACAATCCTCGCTAACACGAAGTTCTTTGTCCAGCCGTTTTTTCTAATTACAATACTATTTGTCCTAGAATGTTTCATTGATTAGCATTAACCGTCAAAGAATCCTTCATTTCTAAATCAAATCGTGATCAAAAAAATACAACATACTCCTTTCTTTACATGTGTTTCGACATGCAGGACAATCTAACCTAAACTGGTGCTTCCGTATCGCTGTGTTTCGTCAGTAACCGCGTCATTCATTTACCGTTGTTTTCGATAAATTTTCTCCACTATATGGAAAGTCAATGTATCGGCTTCGCCACCCTGCTGCGAGTCATACCAATTTTTTTTCAACATGCTTACTTTATTATCCAGAATGACCTCGTTGATCAGCTAGAATTGGGTTTCTTGGAGCATTTCCTCTTGAACTGATCTGAGTCAAACCAGGGTAATAATATCGGGCTAGGGCAATGCTGACCCCATTGCCTCCCACATGGTACTGTAATCCTGTAGGGTTCCATTACGGTCTTGAATGAAGTGATCTAACACCCTTCAAGCCCTTGATCCGATATCGATTGTTATTGTTATTGTTTTTGCCTTCAATCTATCTAGGGATCTATCTTATCTAAGCGGATCTTAAGGCAATTTGTTCCCGCAGACTGCATGATGGTTATACCATTGAGCACTATAGGGCAGCAAGTCTGTTTGTTCAGCGTGAAAATACATTGTCATTTCTTCTTCGTCGTACCATGCATAACTCAATAATTTTCAGACAATCTCTATATCATTAGTGAAGAATTTTTCGTTAGTAAGAAGGCATAACAGTGATTTGAGCAAGCTACCTTCAGGCAATGTTGTTTTGATCCTGAATTTGTAGAAATGAAACCGTTATTTTTGAAAATGAATTTTCTTTCCGTAAGCAAAGTTCCTCCCTCGCGTATTCAAGGAGGGCGATCAAACCGAATTTAGAAAGAACTCGTATAAAGGAGCGCTGACTACGAAAATTCAATTGAGGTTATCTACTGTCATGGGAACCGGGGTGGTCCAATGAGGCTATGTGATCCAGGAGAATTTCTGGAAAACGTGTTCTAGACCCGATTGTTTGCGGTCGCCCTTTTTTGAGAGTTTTATGGTGATTGGGTCCACATTTCAGGCAGAGCTCTGGGTTCAATGCTTTGGAGTTGCGCTATATAATGCGTGGGTTACGCCCCTTAATTGAGACAGTGATATAAAACAGGCCTTGAATCTATAAGTTTGAATGGTAAGTGTGCACCAGTATAAACCAATAGCGCTTTGCTACTCACGGTAGGACTCTGATTATCCTTCCCCAATCAATACATGTTTGATGAATACCGTGGAATCATGCCTACAGAGCACGTCAAAACCGCGGGACCTTCATGTCTGCAAGGTAATATTCTAAAACACTTTACACACTCGCCATCGCACCAACCCTTGTCAAGCGTTTGTGGACCGTCCAGTAAGCTAGTCGAACAATACTTTCTTCCTTTAAATTCACGGTTTATTTTTTGATTGATAACGTGGAAGAATATTTCGAGTATTTAAGTTTCATTGAAGACTTGAGAGTGGTTTCTCAAAAATCTTCTAGAGAATAGCCAAAGGCTTACAAGGTTGCACAAATGAATCCAAAAAATAATCCAGGTGTGCAAAAAACTCGTTATAAAGAGATTTCGGTTATTACGCAATTAAGTGGGGTTTGCGATAAGTCGACCGGGTATAAATATAAAGGAAATCCGTACTATATACATTGGCTCGGAAAGAATCGACAGCAAGTCGATAAGCGTTGTATAGGTTAAGGTGGGAGTGTGCTGATGTACGTCCACCATTTGCCATTTTCAAGCCATTTCGGGAGAGGAAAAGCCAGGCCATTCCACTAAACCCTCGTAATTTCTCTCCCTCCTTTTCTATTCCTTCGTAAAGGTTTGGTGAAGATTCTAGTCTGACGGTTGAAAAGGTTTACAGACAACCTGATGTCTGATAATCGATTAATATAACTAGCAGTCGTATTAGAAGGAAGTGCTTTCAAAGAGGCATAGCGGATCCCTTTATTGGAAACGTGATGGTAAGGATCCATCTGGAGATATTTTCTCCATGTCGAAAGGAACGTGAAGGATTGGGGTTTAAGAGTGAATATGGATATTTTGACTAGTCTACTCAAATGTAAACTGTTCAGAATTAAAGGATGTTATTTTGTAAAGAGGAGAGTAATATAGTGAGATTAAGTTGTTGTTTTGTGCTAACTCAGTGGTGCAGCTCCATTTGATATGAAAATAGCATCTAAGATAATTGGCAGCTAGATCCTTAAGATATCTCTTTTTATATGCGACTGAGGTTTCTTTGCAATTGCCATAAACCTCTATGCAGGGCTTGGTGTTTCTAATATTCCCATTCAACATCATTCATCGTTCTTCGGTGGGTATTTCAGTCCCCCCCCCCTCCCTCCTGCAGGACTTTCAAAAAAGCGTGAACTTTTCTCTATCTCAAATAGTTCAACACCGACTTGATATTTCAACTAGCTTACACAGTGGCACAGAGAATGCAATTGTGCATATTTTGTGAGTATCCGACACATGCATCCAGCATTACCTGATAGGGTTCGAGAGTTCCTACTAGGAAAACAGTAGCGATTGGGAGCGATTGCCCTAGTCACCTAGGCAATTGATTTACAGTTAAGATCGCGGGAACTGAAAGAGCCTTTCCAAAATTTCGGAAGAAAGCTCTTCCTTTTGATCATGTATTAGCTGGTTAAATATCGCAATTGCTAGATAGGCCTTTTGACATTCTCCCTCCCTTAGAAACAGAGCGAATCCCTCCTTTACTTTTTTCTATCCAGACGATGGAAATACAATTCTGTACTGACTCTCCTTCATTAATGAATTTCTTTTTAACATCCGATAACAGTGTTTGATTTCCGAGTTCTCGGCAGACGCCCGATTTTATCTAATACTAGCACTAAGTGCCAAGCATTTAGACTCGGACGTTTCTACCAACCTAATAGATAGAGGGGCGCTGGTGGTGGTGGCTGGCGTCGAGAGACGCAAAATTTCTTTGATTTCCCGAGCCAGTGGTTCATAGTTCACCTTCTTCTCCACGTATTTTCGTTCAATGTTTCAATTATCAGGGATAGCAGCATCAATAATATAAGCGGAGCGACCCGTCCTGTCAACAAACAGCACGTCAGGCTTGTTGTGTGGTGTATGGCGATCAGTTAGAACTTGCCGGTCCCAATAAATGCTGTAAGCAGAACTATTAAATACTGTCTGAGACTCATACCGGTAAACCTGGTATGTTCCCGTGATCAGCCCATGCTTATATGCAAGATTTTTATGGATCACCTTATATCATTATGCCTGTTCGTGTATTGCACCGGTGCCATAACAGTGTAACCAAAAATGAGATGGTCCAACCTCTCTAAAGCCAATCCATACATTCTGCACTGGTCGTTCTCCACCCGCTCTTTCATTATGAGCTTTTTATTGGCTCGTCTGGCGACCACGCCGTCCTGAATGTCACACATAAATCCCTCCGTCTCAGAGAAGAGCTCCTCAGCACACAGCCATCTGTTCGACAAAAACAAATCGACAAATGACTGCCAAAAACAATTCCCGTGTTCACCGTGCATTGCCTTCGCCTTCCATTTACCGATCCGCTCTTGATCTAATTTTACCCTACTCAGGGGATTGAAAGATCGATGCTTCAAGTTAAGGGGAGTCAACCCACAGGCTGCCTTACATACAGCCACATGCAAGGGATTCGCCCGCTTGTCTCTTCGCTGTAGAAAAAAGATGGCAGCAAGTCAACTTGGCGATGATGTTGTACCGCCACATCAACCACGCCCTTGCCTTCAATGTCACGAGACAGGTTCATCCACTCCACGGCAGAATTGGGGTGCTATCGTGGAATTTGTACATAGTAATCAGTATCCGCGGTTGGACGTTTTCCATATCGGCCTTCGTCCAGGGCAATATTCTGAATGCATTGCCAATGAAGGGATAGCGAATATATTCAGTGCGCTTATTTTATTTTTCCCCGATAGATGTGATTTCAGTACCTGTTCTACACGTCACAGAAATTCGGACAGCAGATTAGCAACTCCAGCATGGATTCCTTGCAGAATTCCCAGGTATTTGTAGAAGCCTGCCTCGGTCATAGCTTGGACGTGAAGGTCACCAATGCTATGTCCGGCTACGCCTCGTCATGACCTTTGCGGATTACTTGAATTCGACACTTATCTAATCTCAATTCCATCCGAATATCACGACTAAATATGTCCACTATCCCCAACAGACTTCTGAGTTGGTAGTCAGTATCAGCATACAACTCCATGTCATTTAAGTAAATCAAGTGTTTCAGCTCGCACTTAGCACGTAGACCATATTTGATTCGAAAAATATGCCCTCAAGGATCTGTTGGTGCCCTCAGATGAATGAGCTGATAAGGTGGTATGCCACCCTTCCATGACTGTCACCAAAAACGTATTAGTTTCGGATCAATGCGATACAGACGTATGACATCGATTAGCCAGATATGCGGGATGCTGTCTTATTGTCTAGAACATTGTGCTTCAAGGGAAATTTTAGGGATTTTGGTACTGAGCCGGCTAAATGTTTTAACTTCCTTTCTTTTCCTTAAGTGGAATGGCATGACATTATGGAACTGTTTCCAATTTAGGCCATTATATTATATACAAATCGAACTTTTGTCAAATAACAAAGCTTATCTCCAAGGAAAATTGTGCATTTCGTTCCATTTGTTAAATATTGTGCTTTCCATTTCAGTCGGCATGTGCATTTCATTTGTCTCTCTCACTATTTTAATTTAATTTATGTAGAGTTTACCTTGCGAAATTTTTAAGCAAATATCAGTCACTTGATCCTGACGCATTCCTGGAAACGTGCTTTAAATATTAACGCTATTGTTGGGAGCCTTATCTGGATACCTTGTAAACATACGTAGTTGAATTCTACACACTGATAACAGCCCCAGATTCATTCCATACACATGTTTATTTTTCTGGGTTGAAAATTCGCATTTGCTGAAATATTTCTCATATCTGCAGTAGTTGACTTAAAGTCGTCACACGGACCCAGGTATATTTGCAAAGAAAATTTTTTAGCAGTAGATAATGAGTAAACGCTAAGATAAAATCCTTGTATTTGCACTAAGTTGGATACTTCTTAGCAATTGCGTAACCATGATATGTACAATTAGTTTTTATTGTATTTATATAATTATGTTTCGGACTTATGTTAGAATTTGTAGTATTTTTCGAATAAATTATGAACAAAGTAAAGTCTTAAAGTGAACAGCAGTTTAGGAGTGCGTTTGGGAATACCTCTCGCGATGTGTTTTTCTGTAATGCTTCGAAAATCCTTTCCCCGCAAAATCATGGGGTTCGAGACTTTTTAGCTTACTAAGACCCAGAGAATCGTGAGGACGTGTTTACACAAAATATGCAGGGCTCTCTATTCGCTACCATATCTAGGTTAGTCGACCATCCTTTTCAACTGTGCGTAGGTGGTGCCCCAAAAGCACAAGGGACTAATCGACCACGGTTGAAACAGTACGAACCCCGGCCTACTAACTCAATTGGATTTGCGAGAATTCCGGCAACTCGAGTTGTTGCCTTATCTTGATTATGGGTATATGGATTTAAAAAATAGCTATCATAGATACAGTCAAAACCTTTTATTGAAAACGCTGCTAATATCATTCACCATTACTCATTTCTTTTCATTATTACTTATGGGTTAAATTTGTTAGTCAATGTTTCAATGTAAATCAGTAAAAGATTTTTCCAAATATGGCTAAAACTTTCATTCACATATATTGACGGTTACTATTCACTCTCTCCCATTGTACGAGGGTATTCCTTTATTTTATTATATTTGTAGGCGAATGGGGATGTTTTATCCCAGACCTATTGCAATAAAATTTCAGTGCATCATAAGTTTTCCCAAATGAAGTCATAATCGATTTGTGATTTTTAATGTGATAATCAAGTAAACCATCCAATTTTACCTGTAGAAGCAGTCGCGATATCTGTGGTGTGCGGTACGTGTCAAAGAATTTGCGGTGCTCTCCATGCCCCGTAGACAAACGGAAATTGAAAATCTCTTATCATGGCAAGGATCAACCTGTGGATTAATTGACCGTTCTTTGAATGTCTCTATTACTGTAGCCATACCTTCATTGATCCTTTCTTCTCAATGCCCTTAATCTGTGGTGATGAGAAGCTATGTTGTCATAAATGCTTGTCATTTCATCTGGCTAGATTCCAATTGGTATTACCCCCGTGATGAAAGCAAAACATATCCTTATCGTTAGACCGTTTATTGCATATATATTCTATGTAGTTTTCTTCCCCAAATGGGTTTTTTGAGGAAGATTGAGCTTATCATCCTAGCTTTAAGTAACCTCTTACATTCAACGTTAGCCATTTGAGATGCATATTCATGTTGAAAACTTTCTCGTAAGCATGATGGCCGCTTTCCAGGTGATAATAAGGTTTTCAATATCGCTTTAGTTTTTTTTCCTCTAGGCACTGCAACCACAATCTGTGCTATTTCATCAGTATATCCTTTACCGTGAACTCCCTCGAAACCGGATAGCTGAGGACATAATTGTATATTAAGTTCGGGAATAATTTTTTTAATCTGTGCACGATTGTTGGCAACCAACAGAGCCTACTTCAGCTTACTGAAACTCTTCCGCTTGAACAAGGCAATGATTTTCTCAGTTCTCAACTATTTCTACCAGACTTCCTCAGGACCCCATCTTTTCTTTTCAGTATTACGTGGTCTTAAGTCCGCATCCACTTGATGTCGGACCGGATCAAATGGGGAGCAACTTACTCCCTCTTTTTTTGGTCCACGGACCCCTTTTCAGGGCTTAGTACCAAAACTTCAAAATTATTAGGCGAAGGCGGCTTTACGGTCTCTTACCAGGACAGAGGCAAATCGTCAGACGTTGCCTCACCTCTGTCCTGTCCTGTCCGAAACCGTGAAGCCGTCATCACCCAATAACTCAGGGCTCCTCCTTCCCTAAATGTTCGATCCCCAAAATAATTGCCAAAAAACGGATGGCCAAAATGCGATCCCAACCAAAAAAATGTTCGCATCATGGGCGCAGGGAAAACTGATCCTTCCCATCGTAGAATATAAGATATCAAAATCAAATCAAATCAAAAAGTCAAAAATTCGTTTGAAATCCAAGAACAAAGTGAGACTGAAACATTGAAGACGGAATGGCACAGTTTTGGCAGAGGCCCTGCGTTGCATTACGATTCTCTCACCCGTTACTCTGTCGCACAAAAGTAGCGAAAGGTATTCCTTGGAAGCTCGGACGGCAATATTTTTTAGCATATAACCTCAAAAACCTATAAATCCAGAGATCTTTGAAAGGAACCACTGTCACCAGTGAGATTTGAACCCTGACCTTCGTTCGGCAACCAGGTGCTCTAACCACTTAAGTATCCTGCCATAAGGAAAGGATAGGAAACTCTATTTTGCAACGTAGAATAGGAAAATGAATATTAAGAACACTTGCTTCCACGGAAAAGATATGTAACTTAAAATTTAGAAAATAAAGTACATTGGGTACGTGGATACTAGCCGGGAGAAAAGTTGAGAAACTATTGTTTCTCCATCCGGTACAGTCAAAAGTTGGGAGCCAGAATAGGCTACCTTCCACAGGTTTATTTATTGAGAACCTAACGAACGATGAGCCCCACGTTGGGCGCCATATAGAATGGCTATGTGGATATGTCTAATCTGACGACAATTCCAGTAGTTTAGGGACCAATTAGGTGACTGGGATATCTTTGAATTGATGTAAGGTCGCATTCAATAACCATGCGAGGATTTCGGGAGCTATCCTAAAGTTGTGCGTTCGCTAAATGATGCGGATTTTGTGCGCGATTTCGAACTCACACACCACTTATTTGCACCTTCAGTTTGTTCAATTGAAAATATCGAGAACGTCAACCAACACCAATTGATGACACACCATGCTGTTACTGGCGGTTTTCTGTATTTCGAGTGAGAAGGCTTAGGATATGCAAATCTTACGACATCCGTCATTGATGTCGGTAACAGTAAGCAGAGACACATTTCGATTTCTTTCGCCATCTTCTAGAGATTGAATGGATGCTGGAGTCACCACGGAATCACAAATTACTTAGTCTTTACCGGTTACCCTTGTGGTGGAACAGGGGAAAAGGGCGTCTTTGTCGTCTTGCGCGAAGGAAAATGTTGTCACCGTTAAGGGCACTTAAGCTCTTCCTCTCATCAACGTGATTTTTAAGGCTAGATTTATTACAATTCTATATATGAAGGAGGCGGTCTGGTATATTCCACTAGGTCATGCGTCTAAGGATGAAATTGCCTTCACATTTGCGATCATGCAATTTAGGGTCTACATCTGAAAGCATGCAGCGGCTGATGGACAAAGTCATCCTTGGTCATTTGCGTCATTAAGTGCTCGTATATTTGGATGACTTACGAAAGTGGATCGGAAATTTGTAAAAGCAAAAGTCATCGGTGGTCGGCCGATGGTCTTTGACCATCGTCAATCCACAAATCATAACAAATGATGCCCAGCTAGCTCAGTCGGTGGAGCATGCAACTCTTAATCTAAAGATTGTGGGTTCGGCCCCACCCTGGGCGAAATTTGTAATAACAATCGTCACTCTGTTCGTTATTATATATTGAAGAGCAAGTTGTGAAGATTGTTGGTATGTCAGGTGGAGGTGGATTGCTGGTATATCAGGTGAAGAACCTTCTTAGGACACATACGAATATAATGGCAAACCGTGTGGTTTTTTAAATGTTTAGATTCATGAAAATTGCATCTAGGATGGGATTTACAGAAATTGGGGTAGTCTAGCAGTGGACACTTGGTTCAATCTGAGAGTTGAGTGTTGAAAACGGAATGTGAATTAAATTAATATTGTTGCTTATCAATACGGCGAATAATTTTGGTGTTTATGTCATACCAGGGACTATGTATGCCTCTTATTTAAGTCGCTTTATATGGTCAAAAATTATTATCAAAATAAACTACTAATTTGTGCAGTTTAATTGTAAATGATTGTAACTAACAAAGATAAAGAGTGACATATTTCTGTTTATACTTTTTAAACCGCTTCAAATATTAATATACTTTTGATCTGCACTAATTCAAACCACTAACGTTCATATTCTTTTCTATTTTGCAGGTATGTGAATTTTGATCAAATGGGGTAAATCTCGTACAGCTTTCAGGTAAAAAGTTTTGTTAAATTTTTAAGATGTAATGGATTCCGTAGCCTACACAATGACGAAATCTATGAGCGATACCATGACCGTCCGGTTGTGGATAAAATCCGGCTCAATAGGTTACGGTGGGCGGGTCACTTAATCCGTATGGATGAAGATGATCCCACCCGGAAAGTCTATAAGGGCAATATCTATGGTAGGAAAAGAAGACGAGGCAGACCCTGCCTAAGATGGAACGATGGCGTGGGCCAGGACGCCAGACAGCTTTTAGGGATATCGAATTGGTGGACCTCGGCGCAAAACCGGGATGTCTGCAGTTCCTTATTAAGGCAGGCCTAGACCGGATACCGGTTGTTGCGCCGTTGATGATGATGAATGGATATAAATCTACCACCAGCGACGTAGATTTCTACACGATAAAGCAGTCCTTTTGTAATACTTAGCTCGTCAAAAATAGTTATTTGCCCTAGATGTTAATCTCTAATAGAGGTATCCCACCGCGGCGACCCAATTTTCACCCCTCCTTAATGTGTGACCTATCCACTGCCACTTTCATCTTCCGATGATGACGGGGCTCTGTAGTAACAGTGGAGTTCACCTCCCATGTGCTACTCCCATATAGCAGTGCAGAAAGGACATTAGCACAGAACAATTTCAACTTGATCTTTGTGTTGAGAGAACTGCATTTCCAGATTTGAGACAAGGCAGCGAAAGCGAATTTAGTGCTGTTATTGCGTCGGGCAACCAGTTCGGTAGAAATCACTCTCCCTAGGTTTGCCAATTCATGCAGATAGGGAGAGTGCGTTCTTGTTACGGCGCATACTACGCTTAATTTTTCGGGATTGCGCTTGATTTCGAAGTTCGAGTCCGCTACGCCCGACATCACTCGCAGCTGTGAGTTGACCTTTCAACCCCTTCCGTTCATCGATCCGCATCCACAATTCCGCAGTCAGCTAGATTTAGCTAGCACCCGAGAAAAGGGCATTTTTATGGTGGATCAATGCTCGTCGAAACTCTCAGGCGAGTTACTCAGTATATCCGCCGTCCGATCAGCAAGATAGCTCTTCCACTGTCAAGCGACAACTGGATTACGCAAGCGGTGGATATTGAACTTGGGGGGTGGCCACTGAAGTGGTGGATGCAACATACAAGCGAACATAAGTCGAGATCGATGAGGACATCTCCTAAATCTTCTTCTGATCGCGACGTGGTCGATCTAGTTGCTCATACGGTGTCGTTTAGTTGAAACTTAACTGACCTTATTGCAGGCTCTGTGCTCGAACAATGTGCCAATCTTTCAGCAAGAAGTCTGTCAGAAATCGGCTCCCAGGTGAAGAGAGCGCCCCTTGTGGTAGCCGTCTGGTTTTCCAAAGTACAAAAGACGTGAGGTCAGTCCCTATTACAGGTGTTGTTGATGTTTCGGTAGCAATAGAGTTTCAAAATGTGCAGTTTGTTTGCAATTTCTATCTTTTTCAGTGTTGGAACAATTCCCTTGTGGGGTTTTCCAAAAGCAATACTGGATTCGATTAGCCATCCACGACGATTGTCTGTAATCCCCAAAGGCTAGTGGTCTGGCAACTATTCTTGTCTCTTGGTATCTACCGTAGATGGAATAATTTACACGCATTTACAAAAAAAACCCGATTGGTGGCCTTTCCGTAGGGTTGGTCATCTTTTAAAATTGTAATGATAGCCAGTTTATATGCGTCGTTAGCGATTTTCAGATTCGAATTCAAATGAGAAAGAAGCAAATTAAGGCAGTTTTTAATGGTGCGGGTGAAGTAGTTTATTATACCGATATCGAGCCGGTGTCATCTAGATATCATTATCAAGAAAAAAAATCTGGCCATGTGCGGTGAGACCTCAGTTTTAATGATTTTCCATTTTAAGCAATCCACAGAACATTTTCAAAACAAGTCGCTCCAAGCGTGCACCGAAATGCATCTCAGCGTACAATGCATACAAATGAGATTAGATGTGCATCCGCGTATGCCATAAACAGAATCTTTCCTTAATCCACTTTCAGGCTTTTTACTAATTGCTCATGTTTTGCTTCGTTCTAAATGGTCATGACATTTCCACTTTTCATTTTTCTCTAATGTAATTTTCTTCGCAACTTAGTGCTATTAGGAAATTTTCTTTTACGCGTCTCCTTATGCGGTCGACGTACTTCCATTTACGGTAGGAAACAGGTTCATTGTTATGAACATAACTTCCAGCTTATTTTTTCCAGTATTGCACTCATAGTGAGCTCGAGGCTGTAATGTGTAAGAAGATAATGTTCTAATCTATGGATATGAGAGTTGATTCAAGGCATTAAGGGTCTAGAATATGTTTCCTAGCTCTCCCAGTCAAATCAGTCCAAGCCATGATATATCAATTGAATTACTGACCCTTTCTGAGAATATCTTCCCACGACGCAAAATTTTAAAACTCTTTTAATAATTTTGGTAAAGGATTCTTCGTTTTATAAGTAAAACTCGACACTAAAATTTAATCAAGTTTTAATCTGTACAAAAACGTAATTAAAGACCAACGGAATCTACTTGTCTAATCTCACTTGTGCCCTTTTTCTCCACTGACTACTTCTGAGTACTAAGACTCAAAGCCTTTTGTTCTTAATACTCGTATCATAGGAACTGACAACTTATGTTAAGATAAAAGGCAAACAAATTAGATATATCTGCCACACCTAAAGATGCTTACAGAGACATGACCGTCAACGTATGAAAGCTTAGTGAAAAAACGTATTCCTTGAAAGGGAAGCGCAATTTCTTACGGAAGTATCCTTTCAGGTTAGTGTATCTTTCCGTTATTGAAGCTGTTTGCCTTCTGTAAGGAAAAATGGATGCACCACAAGAAAACCCTTATAGAAGCTATTCCAAAAATTTCCATGTGCAGGAAGGTTCACGATTTGGATATCGTTCCTGTTCTGTCTGGTTTGTCTTCATCAACTCTTATGTGGAATACTTGTACAAAACATCTTCACATAACTGAGTTTCCGTGTTATATTTACTTCCTACTATTTAAATGTACTCTTCAGTTATCATTATCCTTACAATTGAAACTGTGGAAGTAAGCGCTAAGCCTATCGCAACAGACTTCGTTAGGAACCGCTTGTCATTTTATTCACTAAAGACGATGTATTGTAAGATAATTTTTGGAAATTGTACATTCTCTCGTCATACTAAGATATTCCTAACTTATGACACAACTCATATTTCAATCCTGAAAAGGGCAATCACCTGGAATTATGTAAATCTTACAAAACACATATCTGCCTGTCCAGTGTCTTGCGTGATATGTGCAAATCGCGGTTCAACTTCAAATCAAATAGCTAAATTGAAGAATTAAAGATATTCCACTACAATCTGCATGCAACGTGCCAGGCTCGATATACCTAAATGGTAGCATGCTATCCAGCCACATGTAGTATTGCATGGATTACATCGTAATGCAAGTGTCCAGTCATGGAGGGCTGGCCTGAATACGGTCGAGTACTCATATCCATTCAAGTCGAGCGATCCATATATTGCTGCAGCGATCCATGTACTGTTGGAATTGGATATGCCTTTCGGCATCTCAGATTCTTTGAAGAGGTGTTTCTCACTGGTTTTGTTACGTTTATTCATTGAGTTACTAAGCCAGCGTGTCCATAATGTGTCCATAATGACGTGGGGTTGTGTGGATAATAGTGCACTTGAGGTACTTGGATTATTGTCTCAGCAACAGTAGATTTATCTGAAGAGATGTTGCTTCTGTTCAATAGGAAGGCGGATGTTTTGGAGAATTAGATCGAGATTATGTTATTAACTGGAGATAATGGGTGCACGCTGCTTTATTGGGATATCAGATGTTCACCAAAAGGTCAGTAATTGAGGAAATCTACATCCAACATGTACAATTGCTGGTCAAATGCTTTTTGACTATACTCAATGGAAGTTTTGAGTAAATGTTGCACTTTGCTTGCTGATATTCGGCGGGATTTTGAACGAGGGTAGACATAAAAGAGATTTAAAGATCTTTAAAAATTTTAATTAATATATGAGAAAAATAATATAGAGCCGAATGTAAGGTTAAGGTGTTTGGGTTCGGTCCTAGTCGAGTTCATATTTCAAACGATTTTTTTTCTATAATTTCCTTATAATCATCACCTTTACTATAGTAATCTTAAATGATTTCATCTGCATGAGTTTAGTTAAGAGAAATGCGTTATAACATCTACTAGACCAATGGACTACTTTTCGTCTAACTTGAACGCCACAGCTACCCCCAAGCCTTTGCTTGCTTTCTCTTCCAAGTGGCTCTCCGTTAGCTTTGCTTAATTTTTTAAAAAAGATTCTGAAATAAAAAATCTAAAAGCGACAAAAAGTAATTTACCGCTCCATGATCCTTGGAACATTATACCATTAAAACAATGTGCAATAAAATTTTGTGTCAACCGCGAAATCCATATGTAAATAGTAGATGTTGTACTTCAAGGTCTACGAAAGATATATTGTTTTCCTGTGTGATGGGGATTACTCTGGGGTGCTTTAATGGTCCTCAAAAATCTCTACTTCTTTTTTTTTTGTCCCGTTCACAACCGGGGTCAACTCGTCATGAACAGTCTCGCCATTTGTTTCTATCAAATGCCTGACCTAGACAGTCGATCTGATCATGTTGTTTTTAACGATATTGGATGCATTTGCGGGCCTGTCGTGGGACCTGTCACCAAGAGAGATCAAGTAGGATTTAGCATAGTGGAATAACTCCAACTATACTTTATTTATCTCTTTCGTTGATATCAGCATTATATTTTTGTTTTACTGAGGATAGTACAATGTACGATGCCTCAAACTGTCCTCTTTGGGGCCAGTATTTGCTATGTTTATCCTTGCCAAAATTCGCTACTATACCTAACAGCTATACTTTTTTGTAATATTATATATATACATTGGCGCTGTAGCTTATAAAGAATAATTTCAACATGTTATAACTGTTGCGGATCTCGGTCGATGATCATCCGGGTTGACAAAATCCACTATGAGGACAGAACTTTCCTAAAAGTAATCGTATAGGTTCACAAGCATCTAAGCGCAGTCAACACATAATCTGCGGTGAGTTCCACAGAGCAGCCCTTTCCACCAAAAATAAAAAGGATCTTACAGTCAGAAAATGCAATAATTGTGGGTCCATAATGCACTGAAACAAAACACGCCCTCTATTAAAAAATGGGAAAAATAGCAAATGAACACTGGAGCAAAAGCTCAAACATCATCTAGCTCCGGTAACTTTCCAACTTAACTATTCGCCCTGGAGTACAATTTGCTGTCGTAGTAAAAACACAAGGTGTGAAAGTTCACAGTCAGAGAGAAGGTCGATTCTCGCTACACTATCTAATAATATGCACCAATTCATGGATACTATTGGCACCATGATCCAGAAGCTAATAAAAAAAACAAAATACAATGCTGCAGATCTTGGATCCATTGGAATGCGAACGGCGTAAGTCAACATAAAGGGGAAATTATACGCTTCTTAAAAACGCATAATGTTGATTTACTTCTTTTACCGGAAACTCACTATTTTGATTAAACGTGAGCTCACACAGTATCCAACGGAAGTAACCAGTAAGGACTTCATTCAAGGAACCTCGCTATGCCTGCAGATGTGATCAGGCGAATGCACTATATCTTCTGTTTATTGTCCCCTGCGACATCAAATAACTCTTGAACAATTCACCTTTTTTAAAACTTTAGGGAACAAATTCACCGCTGCTGGAAATTACAATACAAAGCATACCCACTAGGGCTCTAGGTGAGTCTTTCCTAAGGGTAAAGAATTGTATGTGGCATTTTTGGGGAGCAAACTTGACTATATATCAGCAGGTCAGCCCACTTACTGGCCGACTGACATCAACAAAACTCCAGATCTAATTGACTTTGGAGTTTCAAAGGAATACGACGAAAATGTACAATGGCACAAACAATCTACGAGCCGTCGTCAGACCATTCTCCCGTGATCATCACGGTATACAATAAGCCAAAGTACAATTCTTAACAAACTGGGCTTACGAATAAATTCACAAATTGGCGACCAAAGTGCGCTAGATATTAGATTAAAGAGCAAATCTGATATTGACGAAGTCCTTGAACGTTTCAATGAAATTTTACTGTAAGCCGCCTCTACTGCAACTCCAAAATCTTCAAAGAGAGCCGATTTCAAAAAAGTCTACTTGTCGACAACATTAAAGTTTTTGCGCGATAAAATACAGGCACGGAAAGAATGGGAATTACACAGCCACAAAACGCAAATTCTTCCGTTTTGTGTCTGATATAAAACGGTATCAGGGCGTGCAGTCTACTACGGTATCTAGACTATTCGCTGCGAAAAACTGTCAAAAAGGCGAATAGACCATCCTTCAGGTTGTCCCCGTTAGGAACTATCAGGCATTTGGGCAAAAACCAATGAGGACAAAGAGAAAGCATACACAACTCACCTAGAAGAAATATTCAAACAAATTGATCACCGAATGCCCTTTGAACATCCCACATGCTCAATTAGCAGCAAAAAATCCTTAAAGAAGTTTAGAATATCATTAAGGAAAAAGTCAACCCCTGAAAGGCTGGAGAATATGATTTAATCACTTCTCTTATTTTGAAACATCATCATCATCAACGGCACAACAACCGGTATCCGGTCTAGACCTGCCTTAATAAGGAACTCCACACATCCCGATTTCGCGCCGAGGTCCACCACTTCGATATCCCTAAAAGCTGTCTGGCGTCCTCACCTACGCCATCGCTCCATTTCAGGCAGGGCCTGCCTCCTCTCTTTTTTCGACCATAGAAATTATTCTTATAGCTTTTCCGAGCTGGATGATCCTCATCCATACGGATTAATTGCCCCTTCCATCAAAACCTGTTGAGCCCAATTTGGTCCACAACCAGACGGTGGTATCGCTCATAGATTTCGTCGATATGTAGGCTCGTCCATCCTCATGTAGGGGGCCAGAAATTCTTCGGAGAATTCTTCTTTCGAACGCGGCCAAGAGTTCTGGGAAGAACATAGTCTTGTACAATAAGAGCTTTGGCCCTATGGTAAGACGTTTCGAACGAAACAGTTTGTGTAAGCTGAAATAGGCTCTGTTTTAAGCCAACAACCGTGTGCGGAATTCATCGTCATAGCTGTTATCGGTTGTGATTTTTGATCCCAGGTAGAAGAAGTTTTCAACGGTCTCAAAGTTTTTGCCTCCTATCTTTATTGTTTTCTTCTGACCAGTGCGATTCGTTGTTTGTTCTTTGGTTTTTTGGCGAGTCACTTAATCCGTATAGATGAGCATGATCCAGCCGGAAAATCTATAAGGGCAATATCTATGGTAAAAAAAGAAGACGAGGCAGACCCTGCCTGCTCGATCTGGATGAAAGTAGACTGTACATCTTGAGTTGCTCTTCCCATAAAGTCAATACCGTCAGCGTAGGTCAGTAGTTGGGTAGACTTGAAGAGGATGGTTCCTCTTGCATTTACATCTGGTCTCGAGAGTGATCCTGCTGCACATTGGTCAGGGCGAGACTATTATTAATTATTAATTTCACCGGTATACGAAATTCTCCCATGGCCGCGTACAATTTCACCCTGGCAACGCTGTCGCAGGTGACTTTAAAGTCAATGAAAAATGGTGCAATTGATGTCCGTATTCCAACAGTTTTTCCGTCGCTTGCGGCACAGTGAAAATCTGATCTGTTGCTGATTTGCCTGGAGTGAAGCCTCTTTAGTATGGGCCAATGATGTTCTGGGCGCATGGGGCTATCCGGCCTAGCAAGATAGCGGAGAATATCTTATAAATGGAATCCAGCAATGTGATACCTCTATAATTGCTGCACTGCTTGATATCCCCCTTTTTATGTACAGGACAGATAATGGCTCGTTGCCTTGAGCTTCAGTTGATGAACCACTTTGTGTAATTGGTCGCCTCCATATTTAACCAATTCGACTGTAATTTCATCGGCTCCTGGCGACTTATGGTTTTTAAGCCGGTGCATTGCACGGACTGTTTCTTCTTTGTCTGGTGGTGGCAGCATTTGTCCGTAGTCTTCAGTTGGTGGGACCTCCAACTCACCGATATTTTGGTTGTTGAGCAGTTCATCAAAATAATGAACCCATCGCTCCAATATGCCCATTCTGTCGGAAATCAGATTTCCTTTTTTGCTTCGGCAGGATGAGCATCGAGGTGTATAAGGTTTCATCCTGCTGAGCAGTTGGTAAAACTTGCGTGTCTGGTGCGGTTGCTCCCTGTACTTTTCGAGTTCACAGACCTGTTGGTTCTCCCAGGATTCCTTCTTCAGTCTGTGAAGTCGCTTCTCCGTTCGGCGGAGTTCTTGGTAGGTCTCTGCGCGTGCCCGCGTTCTTTGAGAATGCAACATTACTGGATATGCACCATTCCTCGTTCGTTCCGACTTGTCTTGTGGCCGAGGCCTAGTATGTTTTTGGTCAATGATAACGCTCTTCAGGTGGTTGTGCAGATCATTTGTTGATGATCAGGACATCTGTTAGCTGCGGTTATTGCGGCATCCATTTCCACCTGATGTTAGGGAGGGCCGTGTTGTGAATGGCTTCAGTGTACCCAGCATCAGCATTGCTTGTGTCCTTTACGACAAAACATATTTTTTCGGATACTATATGTGTTCTCATGGGTGCAGTTCTAAATATAGCAGGGTAAGTTTGGCCTGTAGACTAGACAAGGGAATCCGTACTGTAGTATGGCTTCTTCCGAAGAAATTGAAGAGGGTATCTCTTAGGGCTCGTTAATAGATCATTTTTACCAACAAAATTTCTATTTATTATTCCCATTTAGCTGAACCCATTCTTTTGATATTCTCATGCACGTTCGAAATAGCTTATGTCGGTTGGTTGGTTGGTAGGTTGAAGGTTATTTTCTTAGTTCTCTTTATTGAGAACTACTGTTGGCTCGCGATTATCCGTAAGATTTTAACCTAGTCAGAACAGTAGCAGCCAAAATGAGAACACGCGCATAGTATTCAAATATCGCACTAAGCAGAGATGCCGCTGTTCGGGATGTTAACAATCACCGCCTTATTTCATCCTGTA
This sequence comes from Hermetia illucens, assembly GCF_905115235.1. Classification (NCBI taxonomy): domain Eukaryota; kingdom Metazoa; phylum Arthropoda; class Insecta; order Diptera; family Stratiomyidae; genus Hermetia; species Hermetia illucens. Next base: position 42,813,070 of record NC_051852.1, read on the forward strand.
GGAAGTCTTCAACTTCAGGATAAAGTGGCTGATTGCAACAGATCTATAGGCTGTTTTAAACCTGCTCCTTAGGTTGTGCTAAAAGCTAAACAGCTGTGATTTAAGAGGACGCGAAAATAACGTGCAAGAGGAAATGTCCGGTAATTACGTGCCAGTTTCGTACCCAACTGCTAGCGCTACTGGTGATCACAGGAAATTACCCGCTACCACCTTTCGGCTGGGACTTCCTGAAAAAAGCGCTCTTAAGCTGCTCTCAGAGGAGGTTTCAGCACCAGTACATAGGTCGACTTCGTTATCATCGCAACCGTCTTAAGTTCTTCTCCATCATTTAGCTAAGTGTCGATTTACACATAACTCCGAGGCATGTATTCAATCTGTACTTCTTTTAAGTCGATTGTCCTAAATTAAAAAAAGCAATTTCAACCGACGTATAAAGACAAGAGAGTTCAATGGCAGAGCTGCGCAGTGAATGAATCAAAGCCTTTCAAGCAGCTTCATCTTCAGTTCTTCAAAATCATCAAGAATATATCAACCATGGTGCGGAGGTTATACGGGCCCATCCTTACTCTGAAAGCGACGTAACTGCAAGTGGCGAAATGTTGGTTATTCGCTTTTCATTTATTCCCAAAAACGTCATGCCTGTGAATTTAGGTCTTAGCTGACCAGAGAAAGTTTTTGTTTACAGGATTCATGGAAGTTTGAATTCGCGCCTATTTGATATTGAATTGGACCAATTGAAGAAAAACTGTCCCGCTTAAAAAGGTTTACTGGTTCTCCTCCTGAACCAAAATTACAGGAAACTTTTCTCCTCAGTTGGTATAATCTAACATCAATTGAATCGATCTCTCAGTTTCATAAAAAATCAAAGATGTCTATAATCTGACATTGTCCTAGCATGATAAGATATCTCGAGGTTTCATCAATTTTTGCCGGTTTATCTCACTTGCTTAATTCACCCTAATTAGGTACTCACAGTAGAGATCAAAACTGATAGTTTGGCCAGATTAGAGCAGCTCACAGTAGATACTTATGCTCCAATTCTGGGATCAAGAGAACATCATCCGTTTGTTATTTGTTTTGGAATTGAAGGAATTCTGGATCCGCCATCCGTTAGGAGAGAAACCTTCTCCCACTTTTCTGATCTTTGGACTCGTCTTTTTTGGCTAACATCCAAAGTTCACGATTTCGGTCCTGCGACCATCGAAGCGGTTCAATTCAATTCAATTCAATTCGCAAACATACCATGGGTGCGAATTATATTCAACTTAAAAACCGTATTAAGTGGATGACAAATCCAGAACCCTCTCAATTCCAAAACAAATAACAAGTTCAACTTCGGTCGGCTTAGGCCCGAATTCGTATGCGGTTTTTATATAACTCACACCCAATTTTTTTCCAGTTTTGAACGGTTTCAACAATTGGTTGTTTTCATAGGTTGTATCGAGTACATCTCTTGAGGTGAAATCTTCCTTCCACTTTTCATGCTTCTTGACGACTTCAGTCATGAGTGAAGGGCACAAAACTGTTGATCGTTTTACTTAGCTCGTCATCAATTTTTTACTAATTTTCTGTAATTGCTTGATTGCGCGTCTTTGGGCAAATCTCCCTTCCATACCGAACCCATCCTTTTCACTTCCTTTTCCCATTAATATTAAATTTTGCGTAGGTCGCTAAGTTCAATTTTTGAAAGGCCAATTTTGATGTTTAATATTCTTACTGAAATCTCATGATCACCTTCTAAATATTGGACTTAGCACCCGATTTTTTTCACACCATTTTATTCAATCTACTTCCTTCTTACGTCTTCTCTCCACCCATTGCCCTGCCTTTTACCTGTTCTTGTACACCCCTGAAATCTATAGATCCATGTATTACTTTTTTCCTTCTTCTCTCTTCCAACTGGATAAAACTTTCACTGCATTTTCAGTAATACTCCTCCCTATCCCTTCTGTCTTAGTCTCTAGTTGAGTACCTCATTGACAACCTTGGCACCAGTGTCCAATAGTGATGGTTTTCCTCTTGCTAAAAGCCGATCAATAAATTTCCCTCCCTCGCTGGCCCGTGGAAAGAGGTTCCCTATACTTAAAAGTGGTGCTCATACACACGCCTAGAATTACCTCCTTAAAAGATATATCAATCACTGTTTCACCTCCCCTCTTTGGCCACCTTATACATAGCTAAAGAGCAGCAGGTTTTATGGAAAGCCACTGCCGCAACTTACTAGACTTAATCGTGGCTAACCATTTGAATTCTCGGTATGTAGTACATAATTCCTACATGAATTTCTCCAACGCCTTTAACTCTATTAAGCACATGGTACTCCTGTTCAAATTTTCTTCACTTGCTTCCCCTGTCACCCAGCACATGACTACCTCTCTAACCGTTTTTGCAGCGTTTCTTTCGAAGGTTGCATATCCCGTTCTTTTCTTTCTTCTGGTGTACCAGAAGAATCCATTCTGGGCACGCTGCTATTTTTATTCTTCATCAACGACCTTCTCTCTGCTGATTTATCCTGCCATGCTCTACGCCGATCATCTTAAGCTCTTTTCTTTTTTAGCGCCCTGATAAGTCGAACTTAGACACCTCCATGTAACTTTTGATGATAAGTTCTGCTTCAGCAAACACTATTTTGATATCAGCAATTACACTTCCAAAACTCCTGGCTTCATATTGGGTACTACTTCTGGTTTTGAATCTGTCCAATCCTCCTTAACACTCTTCAACTCCTTCTTTCGAAAAATCCTTTAGTATTGCTTCATGATTTGATCACTTTCTCGTAACTGTGATTGCTTGCTCTTGGAAAACTTTAACACAATTTCACCTGATCGCTCTTCTTTAAGAGAAACTTTCCTCCCGGGGACTATCTTACTCATCTCGGTTCATTTAATCTCCTCTACCTAAAGTTGTTCGAATCCTTCCTCGGCTGCTGGCTTGACGGACTGCTCCGCCTCTACTAACATCACCATAGGGTTTCGGATAGCACGCGTAACACAGAAATTTTCGAAAATAGTTTCGCGGAAATCGAGCTTTATTTTCACTCCCGATTTCGAGATTATGCCAGTGCTATAAGTCCGTTAGTCCTTTCCTCCCACTACAGTTTTAAGCGCTTTATACTCCCTCCTGCTACTTGTACAACATATTGTCGGCAATTCTCCCACTTTTCTCGCGAGCCTACGTAGTATTTTTGTGTTCCAACAAGCAAATTGTTAACTGACTTAATATTTTTTACTTGACACAATCATTTTGCAACCCATACACAGCTTTTAGCAACTTTAAAGAAATATCGCAGTTTCCGCAGAGTTCTCGAGAATGTCACTTTTGCAATTAACATTCATTTGTTAAAATGGAATTAGTAGTGTTAGAGGTTACCTACCTCCAAGGCATTATTATCAAAGTACGGAGACTCTCCTGAAACTAATAGTACTTGTCGCAGCTTGGATAATTACAAAGTTTCCCTGGGGTCATCATATTCTCTTCTGAAAGCTTGTCTATGAATAACATAGTGTGTTTCAGTTAGCAGAAACTTGACTAACCTTATAGCAGGCTCTATGCATGAAAGTGCTCCACCAATGTTGAGATGATGAAACTTGCCGAACTCTTCAAACTTTTCATTGTTGTTATTACGCGATTACCAGATAGATTATAAGTTCAAAGAAGAGTAGGACTTAATGTTATTATTCGGATCTCCTATTATGATCGCAATGTCTTCACGAACTTTCTTGTGGATTGTATTGAGATTCTCAAGGAAACTTTCCGGTGGTACATTGGTTGCGTCGTGCCATTGTCCTTTTCTAGTCTAGATTGCGAGAGAGTTATTCTGTGTCATTTGGTTACAGTATGGAGCCTATGTCGAAAGGGAGCTCCTCCGAGGCCCTGGCTAAATCATCCTATTTCGCCAAAAACCTTCAACCTACGGAGCAACTCGCAACATTCCAGAAATCCAGAAACCCTGATCTGAAGGGACGATGGAATTTCCGAAAGTTCGCAATAAACACTCTGACCGAATTTTCAATTCTTACCCCGATTAGAGGTCGTTATCTAAGAGGGGTACATAATGCTTGGGGCGATGGTATCTTCTTAAGCTGTAGTACCTTCTCCCTCTTCTTGCCTCGAGGCGGCAGTATTTTTTTGCTGGAGAGCGCTCCTCATTATAACTCCCGAAGTTCTCGAGGCGATCCTATATCTATACAGAAAAACAGAGAAACAATTAAATCAATGTATTTGAATAAAATCAAGATATTCTGATTTACTTCAATTTTTTGGTTGGATATGTCTGCAGTAAAAAGAGAAAAGGAAAAAACGGGGTTCGCAGAAAAAACCAAGCTTTATGGAATCCCTTCGTAGCAAGGGTGCGGAAAACTGTCTTACCAGTTATCTAAGAAGCTAAGGTCGAGCTTGAATAAACGAGAGTAAGTGGTCAGGGTGTGCTGAAATTTATGGATTTGTCCATGCTCCCAAATGAAGGCTTTCTTCAAGTCGAGGAGAGTAGCAATATTGGGAGTTTTGCTTTTAAGCCCTAAGGGAATGTCTATTTTTATAATGGAAAGAGTGTCCTCAACCGAATGTGTTGATCAAATGGAGGCCAGGAAACCAGAAACCGAATTATTGAAATCGTAATGATCGTCAATGAAATATTTGGCAGTTCTCTCAAAAACCTTGGCTAAAAAGGTGAAGATCAAGATGGGAAGAAGTATGCGTTGAGAGAATCGGGCAGATTGTTTTATAGCACTGTTTGCGATAAGCGAGGTGCGATTCCAGGGTGATTCGTGTTAAGAAGAGGTTTGGACAATATATTAGTAGGATAGCGATTCTGCTTGAAAAAAATGTGGGTTTCAAAGGGAGATGGTCTTTTAGGTTATTACCTCCAATTCTCATTTCTATTTTCACAATTCCCAACCTGGAACACCGCGGCTTTCTATGAAGCGGAACACTTCGCGCTATTTGTTTCAGTCAAAAGCCACTGATTACTAAATGTTCTCTGTGGATAGTACTCGTACCTAGCTCGTACAACTGTAGCTACTTAGGCTCCCGGTAATATGCAAAAGATGTAGCAAACTCCAGTTGAGAAAGCTCCACGTTCTACGAACTGTATTCTGGTTCTCTTTACGAACAAACTCCACCGCTAGGCAACGTACGAAAAAAATCCACTTTAGGTAATAACCTTTTATTTATTTTTTACTTTTACTCCAATTTCAGATAATACTTTAACTTCATAAAAGGAGACGTCGTACGTTCTCTGGTGTTCGCGGTCACAGCTGGAGGCAGAAGAGACCGGTTCGTCTTTATGCGGTTCTTTCTGCCCACAACCAACGGCACATTCTCACTGCTAGCTCTCCACTCCCGTGGCGAGTTCTAACGGCATGGAGAGTTCCGTGCGCCACCTATCCGCTCGTATTCGCAACATTCGAAATAAATATCCTTCATACTGATACCTGTTCAAATAAAGTTAAAAATAATATATAATTTCTAGTAATGGGCTGCAAACATAGAGCATGATCCTACCAAGTTTGGTGAAATCGCACCATTACTAACAAAATTATAATAAGTCAAAGATGTCGCTTCTTTTCAATTGAAGACCATGAATGTCAATATCACCGGAAAGTTGATACTCTCATATAATATTATATATGCATATATTTCGTGCTACATACTAATGGGGTAAATGCACACTCAAAGGTGTTTATATAAGAAATACACAAAACCTTTCATACCTGAAGCGTCCAGCGTCTGGCTTCCCGACTTCTTTAAACATGTATAAGTCGTGGCGGAGAAATTTTTCATTACTACTTGCTTTTCATTGGTGCTAGAGGGGGGATTTTACATACCTTATTGGTTCTTGACTTATTGATGATCAGTGTAGGTGGAAGTGCTGGGTACTTGACCCAACCAATCGTTTGCTTTGCTATGTTTCGCACCGTCTTTCGCATCTCTTATTACTACTGTGGGGAATTTTTAGGTTGGATCTAAAAGTATCGTTGTGTAACCATTCGAAAAGAAAGCAGAAAAATCTTTGGAGTGAAAATTAAGCACTCTTAAGCACACAAGTAACTGCGACTGCAAATGGCGTTCGACTGACTGAATTATGAATGTCCAATTGTTTCACCACTTGAGAGCCAAATCTCTATTATTATCGGCTTCGACTAGGCCTACGTGCTATCGCTGATCGTTTGCTGAAATGTGGCCTAGCTCCTTCAGCACTTTCGTTGAAGCTTGCACTGTTCCTCCACTGTTTTGCGCTACGTCTTTCTGGCGACCCACTTATTAAACCATTCCTTCTTTCCCGGGTTTAATAGTTACACTTGCGCGATGGGCTCACTTTGGGGTCAATCGATGTTGATTCTCTTAATTGGACTGACTTTGTTTTCGTTGAGTATAGAATCGCCCTTCGCTTCTGGATATGTAGAAACTTCGAGGATGCTAGAGGCCAATCTTTCCTGATCATGTACAGTGTTTATCTGGTTGCAAGTGATATCATCTGGAGGTGCCCAGGTACATGGGAAGGATATAGAGCTTACTTTTATCTTTCACAGGGTGCGGCATCAGAACTTCCTTTTTAAAATTTAATAAAACTGACTTTATGAATCAGAAAACTTTTATTGGTTTTTATAATGTAGGGACTTGCCTAAAGTTTTGATTTACATAGTTTTGAAGCCAAGTATAGTAATGTTGTAAAGAAGAGAAGTCCGGGCTTGACCGAGCAGAAGGCCCCAGTAACAACACTTCCTAATGTTTTCAAACCAATGCCCCCTGTCTATGAAAATCCTTCGTTCGTTGTAGTAACAAAGTGCCAGAAGGAAATTATCAAAATATTTCTAATGCACAATGAATCAGTTATAAGATCAGATGATCAGGAACTTAAGAGTTAGGTCTCTGGCATCGTGAAGACACTTAATCAAACGGATTTGAAATGTGATCACCTAATTTCCCTTGGTAGAAATGGTGAAAATACTTCAGAATAATATTCGAAACCTCAGGGCAAATAAATAAAGCATAGAATATTATGCTAATACTACAACTTAACTACTCTTGTCCTGCAAAAATACTATTACCACTCTCCCGTCTTAAAGTTTATTTCGGGTTTTAATCTAATAGTAAAATTGAGGAAAGACAGCGTCATTTTGGCATTCCGCAAATCCATTCGTTTCCGCCAAGTCAACTTTGTTTCAGATTATAATATTGTCATAGCTGAAATACTAACCTTACTTCTAATTTCGTGTCAGTATATCTCCCTTCCAGTATCTCTAAGAGGGAGTTTAACAATAACAATGCACTCATCACTGCGGATCTTGATGCTAGATGCTAGATACTAGGTGATTAGCTCAGTAATGGCAAAGGGATGAGATTGGAGGCTGTTGTCCTCAACTCCTCATTTAATTTTCATACTAATGGGATGCCCACTTTTTCAACCCACCATCCATCCATTTGAGGAGGCCAAACGTCTGAGAAAGATGGTTGTTGCTGACGCAAAGCGGAAACGTGAAATTTTGTCTGGTTTATCTGTGATGAAAGATGCCAAGTCCTTCTGGAAATCCATGAAGGGTTTTTATGGTTACCTCAACGACAAGTCCCCATGCTGAGGTCCTAAGAAAAACCTTGATCTTCTTGATTTTCTGGCTGTGTGCCTCCGCCCCTGGTACGGATAATATTACTTATCAACATGTACGCTGGTTGGTACCGGAAGCATTCTCTGCACTGCTACAGGGGATTAACCTCATCTGGTGCAGATTGAGTCCACCTGAGGACTGGTGTTTTATTCGGGTGGTACCCATCCCAAAAACACTTAAGGACCCAGAACTTTTGATCAGTTACGGCCCTATTGCTCTCATTAATGTGTTTGGCAAATTGCTTAACTCCATGATCAAGGTTCGTATCAGTAATTTTATTGATGAATACAAAGTTCCGCCTGCTATGCCTATTCGGCAAGCAAATCTACGCCTACTTGCATAAATGATATCCTTTTACACATTTCGATAGCAAAAGGTAAAGGTCAACATGTGCTGGCTGTGGTGCTGGATGTGAAGAACGCCTATGAGAAGGTTGATCTGGCAACCCTCGGCAACATAATGTCACATTTCCGCGTTCCCGCTGAGATTGTTTTGTAGAGTGTCTAGGATAATGTCCAATCGACATCTGCAACTAGGACTAGACGGTGCTCTAGTTGGAAATGGAATTCTCCAAGGATACGTTTTAAGTCCAATGTTGTTTCATATCTATACAACCCTCATTTTGGCCAGTGGAGACGATTGGTTATCGACTTCCAAATGTTTGCAAACGTAGGTAAATGAATCCCAAAGATTGAACCTACCAATCAACATAAACAAATCTCAATCTATACCCTTCAAGAGAAGCAGGGTAACACCCCTGCACATCAAAATTAATAATCTTATCCATTTCAAATCCATCACCTTTTTAGGCAGGGGGAGTTTGATCAGAGGCCACTTGAACTACATTATTCCTAAAACCGTAAAGGCAGGCAGGTAGATTAATCTTTCAACTGGTTTTTCTTGGGGTCTCAGCCCCCGTAAGGCCATCGATCTCTATTGATCTGTGGTATGGCCCATTATAGAGTATCCCACTACGCCCCTAGCTCAACTCAATATCCGCTTGTTATCCTGAGACGATTTTTACTGTCACGAACGAGCCGTCTCTTGGCAGCCAAAGAACTTCTGAAATTAAAGGAAAGAAATCTTAATCCCCTTTCATTTGGTGGTTCAGAACCCGGATGCTGACAATAGTCTCTCCTTTCCCTTCTCAAGGCAATTCAGGAACACCTCTATGTAGAGTGGGAGGATGACTTTTTGGCGATATCTAGTGTGAAAGGACCATTTTTCTCTAACATTCACGCTGCTTTACCCATAATTCAACCGAAAAAAAAATTAAAGTTTTTCTCAAAAGGTTTGGACAAAGATAACACTTGCATGGTTAGAGAAACTAACCAGTGTACCGACTATTCCCGGTTTCAGGCCGGCCATAAACGATAGTGCCTGCCATCAGTCTTGTTGGTATATTTCGTGGGTGGTATCAAGTCCTGTTTGGACTGTTAGCCTGCCGGGTCCCAGGGGGCAAACAAAAAACAACTAGTTTTGAAGATGAAATCAGCTAGGTGGAGTTCTCCATTTGGTGAGTAAACCAATTTTTGGCGTTTGTTATGTCTCTTACCAGCATAGCAGGCGTTATGTTGGTCATTTCTTTCTGGATGTTGGTCCTCAGATCTTGTAGGGTTCTTGGATTATTCACATAAACACGAAATTTCAAAAAACCTAATAGGAAAAAAACCACAAGAGGCCAAATCTGGAGAGCGAGTCGATCATTCCAAATCAGCTCTAATTAAGATGACGCACTGTGAGAAGTGTTTCTTCAAAGCAGACATCGATGCTGTTGAAGTGTGTGCCACCATCTTGTTGGGACAAAATGTTCCATAAGTCCAACTCATCTAGCCGCGAAAAAAACTCCTCCAACATGTCTGTATATCGGTTCGAGTTCACTGTCATTGCGATTTTATTTTCCTCAAAGAACCAGAGACCAACAGTTCCAGCTAAGAAAATTGCACACCACACTGTGACTTTAAGTGAATGCAAACGATTTCGATGCAATTTCGGGAATTGCTGTCAGCCCAGTAGCGTATGTTTTATTTGTGGACGTATCCACACAAATGAAAATGGGCTTCATCACTAAGAAATTAATAGCATCCTCAGGAACCACTTCGAGAAGGACTTCACACGCGTTAATCCGGGAATTAAAGTCACGCTCAAAAAGTTCCTGTACGATCGCCATCTTGTAAGGATGGAAATGAAGATCATCATAAAGAATTCTTCACATAGGCAGACACATCTTTGCACGCAGGACGCCGTAGTGATCGTGAAATTGAAGCTGTCACTGCTTTCATGTTCTGAGGTGATCTAATGGGTCAACTATTTCCTGGATTGTTTTGATATTCAGTTTATACTGCACGACCTGTTCGAGGAGTTTGTTTAGTGCTTCAGGTCTGTACATGGACCGCACATTCCTGAATATAAGAGAGTAGTTTACACCGCTTCGTGTCTCTGTTGGAGTTCATCAAGGAAGTGCCCTCTCACCACTCCTCTTTGTCCTTGTTTAGGGGCACCGTCACACGGGATATCCAACGTCCGGCGCCCTACACACTGCTTTATGCAGATGATGTTTTCCTAGCATCTGATAGCAAAAATGATCTCGAGCAACTTGTTCAAAAATGGAATGATCGCCTCATGCAACACGGTCTCAGATTGAATTTAAACAAAACTGAATTTTTGACGACCGATCCCCATGAAACAGGCACAATCACTGTCAGTGGCAGTGATCTGCCCAGAACTGAGCGATTTAAATACCTCGGGTCAACGCTATCAGCCAATGGAGAGCTGCGTTATGAAATTGCTTCACGCATTAACGCAACCTGGATGAAGTAGCGTTCCACAACTGGTGTCCTTTGTGATCGACGTATCAACGAACGTCTCAAATCTAAAATTTACCGCAATGTCGTCCGTCCAGTCGCTCTCTATGGTTCTAAGTGTTGGCCGACCATAAAAGACAATGAACGGCGTCTTGCGGTAATGGAGACGAAAATGCTACGTTGGACTAGTGGCGTCACACGTTTAGATCACATCCGAAATGAGGATATCCGCGATCGTTATGGGTTTGCACCGATCGTGAAAAAGTTGCGAGAGAGGCGTCTTCGATGGTACGGTCACGCAATTCGTGCAAACGAGAATTCACTTGCAAAGATTGTTCTGAACATCGAAGTCGATGGTAAACGACCAAAAGGCCGACCTAAGCAACGGTGGCTTGATACGCTGGATGGGGATTTGAAAGCCTCGAGATTGCACCCAGATCAGGCATTCGATAGAGCCAAATGGCGAAGCCGATTACGACGAACCGACCCCGCTTGTGAACGGGACAAAGGCTGAAGAAAAAGAAGAAGAGTCTAGTTTCCGCTTTTCTGATAGTTTCCGTTGATACCAATCCTTTTCCAGGTGTACCCTTGGGTTTCGTGATAACAGGGTAACGTCAGGGACGGGGTGACTTGTTTTTCGCTGGTTGACGAGAATGTAGCATCTGGCTATTACCGTCCTTAGAACTATTCGGCAGGCACCACGAGCAGGTTACGGTTCGATTTTGCCTGCCTCAATCCAGACATGCTCCTTATCATCAACGAATGTCTAAAGAAGTTTAACATAGTTTCAATTGATCCAAGATTTGAGCACCATATAGCTCTTTTATTGCGTTTATAAAGATTCATGAAAAACGTCTATAAAAGTATAAAATGCACCTAAAGTTTCCCTAATAAAAACATTTCGCTTTATTACTGAAAAACTACACCACAAACCTGCTTTTTTCTGAGCTACAGTGTAATGAGTGAAATTCTCCAGTGCACTGACTCCAATATTGAGTGCAAGTACGTTGCTTGCACCACACGCATTGCAATGACTGCAACGCATGCCTGCAAAGTGCATCGTCTGGATGATATCAACCCCATAGTGTGCAGGTATCTAGTCTAGTACATGTTTCTGCTGAGTGGCTCAGAGGATTTACATCACTCAAAAGTGCAGCACACATTGCATGCCACCGCTTGCCACTTGCCTACTGGGCGTCTATGAGTGCAACGTTCACGCTGGATGTTTTTTGTTGTGCATTACAGCACAAATTGCATTCGGCTCGGTGCATTTGATGCACTCCACGCTCAGAACGAGTCAGTTTGGTTTCGGCCCAGCATGTAAACATTTGCACTTGGCGGCAACCAGTAGAGTCGATTTACCTTTACGCATTGTGTGGTTCCGATATTTAAACTGGACCAGAACACAGAACTTTGAGAAAACTTGACGTGTTTTGTGTAATATAAACATTTGCACGAACGACAACGGTGGAGATGTTGACGCAACAGTCGACTACGGATATCTATAAAAATAGCGCCGCAGATATTATCATTTTTTCATTGGAGATAAATTAAAACGCGATGCTCGAGGAAGTAGCCTCGATTTTGTGAACGAAACACTTTTAGTTTCTACGGCGAGCTGAACGGGTTAAATGCATCGGTGCCGGGCATGCTAACTATAAGCCGCTAGATTTGTTAAGTTTTAACGGTCAACAATGTTGCTGGTCCGTGAACGTAGTGATAGTGCCACCTAATGAAAGGTCGGAATAGATATCAAATTGAAGGATTAAGTGCAAATAGTTTTGAAGACATTTCCGTCCTGCATTTGTGTTTCTCCCAAATTTCTGGTGCACCCAAAGTTTCCATATTTGTTGTGTATTATTCAGCGCATGTCGGAAAACTTAATTTTATTTTTCAAGTTTCTTTTGCGCATGTGATCTCGCGGTTTTATCATATGTTTGCTTACATAATAGTAAAATTATACAGTGCGCGATGAACAGTGTGCCTCAGTAACCAGGTAGTTTCGCAGTTTACAACGAAATCGATATCCATTTCCGATACAGAAGATTTAGCTCGAACGAATTTGATACAAAATGTATCTAAGTTGTTAGCTCGTTACCGGATTTTGCCAATCGTAAATCTTTATTTTCGCGATGTAATTAAAAATTCATGTCTGAAAATAAACCACTGCCCCTCGCGTCGTAGTGTTTTTTGTTTATTCAGTGAAAATAAAATTTAGTGATTTCAGGTGTCTGCTTCCACCGATATTAGGAGGAAAATGAAAATTTAAAATTTCGGAAATTTAAATTCAGTTTAGTTCAATTTTGACGTTTTGGAGCTGCAACAGATCCTTCGAGCCTCGAATGATTTTTGGTAATAATAGTGATTGACAAAGACTGTGTCGCGGATGTTGAAAATATAGTGTGGAAAGCAATCAAAATTTATTAGATAGTTCGTATTGATTTTCATATAGACTATCTTATTTTATCTATTATCACATCCTCCCATATTATTAGTAATTTGAGCTATGGGTTAACCATAAATAACATATTAACTTGATGGAATGGGATCGACGACCGAAGGGATAGCTCCCTGACATCAAGCCTACATTTCTGAAGAAGTAGCACTTGATATTCTGCAGTAGCATCCTAATAAATAATGTTAAATCCAAGGAAAAGTGCAGAAAGTTTCTCGCTGTTTTTAAATCTTTTCTAGACTAGGTCCCATTTCCTTCAATAGTCTCATCCGGATGGTCATGTTTGCCAGTTTTTCATTCCTAATAATGTTGATGGTTCCTTCCATTGTTTTCTATGTTTTTCACATCATCTCATACCACAGAATATAGTCTTTGTCTTTATGTAGTCGTTAAAAGTGCTCCGGTGTTGCTCGCATACGTAATATCAGACTTCATTTCGTACTCGAAACTATCACCCAGTACTCTCTCCTCTTCTCTGTGTCGGATATTAAGGCTTAGACACTTTTCATGAGGAAAGGGATGATGAATGCCTTCATTCGTTTGATAGTATCCCGACCAAAGGGAATTGCCTGCCCTTCTTCTTCGGCAACACATTTTCCAGAGAACTCATCATTAATTTTTGCACATACTAAGATGATTCCTTGCCGATTATGACATCTATTGTGCTGTATGAAATGAGCCGCAATCGTCGCCAATTATAATTCTGAACAATGCGGAAATTCATTTCAGATTATATTCCTAGAAATTCTTACCTCATATTTAAATATTTGCGTAAAATTCGTGATATTTAGGTACCCGAGAAATAAATAGTGTGGGCCTATTTTCTTACTGTATAAAACTAGATATTTATTTAAGTTTAAAGTCGATGAATCATATATGGTATGTCGTACTAAAATAGTCGGTGAACTCTATACAACCGAACACCGTCAGTCCATTCGATGTGATATGCACCCGGCGGTGATAGAGGAGGCGCTGCTTTTCAAGCAATCACTACAGTCTCCCAATTGATAAAATAGCTTGATTACTCTTCAACGGAGTATAAAATCCTTGAATCGCTGTGACAAACCATGCCACAATAGGGTCGCCTCTGTAAGCAATCTAATGTCGTCGAAGAGTAAAGTTCATCGTCAACTGGTTCTGGATCTCATCATTGTCATAATTAACTGCTAGTATCGTTAGACGATCCCATGCGGGAAGCCTGGGAATTCCAAATAATTAGGTTGTTCCATAAATGCCGATTTTTGGTTTTTCAGGCAGAGTCGACTGGAATTAATTATGTGATCCTGCAGGCTTCCTCCATTTGCACCCAGTTCAACCAGGTGATGACATCGGTCTAGGATTTTGGCTACTTTGCCATTTCTGGACTCTCTCTCTTATTTGAAGAGAACACGTTGATGCAGAAAAATTGTGTCTAAGCGAATCCGCATTTCACGATACAGCTCGGGAAAAGACATGGCGCCTCAGAGTAACAAACTTTTAGAAAATGATGTTTATCTTATTGTAGGTCTTGAATTTCTCACTCTGAAAAATCATCGCACTTTCAGAAGCAAGTTCTTCGTGATAGTTATTCGAAGCAGGTTCAAGATAGAGACAGTGGTTACACTTGATGGTATAGCCTTGATTGCCTTTATCATGGTCCATTAGGATTTCGTATCTATGCACTTAAGAATGTTGTGATTTTCGAAAGGATTGCCACAATCTGTCTATTTCCACTTTACCTTAGGAAGATCCCTTGGATTTACTATAGTTTTCGGAGAAACCAGAAGTTTATTGAGAAATGTAGACCATAAAGAAGAGTTTGGAATTTGGAATTTTCGGAAGAGAATACCCTCTACATCAGTACATTTCACATATTGTGCTCTGGAGGTTGTCTTTAATTTTCTCAATTTCTGGATGTTACTCGTTTGGTATCTGCGACTTTTATATAACTAGATCAAGTAGACGATGGCAGTGTGTTTCGACAAATTAAGCACACTACGCACATCAAATAAGGTCTAGATTCTCTGAGTTCCGGATCATATTGTAATAGGTTGCAGTGCTGCATCAGCAGATAAAGTAACAAAGAAAGAAATAGAAATGTCGTTCTATGTACCAAAACTCTTCTGAGTGTTCGGCAAGGGGTTGACAATAATATGCACCGAAAAGAAGGGGAACGGTTGACAACGACACCCCATCGCAAACAAAGATGATGATGAATAAAAGTAGTCTTACAGAGTAATTTTTATATGATAAATTCAGAGATGAAGAAGTGTAGGTTATTGAAACGGTGGCAACACTTCTTTTGTCAATCAAAAAGATGATTTGAGTAAAAAGTATGAACAGGCTACCATTACTCTTGTTTGATTAGTTAAGTTGGCAGCCAGTGGAATTTGAGTGTTTTAAATAAAACTATTTGGAGAGAACTTGTACAGGAATTTGAGAAATGTGGAAATAATTAGCTGATATGGATATACTGACCCGAGACATTGTTCAGTAGTCGGAGTTCATTTTACCTACTTCGCTTTTCCCGTTTGTTGAACTGACGAAGAATACCCTGCTTCCCGCAATTGCAATAATTATGACTAAATGTCAGTGCCAGTCGCCTCCCCCTTTATTAGCCTAACACCTTTCTACCAAAATGTCAGCGGTATACAAATCAAGTTGCCGAACTTCAATTTACCTTCATTGGCTTTCCAGTTTCAGTTTATAGTGGTAGGCTAGATCGTTCAACTTCTCCTTCTTTGTCCCGTTCACCAGCCGAGTCGGCTCGTCGTGATCAGTTTCGCCATTTGGCCCTATCGAATGCCTGATCTGGGTGCAATCTCGAGGCTTTTAAATCCCGATCCAACGTATTAAGCCACAGTTGTTTCGGCCTGCCTTTTAGTTCAATCTTGGCAAGTGAATTCTCGTTTGCACGAATTGCGTGACCATACAATGGAAGACACCTCTCTCTCTCTCTCAATTTTTCCACGATCGGTGCAACCCCATAACGATCGCGGATATCCTCATTCCGGATGTGTTCATTCAACTAAGCTACCAGTTTTTCAAAAAACCTGCCAAATTTAATTTCCAAAAAAGAACTTTCGATGGTCTCAGCTAAGTCATGGCAGTACTCAATTAGGTTCGCAGTAATTCAAAGTATTATCAGGCTTTGAACACCTTTTATTTCATTTTCGATAGTTATGTCCTTTCCTCTTTCAAATGCCTGTACTCTTATCCCAGATATTTAAAAAAAATTGCTTGAAATAGACAACAAGGGAAGAATTTTATACTTCTAAAAATTTCGATGATTAAACAGCTCTGGTTTCTCTATTAATTTCTTAATAAAACAGACTAGCTTTAAAGTATGAAAACTCTGAAGTTTTCTGGTCTCACATCCGGAACTAAGATTACATCCGAATGGTCTTTTTCAACAATTTTCCTAGCTTTGGGAGAACGACCCTTATTCCCATACATGCATTTCTCTCACAGACAGTCACCATTCATTATTTCCCTTTTGATCCAAAATCCTTGACAGGAATTTCGAAAATCTGTGGAGCATAGTCTGACCCCTAAATGCTTTGTATAATGGACTACTAACACTAATTGAAACTCTTGTTTTGTCATCAGCAAGTACTACATGGATCACTTTCTAAAATTTTAACTGACCCCGTAAAGTGTTTGTTAATGGTTTGTCATTCCATTAGACTTCTCTTTCCTTTTTAGTACTACAAAATCTCGATACAAAATAGGCTTTCTAATATTTTTGCTGCCTTCACTCTTGCCCAAGCTTGAATAATTTGTAATCTCCCTCCTTTAACGAACTTTACTTACTTCAAATCTAACGTAGACACTGTGTTGTACTGGTTTTCTATAAATGAGTTAACACTAAAGCCTGCCAAAACAACTTCACTAATAGTGACTATCCTACTTGCCTTCACTTCTTGAGTATCCGCTATTTTCAGCCAGAACCGTCCTTGTTGGTCTGTGCTGTTTCTAATAATCTATTACAATGCATATCTTAGTACAAGAAGCGCAGATATCAGATAAGTCTATTCAATTTCAATTCTCATTTAATTCCATCAGATACTTAGGTGTTCGGGATCTTTCACTGATCCTAAATTATACATGTTTGATTGCTGGAAATAGCTTCAAATTTCTAAGAATAACTTTGACTCAATCGCCATCAATTCTTTCATGGTCATGCAGTCATCTTAGCCCCACCTTCTCTAGGAGTAACAATTTCCTTAGAGTGTTTTTTAGGTCATTTTATTTTATTTATATAATTATATTCAGGGATACTTGTTCATCACGTTAGAACAGAATTGTTCTGGCTTGTCTCACCGACCCTAATTATTTTAAAAAAAAAACAACTTTCCAAACATTCCAAAGTTACTCACTTTTACGGCTTCCTTGCCTCTTCGTTGGCATTGTTTGTCTTCGCATATTTACTGAACTTTCTACAGTCCTATAACAGCAACACCGTAAAAACAAGTAGGATAAACATTTGTCATGAGGCTTTCACATGCTCCCTGCAATGAACAGCAAATTTGTGATAATCAGGTGGTTTGGGGATGCAGGAAATGAATATCCGAAAATATCCTCATCATTAGAAATCGAACCCCACGTTGGGCGCCAATTGCAATAATCAGGAAATTTCAGAATGGATATTTCGAGCATCTTCAAACTTTCTGATCATTACAATACCTTTTACTATTCAGATATAGTTGAATTACTTGCGATACCAGTGCACGAGCGTTTTAAATCTGACTTGCAATATTGCGTTCGAAATAGTTAATTTCTAAGGTAAACTATCTTCTCCGAGGTATTAAACAGGAGGTTCATTCTATAAAATGGTGGCCGATGAATACCGTTCGTGGGCTTTGCTACCGTTTCGATATTTTGCTTCATCGGTGGAATTATTCCTTAATTATTGAGTATGGTAAAAAGTTCGTCCAGCAAAATTGTGGGAAAACTATGCCAGCGTTTTTAATTCACTCTTTCCACTTGGAACTGAGTTGACGTTGTTTGTACAGACGTAATGTAAGGGTAGTAGGATGCAGATTGATATGACCTACTTAAAACCATTTCTCCTAAATTTATATCCTTTACAATTTTCTGTTGATTAGCCTGAACTCTATAATACTCGTATATGCCTTCAAAGCTTGTATAGCTAAAACACAACGCGTTACTTTCCATTTTTGGCACCTGAGTTTTTGCTAGAATCAAAGGGTGTTGCCAAGGCCGAGTATTAGCAGACAGATAGATGAAGGCATTGTCATGCTCAATATTATCACAGAAAATCAGTTGCATATACAGAAGGTTTATGTTCAATTTAGCTCACTTTTTATATGAACTACCTTCTTTTCTATTTCTCAAAACGGAGAATCAATACCTGGGTATGTTTCTCTTACCGCTCTGCGATGTCCTCTACGTTTCTCAAGTAGATTAATTCTCCTTTACTTGTACAGATAGTGCGACATACTGCCCATGACCTTCATCGGATTCTTGAATATGTTCCAAAGATCCATATGAGTTTCCATTTTTAAGGTTTCGCGAGGCTGTTCAGTTCTTAGCTGTTCACTCTACACCAGCTGTTACCGCTTTGCGTGGCGCTAATTGCAATAGCTCCCCTTCTATATCTCCGCTGCGCTTCTGCTGTTTTACCATTGTAGCTACCGCGTCCCATGCTGTATTTGATTACACCATGTACCTTATCAGATTTTCCATTGTTAAACAGAGCTCAAGCTTTCTCCTTGAGCTTTTAAATCTTGGGCAGGTCAAGAAAACGGGCTATTCATATGTAGAAGAAGAAGAATCTATAGAAGTAATTTCTGCATCCACCGTGTCCGGTTAAGAACTGAGTATGATGGTAACTCGTCTCACCGTGGTTCCGCATAGTCCACATACTTATGTCTAGGATAAGCCCGTGTGCACCGGCCTTTCTCCACCTGGTGCTATGCTGTTTGCCATGTAGCCAATGACTGCATTCGCTCATTTTGCTTGTTTAGGTTCGCTTCCTGATTCTCGTACAGATGACTTGCCTCATCGGTTAGAATATCTACCGGGGTCATCTCCACAATAATGCATGTCGCTTCATAAAATGTTCGATAAGCGCAACATAATCGGAGAGCTGTCTGCGATTTTCACCAATTTCCAATCCTTTCCAATCCTTGCCAGTGTTGGGCTGATAGTCGCCGTTTTCTATTCATTATACATTAAGTTCCATAGCAGAGGGCCCAGAACAGACTCCTGCGGATCTCCTGCCGTTGTTACATACATCTTCGATCCTTCGTCCGTATCATAAAGTAGCTTCCGCTATCGAAATTGATAGCAGATTATATTTAATATATATTTCGGTATTTGTGCCGCGATGAGCGCTGCGATTATATGGTTCCATCTGGCAGAATTGAACGCGTTCTTGATGTCAAGGGTCGCCAGTGCCCAGTATTTCCCTTCGTCGTAGGCTTTTCTGGCTAGCTCGAAAACCAGTTTGGTATTACAACCGCTGACTGAGCTTTCCGGAAGCCAAATTACCTATTCGATAAATAACCGCGATTGTCAATTAATGGATATAGCCGGTTATGTAATACCCGCTCGAGGATCTTGCCTATTGTACTCAGAAAGCAGATAGGTTTATAGGATGTTGGTCCACCTATCGGCTTACCTGTTTTCGGGATCAATACAAGCATTTGTATTTTCCACTCTGCGGGGAAGGACCCTTTTTTGAGGCAGTCTGGAAATACCCGTGCGAAAATACTTAGTGCCATTTTCATTGCCAGTTTCAGCGCCTTGTTGGGGATTCGACCAATGCCGGGACTGCGGTATCCCGGACCCTTTTCACGGGGTCCAAGGCTTCGTCTGTGGTTACTGGAGATATGCTCACTGGTATCATTGTGAAGATTTTTTTCCGGATATTTGGGGAACAATGCCGAAACTATCTCCTCCAATAATCTAGAGTACATAATAGGAGGGGATCTTTTGCCTTTTATTGCCGACATAACGGACTTGTATGCTCCTCCCCAGTGCCGTTGTTCATATTCTGGCTTTTTGGGCGTTGACTCCTCCTTCTGGCCTTTAAGCATTCCGTATGACAGTCCACTATTTCAGCGTTTCACCAGTAGTTAGCGTTGCGCTTCCGAGAGTGTACACGTTTTGGCATGGAAGAGCCACATGCTGGGTATATCTGTTGGGACAGCTACGGTGCTTTTTCTATGGCCGTTCCAGTAAACTCGATGTTCCATTGCAATACCTTCAGAATGAATCCTCATCAAGTGCTCTTGATGACCAGCATGTTTTTAGTTTCTTCAGGTGAGGATTTATTGTTCTACGTCATGGTCGGCTTGGCAATGATTTAGATTCAGCTGGATAACTCTCATTTACGTAGGGTACTTAAAGCTATCCTGTAGGCTGGACACCTGGTACTACCCGTTATGTGGTCACAATCGCGATCTTTGATTTCCCTGTATAGAAGGCAGTGAGGGTTTTTACTGCAGCCCTTCGCCAAATAATTTTCGTCTCCACATCTTCGACACAGTTTAGATCTATCAATGCTGCTAGTGCAATATTTCGCCATATGTCCGAATCCGAGGCATTTGAACGACTTTTTTAGTGGAATTTGCTCGCATAGCCTGTACACGACCCAACCGATGCGGATTTTACCCACAGACAGTGCTTTTGTAGCTGAGATCATAGGCATAGTTAGGGTCTGCGTTCGACCGTACGCTCTCTTTAGGCTCTTGATGTCCGTTTCCTGCACGTCCTCCAGTTTCAATTGCTGTTTTAGCGCTGCACAAATTTCCTCCTTGGAAGTGACCTCGTCAAAAGCTTTACACTTTATCGTGAGCATTGGCCGACTTACGTGGACGATCTCTTGCTCGCCTAGTGGCGCCTCTATATTCCTTTGTAGGTCAACGTGATCCTTCTTTTGCTTCGATAATAATAATTTGTGTTCGCCTAATTCGTGTTACATTTTCTTCTTTCAGCTTTAGATCAGCCTTAACCCCTCGTAAAATATTAACATATGACATACCTTCTTTTGCTGTTATTACCAGCGCTTCTTGACGGTTTCGTTTTTTAAGATTTTATTTACAAAACAAAATCTTATTAGAATCGGTTCAATGTCTGTCTGTCTGTCCATTACACGCACTTTTTCAGAAACGGCTATACCAATTGACACGAAATTTCGTGAGAAGATGGAAACTGTGAACGCTCAGACATGCAGTGAGCAGTATCCTTTTACGTTGAGATTTAGGAGGAGTCCCCATACATGCAAAAGGGGGGTGTAAAATTTGTTTTCACCAAATATAGTCATGTTGGGTATCAAATGAAAGGTCTCGATTAGTACTTTTCGAAGCCGGTCTTAGTTTTGAGATTTGTTAGAAAGGCGGAGAGTGGGAGGGGTGAAAAGCGATGATTTTTTAACAGACCCATTCTCAGAAACTACCCAACCGAAAAATCTGAAAAAATCATGAAACTGCCTCTATATGGCGTCCAGGCCTTAAAATACTCTCCACATCGATATCTGCTCTTCTTCTTTTTCTTCAGCTTTTGTCTCGTTCACAAGCGCGGTCGGCTAATATCTATATCTGCTCAAACTAAGTTAATAATAATATACTACCATATTTTTGGGGAAATTGAGTAAAAACCCCCCTTAAGTTTATCCCAGAGTTATAAAATTTTGTAGTAATATAGTACTATAGAATATAGTATGAAACATGTTATCTCCGTTTGATAAAAATCATACTATTACTAGTAAAGTTACAGTAGCTCAAATATCAATATCACTTTAAAGTGAGTAGTCTAAATGCATATACATTACGAGCTACGTACAAATGGGATAGTTCTGCACTTAAATATACTAACACAAGCAATAAACAAAACCTTTCATATCAAAAGCCCCGAACTTCCGGCTTCCTGACTTGTTTATATTCATCAGTACTTTTGAATGAACCATCTCACGCCTTTTCCTTTCCGGGTAGTCATGACATTCAGGAGCACCACAGGCGCCAATGTACATAATTTAGGTTCTCCCCACTGATATTCAATGTTGACAAGGGATATTCATACATAATCCACCCATAATTCCACTCATCTATAACCAATCTGATATCAAATAAACTGCATGCAGTGTACCCGATTACTTCTAAAATAATTACATGCATAGAAAAACAATCAGCTAGATTTCTACATATTTTCATATTTCTCTATAAAATCCAATCCAATTACAATTTGATTTAATATTCCACCTGATTATGCGGGGCATCAAGACTCCATATTACACTGTCATAATATCTGTTATTTTGCAACTGGGTGTGTATTTTACGAATAGCTAACAAACCGACGATTGCAAATAATATGGGAATGGTAGCAATAGGAACCAATTAAACAATAGCAACATTTACATAAAGATATTTTCTTTTTTTCCGTTCAAAAGCAAGAAATATCGCATGGGCACATATGTACAAGATACATTCAAAATATCCCAGCAAACTTTAAAAAGGTCCTGAATACCTAAGTGACTGCTACGGTATTTATCTATCTGATCCACTTATTCCTACCTAGATTATTTTTCGCACGCGATGACAACATAAAGATACTATTAATCTTACGTTATCTGCCAACAGATCATCCAAGTGCTTTACTTATTACATAGGTGATACATGTGTGTAATATTAACATGTTTTTGCCCCCTATCAAATGTGGGCTAAATTCATTGTTCAATATTTTTGCAGCCTGTTTACATTGACTCAGTCTATTGTTACTGAATTCATTGTGACTCGATGTGGGAATCCTATTTAAATGAGATTTCGTATCTTCAATTGTACGATTTCAAAAAGCTCGCCTAGAAGCATATCGCCGCCTCTGTTTAAGTTATTATGGTGGAAATTAAAAATGAATATTTTGAAATGGTATTGATGGAATTCGGGTTCCGCTATTGATAAGATTTTACATACGATTTCACTTAATTAAATTACTATGCATGTCTGTAATTAAGACGCAAGTTCAATTTTGTAAGACTAGGTGTGTCGCAATGAGTGAAAAGTGCATGTCAGAATTAACTCGATGAATATGTTCATTGTATCTGCGCTCATCCATCCATTAGATAGAACCACAACTATAAATGGTTAATAAACTATGAATTTCAAAATACTTTTTCCGTACTTGTGAGAATAATTTGATAATTCCAGCAAAGCTGCGATAAGGCTGTTTTAATTATTTTTCAGTTGCACCATAATCTTTCCTCGAAAAGTGCATCATGCATTTGCCAGCTCTCTGTAAACTTCCATATACGTACATATGACTCTCAACAGTGTAGGAGAATATTTACACTTTCAATGGTTAAAAAGATAATAATTCGCTCACCATCAAGGCTGGTTTCTCAGGCGCCACCCTCTTAATGCTGAAGATATCAAAAACAATATCATCTTATGAATATAATCATTAATCAGCTTTTATATTCTTAGCGTCTCCTAAAGCAATTGTCATTCGATAATGACTTTTCTTACGGTCGACTAAAACCAGTCTAAGTAGAAAACCTGCTTTTCTACCTTTCTTTGCCATTATGCGCTGACCTATTCTAAAGTTATTGTGTTGCCGAAAAATCGATTCTTAAATTTATTGCCAACTAGCCCAGGTATATTCACCTTTTATAGAAATCTTTGAATGCACTTCCTAGAACCTTGGGCTCTGTTTACCTTATAACACCCCCAATCAGGCAGACAATAGTGTTGTGAGTATTAACGGAGGGTGGCACTATTGCCCACCCATCTATGTTGCTGATAAGCACGCTAGCTTTTAGAAACTTTTCGGTTCCGTTGAAGTCGAAGGTTCAGTTCTTTGGCCTGATAAATGCTAAACGGTGGGATGATTACTTTCTCGGTCTCTTACCTTCTTTCAATAGAAGGGGCATAAAACAACTCGTTGCAGGAAATAAATTTAGCCTTCCACGGTGCATTATTATTAAGTTGCCGTCATGGTAACCGTCTTTGGGGATATACAAAAAAAAGGAGGAGTACACACAAAAAGCTAACTGACTAGCAGTTAATTTCCGATATTAGCAAGGTTCATAAAAGCATGTTAAACTGATTAAAAATGTTTATCAAATTATTGACTTTTATATATGCCTCCCTTTTAGCATTAAATATTGGATGAATTTCCAGGTTGGATTCATTCAATTTCATTAACTTCCTGCAATAGGTTCATCCATTAATAAATTGGCACCGAGTTGTAGCGATAATTTTCGGTTTTAAGATAAATGTTTTTCTTGACAATTCAATAGTTAGAGCCATTTAATTTCAAAGGAAGTGCCTGATGTTTTTTCCTTGCTCTCCGCAACTTCGACAATCCGAATGATATGATATGTTAAGTCTGGCGACATCCCCCACAATAGACTAGTCATCATCATGGCGCAACAACTGGTATCCGGTCTAGACCTGCTTTAATAAGGAACTCCAGACATCCCGGTTTTGCGCCGAGTTTTGCGTCCTGACCTACGCCATCGCTTCATCTCAGGCAGGATCTGCCTCGTCTTCTTTTTCTGCCATAGATATTGCCCTTCTAGACTTTCCGGGCTGGATCGTCCTCATCCATACAGATTAAGTGACCCGCCCACCGTAACCTACTGAGCCGGAATACATGAGGACTGGCAAGATCATTGTCTTGTACAGTAAGAGCTTTGACCCTTTGGTGAGACGTTTCCTGCGGAACAGTTTTTGTTTCTCGAGGAATTACCAAGAGAGAGAACAAGGACTGAGGGAAGATATGTTATGCATCTAGATGGTCGATCGAAATCTATTTTTATCGCATTTTCTTTAAGTTTGAAGTCTTCAGAATATCTGGGGAAAACGGCAAGATAATATTTCGATAAATAAACCAGTTACAGCCGACAAAGTGAAACGTGTTTTACGAAGGTTTTATTCATTCCCAAATTTTCAAATGCGTTTTTCTCGTCACCACGTTTTTTTAATCGGTACCGTAAATTTCTCGAAAACCCATGAACCGATTGCCTTGAAGATTTTTGTGGTTATTCTATACACCATTATCTAATACTTGTCATAGGATTTTTTTCCGTTACTTAGTTCTTGTTTTATAGGCGAACTAATCACCAGTTTTTATCCCAAAAATCACTGTTTAGGTTCAAACATCCATCATTTTGTCATAAATCGGTTATCGCAAGTACTAGATGATAGTATCTAATTTAATAATGGTTTTGGTTTTTTCTTTTCGGATGATAATTGAAAATTAAACATATTTTTGAAGGTAGGAGGGTTGTTTCAAAAATAAGGTAGCCACATTTTTTTGAAAAAAAAGCGCGTTTTATCGGTCCGAATGACGTTCGAATGACCTCGCTAAAATCATAAGAATTGAATCCAAACCTTTACTTGTGTTTCTTTAAGAAACCTAAGTTTTATGGAACAGATATAGCAGATATTGGTCCGTTAAGATTTTATAGTTAAAAATCGCATTCTACTTTTTAAATGCGTTTTTCTCGAAACTGCATGTTGAAAATCTGCTGCCACCATAGCCCAACATCTATCCAACGAAATTCTTTGAAATTTTCACCACTTATTCAAAACATATTTCTACGGTCGGCAAACTAGAATAATTGCGATTCATTGGGTAGTTTTTTTTATTCATTAAAGAAGCCTTGAAAAAACACCGAAATTCACAAAAAAAGTTTAACAAGGCATCAAAAATTTATCTTTCAATATTTTTTAATAATCCTAGTTTACGGACTGTAGTTTAGTCTGTACATTAAAATGCCGTTTAAATTTTTTCTTCAAGATGATCACAGCGCCCTTTGGCGCGGCATCCGAAAAACACCTTTTTTTGGAGATCGGTATATAAGCTGCCCTTTATTTCGCTAATGAATTATGCCATCAAAAACGGCCTTCACACGGGATGGCTCCCTTAATTTCGGAAGCAGATGGAAATCGCTTGGTGCAATGTCAGGGTTGTAGGAGGGATGAACAATGAGTTTCCAGCCAAATCCCTCGATTAAGCCCTTATTTGTTGCGAAACGTTCGTAGTTCTTTGTGGATGTCCGTACGGCTGTCAGCGAACTCTCTACACCATTTAAGGACACGTTGAATGCTTATACATGTTTCCCCATACACTTCACTTAACTGTCTATGAGTTTCTACCGGTAGTATTTTTTGTGCGTGCAAAAATCGGATGACCGCACCAATTTCACACCTGGCGGTGTGGACGATGACGGGCACCACCGCAGATGGCTGTCAGGTCGATACTCACTGTCGTGAGTGAGCTATTGTTGCTGGGATCGATGGTGGGGAACCAACGAATAAGGCGGTATTTCCAGATTTCGCTTAGCCTCACGCGCGAAAAAGTTACAGCATTGGGAACTATATTTTTGAATCAACCATTTCAATTAAAACCCCAATACGAAATTTTAATTAGCTTTTCTAGAAAAAATTACCTTTTTTTTCCGGATGTTAGATGAAGATGAATGAAAATTCGTAACTATGGTACAAATTACAACAATATATGTGTAGAACAATCCCTCAAAGCTTGAGGTAAATCGATCAAATAGATCATACATAATCATATCTAAAAAATGTAGTTTCGAGAAAACGCTTTCAGAATATGCGCACGCTCTAAAAAAAGGTCACCCACACATGTGCTGAGGTCGCAGACCTACATATACAATATTTTGCATTTTATATCTTTAGGTATATAATATAAGAAACAAGTCGGGAAACCGGAAGCTTGACGCTTCAGGTATAAAAGGTTTTGTGTTTCCCTATGTGAGGAGCATAACGTAGTTCTCCATTGGTTACTGCCATTGGCAGAACTCAGCGATTTAAAAATCTCGAGTCAATGCTATCAGCCAATGGAGAACTGCGTAATGAAATTTTTTCACGCATTAATGCAACCTGGATGAAGTAACATTCCCCAACTGATGTTCTTTGTGATCGACGTATCAGCGCACGTCCGAAATCTAAAATTTACTGCAATGTCGTCCGTCTGCCACTCTCTATAGTTCTGAGTGTTGACCGACTATAAAGGACAATGAACGGCGTCTTGCGGTAATGGGTACGAAGATGTTGCATTGCACTGGTGGCGTGACACGTTTCGATTACGTCTGAAATGAGAATATCCGCTATCGATATGGGTTTGCATCAATCGTGAAAAAACTGCAAGAGAGGCGTTTTCGATGGTGTGGTCACGTAATTCACGCTAACGAGAATTCAACAACCAATATTGATCAGAACATCGAAAGCAATGGTGAGCAACCAAAAACCCGGCCAAAACAATGGTGGCTTGATACGCTGGATGGGGATTTAAAGGTATCGCGATTACATCCTGATCAGGCATTTGATAAAATAAAATGACGAAACCGATCATCACGAGCCACCCCGCTTGTGAACTGAAGGCTGAAGAAAAAGAAAAAGATGTGAGGAGCGACGAGTGCACGACAGCTCCGAGTAATATAGCTAAAAATTCCATTGCCCTCTATTTTCTAGAAAGCGATTTAAATAAATCATTTGTTGGAAAGCCCTGTATTGATAATGGTCAACCTCATACGTTTCACGCTCTCAGTTTAATATTATTAGCGAATGAAAACAATTTAACCAACATCAAATATAAAAAAGGGCTAGGGAGAATTAGATTCTTCTTGAATGGAATTTTAATATTTCACTCGAATTTCAATTATTCTCGTTAATTATGATGTCAGCATCTTATTTGTATGGCTTAGAATGCTGTTAATTAGCACGAAATTGATAAGTTTGAACTGCTATAACTTTCCCACTAATAGTTGGATTTTCATGAAACCTGACATGCGTATGCACGAGGCTGTCCTCTATGGCGGTGCAAAATTTAGTACACTTAGGATGAACTTAAGGGAAGTTTTTTAGTCTATTTCTAAAAGTTGATAATATACTATTAGTAAATTTTTTGAGCAGATACCGGAATAGGACATCTCTCGAAGATTAGATTTCACATAAGTGTTTTACACAAAATCTTAAAAAGGGCTGCAGATAAATAGATTCTTCATAAATGTGACTTTAATATTCCACGGGTATGTCAATTATTCCGGGTAATTATGACGTCAGCATCTGATTTGCATGGCTTTGGAAGCGGTAAACTCGCTCGAAATTGCTAAGTTTGAACTGCTATAACTTTGGCGTTAATTGCCTGATTTCCATGAAATTTAGCACGTATATTCGAAATATTGTCCCCTATGCTGGTGCAAAATTCGGAAGTCCTAGGATGAATTTAAGGGGGGTTTTTCAGTAAATTTCTAAAAAGTAGTAATATACTATTAGTAAGATTATTTGAACAGATATCGGAATGGGACATATTTTGAGGCCTAGATTTCATCTAGGCGCACCACCCTGATTTTTTTCGGATTTTTAGGTTGGGTAGTTTCCGAAAATGAGTCCTGTCTCACTTCAAGTGCGTACATTTTGACTCCTTACTCACGCACTTTGCAATTTATGCCAAAACTAATGTCAGTTTCGGAAAGTACAAATCGAGACCTTTTATTTGATACCCTACACAACTATATCCGGTGAAAAAAATTTTTGAATCCCCCCTTTGCATGTATGGGGAGCTTTAAACTCCACCTAAATTTATGCCACTCACTGTATGCGTGGGATTTCATAGTTCCCATCTGTCCACCAAATTTCGTTCGGATCGGTTTAGCCGTTTTGGAGAAAAATGGGTGTGACAGACAGACAGACATTGAATCGATTTTAATAAGGTTTTGTTTTACACAAAACCTTAAAAAAGTGTTTTTAGAAAATCGATTTTTTAAAGAAACGATAATAGATGGCTCCTTACATGATTGCTTGGTTGTCGATCAAAATTAGGGCCAGATTATGCTCCAGTCATCAATATCGGTCCAATATCTTCAGTATCCCCGCATATATCTGCATATTGTTGAAAGGCCATACGAATTGAGTACACTGAGCGTACCCGATAATACTCTCGCACTGACTCCGCAAACCATCTGTGATCCATCGATAAAAAATACTGCGCCATAACTGCACAAAGTATCGCCGGTCTTCCACTTCGCTCTAGTTAAAAAGCTCAGCAAAATTCCTCCTTAAACTTGGCTTTCATATGACGTAGTCGTTGGGAATGCTAAGAGTTCTAGAGGTACTTTACTTAGGGGGGAAATATAACAATGGAGTATCAACTCAAAGGTTTTGCTTAGTACATTTCGAATAATATTTTACTTTTGACATGAAATGCGCTGGGAGAGTGGGTGGTAAGTTATTTGCTTTTATTAAAGCAAGCAGAGCGTAGCCAGTGAATGGCACCAATGAACCGAATATTAATTTTTGTAATTTGAATAGACAGCATCTTGCCAAAATAAAGCATTCATCCTTTTACAGCAATAACTACCGAGTGTAACATATCTGTCAAATTGTTTGAAAGCCAGTTTATCTGAACCCAGTTGGCTAAATTTGATGTATCTTGACATATGGTACCATCGGCCATCGCCTCTCGAGTTAGATCCATGACTCTTGCTGTATGTACCCAAATGTGTTGTTCCACCACCAATTTGGTGACTGCGAACAGTGGCTCCGAATTGGCGCATACTCAGCCCCTCTTCTTTTCAATACAAAGCAGAAAGGCAGGATATCTCTGCATTATCATTTGAAGCGCTATAAAAACAAGAAGCGGAACCACCTTATTTCAACTATTTCAGCTTTGACGAATTGACCTTCCCTCCCTGAAGTTTACGCACTCCTTTTCATGAGCCAGAGAAACGGCTTAGCGTTATCATTTTTTGCGACAGAGAAGGACTGTAGTTTTATTTTTTTTAACGCAAACAGCACAAAGACCAGACTAAACATTCATAATGAACCGACATTTGGAACCCGGGACCACAAAATTAAGATACTGACATTCAACCAATTCCACCGCATTGTTAATATCAGTAGCGGAAAACCTGGGTTGTGGGTCTGTCGGATTTATATATATATCGACGCTATAAAGCTCATCTACATATGGACACTTTACTTAGGGTCCCAGGCTCAACAACGCCGCATAGTTGTAGCGAGGAGGGAGCCTATCTTCGAAATTTAAAGTTGCCGTTCTTGCAACTACCGCTTGTCCCACAGCGTGTAACTCTGTACATAACTCCACCATATTCTGCAGAACAGCGAATTTATTCTGATTCTCGTCGTGGCGTTAGGTTACAGCTGGTAGATGTGATGGAGACCTTTTAACACGGTGTCCTTTTAGGATTAGTACGGTTATTTGCATCATTATCTGAAACATTTTTCAGCTTTGAGTGTGCCCTTGAATGCAGCAGTTAGGATACTGGGGCATTACATCACAGGGCGAAGTAGGTACCAGCGATCCACCTTGATTTTTCTCTAGGTTTCTCTTCTCGTTCTTAGTTTTCGAATAGTGGAAAAGTGGGGACTCAGGGACAATTAGGTTAAGTGTCTAATTTAAACCTGTAGTTGTCTCACAACGTTGTTTTTTCAACCACAGGTTTTATGTCAATTCCTGTTGTCATTTATATATGTATCTCTCTCTTTTGGCATGCTATAAGTTCGTTAACTTATCTATCAGGATGTCAATCGGTACCTTTCCATTTGCTACATCAACTGAGACGTACTGAAGGCAAAACAGGCTTTTAGTACCATCTTTCTTATCAATTATTCTGAGACTGTCCTGCAGTTGCTCACCCCTAAAAAGTTTTGTTAACCAAAATTCGAAGACACAATCAAAATCTGTTATAGATGTCATCTCTCCATTTCATACCTTTCAAATATATTTCCTTTGAATCTAAGAAAGTACTACTAATCTACAATTTCTGATTCGAAGGAAGAACCGCATGTGGTAACCAAAACCCTCAATTCTTGCATAATAACACACCAACGGGCTCACACTGAAAACATTCAATTGACACGTATGATCCTACATGATAATTACTGCGAAGGTTATCATTAAACGTTCTGGATTACGCAAATGACGCTCAATAAAAGACCTCCATCGCAGCATCATGTTATCCTCCTGCGCGGTTATTTCGGTAAAAAACCTCAATCACGCCATGGTCATAATTTATCCCCTGGCTTACAG
Source organism: Hermetia illucens (assembly GCF_905115235.1). Taxonomy (NCBI): domain Eukaryota; kingdom Metazoa; phylum Arthropoda; class Insecta; order Diptera; family Stratiomyidae; genus Hermetia; species Hermetia illucens. The sequence continues at coordinate 42,843,957 of NC_051852.1, forward strand.
CGGGCTTGCACTTTTTCCGTTGCGTTCCACGTTTGGAAAACATTGAGAAGTACCAGCGACTTTTCCATCTCATTTGCCAACTTTACAAGTTCTCCTTACATTGCGGTGATAATTGCTTGGTACGCTATATTTCTCGCAGTTTTATTCGCTCGAAATCAAGGTGAGCTGGTTGTCGTGATTGGCAAATTAGAGGTTCTTTTCATGGATGATTCAGGTATTTGCGGTGCATATCATTTAAACCCGAACGAATTGGAGTTGAAACTCCGATGCTCAACATATGTAATCTTCGAATTGCGGATTATTGGAGCATACAAAGAATTTAATGGTATCTGGCTGAATACGTATCAGGTGATTAGGTTGTTATGTGAAAAGTATAATTAATTGGAGTTACATCAAATGAAAATTGATCGGATTAGGTGGATGAAATTGCTGGGAATGGATGGTAATTATGTTCGATGCTGTGTACGGGACGAAATTGCCGCAGGATGTGAGCGATTACTGCAGAGTTTATTTGTGTACCTCAACAATATTGTAATGGGTACCCCCTGACATTATTCGCATAAACTTTGATTTCCATCCACTTGAATAAACCATCTGTTGTTTCAGTGCTTTTTCCAATTTTTTATAAAAAAATAAAACTTCTTTAAGGAAGTGCAGATTGGAATGGTTGAAGGGTTCCTGAAAATGAGTTATTGCTTCGGTTGTCACTGAGAAAATAACATTGATTCCCACGATAGTTGGAGACCACTTAGAAAAATCGGAAACTAAAACATGCTAGACAAGCAATACTTTTGGTGTTGACCACGCCAGCTCCTTGAGGATTGTAGTTGAAATGCAAATCTAGATTCCTTCCATGCTTCAATTAATGATAGCAGACTGCGGAGACGCAGTTTCAGTATTCCTGATAGGATTATAGCTCCGATAGTAATGCTTCCAGGATAGGATATTCAACCAAGGTAAACCAAAGGACTTATTCTTAGATGGCGCTACAATCTGAGTCGAATTTTGACGATTCTCTTCATTCATCTCGATCTCGTAACCATATTTTTCAGCTGGAAGAGGAGAACACCGATTTGTTGTCGGGCATGGTGCTCCCATTACTTTTCTCCCTAGCGAGGCTGGAGGGAATCATCCTTTAAGTTTCGGCACTCTAGCGCCCATTCGACACGACTAGTCCATTGTAGCTGGAGCAAAGTTGATCCCGGCCCGTCAATGAAAAGTTGATGGAAGTCATTATTGCAACGCATACGCTATGCATTTTCTTTTATCGATCCAACAATTTTGCACAATATGTATCGCTCATCACCGCCCACGTCGAAGATTTCCCCTTTGGAAAGCATAAAGCATAAGAGTCGTTTGGAACATTTAAAAGTCAGTCATATCCAAATGAAGTCCCTAATAAGAAAGTGGGGACAAACTAAACTGGTCAATAGTTTTTTGGCGTTGTCATTCAATATGGCATTTATGGCACAGAAGCGTTTCATAGGCTACACATTTGTCAAATAGCTCTTTCTGGATAATAATCTCAGATTCTTCACATAATTCTCTTACCACTTAGGGCCACTGCCACTGCCAAGTCTTTTTTAACAGCATCGTATCTTTTTGTTTTAGCTCATCCCGAGATTTCCTCTTAGCATACATATATACATAACATACATAAATCGATTCATTGTTAACGCTTTCTGGCTCTTCTAACATAACTACCGCCAGAACCATGATACGGTGCTCTATAGCACATATGTAAGCTCTTTTATGTTGATTTCTAATAAAAGCCTTCCATAACCATTTTCTTAGCCTGCCCCCAAATAAATCATAGATGTGCATCCCTCGCAACCTCTTTATTATTTGACCTGTGATGAGATCGGATTCGGATACTTTTCTGGATCTTTTTACATCACCGCAGGAAATTCATTCAACTTAAAATGAAAAGGAGCACTGTTATTATTATTATTGATTACTATTCTCCTAAAGAACTATCATGCCCCGTTTACTGGATATTTTATAGATGGAGGTGAAAATCTTAAAAAGACGCTGTTGCGCCAGGTTGCAGTAATATGTGGGATTCTCGCCCACTAAAAACACCCACACTTCTCCGTCCATATCCCCGCGGGACCACGGTGAAGTATTACTTCGCAGGGAGGATTCTGGTTTACACCAGCACGATTATTTCAAGCGTCCGTCGCGCTTCCCGAGCCCGGTCCAGTTTCAGCAGCTTTTCGCATATGGCGTGTGCAGCAGTGCATTCTGCACAGTCAGGTTACTCGTCCACTCCGAAGCGATGCAAGGACTTCTTGTAACCACCTTGTCTCGTCAGGAACTGTGTTAGGTGGTAATTCAATTCCCTGCTTCGCTCGACCCATCTCTCAATATACGGGATCAGTGTATGAGTCCAGCGGCTGACAGTGTGCTCCATTCACTAGAAAAAAAAACCAAGGGAATCATTCCCGCACACACTGCCTCATCGGATACAGTTCCATATGCACTGCACACCCCTCTGGGCTGGTGTGCCGGACTCATCATTCCCTGGTTCACAGTGCTGTGAAGTGTTCCCGCCCAGACAGCAGCCGCGTATAGCGGGATCGATTTCACCACCCTTACGCAGCTGGCAGCTAGATTTCGGTCCTTCGATATTAGGTAAAATCCTTGCTAGAGATGAATTAGCCTTTGCTGTCTTTTCTCGCGTTTCTCAAGCGGAACTTGGCATCGATCCTGACCCCCAAGTATTTAAAAATTGATTTTGAAGCGAGGCCCACCTTAACCATTTGTAACCATGGTTTGGTGGCATGCACGTCCTCGGTGTACTTCACAACTACTACCACCGCCAGGTCGTTTGCGGAAGCAATCAACGTTGCCTGCTTTGCACGTGAAGGCTCAGCATTTCTTTAAATATTATGTTCCACCGCAGGGGCCCCAATAGCTGTCACAACATATTTTATCATACTAGCGCTCTGATAGACCAAACTCTAGATCGACGAGCAGAAGCAACCTGTTGTATGTCACCCTTTCCAACATCTCCCGCATAGTGTTTAAAAGATGAAGAAGATGCGCCTAGTGAGACTTTGGTAGCAGAATCAACCTCTGCCTGCTTGGGGCGGGCGGGAAACACTTCTGCCACCATGCACGATCCAAAGGTGTTTATGAGCCATGTGGGCCTGGTTTTAGTTGCCAACTTTAGGGCTGCGGAATTCTGACCAATTCTGCAGCCTTATCGACCCCAATTTATTCACAGATTTTACGTAGGTCCTCCTCGGTCACCCCGGGGATGAGAAGACGAGGTGTTGAGTCTGCTGCTGTTGGCTTCCTGTTGTGGGAAAATGATTGCAATTATTTTGAACAAGAGTCGCGGGCATGTCACTTGGTTGATTTTTGCTGACAAACCATGTTCATTACAATCTTTTGAGCATTGCCCCGTGTGTTCGTATTTACCTGATGTCGCAGCTAGAGTAATCCCGCTTACTGCCCCCTACGTCTTTTTAAGGCTACTTCGAAGATCGCGGTATTCTTTCTGCATTTGCCGATGTTATGCCTTCCCTCTTGTCCTTTGGCACAGTTTTCTCGTTCGTAGATACGGTGATCTCAACAGCGAGATTTCCTGGTTCTACCAGTAGTTTAATTTCCTACCTCCATCGCGGGATTTTAGTGCCACATACCTTAGACCGGTCGTGACTTCCTTCTAAAGCCTCCATGAATGTCTCTTCTTTGAATGCTCCACTGGAACAGTCTGCTAACCTGGTTTCTCCACTTCTGCTACACATTCGACTGTCGCCTCCTCCAGGCATCTTTCTCTGTCTAGAGAGATAGCCTGGTGGTCACTGTGAATGTGCCAGACCGTTCCTCTCGCCAACGAGGTACTGTGGTAAGTCGGATTCAAAATCGAGCCCAGCGTTCTGCCTCGGAACGTGGGCACGCATCCAATGTTGGTTAGTACAATCTACAGCTCCTTGCAGTCTTTACTAAGATGGTTCTCTTCTCCACATTCCTGCACCTTTTCGACCTATCGTGCTCATTAGTACATGCTGCTATAAAGAGACCAGGATCTGAAACATCTGTTGTAAGATATTTGTTCCCTAAGTCGGAACACGACCCCACCTATTCTTATTGATTATGGCGGGAAAATCACTTTAACTCCAGATTACACCGGCAAGCTAATAATAGCGGTCCATATACCTCCATACGCCTTCTTCATTCACTTTATTGCATTCTCTTCTATTCTGAAAAGGTTGAATTACTCCCTCAGCGGAACCGAGATATCCTCACGTAATCTCGTCTAGGTCTTCGCACTCGATTACTTTCTCGCGCTTTCCACTTTTCGCTTCTGCTTGCTTACCTATCAACTTCTCCTCTTGGCTTCGAAAACTATTCGCTGTCTTCTCGCTGGATTTGTTTCACTTCAACATGAGATCCCCTCCTGCATGCGCCTGATATGTCATAGTCTGACAATTCCGGATCGACTATGAGGATAGCAGTGTAAGACATTAATTATTTCCGGACGAATCTTCTTTTTCTCCTTCTACCGCTTTTTGCTGCCCACCTTTGCTCATTGATGGTAATCGAAAAATTATCCGAAACTTCTCTTGGCTCAGCTTTTTATGGCAAAGAGGATTTTTTCTCCTTGGCCGCTTGTTGCGTATCAAGGGTGACTTTGCCACGTGAGACTTTTTTCTCTCCCCCTAGTATAGGACAACGCAATTCCCGCATCAGAACGCTGCTGCTTTGGTGGACATTCCGCTTCTCCTTGATGACCTCACATTTATGCTTCCTCCCAGTGAAAGAAACGCTGTTGCAGTTTACTTCCTTCTACGTTCGTCTTTAACAACAGCAGCGTTCATGTCAATGCGGGGACTATACGTGTTCCTTTCTGAGCCCCACGACTGCCTAGAAGTAACGTTGCCCTCGGTGGTGACCTTCCAAGCTTTGAGCTCTTGTGCAAAGGATCCCACTACTGGGATACTTCGGTCGCTGGATATTGACGGCCGAGAGCCCCCTTGCCCACTCCCAAAAGCTCCAAATAGTGGGTTTCCGAAGCCCTGCACCGTAAAGAAACTTCCTTCTTCGTTCTCCATATTTGGTTTGATTTCTGGGTATTCTTCCCATAGCCAATTTTTATAAACAGGTGGGTGTTTGCTCCCACCCTCTTAGCCTGCCCATAAACATGCCCATCTCCTGATGCGTCTATGTACACTCCCATAACATTTCTGCCGAGCGGTACCTTACCCGAAAGGACGCGCCTAATGGGAGATTTGGCATCCCCACATAGGCCCTTTTACTGGTTATAGTGTAGTTATTAGGATAGGAATTTTAATATATTCCCTACTTCCAAGTATTTTAATTTGGCAGCCAGATGCCTCAACTTACTTTGTCCAAATGCCTGGCATCGTCCCAAAACATGTATGGAGATTTCGTCACATGCCGCAGATTTTCGTAAACAAAATTTCTGTGTGTACCAAATATGCGCCAGCCAAGAAGACGATAGATAGAAAAAAGTTGAATTAGCTCTGAGCATACATCATTCCTAGAGAAAAGGAGCTGTGTCGAAAGGTATGACGGTTCACAGAAAGGGATTGTGAGATGTAGATCAGGCTCATGACTCAAAGTAGAATACGACGCTAGAAAGAAAAAAATTTCCTTTTTGTAGAATTTCGTAAACGGATCTACTCATTCTGGCCGCATCATCAGGCGATCTGTGTTTTCGTTATGCTTTTCAACAATAAGGTTCTCTAAAGGGTACCAATCTTTTAAGGAACATTTTTCTAATTGATAAATAAGGAACCGAAGATGTATAACTAAAATCAATATCTCTTTAGCTTTTACGAAGCCTCTGAACACTTGAGCTTTAGTTTGGAAACAATCGTCTACTTGCAGGTAAGTCCTTTATTTGAAGGACACTACATTCTGGTCCATTCCTTTTGATAATCCATATTCCGGCATCTGCTGCAGAAAATTGATGCACTTATCTGCGATGGGAAATATGTGGAAGTTGTTAAACTGCGGTAATAAGATTACGTTATCAAATTCTGTCATTGCTAACTCAGGGTCAGGGCTGACATCTGTTTGATCTAGGAGATTACTGCAAATTTATGCTAAGTTTGATCGGCGCAAACGCAAAATTAGCTTTTCGCAGGGTTGACCTGGCATTAACCTAATTGTTGAATCAATACTGAATACAAAGAGCCAACCAAACAACATTTGTTAGCTTTCAGACAGTTACCCTGAAAAACCGGCAATTACCTCATTGTTTGACTAAAAATGAGAGATAAGATACAATACACGATATTATCTGAAGCTAAAACATTTCATTATCGCAAGAATGTGCTTGTGTCATGTGCTGCGTTTTGTAAAGTCGTCATGATTCGATTTCCTTAAGAACGTCTGCAAATACAACGCGTACACCAACTTCAACAAATAACTCGCTCCGTAGCACATATTAAATAAATCTTTTCAGAAGGCAAAGACACAGGAATTCAATTTGAGCCTAGCCTGCTACATTGGAATTACATGAAAATTACAATAGTTGTCAACAACTTTTTCCGCGAGGTATATCTAAGGAAAAATATGCAAGCAGTAAATTAGATACTCGTAGGTACTAGATCTGGTTTGGGACTGCAATGCTATGTCGCCGGACAAGGGGACATTGCTATCGATCGATTCAATTGTATGTTCTGAGACATTGCATTTCGACGGAGGGTTACCACTTGGAGTCGCTTGATGGAGAATGGAGGAACCATGGCGAGGTGTACGTAACCTCGAGCATCAAAATTCTGGTCCAACTAATTGTTGGGTTCTCGCAGTGATTTGCAGGAGATCTAATCGCAAGGAGCAAAACCAGAGTGGTAGAATAGCATATCACGCTACCCAGTTTAATATTAATTATAAAATTAATTATAAGATGAAATCCCCATTTGGGAAACTATTTCTGCACCGGCAGCTCCGCATGGGACGTGTTTGCCTCGTCCTTCTTCCACAGAAAGACCAGGCGCTTCCATATCAAGCTTGAGGACAAATAGAACGGAACCAAATAGTAATTTCAAAACAACTACAAAAACACAATAATTTATCGACTATCGATTGAAAATATCTTGGCTGAAGCTAAAGTTATGTTACAATCATGTAATTATGCTACCGTGACTGCAGTGCTTCTGTTTTGAATCTTCCTCTTTACCTACTGCATCTTCAAGATGCAATTTTCTACGCGGCCTTCAAGAAGTTCCTCGTCTTTGATCGCAACAAACGCTGGTTACACGTACCTGGGAGCAAGGTTATGCCGAGATTCCTCAGTGATGTATGCATGGAGGAATGTATATTTATACGCTCAATTATTGATAGGTTTAGAACGTAAAGTGCAATCAACCATAGTAATTTATTGTTGTGGAGATGAACTGCTTGCTGAGTGTTTAGTATCAATTATTTGCTCGCGCATTGTTGCCCGGGAATAAAAGGATGGTTCGCGGCTAGTTTATGGTGTATTTGTTGAAAACGCAATTGGACTTCTATTATATTCGCTTCTATCAAATAATTCTTTTGTCTTCAGGATATCACGTAGAAAACGCTATTGTTCTCTGGCGCCTGCTCAAACTACTTTATATCTTGAACATATCGCTTGAACTTCATTGCAAGTGGCAAAGTACTGATTTTGAAATAATGAATTCATTTCGCCATGAACTAGCACTATAATACCACTAAAATTCAACAAGTCATCGGTTACAGCCTCCTTGCATAGTTATCCAGCTTCCAAAGCAATTTGAATTCAATTAAAAATCTGAGCCTTCTATATTTTCACAGCACCACCTATAATGCATATCTGTGGCCTTTAGTAGCCAAGCTTGGTTATTTACCTCTTGAACATTCTTCAAGAAAATCTAATGCAAATTTGTAAATTAATAGACGGCGGGTTTGGGTGGCAAACATGTGGGTTGTGTCGACATTCCTTCATTCTTCCTCATGGTTTTCCTTCGGTGCGCTTGCGGTGGCTGTTGCGCGTGAAATAATTAAAATGCATGAACAGGGCGGACAAATTAATGAATGTGTCTGACCAAGGAATGTGTAGTTCCAGTGGAGGTGTATAGCTTATTTCAGAAGGACTCTTCAGAAAAGATTGATTTATATAGCCAGAGAAGAAGTAGTTGCATAGAATTTAAGTGTCTTCACTAAAGATTAAAATCTAAACTTAATTGTGAACAGCTTCAAAATTGGTAATCATTGCATATCTAAAGAACATCTGAATTACCTCCTTGTGATTGACTTCAAACGGATAACGCCGCCAATATGATAGATATGCAATAAGATCCTCTCAGTCAATAATGGATGTTAATGATCCTATCATCAGACACTCCTTAAATGACCAAAAATAGTTGATCCAATTGGCTGCTATTTAGCCTAGGTTTTTTTGGAAAGTTAGTTTACGCACTAGATGTTGAACTCCTGCAACGGTAAGTTGTCGTTTCACTAAATAAATACCTTCCCGTCACCAGATGGCTAGCCGGGAAGCGCATCCCCAAGCGCCCCCCCCCCCCCCCCCATTCCGCCTTTGGGAACATTCAAGTGAAGGAATTCATTTCACCAGCGCAGCAGGATAGAAGGGAGTTTGTTAGTTTAAAAAAAAAACCTGCCATTTGTTCCCCCACCGCGGGGCGTGTCCGTGTCAGTGTCAGTGTAGAGTTACTAACGGATCTTACCCTATCTTTCAGAAATAAAAAATGCATAAGAAGGTAATTGAAGGTAATGCAGATAAGACTGACAAACCCGCTTAGAAGCTAGGTAAGGAAATTATTAATCCAACAATATAAAGTTCGCAGACTCGCCCTTGAACCTCTGAGGAATCCTTCTCAGCAATGCGGCTGATCACAAGAAATACGTTGGGGATAGAGACCCATCTATACCACGAAGCCTAAATATAATTTGTATCCAGCGAATTTACAGCGTTTTTAGCGTTTATTCATCTCTGAAGCAAGTGCAACACAACGTTTCAGCGTCTATAATTCGGACTTTACGACGTGCGACTATTGACTAGTTCTCATAATACCTGTCTGTTTATTGGCAGCATTTCAAAATCCTATTTTGTGAAATATAGGGCACCCACGCAGTTTCCTTGTTGTTGTTATTTTTCCTTCATTTTTTATTTTCAATGAAACTAGACCAACACTAAGACAATTCCACCAAGTAAATAGGGGAATAAAATACCCTGTTTGTTTCTAGCTCCTTGCGAAACTATCAAAGTGCGACTCTTCGGTCAGTATAATTTATATTTCACCTGGTTCATCGACCTCATACACAAGATCTTATGGATAATAAGTGTCCTGATTAGATTTTATCTTATTCCACTAAGATTGTCCCCCAACTTACAGGCATGACAAGATATTTCCAAGAAATACAAGCAAGTAGACCACTCAACTTATAGCAACAAAGTAAAAGTCAAATTTTGAGATCATCTTAGGGAGTTGATGTCGCAATATCCTGGAAAAAGAGCAGAACGTGCTTCTTTAAATGAAAAGATTCGATTCGGTAGCAGGGAGAAGCACTTTCTTTGAATTCAGATGACATTGGAGTAAAATAGTGGCTAAAGCTTTTGTTGCAGAAGCTTTTGTGGTAATAGAGTTGTCAGACATCAATCTCTCTTGAAACTACCTAATTATTTTCCTGTTGAATTCGATGTTCAAAACGCCTATTCAAACTTCCACAAGCCTTCTTCTTTTCCTTCAGCCTTTGTCGCTTTCACAAACGAGGTCGGCTCGTCGTGATCGGTTACGCCATTTTGTTTTATCAAAAGCCTGATCTGGATGCAATCGCGAGGCTTTCAAACCCCCATCCAGCATATCAAGTCACCGTGGTTTCGACTTTGACGTTCAGTTTGGCGGGTGAATTCTCGTTAGCACGAATCACGTGGCCACACCATCGAATACCCCTCTCTTGCAATTTTCCACGATCGGTGCAACCCCATATCGATCGCAGATACCTTTAATGAGCACTTTAAACATTTAAAGTAAATCCCTTTTCCGGGTAAATTTAATGGACATTCATTTGCTGGGTAAATTCTTTCTTTTAAAATTGTTTGTCCATATCAAGATTAAGCATGAATACAATTATTACAATAGTGCAATTACTTTCAATTACGAAAATCATTATCAAACTAGCTTCTCTAAAAATGCAACAAATTAATTAAATTATTATACAATAATTTTTTGACTCATCAAGCAGAGGCAACTCATTCGTAAATTCATTGTTCATTCATATGTTTTCAACTTCACTACGTGAAAGTGCGTGTGATCACGCCGGCGGTTGGAGCAGAAGAGAGATGCGGACTCCTTCACCGCTCGTGGCGAGTTCTAGAAAAGCCGCGCAGAGCGCCTTCGGCGTCATCCATCCGCTCGTATCAACAACAACGAAACAAATTTCGAATGTTGCTACTCCTGCGGCGCCACATATCCTCATTTCGGATGTGACCAAAACGTGCCACGTCCCAAGTCCAACGCAACATCTTCGTCTTCATTACTGCAAGACGTCGTTCATTGTCTCTTATAGTCGGCCAGCATTCAGCACCATAGAGGGCGACAGCACGGACGACATTACGATACATTTTAGATCAGAGACGTTCGTTGATACGTCGATCACAAAGAATGCCAGTTGTGGAACGCCACTTTATCTAGGTTGTGATAATGCATGAAACAATTTCATAACGCAGTTCTGAATTGGCTGACAGCATTGACCCGACATATTTAAACCGTTCAATTCAGGTCAGGTCACTGCGGCTGACAAAAAAATTAGTTTTATTCAAGTTCAATCTCAGATCGTGCTGAATGAGACGATCATTCTATTTCTGGACAAGTTGCTCGAGATCATCTTTGCTATTGGACGTTAGTAATCATTTGCATAAAGCAGTGTAAGCTGGACGTTGGATGTCTCCTGTGACGATGTCCATAACTTGATGATTCCGAAGGTTGCATAGGCCACTTTATGGATCGTTTCTTTAACTTGGTTCTATGATTATTCCACATTCGTAATGATTGGTAATCACGTAATTGAGATCATTTCTTCTTTCTTCTCACGAAATCACCACCTTTTAATACGCGGCGGGTTAGTGCGTTGCTCACGCTGTTTTATCAGCAACTTGATTCGCTAGACGGCCATCAACGGCCGATGTTGAGGTGCGATGGTCTCATAAGGAACGGATTTTTAATCAGCGACGGTGGTAAAATGTCGGCGTCTTATGAGAATATAGTCGATTCACGTTTTACTATCAGGTTGGCTCCAATGCTTACTCCTTCAACGCACGAATTAATCTTCTGCACTTTTAATAAAATTCTGTCTGAAGTACTTGCATCCTTTTGTCTCTACGCTACCGCCTAAACTAGTTCACCACTGAGATCAACAAAGAACTTCGTCGAAAACTTGCAGCAAGGAAAGATTTCTATCTTCCGGAAACCATGTTGATTTCGCTGATGAAATCAGCGATCCTGTTGTCCTGTTTAAACCAATTAATAATTAGATACAGAAATGAATATCTGGTTAGTGTCCAAATGAACTGACATCTGCTGCTACGCCAGCTCCGCTCAACCCTCTTATGGTTTCGTTGTTCGCCGGTACCTCCACAAATTCTCCTCAATTATCGTAATTCATCTTGCAATTACTTACAATTAGTACAATCCAACCACTGCATAATTTTTAACAAGAGTCCCGAAGTATATCATTTTTTTAGCTTGGCAAAGAAACCCTTATTATTTCTATACATAAAAACGAAGATTATATTCTCGCTGGGAATTAGTATTCTATTTCACTCTACTTTTTGTGTTCCAAAATCCATGAGAGATATGTCAACGAATGGTTGATCGTGCATTTTAGCTATCTTCTAACTAAAAAGCTTTGGGGTTGTAAAATGCTGGTCCATGCTACCAACCTACTGGATTTCCTCACTTTTATTGCCAAGTGTCTAAACCCTTATGGGTTTCAGTTTTTCCTTTGGGATTTTATTCAAAATACAGGGAATAAAAGACAGCTTCAAGGAAGTCAAACGAGGAACTCTTTCAACATATAACAATAAAGTAAAATCGGGAGGCGGTCCTGCAAGTCTCTTAATATTCTAAAGAAACACAGGTTGACATTTTTTTAAACTATTTTCAAATAAGTTAGGACCTTAATCAAGCCAAACGTTTTTTCCGATAGATATTCACTCACCTCACCACCAAAATTTTCAAAACAACTACTAAGTTTTATCTTTCATTAGTGAATTTTGTAATTTTTGAACCCACACCTTGACACCTTGAATTCGAAATCAGGGTGCCTATTTTTGTCACAAAAGGAACTAACTCACAACCCACATATTGCTGTACGGCTTGGTTGCCACTCGCCAATAATATTATTTCATCTGTCTAATGTGAAACCTATACAACTCCCATGCCAAAGTCTCTTAGGGAGCCGATTATTATAACAATTTGGTCCCTTAATTCGTAGGTAGTGTCGCAGTGGAAATTCTCTAACTCTAACAACTTTGAAGTGCAGATTGTTAGATAAATTACTTCACTTCTTCTTGGCCCCACGTCATCAGACCAGCTGAAGCGGTAAAATCAAACAGCTTCTCTCCTCTAGGATTGCATTTGCTACTGCCCCAATAAATATGCGAAGCGTTCGCATCACAACTTATTAAAATTTCAAGGCCATTTGATTCTGCATACCAGATCTCTAAGTTCTTGTGTCGGCGGAGGGCACAAAGAATCATAGAGTAAGTAACCAGAAGCAACTATGACGTTTCTCCTCTTACCATTAACCTGGCATTGTAAGTTGACCGCAACTAGGTCCTGGGAACAGAATTGCCTAAGCATGGTTCCCTCTAACAATTTTGACATCAGAACGCAGGCCCTCGGTCTCGAGAATTTTTCATCGAAGATCCTAGTCTCCTTGACTGATTAAATACCACAGATTCTGTTGAAATGAACCCATGTTTCTTGAACCAGAAATTTATAAGGACAGTCTTGCAACTTTGTCAGTTTTTCCGCTAGTAGATAGGAAGAGACTTTGGCATGCTGCAGGTTGATTTGACTAACTCTTATGTTTGTAGCCATAAGTGCAGTCTAATATGAAAACTGCCCCTAACTGAAAAGTCTGCTACGTTCAGTGTGGATCTCACCGGGGTTACCAGATTGTCCTCATCTTCCGCCGAAAGTTCCGCTTTTTTGCGTCCGCAGCAACGTCCATGTCCTTATTCCCAAGAAACTTCGCCTTCTTTCGCAGTGCCTTCCGTTGTCGTCAGCTAGAAGCGCTCCCAGGCTCATGTAGTCTGGGCTACATGGAGCTGTTTTCACATACCGGCGTTAAACCAGTTGCGTCCACATTACCAGCTTCCCTTTCTTCCGTTTTTCCAGGTACAGACGGAGGAGAAGGTTCTAGCAAGGAAACCTGTAGACCCTTCTCTTTTGCGACTAAACTTTCCTTCTGTGGAGCCTTCCTCCTCCGTATTTTAGAAGAGTTAGGCAACAGTGTCACCGACAGGTCGGCGGTAGTCAGATTTACAGTTCCTCTCATTAAGAGAGTTGCTGTACTATCCTTTTTGGCTAACCGCTCCGTAGACACCGGGTGTAGATTTTCTACTGAAGTGGAAAGCCTGTCTTCCATAGATTTATCCGTGGGAGAACATGAATTAGGTGAGGCCTCCAAAATACGTGCCTCGGCTACGGCCTGATTTCTCAAAGTCGGGGGTGGATTCGAGTTCTTACCACTTGGAGAGTTTCAATCCTTTGTTTCCACCTTCATGTGTTTTTGGACACCCTTAAACTACCATAAGTTCCCCCACCACGACAAGGTTAAACTACCACAAGCTTCCCCACCACGAAAGGAGATGTCCGAGGGGGAGCCAAAAAAGGGTAAAACTGTCATAAGAAGTTTAGGAGATAATAGTAGTAACCATGGTAATCAGAGAAGAGTTATTGGGGATTCACAGTAGGATAGGCAAAAGAAGACAAAATAAAGCCTTCTAACTCAAAGTAACGACGGGACCTGGCACGACAGCTCCATAAAACTTACTAATATGTGGAACATGCATTTCAATAGCGATCTGGTAAATATTCAGGTGAGCCGCCCTATAACATACATCTTTTAGCCTGAGAAGAGACGGATCTGGTACAATACTAATGCTGGTCTCAAGAAGTACATTTCTTTCACGGGTGTCTGGTAGGACGCTGTATTGCTCCCGCTGGTGTTGAAAATCATGTACATTGACGATCCAACCTTCATCAAAACGCCCTAGTGGACATCAAAAAGAACATTTGTTAGAGATACAAAACATCTAGAGGATATCGCGTTGTATTCATTTGAAGGTAACCTTACGGAGTAAAGAACGGGAGCAATACTCATGATTACAAAGCGTTATATGAGGAATTAATAAGAGATTTCATCGTCACCTGTAAGCTGGTCGATACGTGGGAGTAGTGATAAGCGCAACGTTAAATTTTAATTTACTTTTGCAGTGTATTGATCACAAAACGTGACCTATACGAAGATGTTACCGATCTCAGGAGGTATGCAATATACTTTTAGACTGCTCAGGTTTGAGGAGGGGAGAGGAGAAAGCGGTGATTTTCCACGGATCCAGAGTTTTCTAAGGGGCTCGATATTGAGAAAACGGATAATAAGGGATAATAAAAGAGTCCGCAAAATTTCTACCCCCTGCCTAAATTTCTTCTCTACGGTCTTGATGATAAACACTTAGATGGTAGACTTATTAGGTTTTCCTTTTGTTTCATTTTTCAAAAATTGACTTGTTAAACAGTGCCCCTTAGTTTACCTGTGTATCCACTCTGTACGCGTCACAAATGTCCTAAGTTGCTTTAGAAATTTCCGTTAAAAAATTACTAATTCTCACTACAATCCCTTGAAAAATTTTACTTTTAGAAAGAGGCGCCCAATGTGGGAATGCAGATTTGGTTTCTCAGATTCCAATTGCCGTTTTCTATGAATCCTTTGCGCCATCTACGCAGACATCTAAACTTTCGCAGTCCCATCAACCCACGTTAGAAAATTCCAGATTCTTGCTTTCAGGAGACATCTACTTCCCTACGGGATATTTCCCACAATTGGCTACATATTCGCCAATCATCATGAATAATTTTTCCGTTTATCCATCAATCCTCAATAAATCGACATTCCGCCCATTTCCTGTCCAGCCATCATAAATTCATCATCAGTCAAACCGGCCAAGAGACTCTTCCAGTAAATGCACCTGCACAAAACAAAAACATTACGTAAATCGCGTCACCAGAGTCAAATTACCCTTTAAGAAAGAAAAACACGAACGCTAAGCACCCATATCTCGACATTTTACAACTAATTGCGATTACTATTATGAAGGGAACGTGCTCAAGTATCTGTTCGTCTGGCGAAGATGCATTCGCCGTAGATACAATGCATTCCCGCGTCGGTATCATCGCAAACCGATAATTTTCCATGTCCATAGTGCACTGAGTTGTTTGTGCTGCATTTCCATCGCGCTTTCATCTTTCCTTCTAACGCTCCATGCAATTGCACTTGATGTCTTTTCACCTTTTGTGTCGGTTACACCGTGCCTGACGACAAGATACATTTGATAATATTCATGAGGGGTCTATCGGGCCTAGACACATGAGCGTTACTTTAATGCCAATGTTGGATTTCTTTCACGTGACATTGCAAATGCATCGCAATTTGTTCACGGACACGTCTTCATTCTGTGCATTCTGCAGGAGTCAAAAAATTGCACTTGATTTTGCGTGATTACGTGTTTGCTGCGCCGGGGCAGGGGGCTTATGCGTGACCATGCTTTCCTATTATAACAAACTTAAATTGTGTTTCAGTCGGCAAGCTACGTTGGTTATGATCACGTATGACGAATCGTTTGTAATTTGGAGCGATTTTTCACACTTTCTTTGCGTTGTAAGTTGTAAGAGTTATCTGAAAACTTCAGCAGAGTTGGTTGCGTGGCACACTTGGATCGATGAAAATGCTAATTGCCGTATCAAAAGTTTATTTACCTTTCAATCAATCGATCAAATACGTACATATATACCTGTCATGATAAATTGCTCTGTTGTTGGATAGTGTTCACAGTGCCAGTTACAAATCGAATTTCAGTAATCGCAGCATGGAAAGCTCGTTAGTTTGCTGATTGCTAATTACCGTTCTATTATGGTCTGAAAATCTTAGTTTTCTTTTAGCTTCCATGCTTACTTTGCCTGCTTTGAATAAAGTTGCTCTGCAGATCCATGGAAATTTCATTTATAGTAATCTCAGTCTTCTTCGTTATGTTTTTCAGACTCTTTGGGTGGTAGGTGAGCAAATGCTGGTTTAACCTGGCTCTGCGGAATAAAAGTGAAGCATTAACAGCCACTTCACGGTTTATGCATTGAAATGCATAATTTTTTGACAGCTCTGGATGTACATTGAATTACATGAATTCCTCGAAGACTTAGGTACTTGGCAAAAAAAAAATTGGAAACTCTTAGCCGCATTCGAAAGAATCCTCCACAGAATTTTTGGCCCCATACAGAAAGCTCGACGATTCTATAGCTTATATTACGATAAAATTTATGATCAATACTACGACAATCGGCTGGTTGTGAATAAAATCCAAAGGTCCAGCTCAATAGGTTGCGCTTAGCGGGTCACTACATCCGGATGGGTGAGGAAAGTCTATAAGGTCTATAAGGACAATATATATGGCAGGAAATGAAGACTGGCAAGACCCTGCCTCAGATGGAGCGATGACGTTGGCCAGAATGTCAGTCAACTTTTTAGGATATTGTGTTGGTAGGTTACGCCATTGATCATCATCAACCGCGCAACAACCGGTATCCGATCTAGATCTGCCTTTATAAGGAACTCCATACAACTCGGTTTTGCGCCGAGGTCCACCAATTCGATATCCCTGAAAGCTGTCTGGCGTCCTGACCTACGTCATCGTTCTATCTCGGGCAGAGTCTGCTTTGTTTCTTTTTCTACCATAGATATTGCCCTTATAGACTTTCCGGGCAGGATCATCTTCATCCATACGGATTAAGTGACCCACTCACCGTAACCTATTGAGCCGCATTTTATCCACAACCTGACGATCATGGTCTCGCTCTTAGATTTCGTCGTTATGTAGGCCACGGAATCGTCCATCCTCATGTACCGGACCAAAAATTGTTCGGAGGATTCTTCTCTCGAACGCGGCCAAGAGTTCACAATTTTTCTTGCTAAGAACTCAGGTCTCCGAGGAATACATGAGGACTGGCAACATCATTGTCTTGTACAGTAAGAGCTTTGACCCTATGGTGAGACGTTTCGAGTGGAACAGTTTTTGTAAGCTGAAATAGGCTCTGTTGGCTGACAACAACCGTGCGCGGATTTCATCGTCATAGCTGTTAGCGGTTGTGATGTTGTTGGTTGGTTGGTTTTCGATACTGACGTTGCCACCATATATTTTGTCTTGTCTTCATTGATGTGCAGTCCAAGATCTCGGGCCGGCTTCTTGATCTGGATGAAGGCAGTTTGTACGTCTCGGGTCGCTCTTCCCATAATGTCTATATCGTCAGAATAGGCCAGTAGTTGGTTCGATTTGAAGAGGATGGTGCCTCTTGCATTTACCTCAGCATCACGGATCACTTTCTCGAGGGCCAGGTTAAAGAGGGCGCATGATAGGGCATCTCCTTGTCGTAGACCGTTGTTGATGTCGAATGATCTTGAGAGTGATTCTGCTGTTTTTATCTGGTCTCGCACATTGGTCAGGGTCAGCCTAGTCAGCCTTATCAATTTCGTTGGGATACCGAATTCTCTCATGGCTGTGTACAGTTTTACCCTGGCTATGCTATCATAGGCGGCTTTAAAGATGAAAAGATGATGCAACTGATGTCCATATTCCAACAGTTTTTCCATCGCTTGCCGCAGAGAGAAAATCTGATGTGCTGCTGATTTGCGCACTTGAACCTTAAACCATATTTCGCCATATGGATTCCCTAAGCTCATGAAGGAGTGAGTAGGAGGCCTTATAAATGTCAAATTCTTGCGAAGTATGATGTCCGCTATATGCAAATCACATCACTGAATTTTTTATGTTAGGATTCAGGGGTCTTTATTTCGGTACCCACTTGTCAACGGTAGGGACCAATTGTAGAAAAACTTTTTAACGTTTTTTTTTTATCAACGAAACCCTCTCTTTGGACTGAGGACTTAACTTTTTTTTATAATAAAAAACCGACTTGCGTTTTAATCTAGACTTGACGCAACTAATCAAGAAGTGGACCACCAAAAAATAGGAATAGTTTCTTTCCAATCGGCCCAGTTAAGACTCAGGAACCCCTCAAATCTTAAACAACAAAACTATTTTCTAGTTTCAATTGAACTTAGGTCTGAAGAAGGCAGTTTTCGTAATGTTAATATTTCGCACTCACACTGTGTTTTTAGAATACCTAGAATTAAACATGTTCAAACTGCAGATCATTAGGAACAATTAAGCATTGCCTATTTCATTCCTGTAAGACAAAAGTACAACTTTCGAGCTGCTTCGTGGGTGCGGGCAGCCGCTATCCAGCCGTTGGTACTTATTACAATACTTAAATACAACAGGTTTCAAGTTAGAGGAACCTGTCACCACATGGCATCTTAAGACACCACATGGTAACCGCAGCTTTCTACCACCAAATGGCGAACGTAGTTTTCTGCCACCATAATATATAAAAGAACAATCAACATCTGGGAACCACTTCCATCACGCTGCTACAGCATCTGATGAGATGCTTCCGCCCTGTTAGATTGCAAAATGAAATCAATACTGCTTGATTGTGTCTCCGAGTTTCGTTGAATAGCTTTTTCAGTGCAGCATTATGGACACGAGCTACTCTAAGTCATATTAATTTTGATGTCATACTATACACAAAACTCTATTCCAATCTCAGGTAATGAGATGTGACGTAATCTCTTGGACACAGTAATTGGGTGTCTTGAGGGTGCTCATCCTCCTCGATAACATTATGGAAGTCCCCCAAGATACTCGATTTCTCGAAAGAGAATTTCGGCTAAACCAGCTGTACATTATTAACCTAAGCGAAACAAGCTAGTGGAATTCTTAAGGGTGTTTCTATCTTCCTTGCAGCAAGGTGCTTTTGTGCTCTGGTAAACCTAACGGTAGCGCGCGCGAACCCAAAGAATGATGGCGATAGCCTCTCGCTAGATTTCTTTTCATGCTCTGGGAGGCGGTTTCTGACAGGATATTAACTGCAAGACTTCCATCCATATTCAAGAGTATTGCTATTGTGCAACAGTTCGCACCAACGGAGCTATAAGAAGGAGGGTGTTTTCTATGAGTAAAAGGAAGATGGGCCCTGACAATATATTGCTCGGACATTTGATGGGGAAGCGAAAAGTTTTTAAATGACTGACAACAAAATTCGATCACATCGCTATAAACAGTAGATGCATTAACATAGTAGTCCTCTGCATATGCTTTATAAAAGAGACGCTGACATCGACCGCGTCACGTTCATGTCGTGATTCCGTTTGCTCGCAGGAAAGCTGAGCGTCGACCCTTATTTTCAAGACGAGCCGTCTTCCCGATACGGCTGTCGGGAACCGGTGCACGAGTGACATAAACTTCGAACAACCTACCCGAGAATTTTGATGAGCACTGAGTCATCATCAAAAGTGCTCTGGTGCCGGTGAAATTGTCGACCGCGTTCCAGAACTGTTTTGGATTACCGTTACATGGAAGTTTAGCGTAACGCCGTGACAAATTTCGACAGAAAAAGGAGCTGCCGAAAATAACAATCAATTTACTACTGTATGTATGTTACACTACAAAATAGCTCGCAGGTAATCATAAGCCTTCCGATGGTTAAGTGGAGGATGGTAATGGTAAGGTTTTCCTCCATGATGGTGAGCAGCTTAAAGATGGAAGGATCACCTGGCCGTGATTTTTCGAATAAAATTGGGCAGACTTTCATCCTTCGTGGCTGAAACGGCTAATTACCGCAACATCTGTATGCTCTCTATCATCGCAAAGGTAACAATTGGTATTAACCTAGAACACTTCAACAGGATGTTTTTTGTAATGGATCCTCCTGCACTAACGACATTAACACCCTTGCCCGCTCTTCCGCGATTTCGAGGGAGTTTTCGAACAGGAAGTGCATCTGAAACAGTGTACGTAAGAGAGGCTATCTGAAGCAACTTATTGCCATCATCAGAGCGAGATATGGCATTGCAAAAGTAATGTCCTGCATCGAAGGATGGAATGCTGTATTCTGTCACCAATACTTTTTCTTTCCGCTATGGGTTACCTTTTTCAATGAACGATGTCATTTTTTTCTAAACATCTCCACTACGTGGTCAACATCAATCTGTTCGCCTTCTTAGCAAGTCATGGACCTTACCTGAATCGTTCTGGATTTGAACAAACTGAAGACATTAGCTTAATGGCTTTGGATTTGAAGAAGGAAGCAGACATGGTCGGACTGACTGCAATACCAAAGTTCTCAATCTGACTGGCCCTAATTTTACCCTATGTGCATTAATGAGTAAAACATGGAGGGCGTGCAAGAGTTTATGGATTTGGATGGTGTTGGTTTTGCCGATTACAGCGCCAAATTTGATGTCGCTTGACACATTGACAGCGCTAAATATGCCTAATCTACTCTGTCCAATGTTCTCTCGCTACTATTATATTGGAGTAGCACTTGGAAAGCTCTAAACTTGCCCCAACTGTCTGTTTATCTACATCGTGATGTTCTGACCTGAGCTAATATCGAGCGAAGGTTAACAAAAATTAAATAGTACATGAGTAGCAGGGATACCAGCAGTTCGGACCATGCTCATCAGCACAAAATTGCCTCTTTCAATCACATGATCCGGAACGCGTAGTAAAAGAGACCAAACACGTTTTAGATGTGGCGAGACTGAACGGACACAATAACCATTGGTCTTTTGATCAATAAACAAAAGAGAGGACTCTTTTACGGTAACCGCCCACCAAGATTACTCAAGATCAATAACGCAAGAGGAGAGTAACTTTTGAATTTAACCAAATGCTTTCAGCAGCAGGAACAGCTAGTTCAAAACTGCTTTAGTATCAACTAAGGACCCAATCGATCAAATAGCGAAGTCTGGGATATAAACAATTTCCTGTGCAAATTGCAATAAAATATGCATCAGACAGACAAGAAGGAATGTGAAAACACGTTCCGGAGACCATCTGAAGGGGACAGTTGTTGTTGAAAAAAAAAAGAAAAGACAAAGCAGCAGATAGTCACCGAAATAAAGGTATCTGCAAGGAAATAAAAAAGCAAAATGGAACGGTTTTCAATTTTTAAGGTTTTGTGTGAAACATACAGTCAATTACATAATTCTATGTCGAATTTAAGGGGGGGCTCCCCATACATGCAAAATGGGGGTGTAATTTTTTTTTTCTTCAAATATAGTCATGTGGGGTATCAAATGAAAGGCCGCGATTAGCACTTTCCGAAGCCGACGTTAGTTTGGAATTCATGCAACAATGTAGGGTATAACATAGAGCATGATCCTACTAATTTTGATGGAAATAACACTATTACTAACAAAGTTATAATAGGTTAAAGCTGTCGCTTCTTTGCAAATTCAAGGCTTTGAATGTCAATATCACCTGAATGTGGATATTCTCACTTAATATATGCATTTATTACGTGCTAGGTAGTAATGGGACAATGCACACTCAAATGTCTTTATAAGAGAAATACACAAAACCTTTTATACCTGAAGCGTCCCGCTTCCGGTTTCCCACCTTGTTATTTATTGGTACGTGTCAGATATCCGTGAAAGTTTTAATTAGACTACACAATTGACAGTAGGAGAACTCCATTGCGATTTATGCCGTGCTATGAAAACTGGTTTCGCCAGATGGCCGAGATACGTAGTACAATAGAGTGGAGGAAAAATACATGCTTGCCTTAGGGGAGCACACTGCCATGAAACGACGTAGATGTGGACGTAGAATCGTAGGGGTTTTATGGCAACCATATATTTTAAATGATGCTTTACTATCAACTATGATGTTTCCAACCTAATGGATGTACATTTCAATTCATTTTTCTTTGAATTTGTTTTATCACCAGAGAAAAGGCGATTTAGTTAGGTTGCTGTCAATGGATCTATCGTGGTCATCTAAAAAGGTAAAACATACGAAAAGGAGAGCCGCCTTTCTTCCTAAAGTTCGAGTCATTCTTTTATGCCATGGGTGCGTTGGACATTCATACTACTTGAAAGGGCTCACTATGGAGTACCTGCCATCCCACCATAGCAGAGTCGCTTCCTTCTGCGGTAACCACTGCCTATAACCAATGCTCCGTTTACGATCACCTTCACCTCTTCTTTGTCATCTGCGATCGATCGTTTAACCCTACCTATTTTCCTAAGATGGCCATTTTAGTAACTGGAAATAAGCAAATTAACCGGCAGTTCTGTCGATAAGCTGTTTGCATGACTACGTACGTCTTTCTACGGCCCTTAATCTTGGGCTTGTACGGATTATTCAATTCAAATTGAAATTCTTAAACCTTGCATGTGTTCTTCATTGTAGTTAGCTGATCAATATGTTCAAAAAATATAACCGTTAACTCTCCGTTTCCTTCCTAAAAATTCTTCATTTTATAAATTACCATTTTGTCATCATACGATGGACGAGTCTGAGGTTCTCTCGGAGATCCGTAATAGAAAAGTTGAACAGAATTAGATCAGGTCCGCATGATTTTCACCCTGGGTCCGGTTTTTCTTCCTTACGATCCCAGCCAAATCTTCCGAAAATGTCAGAACATATAATATTTCTCGTTTTAGAGATAATAACCAGCTTTCCTCGTTTTCTTCTGTTATCCACTGCGTACCAGAAATATGATCGAAGTCAGCATGCTTTCCTCATGCTTCGCCTCAAAAACGCCAATTTTGAAATTCTTCGTCTCACAAAGATTATTCGACTCCCCCTTTCATTCGTATCACGTATAGATATCCACTCGTACAAACAGCGCTCAAAAATCATTTACACCCAACTCACTGATTTGATTAGGACCCAAGAGACTATTTAGCCTGTCTTTCGACATAGGTATGCTTGCCTTTTTGCTGCTTGCCTATCTGTTACTATTTTCCCATTTTCACATTTTCCCCAGGATAATGAGGATAATGGTTGTGTCATATCCTGGTAGAATAAGGCAAAACACAAAGCATTTTCAGGAAGTTTGTTTTGTATGAGTACTACCATAGTCCTTACCATCCATTTCATAACTAAATTCACATTCAGTTTTGATTAAATGACAATAATGTTCTAAATGTCTTCCTAGCTCCACATTTCTCTACTCTCCAGCGTTCCTCCAATCAAATGCATCACAGAAGGAAAGTTAAGTCAATGGACGATAATACCAACCAGCGCCAGAACCATTATCCGAGAATAGTCTACTGTTTGATTGTCGAGATATTCACTTACTTTCTGCTTTTCTCGAAGCATTTGGCCAGGTTCAATCGCGAATTCTAATCCCATTAAAGAGGTCTAAGACCGAAACACAAAGAAGATATCGGGCCACTCTCCTACTTGAATCGAAATGAAATCCAGTGAATGGTGAAAGCCAAAGTGGGAGTAAAGTAAAACTTAAGCCTGTTATCCAACCATTGGGAAGCACCTCCAACCCTTTGTGCCAATCGTTTGTCGGCACGGATAAATATTCTGAAATAAAACAGATACAGCCGCAGCGCTACCTGATCTGGGCATATATCTTTTGTCTGGTAACCACTTTGACCACCATTCCAGTGCTTGAATTATTAATAGACATAACAGCTTAGAACAAAACACTCGTAAAGATACAGCGGCTTAGTCTCGTTCAGAATATATTAGCGTCTTTGTGTAATGACCTGCAGAACTAAGCCAATAAATGCACGAGATATCGACCGATTCACAGCGTTAGATTCAGAACTGAGTAGGAGGGGGTGATTTGTGAATTCTGCAAGTAGGTCGACAAATGTGACGCTTAAGAGGTAATTGACATATTATTTGTGTGAAATTTGCTTGGTGTGATTTGTTCTGGATGTTTGTTGGCTTCTTTTCGAATCGATTGGATTGGACTGGGTTTTATGTTTTTGTTTTTTGTTGAAGTTTGTCTGACTTCTGTCTTCCAGGCCTTTTAAGGGCTTTGAACAATTGATGTCTACACGTGATCACTTTGGATTTAATTAACTCCATAGTATTATGGTTGCTCGTCTCTTCGGAGGCAGCGATTATGAAGAAGATATTTGCATAGGCAATGGTGACAGATGCGATTCTATCCCAATCAACCATCTTGTCGTTAACTCCCTTTAACTTCATTATACTTAAATTGCACAAATTAAATCATGTGTGTCGTATCTTTCGATGTCAAGCGTTAACACGTTACATATACGAGTATGTAGTTAATAAGTCACACCTTTTGACACGCATTTCCAAGGTGCATCGCAGTTATAATAGAAGTAGGTCAATGCCCCTTTTAGCATTCTGGCGAGGCTCCTTTGCAACGATGCCTATAGGATGCATTCTCTCGGCAGAGAGTACTAAGTGTGTCATTATATAATTTCCCGTGCCTTCCCGGGAAGTTACTATCTGCTTTTGGTTTGCTTGACCAATCTTTCTGAAGTGCTTAAAATATTTTTAGCAGATTTTCGTGCTCAAGCTAAGCAAAACCTGTGACATTACAATATAAATCTAACGACATGCAACTGGGCATATGACAGTCCATTTGCAGTGGATTGTCGGACAACCAGAGGCAACAGCACAGTACAACGATATTCCAAAGCGATACTCACAACTATAGGAAATATACCGGAACACCAAAGTCAATTTATACTTCTCATGAAGAAAAGCTATTCTGGTGCACCTGGCTCAGTAGTGAGCGAAGCATTTCAAATCTAATTAGTAAAGGAGAACAAGAACTAACATAAAGTCAGCAGTAACCATTGCCATTTTTCAGACTATTTCATTAGAAAATAAGCTCTGAGACCGAAACCTGCTACTTTTATGGTAATGTACATTTGACCCCCATTTATTTCAATAAATTTTGAAAAAAGTTCAGTTTCAAAAAGCTTTAATTGATGTTTCCCATTTGATTTTCCTCATTTTCTAAGAAAAAATATCAGCACTGTTTTCCCGAGCATGGAGAGCCTTCTCTTCAAACTCAACCCATATTCATGCCACTCGCTCCGGGTCAAGACTTTCACATCACATATCTTCACGAACTTTTGTAATAGTAGGTCCAGCCGTTTTCGAACAAATTGGGTAGAGTCATCATCGTCATCATCATCATCAACGGCGCAACAACCGGTATCCGGTCTAGGCCTGCCTTAATAAGGAATTCCAGACATCCAGTTTTGCGCCGAGGTCCACCAATTCGATATCCCTAAAAGCTGTCTGGCGTCCTGACCTACGCCATCGCTCCATCTTAGGCAGGGTCTGCCTCGTCTTCTTTTTCTACCATAGATATTGCTCTTATAGACTTTCCGGGTGGGATCATCCTCATCCATACGGATTAAGTGACCCGCCCACCGTAACCTATTGAGCCGGATTTTATCCACAACCGGACGGTCATGGTATCGCTCATAGATTTCGTCGTTATGTAGGCTACGGAATCGTCCATCCTCATGTAGGGGGCTAAAAATTCTTCGGAGGATTCTTCTCTCGAACGCGGCCAAGAGTTCGCAATTTTTCTTTCTAAGTTTCCGAGGAATACATGAGGACTGGCAAATTCATAGTCTTGTACAGTAAGAGCTTTGACCCTATGGGTAGAGTCATAGAAAGGAAAATACGGGCCCGGGGTGAAAGTTATGCATTCCTCTTAGAAATTGTTAAAGACACTATTCCTGAGCCCAGGGGACTGATAAGCCGTGTATATGCCTCAACACGTCCAACTTCAATCGCCAGGCTCTATGTACAGCATAGTGCTTAGCATAATCCAGAATTCCACAAAGTTCACATTCCCTCGTTGCATAGTGCCTCAGAGTTTTTGACTACAGGTCAGCCAGTTGATCTCTGACGTTCTATTAGGATGCTGCTCGGAGAAACGCACAATAACCCTTTGTCAAAAAATCAATTATGCGCATGAAGCCTTGTAAACTGCAGGGGATAGAATAAGGATTAACAAAAATATACATGCCAGTTGAGCTCCACTGAAAGTATGGATTCATTTTAGAAAACCATTTCATCCATATATGAAAATTGATTCGAGGTCAGGTACCAAACTTTCTTTCCGGATTTTTTTTGTGGCTAACACTCTTGACCTTTGCTTCAAGCGTATCCCAATTTGGTGGTATTAGCTTATAGTGGCCGGTTTGGACACAACTTTCGTCATACAGTCTTTATAGAAGTTGCTCCTCTAATACATACTAAGCACCTTCAAGCATGATCATCTGTTATGAAGCGATTTTAAAAGATATTCCCTTTAAAAGTCGATCGTGGCGTTCAGAAGTCTTTTTGTGAGCTTCTAACCCTACTTTAGTTAATCCAATCTCACGGCATTTTTTTTAAAAAGTCAGGAGACTATCTCTGGCTTTCCAAATAAAGTTTCAAATTGAGGAGAAGTGCGATTATGTTAAGTATTGTGCACTCATCAGGTGCTGCCTTCTAGTGGGGTGCCGTTTCGATAACGAACCGAACCAATGGGGAAACTGTTTCCCACCCTCCTTGCTTTATGAACTTCTTACTTTTGGCAAAACCTGGACCAAAGAAAATGAGAGACAGTTTCTCTCCAATTGGCCTGCTTTGCCATTGAGCGGTTGTGTACTCAAAACTGTGCGTTCCATCGGAAACTTAGCCCGTGAACCGAAAACATGGTGAATTTCCTGCACAAGATTGGGAAGGCACGATCCGGAAGGTGGAAGATGGAATAGGATTCGTTAGAAATTCTATGCAGACACAGAGGAGTTTTGTTTGGATAAGGTCGCCAGAGAGATGCAGATTAGCGCTGGCAGATGAAACCGCGTTGTGCATTACGTTCGAGTGCATCTTCTCTCGAGGATGGCGTTCGGCGGGATGGTAGAGGGTTCTTCGAACTAATACTAAGTGGGATCACTATTTGCGGTTCTTAGTTTTAACATCCGTTGTAAAGGGAAGAAGTTGAGGGGCGGCTTACAAAAAGTACACTAAAATCAAGGACGCATTGTCAAAAAGTACCCAATCGAAAAATCTTAAAAAAAAATTCAGATAATACCTAAATATCATGTCTAGGCCTCAAGAGACTCCCGATGCCCACTCAAATAAAGTAAATGAAAGTTTGTTATTATATTTTATAAATTTTCTCGAAGCCCCAGAAATTAGTATGAAGCTGTTATGATCCTAGTTTCGTTCATGGTGACACTATGGTTCATAGGAGGAGGAATGTTCAATACAGGGGCATTTATTTTCCAGCACATTGTCGGGCCAACTTTCGAAATGTTCCTTCATACGCTTGGAGGTTATGTTTTCCATTACAGGAGCCTATAAAACTGCCAAAGCTAGGTAGCCTTTCCGTTTTTAAAAGCGTAATTACTTTATTGTATTCCTTGCTCAAAATTAAAGCAGCAGCATTCCATAACGAAATGCAGAGAATGGGGATCAACACCACTAGCCTGCCAGATCGTTCGAGACGCCCGATTGCAGTTGCTCCTATTCCCTCGACAATTCATCGTCTCCTTGTTGTGTGCTCATGCTTCGTTATGATATTAAATTTGGTAGACATCCGAGAACATCCGATTATATCTATAATACTATATTAAAAGCTATAATGTGTCCGGCTAAGTTAGTGGTTAGAATGTTAAGTTGGCAATATAAGGTTGTGCTTTAAATCAGAGATATTCTTCCCATGGCAGAATGTTGTTTACCAGTCAACTCAGTTGTGATTCAAATGGGGGTCTTACCACTCAGGCGGGAGATGCCCTCCTCCTTATCCCGATAAAAACCACCCCTTTGCAAAAAGTTATGGCGCCCCAAAGTGGTTTTTAAGGTTTTGTTTGGGGTGGAAAGTGACGATTTCTTTAACGGACCCATTTTCAGAAACTACCCAACCGAAAAATCTGAAAAAAATCATGAAGCTGCCTATGGTGCCAGGCCTCAAAATATCTCCATATCGATATCTGTTCAAATTAAGTTAATAATAATATATTACCATATTTTTGGGGAAATTGAGTAAAACCCTCCTTAAGTTTATCCCAACGTTATAAAAGTGGGTAGTTGTATAACATATAATATGAAGCATATTATCTCCAAGTTTGATCAAAATCATACTATTAGTAAAAAAGTTACAGTTGCTCAAAGTTGTCTTTACCGTGTAAATTTACAACCCAAAGTACTAAATCTGACATGCTAAATGCATATTCTTAACGGGCTACGTACAAATGGGATAGTTCTACACTCAAAAATGCTCACACAAGAAGCAAACAAAACCTTTCATACCTGAAGCGGCCAGCTTCCGGTTTCCCGACTTGTTTATATTTAATCGTGGTGACGCTTAAATTTTTGAGCCCTACTCCCGAAGGTAAAGGAAATGAGGGTTATATCCAGTTGGAAGACGAAGGTTTTTTCTTCGGAGCCTCGTTGAAGAATAGTAGTGATCTTCTCCTCTTAAATAATTATAGCGTCTGAAAATAGGACTATTTTAAGGTCCAAATGTGAAGAGTTTAACTTAAATAAACTTCGCCCCTTTTAAAAAGTTACGGCTCCCCAAAGAGGGGGTATTTTCATGTCATTACCAAGGGCGCGACGGCAATGACTTTATCAATAAATTTGTTAATGACGTGAAAATAACTTCGTTTTGGGGAGTCGCAACTTCTTAGGACGGAGGAGCAAGGCTTTTAGCGAGCCTAAAAAGACAGGACGTTTCCCTTTCTTCTGTACACCCCTTTTCCCTCCGGAGGTTAACGAATCGAATTTTACCATGACAATATAGATCCCCCGGCCCCGCCCTCTGGGGCACCATATCTTATCCATCTCCTCCTTGCTCTGCCAGAGGGTCGGGTGTAAGCCCGACCGTTATGATATTGGAATATCCATATTTTGAGCCACCACAAGTTTATAAAGAGCAAATCGACCACGATTCCTTAAAATGACGATATCGGCATCATGGGTAAAATGACCCGAGACGTATAAACTGCCTTCATCCAGATCGAGAAAGCGGCGCGGGATCTTGGGTTGCACATCAATGAAGGCAAGACAAAATATACGGTGGCAACGTCAGCACCAAAAACCAACCAACCAACAACATCAAACCGCAATGGTCAAACGGGAAGAATAAAGAAGGAGACTACAACTTTGAGACCGTTGATAATTTCTCCTATCTAGGGTCGAAAATCACAACCGATAACAGCTGCGATGATGAAATCCGCGCAAAGTTGTTGGCAGCCAACCGAGCCTATTTCAGCTTATAAAAACCGTTCCGCTCGAAACGTCTAACCATAGGGTCAAAGCTCTTACTGTACAAGACTATGATCTTGTCAGTCCTCATGTATTCCTCGGAGGCTTGGGTTCTTAGCACGAAAAATTGCGAACTCTTGGCCGCGTTCGAGAGAAGAATCCACCGAAGAATTGTTGGCCCCCACACATGAGGATGGACGATTCTGTGGTCTACATAACGACGAAATCTATGAGCCAAACCATGACCGTCCGGTTGTGAATAAATTCCGGCTCAATAGGTTACGGTGGGCGGGTCACTTAATCCGTATGGATGAGGATGATCCCACTTGGAAAGTCTATAAGGGCAATATCTATGGTAGAAAAAGAAGACGAGGCAGACTCTGCCTGAGATGGAGCGATGGCGTAGGTCAGGACGCCAGAGAGCTATTAGGGATATCTAATTGGTGGACCTCAGCTCAAAACCGGGATGTCCTGAATTCCGTATTAAGGCAGGCCTAGACCGATAGATTGAATACCGGTTATTACGCCATTCATGATGATGATGAGATATAGATTATCGGTTTTTTTCCAAGCAGCTCAGATGATCATAATACATATTCAAGATCCATTAGCGACTGAGCCACTTTTGCATTATTTATCGAAGAAGTGACAAGATTCGGTCTGCCTATCTGCGCCGGCAAAAACGCACTTCCTCAATATGCAGTCTATCAGTCTATGAATAATTTATTGCCATCTTAAGCTTCTTCGACATTCCCAACCAACCAACCACAAATCTCTCATTCCAATGAAAGTGAAATTTCTTTGATCCTCTTTCACTAATTTTGCAGTTTCTGGTCTATATTTTGTCTGATCAAATTTGTTTGCAATTAAGTGGAACGTCGCAAAGATATGGCAAATTGTCTGTCAGTTTTTGGCATCCATGAAATCTTTGAAATATTGCCAGCTTCGTGAACTTTTCATAGTACAAGGAAAAGCTAAAGGATTCTGAATTTGAAGACTAATAACCGCTGATCGGACATCGGACCCCCACGTGGAAGATTTCCTCGTTCGGCTTTATCTTCAGTGCAACACGCGCTGAGCTAATTGCAGAGGACGAGATAGTATTGACGACTATCATAATTCCTCCACTGCACTTCTTCAAAATTTCACAGATATGACTATATGGTATGAAATTAGAATTACGCATTGCAATTTCATATTTAGCGCTCAATTAACTTTCAATGGCATGTTTTCGTTCAACTCGGTCGAATCACTACGCGTTAACACGCGCAATCAATCAATCGCTGAATCAACGGCGATAATACACTCACTTATCTACTAAATATTATTTTTGTTTGCGCCAACGCGACGCACCCCCTGTTTTCACCCACTTATTGCATGTTCTATTTTTGAAGCATTTCCCAGATTCTGTTTGTATTCTTAGTATTAAGTTGAAAGCGATAATGGCATGTTTGTTTCGAATTGTACACGTTTCAACCGAAATTGTGTACGTTTCGTTTCAAATGATCTGCATTTCTTAATTTTTCGATGGTCGAATGCGAGTTTTGAACGAAATGAGTCCAAATTAACAAATTTTCGAATTGTTTATGCAAAATAATTTGGTGGCCATTGATTTATTTTGAATGGGAATTAGTAAATGATTTGTTTAACTGTTATTATGTGAATTTGTGTTTCTGCACTTTTAATGTCATTTACATAAATTTTTCCTTGGGCGGCTGTGGGTTTCCAAAGATAGGAGCTATTTTGTATATAGATATTGCCAGGTTAGGTACTATTACATAGATATAGCCAATGGATGATACATAATGTTGATAATCTTATTGTGCAACAAAAAATGCTTTCGACATTTGCTTCCGGGCTTTTTCGTATTCAATTTTGGGACATAATTGGGATTCACTCTAGGGGAACCATCACTGCTAACAGCTCAATAAATATCACTACAAGCGAGAGGTTTTTTGTTTCACAAGTTTTTTGTTCATACATCGGCCACTTTTGCTCGTTACTATAATTGATGAAACTATGTTCCACTTTCATTATTTTTAAAAATAAATCCAGTTGAAATAATGAAGCCACCGCACCAGGAGCGATGCAAAAGTTACACAAATGCCCATGGTCAAGCCAGATTTCAAGTGCCTCAAACGGTTACTTTTGACTGCCTATCCATATCGGTTGAACACAATAACTCCTTTTAGGATTTAAATCCATTAACCAAACATTGAACAACTTGATTATATTTTATTGCCCAATTATACAAGTATCTTCTGAACAAAGAAAAGCAAATTGAGACCCGACTCTTGCCTTCTAAACTGACCCCCAACATCGCTTAAAAGGAGCATACAAAAAATCGGTTGCGACCTCCAAATTCTTTCAGTTAAGATCGATTGACATGAAATTTACGGACGAGGTAGAAAGTATTACCCATTTTTTATTTTTCCAAAAAAAAAAAAATATTTTTTTTAAATATTTAAAAAAAAAATAAAGATAATAGTGAAAAACCTAACATACACTTTAAAATTTTTTTTGAGATATATTTAAAAAACATTTTTTTAGGTGAATCATACATTTTTTCTGAAACTATGCACCCTATATCCACCAAATTTTCAGAATTTATTGCCAGAACTTAAATATAGTAGATTCCCAAGGGATTCGGCCTACTCTCAATTTATTTGAGAAAACCAGGTTTTGTTTTTATTGATTTTTATATCAAAAACTCAGGTAATTACCTTATTTTGATCATAGCTCCATTATTATTTATTGCATTAACCATACCTGTATATCTCATTTTAAACTGCCTTAAAAGAGCCTTAGATCGATCCCCACTAAAAGTTACTGGTTTAGTATTATTTGACCTTGAAAGTATTTATATTTCTTTAGACATTTGACGAGCTATAATTCAGACCATATTGCACTTACAGAAAAATAAAAAGATTCATTCCTCTGTTGTCACAGATGCTGGATTTTACCTAATACTAGCACTAAGCGCCAAGCATTTATGCTCGGACGAACCTACCTACTTGGTTTGAACCAGACTGTGCGAAAGTCCCAGGACATCAAGGGAAGCCGTGAGGGATTTAGGTACAATACCTGTACCACACATTCTGCACTGGTCGTTCTCCACCAGTTCTTTCATGATGAGCTTTTTATAAGCTAAGGTGGCGATCATGCCATTCTGAATGGCACACATAAACCCCTTCGTCTCAGCAAGGAACTCCCCAGCACACAGCTATCTGTTCGACAAATGCAAAGCGGCAAATGCCTGCCTAAGACAATTCACGTGTTTACCGTGCATTGCCGTCGATTTCCATTCATCGATCCGCTCTTGGTCCGACTTCACTCCATTCAGAAGGTTGAAAGATCGATCCTTCAAGTTAAGTGGAGTCAGTCCACATTCTGCCTTAAAGACAGCCACATGCAAGGGACTCGCCTGCTCTTTGCTATAAAAATAAGCGCGCAGTGAGTCGACTTGACGATGATGTTGTACCGCAACGTCAACCACTCCACTACCTCAGATGTCACGAGGCAGGTTCATCCGCTCCACGGCAGAGTTTGGATGATGTATTCGGAATGTGGTCATAGTAGTCCGTATCCGCCGTTGGACGTTTTCCAGATCGGTCTTCTTCAATGGCAATATTCCGAATGATAAGCCAGTGAAGGGATAGCGTATACATTCAACGCGCTTATCTTATTCTTCCCCGAGAGATGCGATCAGCACCAGCTTCACACGTCGTAGGAATTCGGACAGCAAAGCATCCTTCAGCTCACCAACTCGATCATGGGTTTCTTGCAGAATTCCTAGGTATTTGTAGAAGTCTATCTCGGTCATAGCTTTAATGTGGAGGTCACCAATACTAACCTGGACACTCTGGTTCGTTGGTGCTCGACTAATGGTTTAGCGCTAAACGTTAGAAAGTGTCATTCTTTTTGCTACTCCCTAAAATCCTCACCTACTTCTTTCTCCTACTCTCTTAAGGGGCATTCCTTATCCTGCTTAAATTCCACTCAAGACCTCGGAGTCACTTTCGACAACAAGCTCCTCTTTGACACCCATTGCCTCGCTGTCATCAATCGAGCTGCAAAATTGTCAGGCTTTAAACTTCCCTCCTCCTCTGATTCTGACTCCATCCAACCCTCCTTAGCTTTCTTCAATTCCCTCGTGCGGAATACCCTCGAGTACTGCCCGAAAAGTATATAAGGGCAATATCTATGGTAGAAAAAGAAGACGACGCACACGCTGCCTGAGTCCGGATACCGGTTGTTGCACCGTTGATGGTGATGGTGCTGCTTCTTTGCATATTAACTTGGAGAACTCTCATTTACGTTAGTATACAGGGTACTTGTATGACTGTAACATGTGAAATCCTCTCATAAAAAATATGCAGTATGCACTGATTACTCTGGTAATGTTCCTTGCCGCGGCGGCAGCATAACTTACTTCTTCTGGAAGTAAGTCAATCCATCCCAAATGATCTAGATCGAGACATCGACAGCATTTTTACTTTTTCGTGCAACGACGCACTCCGGATTTGGTCTAGTCTCTTAGCTTGAGTAGCCTGTCAGCTCCGTCGCTGGTTAATATTCCTTCAGGGGGTAGTTCAGAGTCTCCCTTGTAGCATTGTCTACTTCCTTTGCAATAGTAAGAGAGTCCCGGTTTCGGATCTCGGCGACTGGCCTTAGTCCTTTAATGGAAGCAGATCCTTGCACCGCCATCTTTAGTTGCTGTAGGAATTGGGCTTTATACTTTTCTCCTAATTCTAAGCCGAAAAGATGGAGTACCAATGTTTGTCTTCTTGACATTGTTGATTTTTACAGCATTGTTTGGTTGAATTTTATTTTTCGGTTCCTTTCGACGTGGGTGTGTCCTTCCATTGCTTGGATAAATACTACTCCAGACCGACTTTTCCTCTTGGTTTTTCCTCTATTATTTCCTCCTCCAGTGGTTCTAATGATTTCCGTTTCTTAGAGACCTTCTGCCATTTTTCTGGTTATTTATCTCTCGCCTAGCTATTGGGCTTTTTGTTTGCACAGCGAGTGTTTACTCTGCATTCTCCATATTGAGTACCGAGGCCGCTCTTGGTGTCGTACTTGGCATTGCCTCATTCTTGATTTTTCCCCATGACAGCGACCAATTATGTCAAAAAATTCGTTTAGTTTGGAGATATCATCTTTCCCATCTATATTGATGTTTCTCTGCTTCATTGTTGCAGCCTTTATTTTACGTAGATTCGTCTGCATTTAATCAGTATATCCCCTTCTATTTTCAAAAATTTATTATCATAAATGCAGAATTCATTGAAATAAATCCCCGGACCGTAAAACAGACTATTGCGAATACTGGATATAGACAGCTGGTAACTTTATCATTTAGTTTAGTTTAGTTTACTTGGAGGGGCCGCAGCTCCGAGCACTCATGCCATTGTTAGGTCCATTGTACTATCCCCGTAAATCGCCTATTCAATGGCTTTCCGCCTACGGTGTTCGCAGGCTTTAGCGAATCTGAGAACATTTTCCAGAGGCAAAGAGCGCACAGATTCTTCATTGAAGAAAACCTTGCCAAGGTGTCTTCGTCTAACCACTACCCCAATCCCCCCAATCCCCCCCCCCTTCAGGGTAGACTTGACAGTAGATGGTCGCATTCCAAGAGCTGGTTCTGGCCCCACAATTGTGGATCCAGACCCTCGGCGAGCGATGTTAGAGTGCCCCGGTACCCACATCAGGAATGTTTCGTTCAGTCGGCCAAGTTTCAGCACCACCTGATGACAACTCCACACCAACTGGCTTGATATGTCGTTGCTGTTTAGTGCTGATAATGCCGCCCGACCGTCGGAACAGATTCGAATGGTGCGACCCCTCCGCTTTTGTCGCAGACATTCTTCTGCTGCCAATGAAATGGCATATATTTCCGCCTGGAATGTGGTCGTTATTTTTCCGAGGGGTCGGGCCAGTTCTATAATCGGATTTTCCGAGAACACCCCTACGCCTGATCGACCCTCCATGACTGACCCGTCGGTGAAGTTTATTAAGTCTGTAATCTGAAAAGACTCACAACCATTTGTCAACCATTCTTCTCTTTCGGTGATTACGACAGTGTATGTCTTTTCAAAGACGAATCTGCAATTTTCGTAGCCTGTTTTCAAAGAGAAGAAAAATGAAGGTCCCGGAGTTTTATCGTGAGTACTTGCCAAGTAGGCATAATCTCATCGTCTTCTATAGACGCAAATTGATTTAGTGGCCACAATCAGGGTCCTGTTATAATTAGCACCGAGGTACTGACTCAAATTGAGGGTGCATTTATGCCAGTAGATACGGGGCATATCTCACACGGCTACGGCAATTAAGGAGAATGGCCCCGAGATG
Organism: Hermetia illucens; assembly: GCF_905115235.1. Taxonomy (NCBI): domain Eukaryota; kingdom Metazoa; phylum Arthropoda; class Insecta; order Diptera; family Stratiomyidae; genus Hermetia; species Hermetia illucens. Next base: position 42,879,664 of record NC_051852.1, read on the forward strand.
TAAAGCGCAACCGCACGCGATGTACTCACAAGAAGTCCTGCACGCGATCAAGAGAGTTAACCACACATTACCGGGCCAAGGGCACATCCTGCAGGAATTCTTCTAGAGCATATCCTCTCAGAAGACCATTCCGGTTCCCATTGTATGCGATAGTTTTCGGTGAGACTTCATGGCAAGAGCCACTTCGAACGAGCCCCTTGCAAACTTGACTCCGGTCGTCCTTCTCGAGTACGTGGGAATGGCACTCTCCACCGGCTAAACTATTGTACATATGTATATGAGAATATGCAATTAAAACTTTACCCAAAAGCAAAGAAAATCTCTTCTTATGATTTACACAACACTTTTAAGTAAAATTGCCGCAATGCACTCCAGCTATGTTCAATGTCATTGCGTTAATTAGATTTAATGCAGAGAAACTAATATATATCTTAAAAATTAGCAATAACGCAATCCAAACAATCAATCAATGCAATTAGCGTTGATACACATTTTCGCAATTTCAAACTAATTTCTTTTTTGCGCGAGCATGCTGAAAACTACGATTACTGCTTCGTTAGCTGACGAAATATTTATTGTAAATATAGTCATCCTTTTTTCAAAAAAGATACTTCACCATAGCAGAGCGTAGTTTCGATCTACGGACCTCTGGGTTATGGGCCCAGCACGCTTCCACTGCGCCACTCTGCTGCGGGGACATGGGTTCCTGACCGAGATACTAAGCAAAAAAATTAGATAATCTGAATTTTTTTCTCGAAATTTTTGTGAAATATGCAAATAGATATTATCCAACATCTCCCCCAGAAGATGAATTAGGAATTAAGTAAGCAGATTACCTCGCAAATAATCCAAAATCCAAAGCTTTGCAATTAGGAATGAAATCAAAAGATAGTGAACGCGCGTTCGGAGCTCGCACCGCGACTATACAGACAACGCAAACTCGTTTATAGATAAAAAATGTAAATAATTTGCAAAAAGATTTTTTTCTTTTTAATTTTATTCAAGTAGAATGTCACGATTGTTGGCTTAGAATGTGTCTTCAATGTGTTTATTGCGTGTGAGTGGCAATGGTAGTGCCTTCGGTTCGGATAAAGATAGTGTTATCTCCCGCATGTTTTCACCTTGCAGTGTCTCCCCAACCCCAAATAGAACAGTCTGGGAAATATCGATATAGTCTAGATATTTGCCAAGAAACTGCTTTAAACTTGAGTGCTTATGAATGCCAATCGATCATAGATTAGCTCCGATTAGCTCTCTAGAAAGACATTCCGTTGAATAGATTATTCATGTGAAGTCCAACGAAATGCGACTCTTCGCGAGAAGAAGTAACACAATTTTTCGACCGGAATGCGGAATTTGTCGAAAGGAATAAAATTTAAATTTTTAGATAGAATGAAGTGATGTGCCTTCTTTTGCAAGATGTGTCTGTGTTCTGAGAGTATCTGGTATCTTTTCCTGGTTGAAAGTAGATCATTTGGTGGTGTAACTGGTCAGCTTCTGCCAAGAGCGAATAGTGTTCTACGGAAGTTATGTATTCCAGAAGCGTAGCGCTACTAATATCCGTGATTCGCTTTCATAATATGTCGTTTTTCAGAACCGAGATGTTGAAAAAGCCTCAACGGTTTTATTTATTCGATACACTTGAGAATGCTTTCCACACTATATCCAACATGTATTTTCTAACAATAGGTGAAGTGATGAGGACCGTTGTTTGTAGCGTGAAAAATTAGTGCATTTAAGTGAAACAGAAATAAATATTGAATGGAAACAATAAGTAATTATGTAAAGAAAATTATCTGAAAATTAAGTGAAACAAGTGTGAAAAATAATAGTTCAAAATGAACAAGTTGAAAAATCTCAAATACAAAACCAGCCCTGAAAATGGAAGCATACTCAACAAATTCGCGAAACGTTACAACACTGTCAGTGCTAAGTTCCTGCGAAAATCGCCAGGACGAACAGGAAAAACGGCTCCAATCTCCGGAAGCTATGACATGACTGGTGTTGCTTCTGAGGATCACAAGCTCGAAATCGGTGCACCAGTTCTCATATCAAAAACCACAATCGATGATGACTTAAAAATCCCATCTGAATTAGATGCCAAACAAAATTCACGAATATCATCATCAACTGCAACTGGAAGTGAAACGGAATACTACACGGATACGGTTAGCACAATCCCATCAATTGAGCAGGACATCAAATTTGAGTTCTACTCTTCGAACGATATCCCCACAGTTGTGGAGGAACGATTGAATCAAAGTGATTCGGCCGCCAATTACTACTCGACCCCCAAGAAGCAATCTCAACCCGTCCCGCCACGACTCAGAAAAAACCGATCCCAATCTGCGCAGAACTTGCACAAAACTGAACTGAAATTGTTTCTACAAAGAGTTCCGTCTCTGGAAACCACAGGTAGATTAACTACAGCTAATTTGGAGAACTGCTATGATCTGCCGAGGAAGTCACAAGAGTTTAGCTCGACACCAACCTCCTCAAAGCCAAAATCAAATAGCATCAGCGTACCGAATACTCCTGATTCACCGAGCGATCTGAAGGACTCGTTGATTAAAAAACGCTTCCAGAGCACAGGCTCCTTGAACCAGCCTCAGCCCTGCCTAAACCGAAGTTCTAGTGGCAGCAAGCAAGGGAACAATGGGTCCTTGCAAATGAACACTTCCTTGGATGATTTTGATCTCAAATCCGTTAGCTTCCAGAGCCTCGACGCAAAGAACCTCTTCCTGTCCATCGACGAATTAAACGAAATCACTCGCCAAATAAACGAAACAGAACAATTCGATTACGAAATCGACACCGAATACTGTGAACATCGAGACAAACTTAAGCCTGACGAACGACGAATTACTTTGCTCAAAAATAAAAATGCGACGCTGATCAATTTGAATCGCAAGAAGGATCGAATCAATCATGCCTGGTCCGGTTTGAAAACTTGGATTGGGGAAGAGAGTGGAAAGATTAAGGATGTCGTTCAAAAACATGCCGCAATGCAACGGGTGGGAGCCCCAGTGAATCATTCAACCCCAATGAGTAGCAGCACATTGAAGAAAACCACGTTCGATTCGAGGAGGTCGGCAGGTGGGGTGAGCGTTGCCCCGTCGATGGTGTCGGTTGCGCAGTCTTTCGCTCCTACTACGGACAGCAACTTTTCGATTGATCAGGAGTTTAGTTTCCAGAATACCTCAACAGGAAATTCATCGAGAGCCGCTACCGTTCAAAGGGATAATAGTGATTACCATCAAGAGGTAGGTATGATTCCTAGTGGGGGATATTTTTCATTTCTGTTTCTTTGAATGTGTGAAGCCAGGGAAGGTGAGCTGGCTGCATGGAATTAAGCTCATGAGCTCCATTGCCGCTAATTGACAGTAGCTTCATTCGCCCTTTGAATGCGAGATTTATCACGAGCTTAGATCTGAAGGATACATCCTGACAGTGCTAATTGATAAATCGTCGATTGATGTCACCCCTGCTCACTTGGAGCATGAAAAAAATCCTTGGTAAAAAGATTATGCCTGGATAAAATATTTTCGAGGATAATGTGTTGGGGCCAACTCATGAGGAAAACCCAAAACTGGAAAAACTAAATATCTGCAACCTAGGGCCACAGCAATGAAAAAAAAAATGAATATGCTTTATGGTCTGAATATGCTTTATCTAGCAGCCAACACATTATTTTTGACAACCCTTACGTAGCCAAATGTTCAAATGTTCAAAAATGGAAGTTAATTTTGTTCTCAAAACTATAAACAAAACAAACCTGAAAGCTGTACGTACCAACAAATAGAGTGGTTTCCCATTTTTTGGAATATTTCGCTTCCAAGGTGCAATAGTTTGAAGATTTTCATTGATTATTTCTCCATTTCAGGGACAAAATGGGTTTGAAGAACTGCGTCGATATATCAAACAAGGTGGCGACTTCGGAAAGGACTTGGCAGCTATTTTGCAGGAGAGGTTAGTCAAATTTAATTTATCTTATATTTTCTATAGTTCTAATCGGATCACAGTTTAATCATTGCTAGGAATCTACTGGAAAGACTAGTTGAAATCAAGATTACAACGCTATATCTTTTTCTGGCCAAGACTCATAAAATTTAACTGCTGTTCGTCGTATAGTTTTCGATAGTTTTTGCTACCACCACAAGATTGGATTCTCTTTTGAAGAAGGTCAACCTCAAGCAAGAAGAGCGTCAGTTCAGTAAAAATCCCCCACCTAGCGGCTCAGAAGCGGCGAGAATCCCCCTTTATCCTTGTCGTCTGCTGTTTTCCGTCAAAAAAGAACTCCAAGTGATAACAGCGTGATTTGTTCAGCAGACATCTCCCGGATTTTGTGCTCCATCGAGGGAATCAATCCATGTTTTTGCCGTGAAACCTGTACCATTCTATAACCGAAAAGGAGATATGATAGACCCTGTCTTAGATGAAGCGATGGGCCATGGTGCCAGACAGCTGCTAAGGATATAGAGCGGAGTCTTGTGCTTAGAGTTGCTTTCTAAGGGGGACCTAGCCCGGACAGCGGTTATAATGCCGTTGATAATAATTTGGTGGATAATGATTGCGCAAGTTCACCCGCACCCAGGTGTAGTGTGAACTTCAACACGCGCTGTGCTAATCAGTTCGAGAAAATGAGCGGTGCTCTCTACATGTCTGCTCTGCCGGCCATTATACAAAAGTCATATGTCTTAGCTCGTTACTTATGAAACCTGCCAAGAGAGAGGGCCGAATTTCCAAATACAGGAGTCGTGGTTATATTCTCAGCAAGGACATAAAACGAAATAAAAAATATAGCATTTCGACCTTACACGCAGTGTCAAATAACTTTGTAAACTCTGACAACATGACTGATATGAGAACACATCAGGTTGCTACCAGTCGATTTACTTTTAAATATTATGAGGTAGAGCTTTGAGATTCCAACGGATTCCTAGGCCCAAGTGTTTGCAGTCTTTTCCAGGGTATAATTGCAATTCAACCCGTATCTTGTTGCAGATCTCAGAGGCACGATTTGGACGTTTATGCCCAGCTGTTTTTTTTTTCACTTGCAGGGCTCTGTTACTTTAAGGATGTCTTCTAAACGCTCCGAGCTATCTTAGAATTCGAACAGTTGCATATGAAGTGTAGGGTTACCTCCTTCACTTTGCCACATCGACTACTAGTGGGTTTGTGCGAATGAAATGATGAAACTCAGCCCATGAACGCTAAGACCAAAGTGCTCCATTATATCTGACGGCCCAGATTCGCTTATGAACCGCTGGATTTTTGTTAGTAGATGGGATGCAACCCACAGCAGCTAGAGTACAACAGCACTAAAAATCTGACCACTGATGTATTTACAGGCGGGGCACTGAGTCAGGAAGCATTTGTATAATATCCCTATTCTTAATCACCATCTAGCTAGTGAGTTATAGCTAATTAGAGTACCCATAATATTCGATTGCGATTTAGCCATTGGGGGTAGTAAAGTATGTCAAACACAACTACGCGCCATCGTTTGCGGTTATCTGAAACGCACTTCAGCTCCCCCAGAACTGCCCGAGACACTCGTACTCTTTCTTTACTGTTCTGCCCCAAGTGCGTTCGGGTTCCACTGTATGGCATAGTTAGCAATGTAATTGTCACTCTTCCTTAATGTGTGAGCTATCCACTGCCACTTCCGCCTTCCGAACACATTGCTGGTGGCTTTCGGCACCAAGTCGGAGTATTTTAGGCGGGCCTATCCCGGATAACAGTTGCAACGCCCCTTGATGATAATTTGATGGATATTGATTGCACAAGTTCGCCCGTACCCGAACTACATGTGGAGTTCAACACGCGCTGTGCTAACCAATTCGAGAAAATGAGCGGTGCTCTCTACATGTCTGCTTTGCCGGTCATTATACAAAAATCATATGCTCATCTGTTTTTTTTTGTCTATTTGTTTGATAATTTTTACTTGTTCCCAATCATTGTTTTCACTTTTGTTATATTTATGTTATTTCTATCCTATTTATTATGAGAGCATAAGCATCTCATATTCGCGTGATATTTTGCTCACCTCAAAGGAAACATTTCTTCCACGTAAGGTAGAGGGGCCACAGATATCTTAGATTAGGTTCAGAAATTGGTGACAACCCTAGTGCGTCCATTCCGACAATTTCACTCACAAGACTTTGCTACTCTAAAGCAGATTTTTAAAGGTTCCGAGCTATCCTCGTTTTCAGTCTATCGAATCCGAACAGTTCCATATGAAGTCCAGGGTCACCTCCTTTACTTTGCCACATCGACTACTGGCGTGTTTGTGCGCATGAAATGAGGGAAGTCAGTCCGTGGTCTATTATATTTGACGAGCCCCGCCTAATGCAATACTCCAAATTCGGTTATGGACCGCTGGATTTTCGTTAGTATATGGGATGCAACCTACAGCAACTGGAGGGCATCAGCACTAAACATCTGATAACTGATGTGCTCATAAGCGGGGCACTAACCTAGGAAGTGTCCGTAGACTTTTCTTATTCTGAATCAATATCTAGCAATCAATCAATATCGGGACACCCGTACACCTTCTCTACTGTTCTGCACCAAGCGCCGTCGGGATTCCAGGGTATGGCGTAGCCAGCAATGCAATTGTCACCCCTCCTGTAATTGCATCAGCTCCTGGCGAGTTGTGACTTTTTAAGCCGACGAATTCCACGGACTGTTTCCTCCATGCTTGGTGGTGGCAGCATTTGTCCTCCAACTCCTCGATTCTGGTTGTTGAGCAGTTCAATTCATTACGCCAATATGCCCATACGCTTACAAATCAGATTTCTCTCTTTGCTTCGTCAGGATGGGTATCGAGGTGAATATGGCTTTATCCATATTGCTGGTAAAATTTCCTAGTCCCATTGCTTTCTGTGCTTCTCGAATTCACTGAGCTATTGGTTCTCCCAGGCTTCTTTTTTCTGTTTGGGGAATGGCTCCTCCGCTAGATGTTCGTGGTAAGTGCCTACATATGCATGTATTCTTCGATATTGCTACATTGCCATATATGCAGCACCCTTTCGTTCATCGTCGTACTAGTCATTCCAATTTTCGTTGCGACTTGGGCCAAACATATTTCTGGCCCTGACAATGATAACGTCCTTCAAGTGGTTATGAAGATCATATTTAGGAGGGAAAGTTCATCCGTTAAGCACTTATACCGAAGCGGTCTATTGCACTCAATGGTTCCGCTTAATTGAATCTCTCAGATTCATTTGCGACCTGGAGCAGCATATTAACATCAAGAATGTGACGTCTAATGTAAACCCCGGCTGGGATAGATTTACATAAAGAAAGAGAAAAATCACTGGGTTTTCCCTATCATCAGCGGCCAATAACTCTATCAGTTTACGTTCGTTTAACAGGAAGGATTTAGCATGTAGATCCTTCTTTCATGCGAACCACACACAGGGGGTGGTATTAATGTACGTTTTTGGCGCGGATCCATTGAGAAAAATTCGACTTAATATATTGATTCGATTTTTTTCAAATTTATTTTCAGTTATTATAGTCCACCTTTTTAAGCACCTCCAAGGACGCTCCATTCATGCGGAATAATAAAGGTTGGCTGTTGAGATTCCTCTTCCTTGATCACCACCTGCACGTTTAGATTGGTTTGAGCCGCAATGACAGGACGAACTTGCAGATCTTCGGAAACCACACACTGCAACTAAACCTGAGCAGCAAGGCTCTTGGCAATCTCGTCGAAGGGGATAATATTTACGGATGACCTAGAAGGATTCGGATCCTGGTATGCATCCACTTGTTCCCCTTTGCCGCCCAAGAGATGCTCGATAAGCAGCTCCGATGTTCTGGCTGACACTGATCCATATCCGCTGAAGGGTTTTCACAATGTATGATCCGTTGGGGACTGAGAACTCGAAAAATCTGCTCCTTTGGCTTTCCTGCTCAATCTAAGCTTGAGATCAATTGTATCTGAAGGCGGTAGGCTTTACCTTTCGCTGGTTTATTATTATATTTCTTAACAACGTATCTAACGAAGTCCTTTTCGTCGATAGTACTGGCTTCCTTATTTTTCGCTGGCTCTTGAGTCGAACTTCAACGAATTTTCGCTGCTTCGCTGGCTTCCTGCAGTTATCATTCTTGTCGGCGAGGGGGAGGGTATCCCTGACGTTGACGGTTTTGGGGCCGGTACTACTGCGTTCAATTCCTTAACAGTAATTTCCAGGCTGGAAAGAAACTGGTAGCCCGTCTGCCGCCTCGCTCCCGGATGTCTAAACCGCTCCGTAACTCATACGGTGTTAATCGACACTGTTTTTGTGAACAGCTTATATTCGAAATCTATGGTTTAGGTCGGCACTTAAGATTAGCAACTGTGACGCTTACTTAATTTTGGGCAGATCTCGGAGAAGAACGCGTTTGCTTACCTCACATCTTCGTCATTGGCAGGAGGATAAGGTCCCTTACCTGAAGGGTGGAAACATTGTCTGATATATTGGTTTTCCTGCCTATGAAGTCTTGTTAATCACTGTCGGTTCGAATTCAGGGGATAGAGATAACTTCTTCCCTCGACGTTTCCTAGTTGTATATTTGTGGAAATAGTCACAAATCACCACACATGTAATGGATAAACTGTTTTTTTCTGCGTACTGCAAATAATCTATCATAATCCATTTTTCTTTTCATGAAAGCCTTTTGTGGCCTTTTAAGTTTCTCGCTTCAATTCTTCCTTGTTATGGTCACCTTAATCCCTTAAAACCTCTCGAAGTATGTTCCGCATACATCGTCAACGTACAATCGCTGCTGATTCCTGGCGTTTTGCGTCAGCTCTGTCTAAGACTTTCTAAAAACCTTGAACTCTTTTTCAATCGTTCTACACCACGTAGATATAGGGTGACTCATTCATCGACCATTTTGGGATAATGGATTTCGCCTTGCCAAGGTGCCACCGTCGGCAGAAAACAACGCTTCCTGGATTTATAAATTGTTGGCCGCCTTCGATGCTTTGCCCATTAATGCAAACAGGGAGAATCCGGGGACCAGTCAGATTGAGAGCATAGATTTAATTGGTGTGAATTTTAAGTCCGACTTCGTTTGTCTCCTCGCTCTGCAGAGCTATTTGGCTAAGGTCTATGATTCACTAAAAGAGTCATCAGATGTCTTCAGTATAGTCGAGTCAAGCTTTTGCCATTCAGTAGGCAAGATCTCAGATTCCCAGCACCTGGTTTTCTTTTTATTAGTACCCGAAAGTCATCTGGCCAAGTTAAAGGGAATCGAGTTTACCATTGCTCATTTGCCCATTTAGGAAATCCATTCATCCATGATCCCAAATAAATTCAATTAGGCATTGACTATAGTTCCTTACAGGGATATGGGTTTACAATATCGGAATGACTTTTTTCTGAATTATCTCTTGAAATATAAATTTGATAAAATTATAAATGTAATCCGAACGACTACAAACACCTATAATAATTTTTCCAGAGTTGATTCTGAACAACTTTATGCAAAATCCTTGTCAAAGATGGCTACAAAGTTGAATAAAGCATGTCGTGAAATCCCAGGAACAATAGCAGATGCTTGGCGCGGTGTTGCTAACGAAATGGAGACACGCAGTGAAGTCCACCGACAATTCTCGAATTCACTTATTGAAGAGATTGTCAAGCCATTAAAGAGTGTATTAGAAACACAACACAAATCCAGGAAATCGGTGAGTAAACCATTTGTAAGGTCTCAAGTTAACTTTCTGAAAAATACTAATCGCTAATGTTACAGGTTGAAAGCAGTGTCGATAAGGCATCACGGGTCCTTGCTGATTGGCGAATCAGTGAAGCAAAATCCAAAAAGCAGTCACACACTGCCGCTAGAGAGAATGAGAAGCTACAAGACGCTATGTTGGACGTGCGGATTCAACGCTCCCCTTCATTGGCAATACTCCAACATGGAACTCTGTCGAACAAGAATGGTGCTAACTCCGACAAAGAGACCAAAACAGCTGAGAAAGATTGTGCGAAACTGGACAACAAACGACGCAAGGCGGAGGAAGCTGTTAAGCGAGCCGACGTCGAATATTACACCCTTTGCATTCGAGCCGAACGGGCCCGTGTTGATTGGGAGATGGCGGTACTGAGAGGATCAAATGTTTTGCAGAATCTCGAGAACCTACGGCTCACCAATATGTATAATTATGTTTCGTCCTACTTGAGGCTGACATCTGAGATGAATCCAGTGCTCGAAGGTCTGGTAGTGAGACTTGCACCCCAAATTGAAGGGTGTAATGTAGGGAAAGATTTAAATATCGTAAAGAACATCCGAAAAGTCTCAGAAGGACCAAGTGAACAGCTGTTGCCTGATTTCTATTGCGAGCATACAACATTGGCTATGAATAGAGAGAGGAGAAAGCATGCAATAGTGAAGCTACTGCAGCTTGTCAGGACGGATATTGAACGGGAGCGAAAGTCACGCAACGGTTTGAAGGGTATCACCTTGACGTTGAACGCACAAGATAATCAAAATGTCGCTGATAAATTATATCATGTAAAGTTTCTAGAAATGAATTATGTATATTGAATCATGCAAACTAATTCCACACAAATTGCAGATACGATCAATGCTAACATATCTTGAAGGAGCTCGATTCAAACTGCAATCAGCATTGTTAGAGTTGGATCACAAGCCTCGAACTACGCATCCGCTTGCATCACACATTCAGGTCAGTATATAAGTCAGAATAAGCCGATTGTGGAAATAGTTTGTGGCACTTTTCATTCTGTCCTCTAATCAACTATTTTTAGATAACTCGCGATCGAACCGGCCTCCAACAAAGCATCTTAAAAGTCCCAATCTGGCTCAAAAACAAAGACAACGACGACATCTGCACAGACATTGAAACGGAATCCCAAACCAATGGCAGCTGCTTGGACATCAAAAACGACATCCTCATCACAAACTTTGACCGAAACCAATCAATCAGTCGAAGCAAAAGCACTTCCGAAATCCTGCACAACATCCAGACTCAGCCTCAAATGAATGGCAAAATCAGCACCCTGCCGCCGGGAAAAGATACATCAGATGACCCGGACTTCGATCGCGGCCAAGCGGATGGCGGTTCGAACCAGCAGGATTCAGATTTCGATGAGTTCAGCTCTCAGGACGATGAAGACGAGATAAGACAAGCGAAAATGGAGATTCACCAGCAACAGCAGCTTCAAAAGAATCATAACGAAAACAATAACGACGTTAGTGCTAAGTCAATAGTCATAAGTAAATGTAAGGCATTATACAGCTACACACCAAAACTATACGACGAGCTCGAACTGAACCCGGGGGATATAATTGAGGTCCACATGAAGCAGGAGGATGGCTGGTGGCTGGGTCAATTGAAGAATCGCATAGGCATCTTCCCGGCCACCTACGTTGAGGAGTTTATCTAGGAATGTTCGCCAATTCCGCTTACAGAAGCGAGTGTTTTTCTGAAAAAGAGCCACCGGACACCACATCAGGTCTGCTTCCTGAAGTAATATTTAAGGTGTCATAATTCTGATCAATAATAAATGGTTTTAGATTTTATACCGGTAACAAAGCTAATAAGGCCTTGCGAATCATAGGACAGCAGCTAATCCGAGCCGAAGTTAAAGTAGCACAAGATCATCTTTATTTTAAATAGATTTTTCGGACATCTAAACGTAGTGGATTTTAAGCTTTCTGGACCAATTTATCAAGGTATTGTGTACAATTTTGAGTATGCCATGGTGACCTCAATGTAGATCTAAACTGCCTTACCGTGGTATACCAAGTATCTGCTGGTACCACCACGCCTTTGCCAGTCTCCCTGGCATTCACATGAAACCCGAAGCAATTAAAAACAATAACGAACAGATGCAATATAGTCTCTAAGCCAATATCATAATTTCGAGTGGAAACGGAACAAATATCCAATTTATTCTTCTTTAGTCTTGATAAAGAACCAAATAGCTCGTTCGAATGATTCTTCTTTTATTTAGTGATAAACAAAGATATTAACGAACTAAACGAAACAATGCGGACGTATTACGATTGGAACTGTTTTCTCGATCGTAAAGTAATGGCAATTGTTATTGTTTCACTTATTTATTATGTAATTTTAGTCAATTTTATGGTAAGTTATCTTTTCGAAATGTATAACGAAATGATGCTGTTAATAACTTTGTACCTTAACGATAATAACGTGTTAAGTGGTTTGGAGAGGAAGCGCGGAATGGTAATGTAAATATTGTTATTCTGAACGGATATTTTTACTGACGTGTACATAAATAAATAATGATAATGTATGAAGATCCTTTCGCTTGTAATTCGCATCATCTCTCGTTACATACAACCCCCATTGTGTTTTCATCTCATGTTTGAAGTGGATTATTATAGCATGGTAGCTCATATCGAGCATTCGCCTGTAGGCCTTCAGCTACTTTGTCCTAACGACCACTTCTTCTAATTAAAAAATTTAGCGGTGATCTGTTTTTTGTGTCAATTAGGGGGACTCAATGCGACCCAAAAATGGGGCTCGGGGTAAAAATATGCGGATCCCCCTATTATTCCTTTTTATAATTGAAATTTTGACTCCGCGTTTCCAAAAAAACTTTGGGCTCGGGGGTAGTCCTTCCTTTCTATCCACCCCCCTCTCGTCAGCCCTGTCCAATCCTTTTCGTGGTCAGTTTGCTAATGGGGTTTTAATCAATTGAAACAACTCGTGGTTGTATCGAATTCGTCATAGTGATTACTCAGTACACGTATTGGAGAATTTTTCGTTCAAAAGACGCGTCGATATCCTTTTGCAACATTTGCGTTCCACACAATAAGGCAGCATAGATACCTACAGTAGCGGCATTTATATTCGAACGAATTATTTTTTGGGAGTAAACATAAAATAGCAACCCTGTTATTGCGAGAATGGATTGATATCCACGATGAAGCATAAATCCAGAGGAATGCTTACTGAACCAACACCAACGGCTATGCCCCATCTCCACATGGTGATCGTTGGGAGAACGATGAAGGTGAGTTTTTTGCGCCTAAGAACGATACCTTCAGGTTGCGATTGGAAACTGAGAACTCTGCAAGAAAAATTACAAAGCAACAGAATGAGCCCCGAACTGGACTTATAATACAACGACGGTCGTGACAAAGGAATAGGACAAACGATTTGCATATTTTTTCTCATGGAAGAGATCAAAAGCAGCTAGTGGACACCTTGTCCCAATATATGATGTTACCGTATTACAAGAAATGCGCTAGACAGGAACCGTATTCGGAGTAGATTTCCTTGTCAGCAAAAAAATGAGACCTGCTGTTATCGGCTTTGAAAACATAAGCGAAATTTCGAAGTATAAGCTTCATTTAGCTTGTAACCTCTGCAGGGGAAATTGCAGAGTCGGAGAAGCATACCTTCTATGAGACACAAGAATGAATCCTCAAAATACGCCCAAGGCAGGATATCAAAATCATACTTGGAGATTTTAACAGTCAATAAGGGACGGATAGGATTCACGTGATACATCGGCCCCCAAAGTTTGCATCAAATTACTAATGATAACGGATTGCGGACTGTCCAACTAGCAGTGTCATACGAAATTGTCGCTGGAAGTGTACATTTATTGCAGCCACAAGTATTTGGACTCGCCTTAGAGGCGGCCCGGATCCCGAAAGAATCTTGCGCCTTACATTGACGCGACTCAAGACTTCCTACAGAATGTTTTGAAATTTCGCTTGACTTCAATGTTTCTCCATGATATTCACAAGTGGCCGTACGTCTCGGACAAGCGAGAGCAGAATACAGTTTGAATGAAAATTCCATTCACACTACGGTTAGCTTATTTATAACTATTTAAATATAAAAGAAGAGAAAGATGTCCAGTGAAGAGGATCTTTGGCAAAGCCGGTACTTCAAGAACTCCGAAAGAAGATTTTAATCAAGCATCGAACATCATTCGCAACTTATTTACGCAACAGCTGCTAAGGCCGAAGGATGAGCAATCTGGTGTCCATTTTTCTTTAATTTCTCTCAATAAGATTCAAATAAAAAAAGGAAATGAGATTTCTGATAAAGAAGGAGCTACTCAAAGAAGAGCAGCTGGTGAAGGGCATTGACATTCGTTAAGTTGTTAGTTCAGACTGAGGTGTTCTGTTTAATATAATCTTTATTTTGCTTTTGTAAATAATATCCATTGCACTGAATTGAGTTTGTGTGTTCTTTTTGAATTCGTTTGCTCCTTGCGCTTTGATTTAACCTTATTGGTGGTTTTCTTCCGCCGCAGCGCTCCACTCAAGTATAAAGTTATATCACGTGAAAATAAGGAGATCGCCAGATCTTCCGCCGCCCTAACCGCCGTTTCGGTTAAGATGCCACCGTCTTGACGGTAGAACGCGGAGGCGTAGTTCCTCCAGTTGGAGGCGCAATTTGCGTTGGTACACAGGCCAATCTTAGAGGTGTTGACCGCGATTGCGGACAAAATCCACGAGGGTTATGCGTGCCCCGTGGCCGCGCGAGGCCGCCGACGTGGCGGAATTGAGGAGGCAAATGGCCACGTTTACGGCCAATGTTTCCACTATGAGGGTGAATGCTTTGCGTTCTAGAGAACAGTCGCGAATACGCATCCATCCGTTTCAAGAAATGGGCGTTCGGATAGCCGTGCGAAGCGGTCCGCATTGAACTTAAACGTGTGCTAGTACCATCGTAGGTTTCGCGGAATAGGCCACTAAATGTACCAGCACATGCACGTTTCTCGCGTCCCCCGTCTAGCTGAAGCGCAGCTAGCTACCCCCTTAGTAGGCGCAATTATCTAATAGACATTGACGCGGGAGTCCCGGTGCTCCCCATCCATAGACCCAATAAGCTTTTCCTCAGCAGCTGAAATTAGCGGCAGCAAACTCCATGTCCATCACAACTTACGGCTACAGGCAAGTAATTGTAACTTTTAGCTTCAGTAGGACATTTTTGTGGCGCTTCTTTGTGGCTGACATCAGTGTTCCCATATCAGGCGTAGCATGGTGTTTAGCACATCAACACTACTGGTTCCCTAATTTTCTCGAAGATGTGTGTCTTACCGCCCCAAAAGCTCGCTGTTGTGCGGAAAGAGTTTGAACAGCTACTTAAGCTGGGTATATACAGACTTTCCAACAGCAATGGGTTATCTCCATTCCATCTGGCTTCAAAGCCCAACGGGTAATGGCGACCTTTTGGGCAACGGTATCGAGAGCCCGCAGAATGCTCGCTTTCTCAAGCTTCAGCGAGAATCGCCTTCTCCAACTTGAGCGAGAATTCTAGCGAGACAAATTCAAGATTCTGAGCTTAAGCGTAGTGAGGTGGTGAGACTCTGGAGGGTATTCCTCTTCCGCTTCCGGCACTGGGCTCCGGTATTTTGAAAAGTCATGTCAGTGTCGAACTGTTGTTGACGGCTACCGCAAGACGCACTGAAAGTCTGACACGATATTGCAAGACTTAAGTCAAATATCAATTGAGCCGGGTTTTATTCACAACCAGACAGTCGTGGTATCGCTCATAGATTTTTTCATTATATATCCTACGGTACAAGACGCCTTCCCTCAAATTTGTTATAATCCGGGCGATTTCCGCAATTCGTCTAACAGTGGGAAAACTTTCTTGTTGGGCAACCGGCATAACTTTAAACACCTCACCGAGAATATTGATGAGTACAAAACTACCATCAAAAGTGCTTTTGCTTCTGGTATCAATAAAGTTATCTAAAAAGGACGTTATAAGACATGGCAGAAAGCGGAAACGTGGAGGCGCTAGTGAGAGAAGCACATACTCTCGAAAACAGCAATGATTTCGTTGCCGTTTATCACATCAAGCAAAACCTTGCAGGTTGGCGAAAGCCTTTCGATGGTCCAGTAAGAGACGTTAACGTTAGGCTTGTCAGTTACGCCTATGAGCAACTGAAGAGGTGGAAGGAGCACTTCAATACGATTCTTAATCGTATAACATCCGTCGAAGTTCTTAATTAATGCGATATATAAAGGGAAAGTCGAACCTATGCATAAGAAACAAACTGGAACAATATTCTTTTAACTGGGAGACATCATAAATAAACTCTATAAGTTTATCAAGGAGAAGCGGAATATCCCCCAAAAAATGAAGGCTCTGGGTAGGGACATTAAGTTGTCTTATATACGGTGCTGGGAAAAAAAAATCCGATCGTTAAGAAAATCTAATTTTCGAGAAAAAATATCGAGCTAATCAAAAAAGTATATATGAGGGGTTTTTTCTTTTCTGACTTTTATTCAAAATTAGTCTACTTTACGAAAAATAGGTAAATTTGGTTTACGTTTCATACCAATCACAAAACTCGTCGTATCACAATAGTTTTTTTTTTGTTTACTTAATAACGAAACAATAAACTCATAAATGTTTAGTTAGTATTTCGTTGCACCTCCTTTTGCCTTAATTACGGCTCTAGTACTCGCTAGTATTGATGAAATAAGATTCTGGAGAATCTGCAGGACAACTTCGTCATTCCACATCCTTAAGAGGATTAAATCAAGCTCATGTTGGCATTTTCTTCATTATTGCCCCACAAGTTTTCTATGGGGTTTCAATCCGGGCTGTTGCCGGGCCAAGTCAACTGCTTTACTGAGTTTTCTGCCAGAAAGTTGCGCACTTCCAAAGAAAAAAAGTTCAAATAATTGGGAAAGCTTCAACACTTCTTATAAAACAACTACAGAAAATGAAAAAAAATATCACTTACAATGTGGGACACGGCGCAAAAGCGTCTTGAAAGATGATCCCACTTGAATATATTGCTCTTCAATTCAAGATATCAGACGCTTCTCCAAGATTCGTTTATAGGCTGCAATATTGACTTTTCTATAAATTAATGAAAGTCTTTTCACACCATAAAACGAAAAGCAGCCCCAGATCATCCTGCTCACCAGCTGCCGTACTGGTCTGAATACACTCCCCACTGAATCGCTAACTTGATCTTCTCCATACGTAGTGGATCCCGTCCGACCCAAAAATATTAAATTGGCATTGATCGGAGAATATTACAGTTTCCCACGATTCCAGTGTCCAATTTTCGTAGTCCTTTGCCAATAAATAGCGTTCCTTCTGTGTTTTTCCATTTAAAAAATGCTTTTTTTGCGGTATGTTGACCATGAAATTTGCCCTCTCTGAGCATCTGATGAACAATTGATACCCCGATTTCTGTCCCAGCGGCATCCTTGAGCTCTTTTTAATATCCGATGAATTTTTGGACCAATCCCGCAGGTAGAATCTCCGCATCAGTCTGTTTTCGGCTGATGTAGTCTTTCTCGTCCTTCCATAACCCTGTTTTCGGCCAATAGACCTAGTGGCCCGGAAATTTTTCAAAAAGTCAGCTATAGAGAACTGACTTAAGCCCACAACGACCGTTATTTGTCGGATGCTATATTTTTCATGGACTAAGGCAATTATTTCTTCTTTGTCGATATCACTTACTTTACTTGTTTTTGCCATTTTTTTTTTAATTAATGCACTTCAAAAACTTACCACTGTGACAAACTACAATCTAGCAGTACTAATAATTTCTTCACATCTGTATTTATAAAACAAAAAAACTGCTTGTCAATTCGAATTAGAATCGCAGACTTATGCGAGACTAAGTAAGACGCACTTAACTGTCCGGATTTTTTTGCCCAGTACTGTATATTAGGGCACTGGAAGAGAAAAACGCTTGAAGCCATGCGGAAAAATAAAGGAAGCGACGGTCGAAGGCGCAATAGAAGCGACAAACTAGGATAGCTGCCCGGCCCATTAAGGCTTTCAAAAACGAGACATTCCTGGCGGGGTTAGAAGGAAGTCACTGTCCGAAGGGAACGGCGCTGGAACAGGTGCGTCAGTTGTGTCAACGTGTAAATGAGGAAAGCGAAGATACAACGTCGCGGCGGATTTTAAACTGTAGGAAAATCTTCTTGTCTGCGATTGAGAAGACTTTGGCAAAGGTCAAGGAGCATAGGAGGAACAGTAGTGAAATCTTCGTAGTAGCATTAAAAGGGCCATAGGGGAAAGCAAACAGAATTGCTATTCAATTGTGCCTTGACAGAAACATGAGTCCATGGGGCGCTGCCTACAAGGTTGTAATGAACAAGATACGTGGGAAAAAATTACCCCAGGTGAAAATGTGAGGGGGGATGATGAATAACAGGCGGCGTCCGCTGCTTCATTGAGTTAGCGGGTGCTCTACCGAAACGGCGGTATGGATTTTGACGACCCCAATCTGCGGTGGATACGATAGGAATGGTTGTGGATTTGACTCGGAAGATATTGCATATTGGTAAGTGATGCACGGTGGTGACGCTCGATGCCAACGATTCCTTTAATTCGCCTTGGGTAAACTGGGTGTCCCTGATTACTTAAGTCGATTATTTGAGGTTACCTCGTGGAGAAATTTCTCTGGTACCAAACGATGGACGGGCCAAAATAATACATTGTGACAGCAGGTGTTCCTCAAGGTATCTGTACTCCAGTTGTGGCAGAAGAGGCAACGTTGATTGGTTTTTTGGATCTGAGGTGGTACAGTACAGTACGTTGCGATCAATACTTTTCCTCGAGTACTTTCTTCACAGTAAAGGGCTGATCTGTTGTTGAGCGCCCACCTCTGGAACCGTCATGGTACTTCCAAATGACTTTTTCCCCGTAGCGCTTCAACCTGTTCTCCAAGATTGTGCTGGATCCTTTGTAAGCTGAACAAAGCAACAATAATGTAATTGTCGCATGCCAGCTCTTCGCCTCTTTTGGTAGATTGGAGAAATAATGTTTTTACGCCATTCTGCCAGCATTTCGTTATCCTGGATAAGCATGTGGATAGTTCGAACTCAGTCTTTATCCTTTTCATTGCTTCGTACGATTGGCTTGTGGTGCTCGTGGCGCGTTATCAAAATGTTTCCTTCTTTTTTCCCAATACGCCATTCTCCAAAGGTCGGCAAATTCATATTTTTTAAACCTATGTAGTAGGGGATTGTACACATTGTTTGAAGCATTGTTTTTGTTATCCATTATTTCCTGACAATCCTCGTCCAACCAACCGTTTCTTATTTTTCAGAGTTCCACTCGCAATATTGCCTTCGTGACGGTTTTATCATCCCTTGTCCTTGTCTTTATGTTCGAACATCGAAGATGGTAGAGCCTCATTTTTTTGAATAAGTATATGATTGACCTGGATTCAATTTTGGCCTTCCGAAGATGGATGGATGGATTGATTTTTTTATGTACGCGCTTATGTGGGGAGCATATGAACGAGAGCCGCTGTCCTTTGTTATTATTGACTTTATGAAATTAGTATCCACCTGATGTTTTCGGGGCATGCCCTTATTTCAAATTTTCATGTTAGAATCCCTAAACAATATTTTTTTTATGCTGTTGTGAGGCAGTGAATCGTACGAATCTTCAAAACCACTGTATAAATCACCTTTAATTATCTCAATTTCAATAGGAGCGTGCGCGTTGAGTAGCTATGCTTAAAAAAAACTTCGCCCGTATTCGAGTCACACACAGTTGATGGGTTTAAGCGTATAACAAGTGGATATAGACTTTTATCATCAATGAATGCCACTCGAAACTCCCCTTTTCTCGTAGAATTTCGGCTTATAAAGATTGTGTATGATTTCCTTTCCTAGATCGCTACGATATTTAATTTGTCCTGGGCGCCCTATTCGAGGTGAGTGATCATCGATCACGTCCTTGGCGTTGATACAATCTGTTCCGAGAGTAGTGCTCAGGTTTCGTGGCAATAGTGTAATGTCAGAAAGGATTACGTGAGAATGTGGCATCTCACACCTACTACTATCCGGCAGGCACCAAGAGGAGATGACGGTACCAAGAAAACCAGTGTACATTTCCTTTTGGACTATTCAGTCCACGTGGCTTCTTACAAAATTCCGCGAATCCTTAAACCAATGGCGAGAATCACGACGGATCATATCCTAAATTGATGTTTCCCTTACCTCAGATTTTAAAGAAGCACGGATTTTTGGGCTTCCCATTCCTCCCTAATTCTTGTACAGCTCACACTAACAAAGGAGTATCATCTATTTTTATGGCTTGATGTCAAGGAAGTAGGTGAGTCCCAAATACCAATTGCAGCTTTCCACGTGGTAGCAAGTTGCATCATAACACGCCAGCGCACTTAGCAGTGATTGTCGGCGATTTTCGGGTCCATAATTCGGTGTCCTGCTAGATCATCCAGGCTACTCGCCAGAATTAGCCTCCAGAAGCGTCCTTTGTTTCCGAACTGGAAACACGCTCTCGCGCATAATGTGTGACATTGGGACGACCTGTCCCATGAATAGTGGGAGACATAGTCTCTGAATACTCAGGCCCTAGTAGGCTATCGTACGCGAGGGACGATTTGTAAACGATAAAACATGAAATGAAGAAATTTGGGCGGACCAAGTGCATTATATTAAATAGAAAGTACTTTAAAAAGGGGAAAGGTTGACCTCAGTTTACGTATTTTCTGGACAGACCAGGTAGAGTTTGATGCACCCATGTGCATATATAAATTGAAAGTAGACCAAACATTTAATTTTCGTTGCATTTATAACAAAAACATTTTATTTATCCTATTTAGCCATATAATATCATATTTTCATGTCCTCCTTAAATTTACCTAAAAAATTTACCTAAATCATTATCCTATTTCCTCTTTTATATATAAATATAATAAATCACTTGCATAAAATTGCAATTAATTTGGCTTTAAGAGAATGTTGTCAATAAATTTGTAGAAAAAAACAAACTAAAAACGATTTGGACTAAGCAATTTGTTCTTCCGGTTTGAATTGAGAAACGGGCATAGGCGAAAACGGCAGAAAAAGATTCCAACTTTCATCAAGATATAAGAATTGGACGAATATTTGTGATCGTAAAGGAAGTGCTGCGCTTTGTCATAGAAGCATATTAATGGAAATGGGACATTTGGAATACAAGACAGACAATACTGAAAGACATCCCACTTATATGAGACACGTTTACAAATATAGTTTTATCCTTACTTCCCTCCGAAGATTTAAGATCGTATTTTTTGATATGATTTAATATGATTAGAGTAGTTTAAATTGTTAATATCCTCGCCGTGCATATTGTTTCTTTTGAAGAAATTTAAAAGGCATTGGATATTTCCTAATTGTAGAGGGGATACTGACTGACCAGTGTTGATTAAAAAAATCTCGGACCATTGTTTCAGCCAGTGTCAGTGCATTAGCCTAGTGGAGTGTGACTTCTGTAATTGAGGTATAGATGACGAAACTCTCAGACAAAGGGGGAAATAAAATGAAATTTTCATTGCTGCGACTCCTCCTCGGTCGACCAAATCAGACTTAAAAAAACAAATATAAATAATAAACAAAATTCGCTTACGCCCATTTCAGATGTAATCGCCATCTTCACGTTTGCGGCTCTGCTTGCCCACAAACGACCTTGCTTTATCGATGAATTGTCGCGGATGTAGCCACTCCATAAGAAGCAGCAATAGATGAACCAATGACACAACTAACAGAAACGGCCAAACGCCACTACGCAAATGAGCTATAATTTTTTCACCTAATTCTGGATCGGATTCTTGAAGCACGCGGCAATATACTTTCTCGGTTCGACATGTCACGTTCTCCCAGTTGTAGAGTTTCGTAACGATGTCGTTGCAAACAAATGGACAAAGCACTCGATTACTGCTGAGGACTGTTGAGGTTTTGTTACTGCAATTTTTGGTTTTTGGAAGCGTCAAGGTTTCGGGTTGTTCACAGGGGTCGCGGTTGTCTTCTTTACTTTTTTGTCGATTGAAAGAACGCTTGCTGTCATCTTCACTCTTGCGTCGGGGCGCCTTGTGATCCTCCGGGTGCAAGGCGTAATTTATCAAACGTTTGATATTCACTCTTCGTCTTGCTCGTTGATATCCGGCCGAAGACGGCTCTGATTTCTCTAAAGCTCCTTCCATGTTTTGATTATTGTTATTCGTACTACTACTATGGCAGTTGTTTTGATTATTATGGCTATTTACTCCATTAACAAAATTGATTCGATTAGTTCTATGCATTTTATGGCGCTTAATTGCTAACATGATACCATCATAAATTGATTCGACATCTGGTTCGGTTAAAATTATAAGATTCGATGGTAGCACTTCGGGAATGCCGCCAACTTTGGTAGACACAACCTGAAGACCACATGAGGCAGCCTCAACAATAGCCATACAATAGGCTTCAGTAAGCGAGGTATTTACAAAGATATGACCACGAACTAGAATATCGCGGACCTGAAATAAAAAAGAAAGAAGAATTAGTGTTTTTGCAAAATAGAACCTGCTGCTTAAAGCATTGATTGCTATGGTAAAGGGGCGTTTCAATAAAAGTCCAGAAGTTATTTTGATAATATTAGTTAGATATGAAAATGGTTGCTAACTGCGACAAAGGGCGTTAGTCATAACTACATGCCAGCACGTTATTTTTTTCACAATGTGCTACAATTTTTCATGAGAAGCCTGCATTTCCCTTCAACAGCTCTATAACATGTATACCAGTTCTCATCATGCTGGTAACAAACAACGTCCATTGCATTATGCACACCGAATAATTGTATCGCTGCCCACTCTTACTGTGTCACCTCTTCACTGCTTCTACGTTGTACGTCGATTAAGCTCTTTATCCGAAAATGTTGATGCAACACTCTCAAGTCTCAAAGCGTTTCAAATTCTTTTCCGCAGCTTCAGCAATCTAATTGTAGGATATGCCGAGCCTGACGCCATAGTCCTCTATGGGCCAGTGCCTTCAGATCGCCATAATCTTGTATGCATTTGCACGTGTCGGGCATAGGAGCTTTGATGAACGGATTTTGTTATAAGGGGGCCAAATCCTCCTTGACTTGGCACAGGTTGTGAGCTATCACCATCTGAGGTCCGCGGTTGCTAAGTATTGTGGGTAGATTCCGACTTTGACAGTCGCTAGCAGGACACCGACTGTACCCACCGAAAGACTATCAAGAACAGAGCCTCGCCTGGCCAATCCGTCAGTCAAATCATTCCCCTGTATGTTCCTATGACCGGGAACCTAGAGGAGGATGACCTTAAGCATGCCGCCTAGACTGTTCAGTGCGTTTCTGCACTGCTCCACCGGCCTGGAGGATGTCGTCACTGAGTACAAGGCCTTAATGGCCCCTTGGCTGTCGGTCAGCATGGTTATGCTACGTTTCGGGCTCGGATCATGCCCCGGCTATCGACAGGCTCCCAGTATCGCCTGTACTTGCGCTTGAAATACACTAGCGAAACCTGAGAGACCATACGACTCAGATACACTGATACACTGTGTGTATTCGAGAAAATCCCTGCGCCAAGTCCACAGACCATCTTTGATCTATCGGTGAAAAATACTGTGCCATAGCTTTGCAACATGTCACCGTTCATCCACTCTGCCCTGGTTGGAAAGTTCACAGCAAAGTTTCTCGTGAAGTTCAGCTTGCATGTGGAACGCCCAGATTTCCCGAGGTACTTCGTCTAGGATGTTACTATGGCCGTAGGGCTTCGCTGGCCAGCATCCGGGCTCACGTAGTCTGACGACACTGCACGCTACAACGTATTTAATGTAGAGGTCTAGGGGGAGGAGATGCAGGAGTGCATTGAGAGCATCTGCAGAGTCCCGAAAGCACCTGCCCACACGGTTCTTTGACTCCTATTGTGGTTCGATCTATTGCACTCTATGCTCAAAGCCTGCCACCATACGATAGAGCCGTACATTAGGATAGGACACACCATGGCTGTGTATATCCAAAGGACCATCCTCGACTGGAGACCCCATTTCTTTGGAAAAGTTCTCTTGCAGGAAGAAGGATATGGAGACCTTTTTAATCATCAATCCTATGTTCAATCTCCAATTTAGCTTTGAATCCAGGACTACACCCATATACTTTATATTCAGCCGCGATGGGTGGAATTCAGGCAAGCTTGTCTTGGTGATGAATAGCATCAGTTCCGTTCGGGATGGCTTTATGCCGAGTCCGCATCTTGCGGCCCACAGGCACACTTTTCGTAACGATCTTTCCACTAATATCACCAAGTCGTCGGCATACGCCCCCACCCTCACCTCGCTACTGCTCAATATTCGGAAAATTTCATCCATCACTATTAACCAGAGCGCCGCAAAGATGGTACCAGCCTGGGGCGTGCCTTTGTTCTGGTCAAGTGGTTGCCTGCCAGATCCGACTGGATTATTCTAGTTCTTAGCATGGATATAATCCAATGCGTAATATACCCCACCCCTCCAATCCAATACTGGTCAAGGCTTCCTTGATGGCGTTGGTACTAACATTGTTGAATTTTCCTCTATACCCAAGAAGGCAGCTAGAGTATACTGCTTGTCTTGCAGTGACCGCTCAACCGTGTCAATTACCGCGTGGAAACTGGTTTCTATGAATTTGCTTTTGAAGTAGGCATGCTGAGATTTAGAGAAAGGAGTCCAAATTGTGATTCGGTTTTGAGGAGTGGGACAGTTTGAATTTTGTGTTTCTAATTCCGACCCGCATTCTCATGTCCACATGTTTCAGCACCTCCAAGCACTTTCCATTTGTGTGGGGAAGGAAAATCTAGCTGCTCAGCTGGAGTTCCTCCTCGTTGGTTACTACTCAGTCGCTCATGGGGATCTTAGGATTTTGAAGCCACAGAATTTGGATAAGCTTGCCCTCATCCATGAGAATCTTCGACAAACAAATGCGAGTAGTAGATCTACTGGAAATCCCGTTATATGGCATAATTTTGAGCTTCACGCCCTTTTAAGCGTTACTGTTCTTAGTGACGCACGAACTGGTCCCCGCATTCTATGTGATACTCACGGGCAACCTGGGAGGAATATATACAGGAAATACGTCCCCTCATTAACCAGGCGATCTCGGTGACCAGTTCCGACAGCCTGACCTTAACGCTGGTTCATATTTCCGGCCAGTAACTAACTCCTGGCTACATCGTTAAAGGGCTTTGCAGCGCATGCTTCATCAATCGGCCGTTACTGTCCCGCTATCTGCAGAAGTTGATTGGTGTCCAAACCATTGCAAACTCTGCTCCTTTTACTTTTCTTATCAACTTCATTATGCGATCGGTTGCGTTTGATTAGTAGATTTTACTTTTAGCAGAATATGGATGGCCTTCTGATACCGACTCTTGAGCATTGCTCCAGTGGATTTGTTAGCTTCCGCTAGCTGGCATTTTTGTCGGTTCTCGTTCCCGGAGGACCTCGACATGGACGCTTTTGTGGCGGCAATACTTTTGTAAACACTAATCAGTCTTCAGTCTCTCTCGGTGGTCCTTGCTAAGGTGCTACAACTGCCGGCCGCTGTACCACCTTCGACATCCACTGTTTTCTGGCTGGGTACTAGCAGCTCATCCTCCAATGATACGTCTGGCTTGGTTTCCCGAGCAGTCTGAGAAAAAAGTTTACCCTGGCAAGACCGGCCACCACTTAAAAGTTCTTAATTGAAATCGAAGGTGGCCAGAATATTCAAAGTGTGTCCTCGGCGAATGCTGTAGTACTTTGCTTTGAGCTCCTATTAGCACCTTATACAGTTCACGGAGAACGGCTGCTTTTCAGTTCATTCCACAGCAGATTCGTTTGTCCTTAAAACATGACCAGTAGGGCCTCAACTAATGCTTAAAGTGTGTGACAGCGAAATAATGCCTGACGACTGGCAAAGAGGCATTATCTGGGGGATATCACGCAGTGCAGCAACTAAAGAGGTGTCACGTTGCTGAATACCATCTATAAGATATTCTTCGCTATCCTGCTAGGCCGGATAGCCCCATACGCCCATATCATCATTGACCAATACCAAAGAGACTTCACTCCACTTAAATCAGCAACAGATCAGATTTTCTCTCTGCGGCAAGCGATGGAAAAACTGTTGGAATATGGACAACAGTTGCACCCCCTATCCGTCGTGATTCGTGATGCAGATGTAAATGCGAGAGGCGAGAGGTGCACCAGGTGTTTTGGTATTTATATCAACGGCTTCAGGCAGGATTCCTTATACAAAATGACGGACAATACAGAAAAGTTTGGAACACGTTGTTTATATTATTTTAACCAAACATCAACCGTAGCAAGTATTGGTTTGTATTAATTGTCTGCTAGATGAAAAATTCGCAGATAATGAAAGGATTGTATGACTTTGCGTTACCGTGATACGAAATTCATTAGTTGTTTACCCACAAATAGTTTTGTTTTTAATAAATTGCTTCACGCAAACAGCTCAAAATACTTTTGTTCATTGTCAGCCCCACTGGAAAATGCATGATGCATAGCACCGTTGTAATCGATGAAATCCATGGAAATCGTGGTTGTTAGATGATAGATTTGCATGCATTTCACTACTATTCATTTTTGTAACTTTCGCAGCAGAGTCAAACATGAAGGTGTGCATGACAAATTTAATCTTTTACAGAATCCATTGGCCAATAGGTATGAACGTACAATTCTGTATCGTAACGCAAGGCCTATATTCTACCAAGGACGTAATCCAGTTCTACGGTCGAAAGCAATTAAAACTGAAAATCTCTAAAGCATTCTTAGTGAACACGCAGCTGAAGAGCACTCGAAAAGTGGTCCTTCCTCTCCCATTTGCTATCTTTACAGGCAATGGTAAATGCGCGGTTCCATGTTCGAAAATATCGAGAAATTGCTTCGAATTTGATAAACAGTCCGTTGACGGTGCTTTAATGATGTTGTTTGAATATTCATATCATGTCAAGCCCCATTTCGGTTAAATTATTGCATCCTTCAATTCTTTCTAACCAAAAACGATATTAAGTAGGAATCAACTGGGTCCACCCTCGTGGCTGGCCTCATCGAATTTATCATTAAATATCAAGACCTGAATGAGATGTACAAATGAGAAAACCATTTTTGCATTGATCCTCATTAAAACCAACTGGGTGGACAGTAAACTCAATGCTTACTTGATCTAAAATAAAATAAATAGAATCTCCTACCTTGGAATGTTCGACAGCACCCAACATTTCAACTCGATGTTGCATATTCGCCCTCTCGCGAACTTCTTCAAGCAGACCACGTTTCGGACCATCGCCTACAATTATAAAATTTACATTCCTACTGTTCCGGAAGCGTGGAATGATGCCAGCCAAGAAGTCAACTCCTTTACGATATACTAAACGTGAAGCTACAACTATTGTAACTGCAAGAGAATATTCAGAAATTATTAGTTTTTGTTTTCAAACAAATAATTTTGGTACTCACTTGTGTCTCCGCTTGTTCGTCTACAAGGATTCGGTGTGAAATGTGCCGTGTCAACTGCATTTGGAATGACTGAGACTTGATTGTTCGGGACATGAGCTCGGAGGACGGTATTTTCTTTGCCTGGGAATTTATAGAGAGTAGAGTTAGTTACCCCTATTCTAGAATATGACGATTGGCCGGCGAGTTACCTATGTGCGAAACACATATGCAGTGATTGCAGGTTGACAAACTGATTTCCAGAAACTTATTAGTAACAACTGCTGATAAGTCGGCAAATCCGAACAAACTGTGATCTGTAAACACCGTCTGCGAATAAAATAAAAATTATTGACTAAGACTATCTTATAGCACAGCAAAAAATATAAGCACGGAAACATGTACATATACAAAATGAGAGGATGCGTGGCACACGCATGATACCACTAATCCAGTTCTATTGCTAGGGCCTGAAATTGACTCGCCAGAAAAGCTGCCCGGCAATTTTACACGACCTCAGGTTATTGCTGGCATACTAAACAAGATATATAGTCATTTGCTCCAATGATGATTTGATTTGGGTCAACTTAGTCAGAAAATGAAATGTAATGCGATGCAAAGCGCTTGCCGAAACAAAGGGATTCCATATATACAGCTGCTTTATCTGCACCTAACGCTACATTTGCTGATTGTGAGCAAATACTAACCGAAGAAGTATCCCGAAAATTATGACGACGGATTTTAACCTGTAGCATTTTGAGTAGAGTAGTCGAACAACAAATATCAGAGGACGTCTGCTGCTTGAAGTATTCGCATTGTTAAGGTTAGCCAGCAGAACCGTGGTTGTGTTAATGAGGATTATACTCACATTGACCGCCAAGCAATCTATATTGAGATGGGGAATCGAACTCCACAAGAGCCGATTGGCAATTTTCGGCGTTGCTCGAGACCGACAGATCTTGAACGGACACTGAGGTGACCCATTTATCCAATGAGCCACGGAAGCATGCGACGCTACTATGCAGAGAAAACAACTGGTTCCAAATAGGCAATCCAATTCCTGGTGGGAGACCATGAAATCATCAGCATAATTTCACCCGGGAAAGAGAAAGGAGAGAGTCATCTACTAGTTTTTATCGTTGAAAAAGGTAATGATCTATCCGAACACTAGCAACAGTTCGTGCACACTCTACTGTGGATGCAACTTGCAAGACAGAGACAGAAGGCATAACAATGGCGCTATCTATTTTACTATGATATATATATCGGCTACGAAAGTATATGAGCGGTTTACCACCACATGCCTCCGACTGTGCAGCGTTTTAAGAATCACATTGAGAGGGAGTGCTAGTGTTTGAGAGTATCATGCCAATCGACATACACTAGAAATTCCAAATATTAGGAAGTGACTCGAGTGTAGACACCCAGTTCCTCCTAGGATACGTTGTTTCTATAAACATGTGAACCTCTTTGGAATGGACGATTCCCGATTTTCCACTACCCGTGATTAGCGGACGAAAAAAACATTTTAAACGAAGTGTTGAAGACGAACGTAAATCAAAATAGTATATTTGCATGCTCAAATCGAAAGAAAATTGGCTTGGAGTCTTGTCAATAATTGTTAAAAAAAAGGTGTTGAAGGAGTCAAAAAAGAGCACGAGGATCTGCAGGCAATCCTCTCCCTACCTTAAACAACATAATTCCTGAAATCAGCCCTAAACGCCCAAAGAACACGTCCGGTAGATCTGCATATCTGCTCTATATTAATGTGCTGAAACATCTCAACTGATTTGGATTTCTGCCGCCACCAGGTCTCTGCCAATCGCAAGAAATAGCCTGGCGTATGGAAAGAATTTTAACATTGAGCATTACCAAAAGCCATCGGTCATCGGTAGCACATATTGCTTCAGCAAGTCTACTCCTGATGATCTTTCTGAGCAGCTTCATGTGAAGCATACAGAGCGATTCTTATGTAGACGACAATTCAGTCTCTGCTAATTATCGCAAGCCTCGCCCCTTTTCAAGGACAAAGAAAAGTTTCGTGGTGAGGATGATTGCCTCTTTCAGCCCCTGACCAGTGAGCAATGGACGGTTCTCGGTATCTTTCACGCTGTTGAGTATGTTTCTCGCTGTGACTTGGTTTTTCGGGTACCCGATCTATAACTAAGTCCCCATACAGCACCATCCACCTCGTCCATTAACTTCCACCAGCAGCGAACTTTGTTTCTCTTTATCATGCTGTAGAGTTTCCTTTTAGCGGAGATGTACTTTCTCTTTCTAATGCATCCCACCTCCTAGTCTTTTGAAAGCTGTGCCAAACGACGGAGCTTACGTCACTTCTTGTACAGTTCGACACTTTCCGCTGATCACCAGTACATAAAAGACCCCTGGGGGGCATGGAACCACCCTGCAGGGTATCGTTTTATGTGTATTATTAAATTTACGGCAGTGTCAACTGCAGCTCTTCTAGCCCTTCAGTACGACTCTGCCTGCTCAAAGAACTTCGTATTTTTCCACATTCATTTTTGCGACATTCTGCATGCAGAGAGATCACCGAGCTTTTGTATGATAACAGATAGCGTTGACTATTTCAAACGCGGTGTACTAATGATCGTTTGCTAAGAAACCGTCTAGAGCTCGCATACTTTCAC
Source organism: Hermetia illucens (assembly GCF_905115235.1). Lineage (NCBI taxonomy): Eukaryota > Metazoa > Arthropoda > Insecta > Diptera > Stratiomyidae > Hermetia > Hermetia illucens. The sequence goes on from NC_051852.1 coordinate 42,909,525, forward strand.
CGGCGACGACAGCGATTCCAAAGAGATGGTTGCGTCAGAAATGTTTTGTTCCCAATTAGGCTGCTAAAACGCGTGAAGCCGATAATTAAAGCTACAAGCCCCGTTCTCGTCACCATTTTTGGGAATCGTTTCTTTAGATCTTTCCAGTTCCGCCCTGAGTTTGCAATGTTACGCTATCCTTCTGTCAGATCCCCGGCAGGTTGTAGAGTGTGTTCACAGTCTAAACAACGATATCACTTCGAGAGGGCTGCCCATATACGTACCCTATATGCATATATCCCATCCAATTCAGAATTTTTCAGTGTTAAGAAAGTTCCCTGCGGACTATTCGGCGACTTCTACCACTGCGAGCCGTTGACCTGGCAAATTCGCAGGAGTGATGCTTATCCGAGTGTTGGCCGTCTCTGGATATTCTCCATTGAAGAATTCACCAGACACTGTTTTCCCTATGGAAGACATTTTTGCCCCACTGTTTTCGGGCATGAGCTTAAATCGGATCTTGCCGAAGACTACCGCGAAAATCTTGCTTTTCTTGTCTTTTTCTTTGTTGCTCTACCATTTGTGTCCACTTTGACTTTATGCAGACGGTTCATCACCTTCCTTTTTTGAGCCCTGAATCAAGTCCAGTTGAGATGTGTCTTCAATATTCCGCTTTGTGGTTGGTTCTGCTTTTTGGGCGTCTTATGTTCGTTTCAGCAATGGCAATAGAATCACTTTGCGAGATTTTCTTTGTATTTTGCTGTGTCCACTCTGAAATTTCTCCCTCGACGATAACCTACCTTGCTGGAGTTGAGAAAAACCACATATTGGTCGGCCAGAAGTCTATTGAGGCAGGATGTCTTAGGGGCTGCCCACAGGGATGGGATCTTTCCCTCTGTTATGGTTCCCAGTAATGGATATCTTGCTATGGTTCCTGCAGGACAAAATAAATCTTGCTCTGGTGCTCTAGTACTGCGATAGATAAGACCTAGGGACTGGGGAAAGCAAATTTGATGTATGACTGACCTTGGCTAACGCAGATTCAGAGGCACGGTTACCTAAGTATTACTGGACCAATAAGTACTACGCTGACTGCGGAACTCGAAGCTATCCTAAATCTACCCCGCATTGATTTTGGGGTGAAACGGAAAGTAGCCAACGACGCATATAAACTCGATACTAGTGGAGCGTGGAAATGTGGAAAATCATTCGGTCATTGATCCATCTGATGCCGGCCGATCATATAGTTTCCAGATTCGTCTTTAAAAAGACATACACTATCGAAATCAGCAAAAGAGAAGAATGGTCGACAAATGGCCACGAGTCTTTTAGGATTACAGACTTAATAATCTTCACCGACGGATCAGTCACAGAAGACGGGTCGGACGCAGGGGTGTTTTCGGGTATCCCGATTATGGAACTGGAACTGGTCCTACTCCTCGGAAAAATGACGACCATATTCCACATGGAGATATATGCATTTTATTGGCAACACAAGAAATGGAGGGGTTGCACCATTCGAATCTGTTCTGACAGTTGGGCAGCATTATCAGCACTAAACAGCAAGGACATATCATGCCAGTTGGTGTGGAGTTGTCATCAGGCATTGCTGAAACTTGGCGACTGAATGGAACTTTCTGATGTGGGTGCCAGGGCACTGAAAACATCGCTGGTAGTGAGGAATCTGCAGGCTGGCTCGCCGAGGGTCAGGATCGGCAATGATGGGGCCAAAACCAACCTTTGAAATCCGGCCATCCACTGTCAAGTCTACTCTAAAGGGTGAAATTGCACGCAGCCGAGTGGAAAATACTGATACCAGATGCCAAATTAAAACACTTGGGAGTAGGGAATATAATAAAATTCCTGACGGCTGCTGACTTGCTTGACATACTATAGTTAATAGGTACATTATAGCCAGTAAAAGGGCACAATAATTCTTTGAGAATGCAGTGCAACCTCCCTTCATAGAAATAATAATTAAATGCCACAGTAACGAGATTTCCTGCTACGGAGGCATTGCGGTCGTTGGTATCCAACGACAGATAGGAGCCCGTTTGATTATTTGCATAATGGGCCCTATCAACACATGCCCAAAAACAGCAAAACACTCTCGAGTGACGAACGATAATGGGTCTCCCGCTCAAAAGTATCGAACTGGTGGGAGTCATGAACCCAAAACTGGTGAACTAGCGCGAATATGCTGTACCTTAGATTTTTTTTGCTTCTTTTCGTTTAAATATAACTTGGATATGTTGAATATCGGTAGCAGCGGTTGAATATCGATGTCATTCGACGTATTAGCTGCGCCAAGTTCGATTCCGCTATGTTGACCGAAATTTGGAGTTACAGCCGCCATTGCTACTCGAAACTTCCACACCCTCATCATCTCATGTTTCTGTCATTCCATCGGAGTACTTTAGCCTAGGAAGAACTACGTCGTCGTACAAGCCAGACATATATGGGTATAATAAGACGGGAATTGAAGTGAATAGGTTAAAGTGAATAGGTTAAACATTGAAAAAGTGCCAAAATTTCATTCCAGTCGATGCGGTAGACATCATCATTCCAGAATTGTCAACATTTGGTTGTTGTTGATGCATGGAAACTCGGCATTTAGCAGTTTAGAAAGTCATGCGAGAAGATGAAGCCGATTACCAGCAGGTGAAAACGATAACATGTCGTTATCTTTGATGCAATCTGATCCCCATGTTCTCTTATCCTCCAAATTAACGAGCGAGAGAGGCGACGAACCCTTTACAACCAAACTAACCCCGCTAACGAACAAAACAAAAGTTAAAGAAGCAAATAGGTACCGAAGACTAGCTAAACCTCTAAGGCATTATGACACTCCGCAGGTTTCTTGGAAAATATATGTTTACGAATTGGAACGGAACTACAATTTCCAAAAAAATTATATAAATGAAGCCTCAAGCCTGCTAAAAAGCTACCTAGTGGCCTTCAGACACCAGGCAAACATGCAGATGACGCTTAGTTTTCCTCCGTGCACCGCCGCAGCAGCTATGTGTACAGACAACTCGTCTGGTAGGCCCAGGTCTAATCCGAAATATTTCTTAGACGTCATAATGTTTCTGGTCGCTGCCACTCTCTGGTTTTTGGCACCAAACTGGAGCAGCTCACTCAGATCAGGACGATATGACTAGAAGGCTAATGCAACGGGATTTCGCCTTTTCCCGCATTTGATCTTTGCTCTGAATTGATTTTCCCTTTTTGATGGGGCTCTCGGGAAGTGGAATGATAAAATTTACCAATCACCCGAACTGCGCCGTTAGGGATTTGTCTATTTCTTCGGCCATTTAGTATTTCGCGGATAGCAAAGGGCTGTGCGGATTAGTTATCTCCAGTTCCCACCTCCCAATAGCGATGATGACAATTGAACAGTTTTCGAATTCAATTTTTGTGCATTATTTCGTTAAATTCATCAATCCATCCTCCAAGTGCGATTTCTAATCAGCTCATGACGCGCAAAGATCTCTCGTTTTATCTGCCTTTTAGAAACACATGCGACGAATTCCACATTGATCACTAACACGTTTTAACGCGGGCTTTCCTGAGTACAAGATGTGGCTAATTTGTTATTTCTGGTTTATTCGTCGGTTTGCGGGAACAACCCAGCGTTCAATTGAGTGAGCCCAAATGTTATCGCCTCTGCCTGAAGATTAATAAATGTCGCCCCAAATTCGAGATAAGGTCTTTCGATGTTACTAATCAGCAATTGTACAACGCGATAGTGCAGTTGCTTGGCTCAAATCAAATAATGCTTTCCCGCCACCCTATCTTCCCGCCTGAGGCAAGCACCCTCTCACTCACCCTTAATCCCAGCAACTTCCCGATGAGCATAGTTTCATGCGCCAGCGTGCTGAACGCCGAGTGCCCGTGAACAATCTGGATCTCCTCCCTCAGCAGGATGTAGCGCAACAGCGGAATATTGCAGATCATCGTGGGGAGTACGCATTCGTTGTAAAAAACCTTGATCGGGAGGTAGTACACCTTGAGGCCATTAGTCATGTACCGGATGCCGCGCCGTTTGCCGTACGTGTGTGTTACGATAATCACCTGCCAGGGAAAAACATATTTCATACAAGAAAAACAGCTTCAAGTGAAAACTAATTGGATTTTTTACGGGTGGACCGCATTCGTACCTTGTGACCGCGGAGCAGGAGGCACTGCGACAAGTTGTAGATGTGCTCCTCGACGCCGCCCATGTTCGGATAGAAGAAGTCGGAAGCAATGCTGGGAGAGGAAATGGCGAATTTAGTAAAAAGTCTGATTTTAACTCAGGATATTTACCATATTCGCATTCTGCGCAAGGGAATTCATAACAAAAATTTTCGCACACAATCACTTGATACGGATTGACGTTTGATGGCTGGTAGGGAAATGTCAGGGTGACAATTGGTTTCGTATGTTGTCACGGTTGTACTTGGATTCAGTATTTCGTACCAAAGTTATAGGATTATGAATTCTTCTGTTATGGGAAGCAATTCTTGTTTTTAGTCGGAGCCGCGTTATTTTAAGTAGAATTGTTTCAAGCTGATTTTGCAAGTAAGTTGTTTACTGTCTTCATGATTTGGAAAGTGCAGTTCGGTCGTTCTGCACGAATTTTTTCCAGACAGTTACAAAAAACCTCGCCGCTTGTACCACTACTGGAAAGTTTCACTACCCCTCCGTACTTTCCCCTTTGCTATAATCCACCCACCCTGATTCAATCCCTCCCAGTCTGTCATCGTGACATCTCTCATATTCCATCAAAAAACCTAATTTAGAACAAAATGGCGTTGACAGCCGTAGTGACAAGTGTGTCGATCGCTCCGTAGCTCCGTGAAATGTTTTCGATAAAATTCGCGACTAAAACATTGTAAATTCCCCATTTCGAGACAGATCCCTCCCTGACCTCGTTACCTTTCCCCCACATATGAATTCCGTGCGGATTGCCAACGAAATTCAGGTGAAAAGTGGAATAATTCGAATCGCGCCCTGGACAACGGCAGCGAGCACGACCGCGAATGTGATGAGTCCTCAGTCGTGAACAGAACGAAATTCCTGTCGAGACGTTTTTTGTTGTGCTACAACCCGCGAGTGAAAATTGACGGGCTGACAGCGGGCCACACTGTGAACGGCAAGTCGTGCGTGAGGAGTGGCGAGTGGAGTTTGCTTTATGACGACGAGTGGAGTTTTTGCATTTGGTGTTTCGTGGGAAAAGTGCTGTCGATATCGCCCGTCGCTGGCTGGGTGAATAAAATTCAGGATTCCAAGGTGCAATTCGACACGCGGGAAGTGAGTGTGTTTCGGCTGTGTAAAATCGTTCTTAGCCCGCGCGTGTGAGTGACGAAAACTGCGTCAAGATGGGTTTGCTGCTGGCGAAGCTGTGGAGCATGTTTGGGAACGAAGGTGAGTCTCAAATCTGTCGCTACTCCCTGGGAACATATTCCCCGATTGTGTTTGTGGTAAACAACCAACTGACAACGAGAAAGTCTTGTCATGTGGCTCGTCGCGAATTTGGGGACTTTCTCCGCGCTTCGGACCAATTTGTCTTTACAACTTTCACGTGCACTACCTGCCTCACCTGTCGACCATGCCCTTGCGCATAAATGTCTTCTCGGATTCACGCTTGTCTTCTGCTTGCCTGGATTCAATGCCTCGGCCGCCTTCCCCACGTCTCGCGTCGCGTCTTGGTTGTCACTCCGCAGTCGACCTGCTCTCGATAATCTTGGACGGTGTCGCTACCTGTCTGCAGGTACGTCTTGCGTACACAATTTCCTCCGGTGCAAAAAAAACGAGGGAAACAAAGTAACAGATTTATGACGGATGAATCACCCGCCCGGAGACGGGGTGACAAAGACCTTTCGGGTTGAACTTGACGACGAACCCGCCAGCGGGCCCGGCCGGGAACATATATCGGTCGAGGAGAGGCAGACTCCGGCGAAGGTCTGGTTGCCTGCTGCTGTCGCTTTCGTAACTTGAAATTAGCTCAACACCTGACTGGGATGGGGTTTCGTGTGGGAGAAGAAATAATTGCTTGTGTCTGATCTGAACTTGATGCGGCTCACGCTCTTGCCGGGCGGGTATCCTTCGGTGGTGCTGGAATGCTTAGGTACCTGCCGATTACTTCCTGCTCGGTCACAGTGGACCGCCCGCGAAGTTGTCCGCATTAGGGTTGCTCCACTAATTAGCATTGGGGGAGCTGCTTGCGACGGATGAGCTAATTGAAGCGGAAAATATTTAATTTGTTGCGGAATGGGAGCGCATTGAGTTTATGAACTTCAGATTGCTTCTCAAGGTTCTCCATGGAGAATCAGAAATAGGATGGAAACAGTTGCATCATTGATGAAACCTTGTGGGTTGCAGGACACGGAAGATTGTCTCCCACTCGTTTATTTATTGCCTTAGTTCGGTATCAAGTCATCATCTGAGAGCGCTTGTTCTTCGATTTCTGATTGAAATAATGGCAGGAGGCAACGTTGATGTGAGGAAAATGATATGAAAAGGACACTTGACCAGTAGTTTTTTAGTCGAAAGAAAATGAATCGTCCAGATTGTAGGACCTATTAGACTTGACTTTACAAAAGTACCCATCCTCATTCCTCCCGAGCGTGGTTTTAAATTCGTTTTGCCTCTCCCATGTTAACGAGGCTGTCGAAGATTCGTAAACGATCCTAAAGTGGCAAGTTAAGTCAAGGAAACCTTGTTCCAAGCACGGGGTCATGTTAGGTATTGTCCGCTGGTGCGTCTATTCAAACAATGCCCTACCTGCCCTGCTGGAAGTCGAATCTAATGATGCCTCGTAAGTGCAAAAAGTGAAAAAATCCCGTCCGAAGTAAATTCGCATTCAATCTGAGAAAGCTAAGAAGTTGCATATACGTGTAGGGCCACTGTCTCAATTTCTTCACATTGACTGCAAATAATCAAGCCTATACCCGATTTTCTCGAAGTCATAGTTTAAGGGACGGTATACCGCTGGAGATCCTGTCCCGAGTTGTTAGACTCACAAAGATTTTTTCCTTCAGCATCTTGTGACGGCTCCACTTGTCTACAATATGATCATAATTTTTCCGAGAATTCGGATCAGTTCCATCATCGGAGTTTCCGAAAACACTTAGAATCCTCTTCTTCTTTTGCCTTTGTCCCGTCCAATATTGATGGTGGCCTGTCTAGATGGGCGCGCCACTTTTCTTGTTGATATGTTTGATCTACGGTTTCCTACGATGAATACAACGCCACATCAATCGCGGAGGTCTTCATATCGAATAGGATCATATCGCGTTATGTTATTGATTACTTTTGTAACTGTGAGGCGTCGTTCATTGTCGTTGGTAGTCGGCCATAACTAGAAAAGGTTTAATATGGAGAAATGCTTGAACGGAACGGGGGTTACATCTGCATGTGAGTTTTCTAGGATAGAATCAAATTTGTTGAAAACAGCCGTTAGTGTGTTTGATGTGTCCCTGATGGCATTGAGAATCTCTCTGATTGCTAGTTAAAATATCCTGTACGAGGGAGGAGGAGGAGAAGGCCTCATGAGGCGAAGACAACACTTCAGGGAAACCACCGTAACAGATTCGATTTTCTTCTCAAGGTATGTGGGAGCGAATTCTGAAGAGGAGGCTTGGTCAAGAGTTGGTCCAACAATTCCTCTAAATAGCTTCAGAGCTTTTTTAGGAAGAAGTCCTCAGCTGGCCCCGGTGTCAAAATTTATGACCCTGGTCACCTTCATGGCCTTATCCAAGATGTATTTAGTGTACTCCTTGATTGTGAGAGAGGCAGAGATGATTCTTCCGAGGAAGGTGATTGATTTTTTATGCTCAAGATAGACATCGTTGATGTTGTGCCTGAAAACATCGAGCCGAGAACGATCAAAAGCAATCGTGCATGACCTCTTCAAGTTGACGGGAAATTTTAGGATTACACTGATTTATGAAGAGATTTCCCTATAGTCGAAGAATGTTTTCTGCAAACTCCCTGGAATCTCCTAAGGCTATAATTAGGAAGTCATCTGCGTATTGGAGAATTTTAACTTTGCTGGAACATTTCTTGTGAAGAGAGGGAATGCCGTTGTCTACCAGGATCTGATGACCCTACATAGTTAACTTCCTATTGCACATGATGTACCATATTCATAGGATGATGTCAGGGGGAAGGTGCATGTCAGCCATGATTCCTATGAGGAGGCTTTGCAAAACAGGGATAGCCTAAAAACATATTTTTGTGGCTGATGTGTTTTTGTGGCGATGGCTTTCTATATAGATCGAATTCGAAGCCGTTATTGCTTTTTAGTACTTTGATGTCGAGAAAGGGGATACCACCGTTTGATTCCTCTTTCATTGTGAATTTTATATTAGGATGCGACTTGTCGATTTGATCCAGTATATTTTCTTATCCCTCTCTTTTACAATGGCCAGAACGTCATCCACATAGCGTAACTAAACTCTAGGTTTGGTCATCTGTCGTTCCACTTTCTTTTCTGGGACTGAAAATTTCACTTAATAGTGGGGATAAGGGGTTCATCTGGATTATAAGCCGCTCAACCTCTTGCTAGAATCAATCTAAGAGTCGCTGATATGCTACCAAGTGATACAGATAATAGGAGTAGAAACTATCTTCCGGATATTTTATGATCGCAAGTGTGCGGTCACGATCTGTTGGGTAATTGATGTTGGGTTTCTGACTGAGAACTCGCAAGGTTATGCACCTATTTTCTTTCTTGATATCTGTGACCTCTTCCCTGGAACCAGCGTCACCAAGGTGTTTCCCGGATGTCAATCCCTTCCTTATAGGCATTCACAAACAAAATAAGGCGAATTATTACGACCGAGAGGTGAAGCAGTGTCTGGTGTTAGGCCTCTACCCTAGGCAAAGGTGCACGTCGTCCCCCTCCTTTTTAAGAACTTAGCTTAGTCTAAAAAGAGAAACGTGTATACCCAAAAAAAAAATTAAGATTAAGTTGTCCTCCAATTGGCCCAGCCCGACATCTAGTGTATACGGACACAGAGCCCCCAATCCTTAAACAGAAACCCCTAAATTGTTTAAGGAAATCAACTTTCACGGTTATTGTCAGCCAACAGAGCCCATTTCAGCTTACAAAAACTGTTCCGCTCGAAACGTCTCAACATAGGGTCAAAGCTCTTACTGTACAAGACTATGATCTTGCCAGTCCTCATGTATTCCTCGGAAACTTGGGTTCTTAGCAAGAAAAATTGCGAACTCTTGGCTGCGTTCGAGAGAAGAATCCTCCGAAGAATTTTTGGCCCATATATGAGGATGGACGATTCCGTACCCTACATAACGACGAAATTTATGAGCGATACCGTGACCGTCAAGTTGTGGATAAAATCCGGCTCAATAGGTTACGGTGGGCAGGTCACTCAATCCGTATGGATGAGGATGATCCAGCCCGGAAAATCTATAAGGGTAATATCTATGGAAGAAAAAGAAGACGAAGCAGACCCTGCCTGAGATGGAGCGATGGCGTAGGTCAGGACGCCAGAAAGCTTTTAGGGATATCGGTGGGTAGGGTATTGGTGGACCTCCACGCAAAACCGGGATGTCTGGAGTTCCTAATTAAGACAGGTCTAGACCGGATACCGGTTGTTGCGCCGTTAATGATGATGATGAAATCAACTTCATTTCCATATATGATAGATCTTGTTTTGTTCCTTAGTAATTTGGCTTTTTGGTTTATATGCGATAAGCTTATGTTTTAGCGTTACTATTAAAAGAACATTAACCGCTCCATATTGGAGAATATGTTTCGTCCCTTCCAGGCCCTTGCCAATAATCCAACGACGCTCATATACAGGAGTGCTGCTGTAATTTAGATGCTCAAAATAAATATCGGGCAGGAGTGATAATCACTATACGATTCAGGATGTAGCTTTCAACTGCCAACTGTTGCATGCTGTAAACATGCTAGAAATCTTTGAATATTTCCTATTGCGTGGCTTGTTCATAATCAATCGATACATTACATTTGGAATTGTAAAACAGGCTTTAAATTGCTCTCAGCTCAAGTATCACTTCCGTCCTGTATCCACAGAAACGTTGACCGAGCAAGGCCTATCTACTACCGAACCATCTGGTATCTTACTCGATTCATTCAATCAGTGATTGATGTCTTATCTCTGAAAACCAACAGGCATCACATCGCTCTCTTAAATGTTTCGATGACTCGTCGATTTCCTGATTCGATTGATATTTTCAAAATGCTGGTTTCCCCCATTCATATCCCCAAAGATTAATGCGATAAACTCGTCCTATCAATCTTCTAATATAATCAGACTCGATACCATCTTGCCGTCCTCGAGTTCAAACCGATTTATTGGAAAAGTGAAGTCCGCCCGGATGACTTGGGAAGCGTCTCTACTTTTGGACGCAGTCCACGGTTGACACCCGAGATATTAAATGACGGGCGCATAAATGAATTGTGACGCGGGGTAATGTGTCATAAAAAGAAAATCGACCGATGGACGCCATTATAAATAGCAACATTTTGTGCCCCGCTTTTGCAGACCCAATGCATTGCGGACACGTCCACATGTAACATGAGGGAGAGCTCGTTTTCTTGGCTCCATTTTTTCTGCCTTTCGAAAAGTATTTTCCGCTCCAAACTGTGAAATTTTTCTTGTTAGGTTTTTTTTATCTCGCAAAGTATGTCTAAGTAATTTTCTCACTTTCCCAATAAGTGAATGAATAAAACTACCAGCATAATATCAATTAGATTCGGTGGCGTGCAGCGTTCGTTATTGTAAAGAATTTCCAAGGCAATCAACTCCGTGCCCAGGCCCAAAACTGTTCGACATGTTATTTGTGGTGTTTCTCATGCCCACGTTACACAAAATGGTAAGTGGAGCGTGGAGAACTTCGTCGAGGCTTTTATTTATGCAGTATCTTGTTTTTTTGCTGCTGCTTGTGCTGTTTTTATTGCCTTTTTGGTGAATAACGTTAGGGAGAATGGCATGAGTGGTTTTGTTATTATTTCACATATCGGGGTACAGTGATGGTCTTTGAAAAGTAACTGTTTTTGCAATTCGTGTGTACTTGTTGCCATGTTGTGTGAATTTGTTTGGAAATCATTCAGACTGTCGACTGTATTGAACGCAACGCAAGGGCTAATGATTTGCTTTAGCCTGATGAGATGGGAGAAACAAGTTGACCCAGTTCCAGTCAATGACAGGAACTAGTTACGTCGCATTGCTAGGCGCCCTTTTTCGCAAATTGTGCCACATATCTAAGATAGGCCTCACATATACTAGTATGGAGGGCCAAATCCAGATTTTATCAAAATAAAATTTTACGTTTAGCACCCAGGCTTAGTACCTACTTTACCATCTTTTCCTTAGACAGTCAAAAATATCCATGTCTGGATTTGAACCCGTGTCACGAGATTGAGATAGCGGAGCTGACACCTCAACTACCTCAGCCATCGCATCATCTGATCCTGGATCGTTACTATTTTGTCAAGATTCACCGGGTTCCGATCCTGGCCTGGATTGCCTACCTCAGCTCACTACAATTTTAGCATCATACATTGGCGATTGCCGTTGACACGTTATTGCCATTCGCAAATTCCCTCAGTTCTCATTCAGGGCAATGAAAGCATTCGGGCTCCATCTAAAGCTGTCGCGGAAGAGTAACGAAGGCGAGTTAGATAATAGTTAACGGTTGACTGTAACCTCGTCAAACGTCACAATTCATTCCGGGAAGTGGTTGATTTGGCCTCCCTCAAATGGTATCCTAACGACTTTATATTATTATAGTCCTCTATGAACTTTTGAGCGGACTGGCTAACTAAAATATTCCCAACTCCGGGCCAGTTAGCTAGTGGGAGAAGTGGAAGCACAAGGACTTAACGCCGGCCAGTTCATCCTCCTCACTGACCAGAAATGAATCCAATACCAGTCCATGCCCTACAATTAAGGGAAATGATCCATGGGACTAAATGAGCCGGAGCCGAGCCTTGCTGAAGAGAAAATCCATCTGCAACGACGTGGCTTTCGTACTTTTTGAAAAAACAGGATTCGAAGCCAAGGCCTAAAATTTCATTATCCTTTGGTTAGGCAATCTCGAAAAAGTATTCCTGCCCGCGTTAGTTTAATTTTTCCATCTCGTACGTGATGCTTCTCTAGGCTATGTTTCTTGGAATGCAAGCTTTAATTATGGTTAGTGAGTCTGCGTTTGTTCATGCATTGTATATATCCAATTCTTTGCAATTTTCGTAACTTCATGATGACCAATGTTACTGGTTCATTGTAAAGATTGTACAACTCAACCTGGTATGTTATATGCCTTTCTGAGGCCTTCCTTACTGGGTCTAAGATTCTTCGTAGAATATGCCACTTCACTAGAGTTCATTGTTTAGCTTGCATGTTCTCTACCGTCGTAAAGACAATAACGTAACGCTGGAATGCATCAAAGAACATCTCGAAAGCTATAGAATGTTTTCGGGAGGTGTTTTCAGACTTTGAATAATGCGTCTCTCAATGTTTCGTTTTTATAGCTCCTTCGAAGGTGACAAAAAGCTAAAGGAACTAGGACAAGACTGTGAAGAAGCTACGGAACCAATGCGATGTGGGTTCGAGTTAGGAAAATGTTGATAACCAAAATTCTGTAGCTTGGCACGTTGTCGTCATGAGCTTTCTTCGGCAGCACACTACGCTTCTTCTCAATTCGAAATAGCTGAGTTGACAATAGTTCTGGAGGCACGAACTTCGGATTGGACAACATCACTGACGTCAAATAAGACAATGAACATATTGCTGAGCTTGCTCATGCGCGCCTTTCTGGGGGGTACGCCACTCTGAAGTCTACTTTTCTGCGTCCTAGTTTTACTTAAATATATATGAATCCTCACCGGCAATATGTTGAAAAGTTTTTGGCAGCGGAGCATTCGCATGTCCTTTTCTTAAGCCGTCAGCACTTTTGGATTGTTTGATGCACATTTTTTTCGTGACAGTATACTTCAGGGGCTGTTTCAAATGTAGCTTTACCATTTTCGTTATTTTCAGACATTTGATGATCGGCGTGAAGGCGGTGAGGTAATTCTTAATTTTAATGCGAGCATAGCTTCTATTACGGGTTTTTATAATAACAATTGCTTCCATTTTTCGCTCTATAAGTGTCCCATGTTCCTGCAGATCTCATTGCTTCGCACCAGAAGGAGCTGTCTATTATAAATTATTTTTGCGAGCATTTTCTTTATAGTATCCGTCGATTTCTCAGATGAATGGCACGAATTGCTCGTCATTGGCTTCCAGGTGCTCATGTTGTCTCACTTGTGTTGTCGAAGTTGCGAAGAGACGGAAGAGAACCAGGGGCTTTGCGATTGCCCAGCTCTAGCTAGAGCCCGGCTACCAATACCAGGCAAAACATTCTCTGAGAACCTCAAAAAGTGCTCTGGTTGTCGATTGGCTAGTTGCTATCCTTTGTAAAAATCATGGGGTCGCTCTGATGATTTGTGGTGTTTAGATTCTTCTCCTCTTGTCTTTCTCACGACAGTGACGGTCTTAGGACATTGTGCGATTAAAATGGCGCACCACAGCGTTAATTACTCCCCTCGGAGCGGTCGGTAATATTTATTATCTGCCGACACATATGCTTCGAACAACTCAGTGGTCTAATCTTTATCGCCAGTTTAGGGGTTCTATTCGACATATCATCCAAAGCTTTGTTACCACCTACTGTACCCCAAATTTTAAACAGGCTGTGTCTGATTACTGCGCGGTTGTTCTTTATTGAGGAAATAACCCGTGTATCCATTGGAGGGGGTATACTCTGCGAAAACAGACATCCTCTGAATCCTGTCCTTATGAGTCTGTAAGCAGTTCCCTACTGTTGTTCTTTCGCATTTGAGCAGTTCTTTAAATTTCAGGTTTCTTTGTATGTGTATCGGTCACTCCCTGAGCTGCTCGGCTGATTTAGTGGCAAAGCGAACGATGGCCCTGGAAATGACAGGTCAGACGTTTTTGCAACGCATTGTGCTGTAGAGCTCTGCCCGTAGATATTGAGAAATGGAGTAGGAGAGAATAGGAAGTTCTTCATGGTGCAGAGCCTTTCAAACCTAGCATCGACAATGTCAGGATGTGGGCAAATAACCTCTCGGTCATCTGTATATAACGCCTTTATTCCTCAGTAATCGGAAATTGGAACGCTATGACTTCAAATAATACAAGTTTGTAGAATGGCGTAGGAGTGAACTCACCGCTGGATCCATTCACAAGCAGCTCGATGATCCATAGATTTTCATCCTTCATCGTTCAAAATATGTCCTAGATTGTGGGGAGATTATGTAAGACAGTATAAATGTGTATATATATGTGGGGGAAATTATTATATGATAATCAGAAAGATGAACCCGCCGACTCAGGTGATATCCTATTTGAATATCACCTGAGTCGCCGAGTTCATTGAAGTCGGGACAGGTGAAATCAGGAAAGGGGGTGGTGAATTGTTGGACGAATCTATCATCATGCTTATGAAATGTCCAAAGGCAAAACAGTTTCGCTACCAAGAAAACAGAAGAGATGAAAAGATAAGCTGAAGTTAACCTTCGAAGAGCAAATGAATCCCTGCCTATGATCGGGAGTTGGCTTGAATGGGAAAACATGGGGACTTCGAAAGCGATATCACCTAAGAAAAAGAATCTTAGGAAGAAGGTCTCTGAACGAGAATAGCGAACATGTCGATGTTGTCCGAAATTGAAATCAGATCTTCTGGAACTCAAAAACTGCAGGCATATAACCACGGTTTCGTTCAGGCAGCTCAACAGATATTGTGTCGCCTCTCCCTTACAAGCTTGGCAACTGAAGCGGTTCCTAGATGTTGATTACTCAAAATAGGCATAGTTCGACAACGCAGTACAAAAATGTTCTTGCTTCAGGACTAAGCTTGGCTAAAGCCTCTTTTTTTTTCATAAAACCGTAATTTGCCGTTTTTGGGTGCACAGCCCTAAAAGTGGGAAAAAGTTCTCTCAAATTGGTTTGGCCCGTCCTCAAGGGGATATAGACGCAGGACAACAGAATGCAACGACATTGGTTCGATTACGATGAAACTTTTTAAAGGAAATTCGGACTAGAAGAAAGGCTAAAGCCATATATAAGGTTTGCGGGGCCACAGATTGCTACCTCTAATCTACCGGTGGAGGCATAAATAAACTAGAAGTTGGAGCAGAGTGGAATTGTGATGATTATGTACCAAATTGTGATCAGGTAGCATCAAAACAATAATGCTCATACCGGTTTTATCAATTAATCAGACGTTGCATAGGACTCACATCTACCAGGCTCATAATATGGCTTTTCTTGACGGCCAATCTCTAGTTTCTTTACATTCGCAAGCTACCCTTGACAAATTAAAAATCATATCCCAATGACGTAGATGAATGAATGGAATCTTGAGGAGATATCAATGCATTGAGTGTGCGGGGTACAGGCCTTTCAGGAGGTCATGGAATACTTCAGAGTCAGTTTTGTAAGGGCGAAGAAGAGAGGAACACACTGCTAGGGTCTAGCACGACACTCATAGAATATGAGTTGAATGCGAAAGGATATAACTTAAAGATGATAGGAGTAGCAAAAGGAGATGGGTTTTATTCTAGGGGATATGCCCTACTCCCAAACTTTCGCGGAGTTGGATGCGATATTCAGAACTGTCGGGAGACAAATGCTTAGGGTTTAAAGTCGACCATTTCCGGTGACTTCGCTTGGTATATTAGTCAGCGCTATATTTGTATGCTGATAAGAGGTGGATTAGGTGGCAAAGAGCACTTGTAAAATGGAGAATGGGCTACCAAATTGGACTTTGAAGGCTTTTGAAAAGGACATATTTGTTGTGGCCTTCGCGACCGATAAACATAAATCCTATGAAGAAGTTCACTTAAAATACCCAATGGATCAAGAAAGTATGCGCTGCTATGATGTGCAAAGAGCGTCAGTCCTGCTGCTGGTAAAATAGCACTTTTCACCGCATGCTTTCGCGCGCGGTGGCTCTACTAGCCATTAAGGGGGTAGACCTTATGGTTTTAGAGAAAGCGGATAAGGACCCGTCAAGTAATTTGCAACGAGGGAAAACATAATTTATCTCTTATCTCTCTCTATGTCGGAAAATCGACGTAAACTCCAGGGAATGGAAAAACTGTGAGGATAAAAATTGTAGGTATCCTGTTTCTAGCTCTGGTTCAAAAAAGAAAAGAAAACTATTGCTATCTATTATTTGACTATGAAAGTTGCGTATGCGATATTTGGAGCCTTCAGTTACCGCCGAGGAGTTGGGGAAATAAATAAGGCGATTAGCGACAGCAAATTTAGATGGCCTTCACAGAAAAACTTTTAGGATAACAGAATTAGACTTTTCGGCCCAATTGAAAAAGCAGTAGTTGGTACTGTTAGCAAAACCTAATAATCAGAAGACCGAGCTGTTACATGCAATGGAGAAGCTCATATACAACAGGATCCTATCGATTACCGAAAATTGCTGAGAGGATTCGTTTCGATGTCCTTGGTTATAATAAATAAGTTTATCAGTTTAAATCTGATACGGGCCGCAGTCCGGCGGTCTTGACAACAAAAGCAATAGTAACGGTGAAGTCCTGGTGACTGAAAAACGCCTGTTGAATTGCGAACCTCTAGATACTATCTCATGGGGCGGTTAGTGAGCCATCCAAGCAGAGAAACTGATCAGGATTCGAAGTCAAAAAAAGATTAATTCAATTTATCGACTTGGCTTAGAGCGGCTTTAGAACAAATCAGACGAGACAATAGTAGTTACAGAGATGGCATGATCACAATTGACATACCTGTGTGAAATATGCGGAAATGTTCTACAAGAGAAAGTAGATGGACCTATCGACAATGCCTGCAGAACATAAATGTGCGGCAAGGACAAGTTGTGTAATCACTGGCAAAGTAGATGGGACAATTCCTCCTGAGCTATTGAAGGAAGCAATAGGGAAGAAAGTTGACAAAGCTCGAATTTGTAGGGACCTAAACGTAAACATGGGAGCGGAGTTGGAGAGATGAGGGTTGTTTTTGGTGAATGAGAATCCTACATGCGCTCCTTTTAGCTCGATCCTAAGATTTCGACATTTGCCCATGACCCCTGTCTGCTCTGATTGCTTCTACCACAACTCTTACAAATTATGTCATTGAGATATCTGAGATCGATCTGTTATTGTATTTGAACTATATTCTGGCTCTTGTCCTATTTTCTATAAATAAAGAAAAAACAGAACTTATTTGCTGTACAATACCCAATACGCATCTCTGTATCCGACTTGCTGATTTCGCCAACTCATTCAATGCCGTCGCCGTCTTAAGTTGGATTTAATGATCTAACGATTCCGTAAGGCCTAGTTTGGGCTGCTTACAATAGCCCCAATGTTTTTTTGCACAATTTGGGACGACAAAACCGGTCTGATTCTGAGCCATGAGGCACAAAACCCAAGTGACCACCTGAAGGCCTTTCAACTAATTCAGTCAAGTAATGGTAACGTGACTGCCGACCACATCACATCCGTAAATATTTACAAGTGAAAGAGAAAGTCCAGTGGGGCCTCGCGACTGGGGTTTCCGCGATGATATTAATGAGGAAATTGAACTGATTTTATTATTGTTATGAACTCACAGAAATGCTATGTAATATTCCACTCACATCAATCATTTGGTCGCCATCGATGGAGGGTTCTTGTATGGTTTGCTTGCGAGGAGAGCGAAAAATGCCCACCGGTCAGTTCGCATGTATCCAACAGGTTTTCGCGTTGCGAGTGTCCACAGACGAAGCCTCGTGAGAAAAACCATGCGTTGCTGGTGTTGTGCAATGAATTAGTTGCCACCAGATTCCGGGAAAGAGGAATTTGAATTATTTTCCACGACGCAGAAGTTAATTCCAACACGAACATATTTCGTAGGAAAATGTTTGATTAGGACTCAGTCACGCATTTTTCTATCTTTCAGGTGTAATGTAATGCTTCCAGCAGTTCCTTGGATGCTTCCTTATTGTAGGCTACCTGAGTCCCGACTACACGATTTTTCCTACAGCACTCATTTCTTTACTGTAGAGGTTCCGAATGGCAGGCAAGGGATCGATTGACTTGGAATTGTGGGTCATAAAATCAAAAGTGTCACCGATTCTGATCGGAAAAGTCATTCGCTTTCCTGCCTCCGAATCATTCAATCAAATCAGAGCACATTTTCACGCTTCCTTCTAGCATTCATCCCCCTCTCGATTTCCACTGTCGATAGACCTCGCTCCATCATAACCATTTTTACAAGTGCTACCACTTTCGAAACAATTCCGGTTCGTTAGCATTTCGAAGCCGTACCACCGTTCCGAGCTCTAAGTGCAAAAATATCAACAACAATAAATTTTCATTGCTTGGGAAAAGCTTAAATTGTTTGGATACATTGATTTACTGGGGGAAGGGTGATGAAGCGGGAGGAGGACCGTTGTAGTAAAATGGTAGTATGACGGGGCCGGGCACCTCCAAAAACGAGCGCTATTTACTGTGCTCGGTAGATTGATTTAATGGGACGGCATTGTGAAGAGGAGACGTGAGGGCGGCAGTGGAATTCGCTGTTTGTTTGGTTGTTGCTTTTTCACACAAATCTTTTTTCTTTTCTTTTGGACCAAACGGATGCAAAGCAGTTTCTTAGCTCAGGTTGTCAGGTTGAACTTGTTTGCTGTTCGGATACTTCATGGTAATTGGGCTGTAAAATGATGTAATAAGTGGTTGAGGTATGTCTTGCTTTTGAGAGTAGATATCTTCGGTAATTACTGCGCAAACTGATATCTTCTCAAAAGCGGGCTATAATTATTTCGAAAGAATGAAACTTCCGCTTAGTTGATGGAGAGGACTTTGCACGAAAAAGACTTCTTTGTCGCCCGTTTAATATGGAGTGGCACAAGTAGCCTATATTCTATTGTAATTGGAACAGCAATTACTTCTTTAACTTTGAAAATTACCGTCACTAAGTGGAAGGAATAAAGGAGTACCTTCCTGAATAACGCTTCCTTTGAAGTTATCAGGATGATTTTCTTTTTCCTATTGAATTCATGTAATCACTTAGTTGTCGGGAAAAGGAAAATCGAATCGATGGTCGAGCTATAACAATGATATGATGTAATCAGTCACAGGCACGTGTGACGAGATAAAGGTTTGATATCAAAGATCACTACATGGTCTGGAGGAACGAAGGTGGCAATCACATAATGTTATTGACACTTAGGAAACTACAAAAAGTTCGTTGTCGTAGGTTTCAGCCAAGGATGTATAATGTTAATACATAAATGGCGACCTCAAACGGAAAACGTATTGTACTTCGGAAAATTTCTGAATTGTCATTGCTAATTCATTTACTAACTTTAATTATTTGGAGACCACCTTGTTATTTCATGAAAAGAGCGGTAGGGAGAGAGGAAATGAGTGGATTAGATGGTTCAGTATTACAAGGTTTTGACATATTATCTTCCAATTTATCCTTTCAGATGAATTTTCAACTTTAATATTATCTTAAAAACCATTGATTGGCTTGGTACCATTATCTTGGTAGCCCCGGGGATAAACATCATCTAATTATGCCCAATTTTCTAACCATTTTCAAAAATTCAGTCAACTAGAAAAAGCCGAGTCTTATTGAATATCAAGCTATCTGATTTAGATAGATTTAACATCCGAATTTCATAAAAATATCTTTACATTCTATAATTTTCATGCGACATTGGAGGGAGGAGGAAGGAAAAGCCGAAACCAAATTACGGAGAACGGTACCCGAGTTCAAACGCAACTCCTCGTTTGAGGACCGAAGGTATCTTATCCGCTTGGTCGTCAACCGCAACCCCCATGAAACTCACACTAGGGGACCAACCGCTACAACCGAGCTGAAAGTACATGAACTCAGAATTCTCCTGAGGCATGTAAATTCAAAGGGCTATCCCGGTTCCCATGGTACCAGTATGTTCCTGGTAAGGTTTCGTGACCGAAGCCACTTCAGATGAGTCCCCGCACAGATTCGGATCTTATCGCTCTAATTAAGCCTTGGAGCATTCGCCGCAAGCAGCAAGCCAAAGTGAGTAGAGGGTTTGGCGGTGCCATCACGCGAAGGTTCCTCTCGGGCACTTGGTTTTGGTCTGGTCGGCAGGGTTGCTTCTCCATCCTCCTCGCCGCCACCTCAGAGCACAAGCTCAGAGGGTGTGGGCATTCGATTCTGGTAGGCGATATTATTCTGCCAGATCCATTCGTCCAGCCATGGATTCCTTCGTCGTTAGAGGCGGCTAAAGATTCTTCGTTCTTGGAATCGATAGTATTCATCTCCACCTTACCATTCCTTCCCAGATTTCTCTACGTTCACAGGAGATATTAGCTGATATGAGGCATTCCGAAGCTAACGAATTAGGTGTATGATGGGCTATGCTGACCTTCTAATGATGCCTCGAAATATCCGCAAAGCATCGTTTAATGATGCTATAAAGCCGGGATTAAATAGAGAAGACGATAAACAAATTGGACGTCGGAACTCTAGGCAAAGCCTTGGATACGATGCGGCCTGGGATCCAAAACTCTCGCAAAGCATCTTTCAACGTCGGTGGAGGTTTTCCATTCATTGTCTTTATCCTAATGGCTTACGCTGACTCGCACAGAGTGCAATTTGTCAGAGTAGTTAAATAATCGATCATCTGGTACAACAGTTTCAGCCCGAAAGGTGTCGATAGTCTGCATCGCGCTTTCGCTTGGATGATAGCTCCATGGTGGTTAAAAGGGTGACTAAAAGCTCCCTCGGAAGACAAAACACGAACGAAAGTTTTCGGATCCTCTAACGGATTATGCTTACTACCACAGTTTATATTGGATATAATGGAAACAGTAGATAGTTTTCATCTGCAAAATAGAAAGCTGGGTGGGATGATTAGGTGACCTCAATCTCATAGATGACCAGATTTTTAAGGATTTTCAGCCTAAAAGCCTTTATCGGGGGAACGCGAGACAGTCGGTATATTGTAGTAACTCAGTGACGTTAAGAGAGCGTGAGGTGGAAGAGTTCTTATCATAAGGCAGTGGGTTAAAAATGAAGACTATAATCTCAAGTCAGTTGAGTTTATGACAGTATTTGAACTTGGGACACATGAAAGAGGTTCCAAGGGAGCTCCACATTCCGTACCTGGATGTAAGTTTTTTCAAAAACACAAAAGGTATTCAATGCCCCTAGTTCGGTTTCGACATTGGCAAGAGAATTCACCAGTTTGAATATGTGTATCCTAGTGATTTCACTAAAATATTTCGACAGATTCTATTCAAACCGGAGGACTCAATCGGACTTTTCTGGAAAGCTAGGTCTGGAAAACCAATTAGGTAGTAATTTCTGAAAATTGTGAATTACGGATTCGATTGCGCACCCTGGAAAGTCATTCGCACGCTTCAGCAGGTGGTATAAGGTAATGTTCCAGATGAAGAAATCTGTTGGATTATCAAGAACGCCCTTTATATAGATTACTGTTCTATGGGGCCTAGGGCATCATTCGCTAAGTAACGGAGACGTTAGGAAAAGTTCAGCTTCAATCAACAAAGTGGGCGTTCAAAAGGTAACGTTATCCACCGTTTCATTAGCATAACGAATTTTAAAAAAAATTCAGGTTGCTCTCACGCATAGTGTTTTATTACCTTTATGATCAGTTTTGAGTGAATCCTTAACCTCAAAGAAGAGGATACCGATAGTCATGTCGGGGACACGGCGAACAAGAAAGAGAGTATTCTTATTCTTTTTGGGAACTAGAATGACTTAGGGAAGACGCCAGACAGCTTTTAGGGATATAGAATTGGTGGACCTCCGCGCAAAATCCGGATACCTGGAATTGCTTACTAGGACGGGCCTAGACTAGACACCGGTTGTTGTGTTTGCCAGGATGTTGGGAATACCTCCCACATGGAGTGATCAGATGCATTCGCTCAACCATGGATTCCGCATTAGCTAGGGTCGGCTAGAAAATCTTTGCTGAAATCGAGGGTACCAACCTCGACCCAATCTATCCTTTCCTACCAGTCTATTTAATTATAGCGTGTTTAATGTGCGTGTTCAGTAATTCGAAGCATTAAGTGAAGCTGATAAGCTGAACAGCATTGCGAAACGGATAATCGATAATTTGTGGATGTGCGGAGAAAATGATATATATTATATATATAAGCATGGAATCCTCTAAATCGGAGGAATAACAATAAAACAATACATAAAATAACAAAGAAAGGAATAGGGTATACCTTTCACAGATTTCCCGGGAAAATTATCTTTGCCAGACCCTGTGCAAAGCTGAGTTTAATGTGGATGAAGGTTATCCATTAATTCATTTTATCGTAACGATGAAAACAGATACGCACACTTACGGAGAAGAATCTTGGTTCGGTTGATTTGAATGGAGTACCTCAATCAGAAGAGATCAGCAGAAAGAAGATCCAGAAGGAAATACCCTGACAATGTAGATAAATGAAGAAAAATTGGGGAAATTGGGAGTGATCACAGGGGAAAGTTGCTTCATCATCAGTATCTATGTATTTGCTGTGTCTCTCGTGAATGCAAGAGAGGAATATATGTAATAAGTGCAATTATCTCGGATGCGAAATATGGAAAAAATAAATCACGCATCCACGTAAGGGTCACCATGCTAAAAATTCAATAATGCTATCATACAACTAGCGTCCTTGCCATGGCTATGATCAAATTAGGGAAGAAGGCTGGATTGTCCTCCTTATCGGCTAGGATAGTCACAGCTTTGATGCAAAGGCTTAGGATAAAAAAAGGCTAATACCGAGGTTTCCGGAGTAGGAGTGGTCTCAACCACAAAGGCGTACTCAATAGGCTGTATTATACATCACTTGGATGATATTCTCTAGGCTCTGGTGATATAAAGGGTGACTAAAGGTTGCCTCCCATTGGTGCTACATCGAGTAAAACCAAAGAAAAAAGTTGGCAGTTGGGTTATGCATCGTATGATGTAGTTTCACTGGGGTCGAGCTTTCTAGTCCATAGATTATTTTGAATGGAGTAAAAAACAGTGGACAATTTTGTTCTCCAAAATACGGAGGTGGGTTGTGTACTGTCCGGTGAATCACCATCACCAAAATATACTTCAGTTCACGTATTAATGGAGGAGTGAAATTAAAAATTGAGAGCCTTTTGGAATTTGCTACTAAGTAGCACCGACCTCTATCTCGTAGATGATAATGTTTGTAAGGAGTGTCACGCGAAAAGTCATTACTGAACGGAAGGCGGTCCGTACATGGTACCAACTAAGTGGCGGTAGGACAGCGTAAGGTTGGAGAGTTCTTGTTATAAGGCACCTCAATATTATCTTACTCAAGAAAAAGGATGGCTGAAAAAACGAAGATCATAAGCTCAATTTATGATTCAGTGTTGAACTTGGAGAACGTGGGAGATTTCAAGAGAGCTCCACGCTAGATTCTACATTGAGCGTGACTTCATCCAAAGTTTTCGAAAGTTAGAGAGCATGAAAATTGTCAGGACTTCTGGCATTGTCTCTGGATGTTAATTTGAAATCTAAGTATATTCCTAAACAATTGACTGTAATAGCTAAATTTCCACCTTCGATAAAGTTGGTAGCATTCTTAACGTTCTCAATGAATATAACTAGTTTAATCTTCCTAGAATTCTTTTGCGTTTTTTTTTTCATTTGCAGAATTACACTCATGCGTGTCCGCAATCTTGCTGTTCGCTACAAGGCTAGATCGTGTGTGCAAAGACTTTTGTCATGTAGAAGCCAGGAATCATAGCATGATAGAGAGAATCCCCCCTAATTCTCCCTTTCTTCCAGTATGTGCAAAATCCAATTGATCAATAGTGGATTGATTCCATCGGGTTACGGAAAAGACCTAGTTCTAACGTCCATTCGATGTCCATGAGTGCTCCCAAAGCGCTTTAATTTCCGGATGTCGCCTACTCAAGTTTTGTTGTAAATTCATGGAATGTTGTCTCCGAAGATATACCTTTATGTAGGCATGCTTCGTATAATGAAGTAGCTACTTGGAAATATAAATTAAAATAAAATTCACTTTGAGTCCGTTTGGGAAGGATCGTATGACCATTCTATATTAAATTCCAAATTTAGACTAAAGACTACTTACACTATTTCTTACAAAGTAACCTATCTTGTAAACATTATCTTATCTTTATCATGTGTCGCGCACATGTCCATATTGCATTTTACAATGCGCAGGTCAAAGTGTCTTCATTAATGAAGACACATTTCTTACGAAATAGGGTACAAGCAATATAAATAACATTATGCTTGTACCATTTTTATTATCAGGCCCGTTCACACATGTTACAAAACAAGATGCGTTCTTCGAACAAGGTCCTGTTATTATCTTAAGATAAGAATATGTCTACAACTATGGTACAGGCAATATAAAATACATTATGCCTGCACCCAATAATATTTATTCTATATGTATACCCTAAATATTTATATTGTGCTATTACTACCCCTCCCCTTAAGCTGATTCGTCCCGAATCTGTTTGTGATCGGCGATGTAGCGTACGATACGTTCGATTTCATTTTCGACGTCGAAATTCATAGGTCGGTTAGGTCGTCTGATCGTCGGCTTACCACGGCATTTTCTACGCATTACTATGATACCAGCCGGAATCACTGTTGCCACGACGAGGACAAATGCATACCATGCATACTCATTGTTGTTGACTTTGTCGGCATCAAATTGTCGGATCTTCTCCAAATTGCGGAGATGTACCTTATGCAGGTACGGCAATGTCAGCTGTGTCGAATGTGCTGACACATTAAGCTGGAACTGCTTTGAAATTTGCGGAACCACTGATGACACCTTACCTGTAACTTTGTACAGTGTGTCGTTGACGAGAATATCCTCTTCAAACTGTACGAGGAATGTACCCGTAACAGTCACCGAGTGATTTTTCTCTACTATTGTGGCTGTTGCATCATTAATGATCAATGTATCATCATCAACCCTTTCGATTGGTGAGATGTGATATGAAGTGACCGTTTTACACGTTGCGACGTTTCCATTGAAGATCATTGCAAGGCATTTATCAAAACGATCGTGCTTGCAGACTGCTTTGCCCTTACCTTCCTTACAATTAACCAGTGGCAGTGTGTTTTTTTTTTGCACTCGGCAACATACCTATTACTTAAATCTAATATGGTATTGTTATGAATTACAGGGTACATAACTATGAGAGAACAAATAGTAATTATATTTGGTACTTTAACTAAATATTTAAACACATTATTACTAATATATATTTTAACAGTAGAAGATGAAGTCAATTCACTTATAGTAATGGGCATTTCTTCCTGTTTTACGATTGAGAGGACCCCTTGGTCTGTTAAAATGACAGGATTTACAATGTTTAATTGAACAAGGGTAACCGAGTAGACAGCGTTCGTTAATAAGGATATTACTCTTTGATTTCTAATGGTAATAATTTGAAATAACTCAGGAAATCTTGGTTCGCTGATATCATAATACTCTTTTTTTATTAAATTTATGCGCTTAGAGACGACAATAATCTAGACATTTCATTCGCATCTGCGTCCAGTGATTCCTTCTGTTCCGATATTGAAAACATTTCAATTCAGTTAAATTTATATTATGGATAAGGTATATATAATCTTCGTACAGTCCCACGTCCCCTTTTCGTAATGATATATAATTAGATGAACTATAGTCAAAGATTTTACCGGCGACGGTGGTGACCAATGTTAATCTGGGAAGAGAAACATTAACGAATATTATCTTTGTGCACCTCTTTACCATCTACTAGTACCGCAGTACCTAAATCTTTCTGCACATTTTTCCTATCATACTTATTCGAAAGCTTATTCCCACAACGTTTATTCCTTTTGACAAATATTTCTTGCCCCTTTTTAAATTTTCTATTGACCCTTTTTTTGTTGTGATAATTATTTTGAGCTTTTTGGGCATTTAACAAAAGTTTTTCCGTATTAAGTTTATTTGAATCAGAGATGTTCCAAAGTAAGTCAATAGGTCTTGCTTTTGTTACAGAGTGTATAGAATTGTTATACTTTATTAACGCTAATTGGATAATTTCACTAAGATCTGTTAGTTGCATATCCTTTTTTATCGCTCTCGATATTTCTGCTAGAGTTGAATGGAATCTCTCGACTTGTCCATTGCTTGTACTGTGCATAGCTGGAACTTTATGGTGAGACATACCAAAGTGGTCCCTAATAAGGGATTGTATAACATTTGAACAGAGTGATGGCTCATTATCCGTAACTAATGTTTTCGGATTTTTGAAGAAACCAATTATTTTCGTAAGAGGAATTTTAATATCTACAATTGAACGTGAATCAATTTGTTCCACTAGAGCATATTTTGAAAATTTGTCTATGCACGTAAGGAAGTAGTTATTCTGAGTACTGTAAATATCCATATGCAGGATTTCACCAGGATATTTGGGTAATGGCGTACACTTCATAATTTGCCTTTTCGGATGTCTTTGGTATTTAGACTCTACGCAAATTTTACAATTACTAACGAATTTTTTTATTTCCTTACGAAGTCCAGGAAAAAAGTATGTATCCAGAATTTGGTCATAGTTCTCCTTCGCTGAACGATGCGCTCTATTGTGTTCCATTGCAATAGTTTCCAGCTGATCATTTTCATTTATTAAATCCATCACAATCTTTTCGGTATGCTTAAAACGAACCGAGGGAAACAGATTGATAATATCATTCTGTATTTTTCCAAGAATTTCCAAAGAACAGTGGAGTCCATTAACTACCTTCGCGTCAACTATCTCCTTTAACTTTGAATATAGACTTTCGGTGTTCGAAAAATCAATTTCGTGACGTAGGTACCCATTAAACAATCTAATTGTTGTTACTTTTAGATCCTTGCCCACCGAAAGAATAATCTGACTTTTAAAGCAATTTATAGGCGTTGACACTGTCCTTATGACGTGAGATAGGGATACCTCACTGTTATAGCAATTTCCGCTAGATTCACCATTTCCAGTAAGATTCTGAATATACTGGCGAGATAGCGCGTCTGCGACAACATTTTGAGACCCAGGCTTATAATGAAAAGTCGGTGTGAATTCTTCGATAAAGCTTTTCCAACGCTTTAGCTTGGTGTTAGGATTTCGATCAGATATCGCGAATGTTAGTGGTTGATGATCGGTATAAATGTGAAGATTGTTTACTCCATAGAGATAATTTCTAAGAGACTGCAATGCCCATACTATGGCAAGCATTTCTCTCTCATTGGTCGCATAGTTTTGCTCAGTCGCACTAAGCGTTCGTGATACGAAAGTAATCGGATGTTTGTCCTGAGATAACACAGCACCAATTGCTACCGATGAGGCATCAGTTGTGAGCTCGAATGGTCTGCTGAAATCCGGAAAACGTAAAGTAACGTCCTCTGATACTAAAATCTGCTTTAACTTGTTGAAGGCATCTTGAGCATCTTTTAACAATGTAATTTTCTTTTTTTCTGACTTTTTTGCACTAACATTACCATTTTCTCCTCGCAATAATTGAGTCAAAGGTTTTGCAATTTTTGCATAATCACGTATAAACCGTCGATAGTAACCCGATAATCCTAAGAAGGATCTAAGGCCCTTAATAGTAGTTGGCTCTTTGAAATTAAGAATAGCACTTACTTTGCTATCTGCAGTTTTTAAACCATTTTCAGATACAACGAAACCCAAGAACTCGAGTTGCGTTTTGAAAAAATTACATTTTCCCAATGAAATGCGCATATTCGCATCTCGAAGCTTTTTTATTACTATTTCAATATCTTTTAAATGACTCTGAATATCGGAAGAAAAAATTATAACGTCATCAATGTAGACGTGGCAACGGACTCCTATGTCGTCCCTTAATACATCATCGATCGCTCTCTGAAAGATACTCGGAGCATTTTTCAGACCAAATGGCATTCGACAATATTCGTATTTGCCATTATTAACGGAAAACGCCGTTTTCTTACGATCTTTTTCTGACAACAAGATTTGATGAAAACCTGACTTTAAATCTAAAGTAGAATAATACTTGGATTTTCCTAAATTCGACAATATAACTGAAGTATCTGGAATAGGATATTTATCCGAAACAGTTTTCGCATTTAGTTTTCGAAAGTCAATTACCAGACGTAGTTTAGGATTTCCCATTTCATCTACACCCTTTTTATTAACTACCCAAATTGGGTTATTATAAGGAGAAGAACTCTTTCTGATTATACCATCACGTAGCATAGTTTCAACCTCAGAATTTACAAATTTAGTTGCCGTCATCTGGTATGGGTAACTCCTTGAATATATTGCTTCGTCAGTGGTAGTTTTAATCGTAGCCACAATGTTAGTATTATAAGGCAATGCTTCATTTGGATCAGCAAATGCTTTTTGATTTTCCGTAACGATTTTCTTAAACCCGTCTACACCTTCCTCAGGAATAGAATTGTAATCTAAATCCTGTAGGAGATTTATTTGTGTGCTATTAGCAGGAAAAACCTCTTGAATTCCACCTATATAATAAAGTTTACTACCAGTGACATCAATCATTGCATTGATTTCCTTTAGAAATCTGTAACCTATAATTCCATCCATATCATTTATTTCAGACAATACATAAAAATCAGAAGTACGTCCCATAATGCTTATCTGACATTTCGCGGTGATACGTGTTTCCCCATGAATGGAATGTACAGCAAATTCATCGTTTTTAAGTTTAGATACACCAACTAGAAATGGAAGATTTTTCACATAGTTTCTTTCGGCACCTGTGTCCAAAAGAAGTTTAATTTTCTCACCGTTTAACAAAGTGTGTTGAACGTATGGAAGACATGCTTTTGATTGTAAAATGTCTACAACAGAACTATCCTTTAATTTCTCTACCCGGAATGTGTTCAATTGATGTCTTTTTGAAAAATTATTGTTTGATGATTTCGAACGAAAATTATTATTTTTTCCCGAATTTTGTCTAAATCGAGACGTTGATGGATCTACATCCATTGGTTCAAGTGGAGATTGAGCTTCATCTCGGGTAGTTTTGTTAACCACTTTATAATGTGGACTTTTACCCAAATTACTCGTATGTTCCCTATCAGAGTTCGAATTAGCAAAAGCAGCGGCGAAATTATAGCGTTGTCTGTTAGACTCTAGTTCCTGTGCGAGAGCCAAGGCAGATGGTAAATCCTTTGGTTGACTCGCAAAGAGAGTATCACCGATAGGTCTTTTAATACCAGAAATGAAAATACGCAATGCGTCGTCTCTATACTTTTCATTCAAGGATTTCAAAACTACGCTTTCATCGCCATATTGCATAATAGCTTTATTGGTTATTAAAGTCAATTGTTTTTCTACCATATCATAAAATTGTGGAATAGAAAAACGACCTTGTCTAAGAGTAGACAATTCCTGCTCGAGTAAATACAGTGGTCTCTTATCGGAATACGTATGGTCCAATCTAGCCAATATAGCGTCAAAATTCAGTGGTGTACTGAACGACGATAAAACCATATCAGCAGAACCAGTTATTTTGTTGCGGATAATAGCAACAGCTTGATAATATATGTCAGAACCAACATATGGTTGATACGGCTTTATTGCAGCTTTGGCTGACTGTCGCCATGATGGATACTTATCCATAACACCGCTAAACTCGTGCATTGATTTTGGTAAGTCAAGCCTCATATTACCACCAACAACCCTACTTGTGATGGCAATTTCCTCATACCTCTGTACAGAAGGACCTGGTGTCTTCAGTTGCTGCAAAGAAGACTGAAATTCTTCCCTTAATTGCGAAACAACCACATTAATATCACTCTGTTTTTCAACAGGTGGTGCTGACGCTCGCAGTTCCTGTATGGTAGAATGAAATTCCTGCCTTAACTGAGAAACAACACTGTGAATGTCACTCCCTTGAGTTGACGGACCTGGCTGAGATTTCAATTCCGCAATTGCGTCTTGAAATTCCTTCCTAAGCTGAACAGCTAATGAAAGGTTAACCCTTTCAATCATATTCGAAATAGCTTCGGCAGATAAAGACATTTCTATTACTTTTTTTCTAAGAGATTTAAAAAATTTAAACTGTCGATTCGGTTAACCCTGTAATCGGCCCTTTTTAAGCTTAAATTTCTCAATTTAATATATTAGGATGTTTTTAAATTAATTGTACATACATAATACTCGTACAGATATTGATATCTGTTTGCAAGTTAGACACACGCCACCAGTTGATTCGATACGCTTTGATTAGATATCTCGTTCACCCAGTCACAGTCACTTGTTGCAATATGTAGGTACGTCTGAAAACTCCGCTGCCAGCCGCTTCACTCGATTATTGTTTCGTTTTAAATTCGCACGATCGTGAACATTTATATAACTAAATTTTCACACACTTTTTTACGAAATTAATACCGACTCCTTATACAAGGATTAAAGATTGTGGTTCAAACCACGTTGGGCGCCAATTAAAATAAAATTCACTTTGAGTCCGTTTGGGAAGGATCGTATGACCATTCTATATTAAATTCCAAATTTAGACTAAAGACTACTTACACTATTTCTTACAAAGTAACCTATCTTGTAAACATTATCTTATCTTTATCATGTGTCGCGCACATGTCCATATTGCATTTTACAATGCGCAGGTCAAAGTGTCTTCATTAATGAAGACACATTTCTTACGAAATAGGGTACAAGCAATATAAATAACATTATGCTTGTACCATTTTTATTATCAGGCCCGTTCACACATGTTACAAAACAAGATGCGTTCTTCGAACAAGGTCCTGTTATTATCTTAAGATAAGAATATGTCTACAACTATGGTACAGGCAATATAAAATACATTATGCCTGCACCCAATAATATTTATTCTATATGTATACCCTAAATATTTATATTGTGCTATTACTTATACTTATAATACCAGTTTTCCCAATCCTTCTAAAACAAGGGAGATATAATTGATGGGTCCTTTGAATGATACTAGTTTGCATGTCAAATATGATCCTTTGGGTTGAGGTTTAGTTACCAGTTTCGGTTTCAAATCCTGCCTGGAAAATGCACTTCGAGTAGATAATCTGTCATTCTCTCATCGCTTTCAATGTACCTCCCCCTCTTGAAACGTAAGTTAGCAAGTTGCTAGCTACGCCCGTTGTTTAAAATGCGCCCGATTTTTGCTTAGATGTTGTTTCGAGTAACTTCGTGCCATCGCTAAAGTAACTTCATGATCAACTTTTAGCCGATCTAAAGGTTTTCTTCATTACTTTCTGAACCTCCCTGGATCGATTTTACCCAGTTGACTCGATCTTTAGAGGTTGGTTGCCTTTACCGTTCTCATCTGGTTTTCCAAACCCGAGTGGTGTTTTCTCCTTGTTTAGCGTGTAGAATGGGGAACTTTCTTTGAAAGCTTCTCCCGTGTTGGTAGTGATTATCGGGGTTGCTTTCTCAATTTCGGCAATAGATATGATGCGCTTTCTAAGGATCGGAGCTCGGGCGCTCATTGTCCTTTTTTTCTAGCCATTGTCCTATTCGATAGCGAAGTTAGCTTCCCTGGATCACGTTTGCCACATCTCGGGATAGTAGACTTGATTCAGGTGGAGCTAAAAGATAAATAAAGTATTCTATCATCCTCAATAACTCGATTCAAGAAATCATTGAACCAGAGTCTTGGTTCCCACTTTTCGCGCCTGATTTTATGGACTTACAGATCCCCATTCTCTTAGTGTGAGCAACCAGTTGACTGGACCTGTACTGCAGAATTTATCGATGTTTTTATTTTCTGATATTCTAAAGTATAATAAATAATCTGCGCTTCTATTTGGCTACTCTCTCTCATCCGAAAAAAAACTTAGGCCAAGTTTCGAGAAAAATGTTTTTGAGCCCCATGAATGTTTTTAAATTAAGCTTAAAATTAATCGTATAATTTTAGAGGTGTTGCCCTGGGGAAATCGGTTTTCAGGAGTACTACGCAGTATATTTTTAAATAGTCTTCGCCGCAAGGAGAATATTTTGCTTTGTTTTTCACAGTTTTGATCCTTGTGTTCATCGAGGAGCGGCTTGAATTCATACCTGCAAGGATGACTGGTATGAAGTTAATATTCAACTTGATGATCCTAACATTCATGATTGGATTTTAGGGTGATGTTGCGCTGAACATTTTACATATCGGGATTGCTCGCGGAACTAACGGTAAATTGCGGTGGGGACTTAGGTATGGTAGGAGCTTTTGCGCTACTGTCGCGGAGCACATTGGTGAACAGTAGGGATAGTTGAATCTATGAAGTTCTTCTAATCAAATGGGTGATATTCTTGGTTGTGGGGATGTGGTAGATCCAGGATAGAAATGCCCGCTTTTGAGCGTTCCTTCCCGCTACAATTCGGATGATGTTAGAAAATGCACGACATGGGCAGAATGGTGGCTTGCTCTGCAATTGGCTCCCTTTTTCAGAAGTCATCAAACGCAAGTTCAACTAATAATTCTTTAACTTCGCCTTTGATAAAATGAAGGTTTTCAAACATCACGTTGGTGATATTCTGGGCTATCTTGTCCTCAGCGATTTTCTGTATGTGTGCTTGAAGCCGTGAATTACCAGTGATGTTATTTTCCCTGAGAGGTGATTGTATATAAAGAACTTAATTTTTCTCTCCACAAGAGCTTACATAGTCCTCTTTACTGTTGATGAGAATTTGATTGCTTCAATTGCCTGATTTTTTAACTAGTTAATTTTAACTGGTTATGAATTTCAATACAATTTTTTTTGCGGGTTCAAAATTTTGAGGGGGTTTCATGACGAAGACTGGCAGAATTTTTCGACTTGCTCTTTTGAGGTTGCTATAAAAACGCTTATGTTGATTGCTTGTTGGAACTTATTGAATGACACTAGTCTGCTTAATATGGATGGCGGTACGTTTTGTCACCCACGTTTCCGCTGGGAGTATCGCTTCATCTGTTCTATCATAGAGATGTCGATGGTTCTCTCTCATTGCGGAACTACAGCTGGATTATGAAAAGTGGCGATGTTGAACGAAGTAGACTCAGAGTTCTTTGCCTTTACGATTAGATGCGCCCACAGCATGTAAATAAAGTCAAGCGACTGTCAATGTATTTGATTTGATAGTTCGTACGCTGGTAGTATAATAGATGGAAATCCAATTGGTTTTGATATATGGGTTGTGCTCGAACTATATGCCACTAATGACAAGGTGATAAAGGCCATGAGCTTCCCGAAGATAGTGTTATCCCGCCTTAATATTTATTACATGATATTAAATAGGATTATATTATGATTACATTCCAATTCATATTATAACTGGTTTTCCTTTTTTTCCCAGGTAATTTGTGAACTTCGATTGAAGGATGATAAAACGTAGATTGTGATGACATTCTGTTCACTTGAAAAATTGAACGCGAATTTAAAAAATACCCTTGGGACACTCTAGTTCATGCGAGGTAAGGCGGTGGAATATTCTCTGTTTCTTTTTCTGTACTCTGGTAGTCCTTCCAAAAGTGAAAGTCATCCCAATATCAGCTAACTTGGCTATATGACCTAAATCTTTTCTCATACTTAAGGTTTTAGACAAAACCTTGATTGCAACTTGGTATTAGACAAAATCTTTTGCGCGTTTATATATGTTCTAGGTCTCGATTTCAAACAGGATCCTGGCTACAAAATGTGGACTTAGAATGAAGAGCTCTGCAATAATGAAGTGTTATAGGAAAACGGGCACTTTCAAAGTAGAAGATGCAATGAAAACGTTTAGAGGATTCAGTGACTGTTGACGTCTCGAATCATTGGTTATGATTTTTAGGAGCAATATGCAAGTTTTATCACACTAAAAATTTCGGCAATAAGTAGTGTTCATTGTCCGATTTTAATGCAGGGAATCGATATTCGAAACACTACGCCGAAGGGAGCAATCAGTTGTAAGTATCGACTACTAGCTGACAATACAGTATTACCATTCACAGTGAATGCTTCCCTCTACTCGTTCGAACTCAGGCATGGAACGGCGAACCAAAGTTTTGTCACGGGTGACAATTCTATTTAGAAATGCATTCCTTTCCTTTTCATTTGGAAGCAAACCAGCAAACATGTCTACTTCTGCTCTGCTGCCAAAAAATGGGGAACCCACCCAACACAGACCGTATGGCACTCTGGGTCGTCTGTAATAGATGTTTCCCAATCCTTATAATTTATCCTCCATGTTTCAATTTCGGAAACTATCGGTCGCTTTGAGGAAATTCTCAAATATTCTTCTCCGAATCGCTGGTAGCAGGACATTGAGCCTGTTCACATTCTTCTTTAAATCACAAACCTCAACAGTGTGGCAAACATAATAACGCCGCGAAGTTTAGATCTGGCCGTAAAATTGAATAGCATGTCTATATTTAAGACGGTCTCTTCCATTTGTCACACCTAGTACGAGCGGAACGTCCAGAAAAGTCGGTCAATAGATGATTTCTATAAAATACAATAATAATATATCTGAGTCGTGTTTTTAAGATGTTTTGCTGCTTCCGAGGTCACAAAACCTGAAGAAAATTTACGAATTCTATTCTATGAGCTCTAATTGGAAGTCGAAAATCATTAAAAATCAAGCGAAAACATAAATCCTAGAGTCTTAAGTACTTCATCAGTTTGATTACCCCATATCGAAATATGTACATATTTGCATGAATAATATTCGAGTAGATTTAGCAGTAAATTATTGACCTGAGACCGCCATTAGTCCTTTTAGAAATTTCAACCTCCCATGGTGAGTAACCACTTAATGATATGATCCATGTGCAGCACTTGAATGGCAAATCAGCTAACTAGACTCCAGGGGATTATAATTTGGCCTGGCAGGCGAAAGCCCAATATTTGCATTCCTCTACTCTGGGCTTGACGGAAAACAAACACAATCAGTCAATCAATCTTTTAATTCATTCAACAAACGCATTCGTACTAGTCATGTATGTCACGATTGTCGCAGCAAGTACAGGCCCATTACTTTTGATTCGCATTATTTACACGTGAACACATAGTACATATAAAAATAATAGAAAATACAGTCACTAAATACGGCCTAATGCCGCCTGGTAAGGTTCTGTTGCTCTACGAAAATGGTAAAGTATTTGGTCGGAATTAAACACATTAAAATTTCTGTCTCATATGCAACACAAATATCACGTCCATAAAAGGTTATCGAACCAAAGAGAACTGAGTTCAGTATTTTAACGATTGCTTCTAATCGCTGGAAAGTATTGAGATGTTGTTGGAAATATTTTCGATGATAAGCAAACAAAGATTTAAAAATAAATATTTGTAAGATGCGCAGTTAGTGGATCAAGGAAGCGGGTTTTGTGCTTAGACCGATAATATTGGAGCAATTGGGTTTGTCTGTAAAAAATCTTCTGTTGGTAAGAAAGCGGAATTGATAACGTACTTCAGTTATCTTTCAGCAAATATAATATTTCCGAAGATGTTTGCTCGATGTACTGAACTTTTCAAACGTAACATTATTGTTAACTCGAGGAAATTTTCAAAGAAGTGAATGCCAAATCTTGTCAGAGAGTAGAAAATGTTGTTTTGTGAAAACCGAGGCGTTCATTGATTAGAAATTACTACAAAACTTAGAGAAAGATGGAAATCACTGTTCGCTATTCTACGACGAAAGACAAACAAATCGTTGGAAATGATTTATATACTTTTAAGGTCTAAAATTGATAGTGTGCATGGACCCTTCAGTTGATGAGTAGCAGTACCGCGCTGGAACCTGTATATGGTTGTATAGGAACATTGAAAAGTTGGGAGTTGTCAGGAAATATTCCTTGGTTGAAGATCGACCGGCCGAAATGTTATCAAAGAAGGAGGTGCAGGGCAGCTTGTACTTAAATGCAGCCCTGTTTCAATGGTGTGCACATAATAGAAATTCTCCTCTTTCTTACACCTCACGGGCATTATTGAGCCAAGAAAAAGTCTATTTAAATTTGCTTGCAGAGAACACTAAACCACGAAACTCATTACCCACTCTCTTCCTAAAGCCAATTGTCGAGGTGATGGCCGAGTTGGCTGAGTGTCGGTTCATCATGGA
Organism: Hermetia illucens; assembly: GCF_905115235.1. Classification (NCBI taxonomy): domain Eukaryota; kingdom Metazoa; phylum Arthropoda; class Insecta; order Diptera; family Stratiomyidae; genus Hermetia; species Hermetia illucens. Next base: position 42,945,602 of record NC_051852.1, read on the forward strand.
CGTCTGGGTTCATCTTTATATTGCTATGCTGCAATATTTAGTGATGATTTGTGATGGGATGTTATTTATGCACTTGACTAAAAAATTCTGGTACTGAAAAGTTTACCACACACAAACCCCTATAATTTTTTTAGGTCATAAGATTCGCTTGTACTATGAAGAACGGGCTGATATATTCCAAGATACATTAAAGTATTACTCGGTAATGTTTGGTGATGTCTTGTAATGTGATATCACCTCGCATCACATTCCACACATTACTTATCACAAAAGTATTATTATCATTACTTCTCGATTGAGTGGTAATCCGATGCTGTAATGGTGTGGTGATATTTGGATAGCGCTTGACTATGATATTGTGATATTAGACTTTAAGGGGGTCATCCCGTGTGTCGGGTTGGAGAAATCGATTTTTTTTTTTTTGCATGAATTGTATCTATATATAGTGGAGAATATGTGGGCAAAGGGATTTTCCGATATTCTGAGTCCTTCAGAAATTACAGGGTTAAACAAGTAAGGAGTTTGCAGCCGCGACTAGAGTACTCGATGAGAAAAAGCATCGAATCTTTTTTTACCTGTTGGTTTTTTACCTGAGCCTTATAAATTTGAACACAGGTATAAATATAAAAAGATGGAAAACCAATCAATTGTCTAAACTTATTTGCCGTTTAGAATAAAAAGGATAATCCAGTCTAGAGTGAGCACTAAAAGGCTTTCAAGCTATACTCAGTTATATTTTATTGTAAGTATTGTGCTGTTTGGGTGTTCAGTGATTTTTTTAAATGGATCGTACGAAGGGAGATCGCTTTAGTGTTCAACGTCATGCTCGCACTAAAAAACGAGTATTTCATGGGAATCGATAGTTCTCAGAGAAGAAAAAGGACTTCGCGTCAACATCAGCAAAGAAACTTTTAGCAAGCATGAACATGGATGTTCCAATTGCGACAAGTTTTGTATATTGTATATTGAATTTTGCTGGAGTTTTCTCTGCTATTTCTGCAAATTTCTGCAAATAATAAAATATACGTAGTAGTAAAAAAGGAATGCGTAGGACATGTCGAGAAAAGAATGGGAACGCGGCTTAGAAACGCAAAGAAGAATCACAAAGGCATTGGTGGAAAATGGGCTGTAAAACTTACTGGTAAGGTTGTTAACGACCTCACTACATTTTTTGGGCTAGCTATTCGTCGACACGCAAATTCGATAGAAGGAATGACGCAAGAAATTTGGGCAACTTTCTTCCATAAATGTTCTACAGACGAAAATCCTCAGCATCAAAATTGTCCAGCAGGCGAGGACAGTTGGTGCAAATGGCGCAAAGCGCAAGCTTAAGGAGAACTTTCCACCACGAGAAGAAGTTCAAACAGTCATCAAACCAATCTACGAAGATGTGTCACGAGATGATCTCTTGAGCAGATGTTTAGGAGCAGAGACTCAGAATAACAATGAGTCGTCAAATGCATTGATCTGGACTTTCGCTCCTAAACACCTTCATTCTGGGGCCAAGGTAGTAGAAATAGCCACTTTTCTGGCTGTAATTATTTTCAATGAAGGATTCAATGGCATTCTCAAAATCCTAGTGACAATGGGATGTCAAGTTGGTTACATATGTCAGGTTTATGTCGACCGCCGTAATGAAGCGCGAATTTGGCGGTCCGAACGACGATCGACTGACCTCGCTAAAAGAGTCAGAATTTAAACCAGAGAGCAACAATCGGCCTTACGAGACTTTTTTGAAGAAACGGAGGGTGCTCTCTATGGACCAGGTATAACAGATTAATGATGAGTTAAAATTTTACTGTTGATAATCACATTCAAATTTTCAAATGCGTTTTTCTCGAAACTGCATCTTGAAAATCGGCTGCCACCGTAGCTCAAAATCTGTTCAACCAAATTCTTTGAAATTTTCACGACTTCTTTAATACATATTTCTACGGTCCGCAAACTAGGATAATTGCAATCGGACACTTAGTTTTTTTTTTATTCTTAAAAAAAGCCGTAAAAAAACACCAAAATCCAAAATATTAAGTTTAAAAAATTTACCTTTCAATATTTTCTAATTATCCTAGTTTGCGGACCGTGGAATATTGTCCACATTAAAATGAAGTTTAGTTTTTTTCTCTCAGATAAACACAGCGCCCTCCAGCGTGGCAGCAGAAAAACACCTTTTTTTGGAGATGGGTGCATAAATTGACACGTATTCCGAAAACTAGCTACGGTGTCAAGCTGAAAAATTTATCACATATACTAGAGATATCAATAAACATATGGTGAAAAAATCACGTTTCTATCTTTATCCAGTCCTTCAAAATAATTTTTCAAAAAACGGCAAAAAAAAACGGCCTTCACACGGGATGACCCCCTTAAGGTGTGATATTACATACATTACCTATCTGTTTCTAGATCAAATATGAACCAGAAGTAAAATAAAAATCATTTTGACCGAATCGAAATTGGTCCAGCTTAAAGAATGTGTTGCTGAAGATGCATATATGTGACATGAACGATATATATTTCCTAAGCATACCCTTTTCGGTCGATACGATAACTATTCAAGTGTCCTCAAATTGTTTCAAACAAGATAGATTTTTGCTAATGTTAAGGTGCAGTAACTGTAAAAGTGTTCCGTTTGGATTCGCAAATACGGTCGCTATCATTTTTTCAACAGATAAATGCGTTTTTGCTTTCACTCGGATCTCACCGATATCCTTGCTTGCTCTGAAAATCATAAGGATATTGATCAACCATGGAAACAATGGGAAATTTTGAAACTGAATAATTTTTTTGCTCCCCGGATTAAAAGTATAACTCCCAGAAAATTGAATTCTTTATTTCATTGTAATCCAGCGTAATGTACAACTACAGTTTTGGTAAAATTGGCGCCGGTTTCATTTAGGTTGGGTGCAGTTTGCAAATGGTGACTGCTCTTTTTTGCTATTTTGCAAATTAAACGAACATCGGGTGGCGAGTTAGCCTAGATGAAGCCGCAGTTAGTTCATATTTTCAATTTTGACAATTTTGTCAGCCATGCGGATTCTGTGCACGGAATAGTTGAAAACATTTTCTTGTTAGTTGAAGTGGTTCGATGTCAAAGAGATGTGATCTTACGTCTACTTGTAAAACTGCCGCTTGAAATGCTCTTTTATACTAAAGTGTTGAGGGAAGGGCATTGGGATTTTCATAATTAGCATAATTTTTCTTGTAATAAAACTGGAACTAAATATGTATGTACCAATTTGTTCCACCATCTTCTCGATTTTCCGATCAGTATAGAATCTCTACAGTTTTTTGCTAGAAAGTTCACGTGTATGTTTTGGAGCCTATTTCTTTCGAACTAGAAAGTATGTCGGTCGGAATAAATTTTTGACTGTGCGATGTCAAAGGAACCCTATGCGTTCTACAACGAAATATTGACCAACGCACGTGCTGCAAATATTGCATTATAAAATTCACGCTTCGTAGTACAATATTTGCAACACATCTATTTGTCATAAGCAATGAGTCACTTTAGATATATCCAAAATTTTCAAGTGAAGAGAGTAGCGACTGTCGCCTTCGCCCAAGGCAGAAGCATCTTATCAGACACTGACTCATTTCTGCCCTGGAAAAGCCGTGACCAAAAGTGGTGCTATATATATGATATGAGTGTGAATTATCTTGCTTAAGAATCACCTAGATCGGTCACAAATGTCACGACGCAAAAGTGATTTTGCTTTTACATTGTTTGTCAATGTTTTGAGTCCGCATCTACTTCATCTAATTTGGGAAAACTATCTTCCACTTTTCATTAAGAATATAATTTTTGTTTCGAGTGCAGAGAGCCATGAGTTTGCCATTCACTTTTTTTTGGAAGACGTAACCATCGTTTGAACAAACACTTTTAAAAAAAGTAACGACTGACGGTTTCGTTTGATAAAGCCGGGCTGTTCAAAAAGTATTGACAATGGGCATAGGGAGAGAAATTGGGTTGAATAAGGTGGTAATGTTGCATGCCATTGTATTCAGCATTCTTTTAGCCACCACACCTGCAGTTTCAAGACCATCGGTGCACGTGTCTAGCACTCGGCTCCGGCAGCTGAAGTGCATGGTTGTCCAAATACCAGCAAGAAAGGTAATGATGATAATCTTATTCGATTTCCAGGGATTTTTGCATCAGCATGAAGTCCCGTAAAGTCAGACAGTCACGGCAAACTATTACAAATCTGTATTGATTATCATGTTGCGATATTTCAAGAAAAAGGGACCCCAAAGAGTCATGAAGGAGGCGGTAAAAGCTGTGTTACTTTGAACAGGATATGTTGATTTAGAAAATTAAATAAATACTTTTTTGTGGACAACGTTTTTATCATTAGTTTTTAAACCGCCCTCGAACATAACGGAGCAATCAATTCTCGATAACCACTTTGGGTGGGTTACGCTTTTCTCAAGAAAGAAGTGAAGCGCCTCTGATGACTTGGAAAATATGGAAAATATGTAGTTGTTTGTCACAAAACGAGCCCCATGGACCCAGAAAGATGGGTGAACGTTTCTTTCTAATTGATACGACCTGCCATCAAGTCGATGCGGATTCAGGACCTATTCAATCCAAAAACAGCGTTCCGAATGAAGTTCCTACAAATTTTGCCAATGATCAAAGGTGTGTGTATGGTTTGGCGGTGTCATAATGAATCACAATACTTTTCCTGCTGATAAATTCTCTCATCAATCAATCAATCAAGTCTTTTTTTCAATTGTTTATTTCAGTCAAATTTGGCAGTAGTAGCTCATAGTCCATGATAGCCTTCCAATTCCATCACCTGATTATGCTAAAGTTTATGGGACTTTACTATTTTCTTTAGATCAACCCTGCTTTCACATACCATTTGCTTAAAAACGTTTCAACAGCGATTCGCAAATGCAAATTCAGTTTAAAGATTTTGTTCTTTACATTTTTTTTACTACCTTCCTTGTTGTTTGAAACTCCTTCACGAGATCATAAATTCTTGGCTATCATGCATCGGTTGTCATGATTGATGACGAAACTAATAATTTGTAGCTGAAGAAATATATAATACAGGGTCATCCAATAAGGGGTTAATTTTTAAGATGATGTTTAAAATGAAAACGCAGAGTTCATTTTCCAAACGAGATTTTTTTTGGGATTACTATCATTCCGGTTAAAGATGGAATAGAATATAATTTATATATGCGAGGGCTGAACTTGACGTAGCCAATTCTGTTCCCTCAACTTTTCAGTACATTTTCTAAAGTATGCGGAATTATCTCACCAACGGCTGCACGAATGTCTTCAAGTGCTCAATCGTTGCTTGGGCATCCGCATAATATGTATTTGGCTTTCACGCTTCCTTACAAAATATAATCCAGCGGATTTAAATCGCAGCTTCACGGTGGCCAAGTCATATCACCAAAACGGCTGATTACGGAATTTTCGGACCGTTCGTGAGGAAGATCAATTGTTTCGTGGCTTGTGTTGCATGTCACACCGTCTTGCTGGAATCACACGCCATCCTAGTTTCCTTCGTTGGTTTCCGCAAAGAAAGAGTCAGCATACTCCGATAGCACACACCGTGGCCGTGACGTCGCGTCCCTCGTTATCTTCGAAAAAAATGGGCCAATAATGCCACCATATCACAAACCACAATAAAACGTCACGTGTTACGGATGAATTGGCGATAATTATGTTTGGCTGTTCTGAGCCAAATACGGCAATTTTGCTTATGGACGTTGCCATCAAGATGAAAATGAGCCTCATTCGGTTGAAATGGGGGTCCTTGTCTAAACGAGCTTGTGCAAAGTTCTAGGTCAGTTGCCTTGAGTTGTTATACCAATTGAACCTTGTACGGTGTTAATTCGAGGTCTTTATGCAAGATGCGATGCATAGTGCTATACGGAATAAAGTTAACTTTCACGCAACGCAGCTATATTTCCCAATGATCGTGTTCACGAACTTTTTTCACAAACTTAGCGAAACCAGATGAAGATGGTACCTTGTTTTGGCCGCACTTGGTTCGCAATTTTCCTTTTGTTTCGGCAATACACTCACCACTTGGGAGTAGATTTTGAGCGCTTTTCAACGTTGTTCAAGCGAATATCGATTCATATTCATTCACCATAGACTTTTCTAAATTCCTGCCAAAACAGAATTGACGTAAGTTTTGCCAATCGTAAGATAAGCCGTAGTTTAAAAACTAACCGAGAGATGGATCACTCTGTGTATATGGATTCTATTTATCCTTAAACAGGGCCCAGTGCATTAATCGCTGTTTTCGTTGAGCTTTTGTTGAAATGAGCTTCAGCTCCTTCCTGAATTTCACGAGAAGCATCCACTCCTCTACCGTTCTGTTCCATTCATTCCTAACTGACCTTATCTCAGGCTCTGTGTTCCAACAAGGTGCCACCAGTGGTGAGGCGGTAGAGTCTGCAGAAAATGTTCACGATTATCATCACGGTCGCCAACATTAGGACAAAAATCACAGCCGATAACAGTTATGACGATGAAATCCGCGCACAGTTGTTGACTGCCAACACTCTTTCGCTCGAAACGTCTCACCATAGGGTCAAAGCTCTTACTGTACAAGACTATGATCTTGCCAGTCCTTACCTTAGCAAAAACAATTTCGAACTCTTGGCCGCGTTCGAGAGACGAATTCTCAGAAGAATTTTTGGTCCCCTATATAAGGATGGAGGATTCCCTAGCCTACATAACAACGAAATATAAGACCGATACCACCACCGTCAGCTTGTGGATAAAAAATCCGGCTCAACAGGTTGCGGTGGGCGGGTCACTTATTCTGTAGGGATGAGGATGATCCAGCCCGGAAAGTCTGTAAGGGCAATATTTATGGTAGAAAAAGAAGACAAGGTAGACCCTGCCTGAGATGGAGCTATGGCGTAGGCCAGGGCGCTAGACAGCTTTTAGTGATACCGAATTGGTAGACCTCGGCGCAAAACCGGGATGTCTGGAGTTCCTAATTAAAGCAGGCCTAGACCGGATACCGGTTGTTGGGCCGTTGATGATGGTGAAGATCGTATTTTCCCAATACAGGTTTTGCCAGAGCGCCCTGGCATTCACATCACCCATCAAAATCACAATGTCACTTTTAGGAAGCGTACCCCGGAGTGCATTGAATTGCTCATAAAGCACTCTTCTGGATCGGAAGTTTCCGCTGGTGTTTCTCTGGGTATTCGAATCGCACAGTCATTACCTTGTCCAAAACTGACTCCGGTAATGGGGATACGTCTTGCGATTGCCTTAAATATTAACCCGATGGCGGATTCACTTTTACTTCTATCAGTCTTTCCGAAGTACAATAGCACCACGCCGGAAGATGAAGAAGATTCTAACCCTTTTAGTTGCCTTTTACGATAAATGTACTATTAAGGCCCAACTACAGTATATGTGATAATGTGACGCCTGGATATTACATGGTCATTCAGAACATAATGAATTATACTTCCTCCTTCCTCGAATGGGTTTGAGATCGACTTTGGTGGAGCTAAAGGAATATTCTAGGGAATTCAGGTGAAAATTACTCCCTCATCAAGCACGATTCTAAATATCTAAACTAGAGAAGACTATTTCCATTGCGGTGAAAATGGCAGTCAGATCACTTAATTCTGATATGATGTGGATCACGAGTTATGGTTTATTGGCAGAGAAGTGAAATCGGTGGGAGATAACAAATCCTGGGTATAATAAATTATCATTCAGCGACGTAATTCTGAAAATTGTGAAGCTTCACAGTCGTTCTTCTCCGAAAATAGTAGGCAGAAACTTGAATTTGTTTTAGGGAGGGGTGCCTGAATCCTGATTTTTTTCTTTTAGTGTGCATTCTTGTCCTACCAATTAGATTGGGGCGTAACATAAATCTGAAAATTCGGAAAATCCGAAAGGTTTTTTTTTCCACTCAAAATGCCAGTTTGCTAATAGAGGAGTGAGTGAATGCTACCGCATAGAGTGGTCAGTTGATGTACTTTGAAATTGCCAAGGAGCGCAAAGGGTTTCAAAGGGTTTTCCAGAGTAGTTCAGAATTCGATGACCATTCCCACTTGTCGAAGAAGAATCCTCTGAAAAATGTTCGGCCCCCTACATGAGGATGGACGATTCCGTAGCCTACATAACGACGAAATCTATGAGCGATACCACGACCGTCAGGTTGTGGATAAAATCCGGCTGAATAGGTTACGGTGGGCGGGTCACTTAATTCGTATGGATGAGGATGATCCAACCCGGAAAGTCTATAAGGGCAATGTCTATGGTAGAAAAAGAAGACGAGGCAGACCCTGCCTAAGATGGAGCGATGGCGTAGGTCAGGACGGCACACAGCTTTTACGATATCCCTAATTGGTGGACTTCGGCGCAAAACCGGGATGTCTGGAGTTCCTTATTAAGGCAGGCCTAGACCGGATACCGGTTGTTGCGCCGTTGATGATGATTCTCACTTGTCGTAGAAAGTGTTTAACATATCGTAAAAAAAAACCAGACCAGACAGGATGTGAAACCAGACTCACTTCCGTCTTATCAATGATTCAATAAAAAATTGTTCTTCCGGATCGGATGAAGAGTAACAAAGCTCGTTCTCCTTGGAAGGTTTTTGCATGCGTTCATTGTCAATTCGTAGATAGCTGGGTGTAATTATACTGGAAACTATAAGTAAATTTTGCCATTACATAATTGGTCTTTATTGCATTGTTCTACAAATGGTGGTAGAAGCAAGTATAGTTATCTAGCAAATATTTATGACAGGAAAACAAAGAAATCATTTTTAAATTATAACAAAACAATTGCTGCTGTTTTGATGTAAGAATCACGTGTATCACCCAGACATGTATCTTTTATGACTGCTTCAATTTCAAGGTCCTGGCTCTTGGCTCATAATAGCATTCATGCTTTGTTCGTTGCTCCCATATTTGCATAATTAAAATTTCATATTTCATAACTTGTTTAATACAGATCGCATGCAAATCAACCTTGAATTTTAAAACAGTTCCACGACACGCATTTTCTGCTTTATTTTTATATTTTCACGAAGTTTCGGCAACAAATTCGTTTCAGCTGTTCACGGTAAAAAGAGTAACTGCATAACTATTTTGGAATCCCAACAACAGATACGAAACCCAACCGACCGTTCAATGGTTACATTTCCGCATTTTTAATAAATTCAATGAACGTGTGCAAGCAATTAAATATTACTTGTTGCGAATTATGAAACGACAAAGTTGCTTTCAATGCTGACTTGTGTATCTGAAAAATTTAATTGATTTTCGTGCGTTTATCAGTGTGAAAAGTACGCTCGTAAGAAGACGCTAATATCGCTAAAAATAAACTCTAGATAAAAGCGAAGAACTGCTCTCTCGTGGCTGTTTGCGTTGCTTGAGCTTCCAAAGAGCGAATTAATTTCTGTTGATTATTTAATTAGTGCTTAGAGAGCCAGCCGTTCGCCACTTGCAAATTGCAATCAATTCACCATCCACCATCCAGCTGGAAGCCCAATGAATTTATTGTTTGCTAAATGATTTTTTTATAGACATAATTCGCCTTTTTGTGTAATCGGCTAGCTTAAGTGAGCGGTGTTTAATTGCCGCTCGAATAACATAAATTATTTGGAGTTATGGGATCCGATACTATTCGTTTGATAGATTACATAATTTGTTTATTTTAAAGTTGAATTTTTTTTTTAGTTTGAGCGATGAGTGTTTGTACTCTGATATTGAGTCTAATATGAATTCAGTTTTATAGATAGGAACCGTAGCAGCGTAACAGCACCGATAATTATGTCTGCAAGTAGAATATGGGTCATCCGTTAAGAAGATCACATTGACTACTTTCTTGGCTGAGAGTTATGGATTTGTCAGTTTACTCAAGAAAGCAGACACTCTAATTACAACCAACAGTAGCCCTTTGGGCAAAACATCCAATTCAGACCTTTTGTTAGGCCTACTGTACTATCCTCGGAGATGACCTATTCAGTGGCTACCCGCCTACGGCGTTCGCAGGCTTTCGTGAATCTGAGAATATTCTTGAGAGACAGACAATTCGTAGATTTTTCGTTGAAGAAAACCTTACCAAGGTATCCTCGTTTGAGGTATGCAGAAGTCGGACAGCTGCATATGAAACGCATAGCCAAAGCAGGAGTAATATCCCTTTAAAAGCCCTATTAGGGTTTTCATGTCCGACTTCTTAAGGAACAAAGTTTTCGCCTGCCGGAAGAAGTTCAAATTTCTTCCCTCCTCTGCATGAATTCTTGCAATTTTACCCTTGTGAGTAGACTTGAATAGCCGGATGCCAAAAGCTGTGGATCGCCAGTCTGTCCGCTTCTTCCTGATCAGCGATGTTCGTGAGCCCTAGTACCCATATCAAGAATGTTTCATTAAGTTGTCAAGTTTCAACAGCACCTAGTGATAGCTCCAATCGGCGTTATATGCCGTTACTGTTTAGTGCTGATAATGTTTACCGACTGTCGAAACAGATTCGAATGGTGCGACCCGGCCTATTTTGTCGGAAACATTCTTCTAGTGCCAATGAAATTGGATATATCTCCGCCTTGAATATGGTCGTCATTTTTCCGAGAGGTCGGACCAGTTCCGCAATTGGATTACCCCAGAACACCCCTGTGCTCGATCCGTCATCCGCTTCCGTCTGTGAAAATTGTTAAGTTTGTAACCCAAGGAGATTGATTCATTCATTATTCTGTTAAGGGAAAGTCGCACCGCGTCCTTGAAGAACTATTGTGCCCCTTTTACTGGTTATAGTGTACCTGTTGATCATAGTATCTCAAGCAGGCCTGTAACCGTTAGGAACTTTAGTATGTTCCCCACTTCCAGAAGTTTCAGCTTTGCATCTGGTATTAAGTGTTCTCCCAGATGTATCGACCTACTTTGCACAAGTGCCGGACACTGTCCCAGGACGTGCATAGAGGTTTCGTCCTCCTCCTCACAGAACCTGCAGGCAATGTCCGTAGATATCCCTAGCTTCCCTAGGTGATAGTTCAGCCGACAATGACCAGTGAGAATTCCCACTATGATTCGAAGGTTCTTTTTGGTGACGTTTAAGCAATCCTTTGTGCGCATGGGTTCGTATCCCCCAATAAGCACTCTGGACTGCTCCATCCCTGGTAGGCCCGCCCAATATAGTTCCCTCAACCGTTTCTCTTCGTTTCTTAGATTCATAGCCATGAAACCGCATCCCTGCTCCCTTCTTGGCTAGTTCATCCGCTGCCTCATTGCCTTCCAGCCCAACATGGCCTGGAACACAAAGTATCCAGACCTTGTTGGACGAGCCGAGTGTATTCAGTCTCTCAAGGCATTCCCATACCAGTTTAGAGTTCACCTGGTTGGACCTAAGTGCCTTGATCGCTGCTTGGCTATCGGTGAGAATAGCTATGTTCTGCCCCCTGTAGTTCCTTTGCAGATTAAAGGAGGCACATTTGTCTATGGCGTAAATTTCCGCCTGGAATATGCTAGTGTACCTGCCCATTGGCTCAAAGTACATTTTCCTTGGACCAATAACACCGGCACCCGCTCCCTCTGCTGTGAGGGATCCGTCAGTGTACCAAGTAATCAGTTGCTGGTTTAAGCCGTATGTCGCAGCCACGCTCTCCCAGTTTGCCTTGTTACTCCAACGTGTTTCAAACTTCTTATCGAAGTGAAACCTCGTTGTCATGTTGTCCCTCGGTATCAGTAATTCGGGATACCGCCTAGAAAGGATATCAATCTTCCTTCGAAGGAGATTGATAGTATTGTTTTTCTTGCGACTGGCAATGTGGCCCACTTCCATCAGTTGTTCCGATAGGACTAGTTTAACCATTCTTACCATGGTTTGGTGAAAGTACTATATTAAAAGGAAAAAAATTCAATTGTTTTTCTTATTAATATTTTCATAATAAATTGCATAAGCTAAAAAAACTCTTGGCATTCTGTTTGGACTTAGTGACAGTCGGATGGTGCAAGATCTGCTGCATTCTGGGTATAAGTTTAGTGGAGTAGAGTTATTTAACATTTTCATTCGCTTGCCTGACCGATGAGTCTTAAGTCAGAAATACTAGACGGAATAAAGGTAGACATTTCCTATATAACTCAGCCTATATCCACTCGAATTCAGGTCAGTTTAGGTCCGCATTGATGGTACAATACTTTAGAACAAGTTCGAAATTTTCGAAAATGCAAACTAAAGTCCGGGTTCGGTCATTTGTCTCTGGTTTTGTTTCTCATTATAAGTCACAATTCTATAGGTAAGATGCTCATGTGTGCTTATGAGCTTGATTTTCCATTAAATCGTGCAACACTTCCCGACAGCGTCTGTTGACATATCCAAGACTTTTAAATACAAGAACTGATGTTTTGGAAATTTCGAGTGTGGCAAATAATCAGGTAATATTTGGCGAGAGATCTGTTTCGTTGGCCGTTATAAGACAACCTGGACGCGGCTTATCTCTGAGATCTGTATTTCTTTCATTATAAATTTTGAGCCACTTTTCAGAGACGGTCTCCTCCCCTTACATACATAGTTACAATTCAATATGTGAGTCTTAGATGCGTTAACCATACGCTGTTGGCCTATGGCGATATGTTTCACTTCCTAAGATTTTCAGAGACCCTTCCATTCCTTTTCCACCGTTCTGCGCTGTGTAGCTGCCTCATTACCTCGCGCTAGAGTACCCCAATGATACAAGATGGCCTTGAGCTGACATTGCGTTTGAGCTTCCGAGTAAGAGTGGTTGTCAATTTCCATGTGTTACTTCCATATGGTAGTACAGAGAGAATATTGGCGCGAAACAGTCCCAATTCAATGTTCATATAGATGCATTTCCAATTTTTTTACTGCCAAAGTAATAGGAAGGACTGGCAATAACAAGAAGAAAAGCATTGCTCACAGAATACAACCCTGGTGGACTCCAGGGTTGCATTCTACTTTGTGCCGTGACAATAGTTGTTAGTTTCTGCGAAATGCTCCTTCTGCGTACATTACTTCAGATATTCCCGTGCAGTGGTCAAAAACCTTTTCAAAATCTTAAAGAGCAAGAACAATGATTGGAACAGTGCCAGTGTAGTTAGTGCAGGAAATGGAGAGCGAAAGTCAAAATATCCTTGTTGATCAAGCTTTCGAGATATTCTCTGATGCTTTCGACGGCAGGGTGTACCTCAATATGCCTCCAATTGCCGCAGTTGATACGGGTGCTCTTATTCGGAGCTTTACAATCATCCCGTTATTCAACTCCTTGTGAAAGATTTCAAAGTTATGGAAACTTTAGGAGCTGGAGGGAACATTTACATAAGGAGACTGTTCTGCAACGATCAGCTTCTTACATTCATCAATCCAATCTGAACTACATTTCGTTTTTTATATCAAGCGTGCTTCTTTATCTCGGAAGCCTCCTTGATGCATAACAATACACCAGGTCATGAGGCACTTTTCCTGTGCTGTCAGCAACAGCCCGACGTGGAGTTTCCGCTTTTAACCGTTCGATTTTTCACATTACAAGTGTCACAAGAAAGGGAAGTATTTTCCAGAGTTCAACCATCTTCTTTCGATCAACCCTGGATTTCCAGCCGCGGAAGTTACAGAAAGCGAGTATTCTTGTCGAGAAAAGTGCCCACACTCCATTCATCGATAAGACCATCCATGCTGACGCTTTGATAGACTATCCGATAACTCGACCAATGGGAACAGCCTTTTGTATACCATCCTCGCCAGCATTTTCCTCACAGTGTTTAAAGGCAGTTATGGCGATATGAAGAGGGTATTTTTCGACAGAAAACACTCCCGTCAATATATAGGATTTAATTGCACTTATGCACCACTTGAAGTCTAATTACTCAATACGTCCGCAAAACTATCGTAATTCTTCTTCGGTATCCCTAAGATTCAAGAAGACGTGCTGTGTTAGTGCATTCTGTAAGTAGTAGCATTCTGTAGTTGTAATTATTTGCAGCAAGGATTGGAAAATGACCCTTGAGGTGATTTTCGTCCAACCTTTTGTGCTCATTACTAAATACTTTGGAGGTTGCGCCTCAGTAGTTCATATTAGTCTTAACGTACAGTTGCCCATAGCAAACTTTGCGTTTCGTATGACCTTTCTAAAATTATATCAGAGATCCTAATATTTTTTTGCCACTTTCTAGTTTCCTCCTTGTTCTCCTCGTTCGGCGACAAAACGATCTTAACGTCAATATCTCCTGATTCCACAAATAGTTAAATTTCTTCTTGTGATTTAAACGCTGTTATGGCACCCTGGATTTCCAGCTGGAGTGGCTTTTCCCGTATACCTCGATAATGTATTTTGAAGTAGACTTTTTACGCCTTGGTGAAGTTGATATCAGCGGAAAGGGTTGATTCAAGTCGCTGTCCTTTCCACCAGACCAAATTGTACTAAAGTAGTTCACAGCTACACGAATGTTGGACTTTGATATAGTTGCGCATACGTCAAGCAATTTATCAATTCTTGGTATGACACACTTGCTTTCTTAAACTTTGAAAATATTTTCTCCTATAGCTCATTTCATATTTTTCCCCATAAGTATGTCGATTGGATTCCACTTTCCATGTTCAAACGCACAAGAAAATTTGGAAGATGGTTCGCTTGACTCTACGCAAGCGTTTCTTTGTTTGGTTTCATGGTGTTGACTCCGAAAAATGAGTGCAGTTCTGCCAGGTGGTTCATCTACTCCAGCCATATATATTCAATGGCTACATGGTTCTTGGCTGCGATCGTGAGTTTCAGGCATCGGATTAACTTTTGTAGTGGCTGGTGTTCCTAAACAGTATATTCCGGTCGTTTCTGTGAGCTGCTTACGCACCCGTCCCTTTAAGTCCCTTATGGTTTATATTACCCCTCCGAGCTGTCTTCCTTCCAGAGCAACCTGTGTGCACTTTCCATGTTCTCGTCCAGGTTACAGCTTATCGAATAGTCTTTCAATACACTGTCAGATATCCTACTGTCCAAATATCCTGGTACCTTTCATTCTTTACAGGGACCTCGATCTCACTTTCATTGAATGGCTTTGTTCTCCACCTCCTACATCCTCATACTTAGCTCTCTTTACGTTTATGAATTTCTACTCCATTTCCTGATTCAATGTTCATTGAAATCAATGAAATCTGATACTTACCAATATTTCTCACAATAGTTTTCTCTCGGTTCCTAGTGACTCGATTTATCGTTAAATCGCCAATTCTCCTGATTCTGTCTGTAAGGTCCTCCGGGATCATTTCCCTTCGATTCATACTTCCGCTCTTTAGTAACACTCTTCTTTCTTTCGCTCCTCCTAACCAACACACTGTTCTCTCCTTTTTTAAAACCGTCCATATCACTGCGTGATATTGCAAGTTAAAACGCATTTTGCTGTCCAAGTCTCTGATATGATCAACTATGTTCAGTTCGGCATTATTGAGTAGTAAAAATTAGTTCTAGTCGTTTTCTTACCGGAAAAGCTTATCACCTGGTACTCATTAACATTAAGATATTGGATCTTTCTAGTGTACCAGTGCTCTAGAGATTGGAGAAATACTGTATGGATCGTATACTCTTTCGGAACCCATATTGTTGTTCATTGAGAAGCGGATCGATGACAGTAGGGAATATGTGGCAAACAAATTTCTCAGAGTTTGGGGATTGCGGATAGAATAGTTGTCGACTGATCGCTTATCACCGCTTTTATGGATGTGTAAGATGTGAGCATTTCCAAAACGCAGAAAGACACCCTAAGAAAGTGATTTTTTAAAAATCATTTGCAAAGGAGTTAGCAATTGGTCAACACACTGCTTCACAAAATAAGGAGAGGTTAAGTCAGAACAAAGTCCTTTATTGACGCTTAGCTCCTGTATAGCTTCAACGATTTCCTCATTTGTGGGAACCATTCCGCCAATAAGGGACGGCGCGGTAAAATCGGCCGGAGAGGTTGAGGAGATTGAGGATTTTGGAAATGGTTCGCAAATAAGCTAGAAATTTCCTGTGGGCAAGTAGAGATATAGAATCAGGAAAACCTGTGGTGTGTGGTATCATATTAACGGAGTCAACGAATTTTTTCGGGTCAGTGATGATTTTCTCCTCCATTTCATTAAGGGGGTCATCCCGTGTGTCGGATCCGCGGAATTAATTTTTTTTTATGGCATCAATTGTATCTAGATATAGAATATAGCAAAGTGATTTTTTGATATTCGGAGTCTTATAGTCTTAAAAACGTAATAAGTCGCATGCCAGATTGATGTTGATCGCCGTAATAAAGCTCGTATTTATCAGTCCGAATGACGTTCGAATGACTTTGCTAAAAGGACAAGAATTGAAGCCAAGACTGTATATGTGTTTCTTCAAGAAACCTAAGGTTTATGGACTAGGTATAACAGATTAATGGTCAATTAAGGTTCGATGGCTAAGAATCACATTCTACTTTTTAAATGCGTTTTTCTCGAAATTTTTAGGACTTATTCAGAACATATTTCTACGCTAGGATAATTGCGATTCATTCAGTAGTTGTTTTTTTATTCATTGAAGAAGCCGTGAAAAAACACCAAAATTCACAAATAAACGTTTGACACTTCATAAAAAAATTAGCTTTTAATATTTTTTAATAATCCTAGTTTGCAGACTCTACTTAAGTCTGTACGTCAAAATGCCGTTTACTTTTTTCCTTTAAAATTATCGTAGCGCCCTCTAGCGTGGCAGCAGAAAAGCACCTTTTTTGGAGATGAGTGTATAAATTGCTCTGTATTTCACTAATTAATTGTGATATCGGGCTGGAAAAATTACTATGCACGTTCAAGATATCAGTGAATCTATGGTGAAAAATTTGTATTTGTATCTTTATCCAGTTCTTCACAAAAAATTTCTAAAGAAAGCGAAAAAAACAGCCTTCACACGGGATGGCCCCCTTAATTAATTAAAAACTCATATGCTTCGCAGGACTTTGTAGAGAATTGTTTGGCTGGCTCATTGTACTTCTTTTTAAGATCTTCGCTGATGTTGGGGTCACTTTTAATAATAGCTTTGTAGATATCAATTTCAATTTTGTCCCTTTTATCCACGCTTTTTACTAGAATCTAAATAAACAATTGATTTCTTCTTGAGGTTATTTATTTGCAAATACCTAATTCGGGCCCAAGTTATGCCCTTCTTCAGTACTTGATCAACTAAGATATTTTGTTCGCTTCTGGTTTCCTTAGGATTCCAAGCTCTCTTGCGCGTCCAACTTCTTACTGTTCCTACATTCCTTGATGATCTCTACTTTGTCCCATGTGATGCTATGTTTCTCCTCAATGATATGCCGTGCATTCATGGATTTGAGCGTTACGCTCTTCTTATTCTTTCTCCTGGCCGCTTCCGCTTCTCTCTTGTGCCCTCCCCCCGTAACAAAACTAGTTTTTTCGTTTGTCACAATCCGGATATGTCACTTATATAAAGTGACACTGGACTCGTGTTTTAATTTGTGGTCCTTGGGGGATCCTAGCCTGCATATGAGCTAGTGAATCCTACTCGATGGCACCATGTCGATGTTTAACTCTTTCATCGTTGTTATAAGTTTCGACGAAGCCGAAAAGTGCGTGACTCTTATTCCTCTCTTCCCTTTCAAATTATTAACGAGGGACGTCAGTGCCATTATTTCCTCCGGTTTCGCCTTTTCTCACAAGTGTTTTTCAATAATTGACGGCTGGAAGCGGTTCTTCATTCCAGTGTCGATTATATACTCCTTTTCTTTTCTAAACCTTTCAGCACTGGGGAGCACGGTAAAGGATCGATGGATCATTCCATGGAAAAGGAGGAAGTTTGTTCGAAGGAACGGATCCTTTTACACAAAGGTTTTTCGGGAAATACCTGGAAGACTCTCTCGTCTTTCTGGACACTTTCTTGTGAAGGAGCAGCTAGATTTCTATCGAAACACTCAACTATCAGTAATTTCCTTGGGTTTACTAACTTTGTCGTCTGAATGATAAAAAGATGTCCATACTGATTCCTTCGCAGCCGATAAATTCCGATCGTACGGCTTTCCCTCATCTATTCTTTGCTGATTGTCGTAGCTAAGCGGTAGGTTTTGTACACTCTCCTTCAGTAGTTCCTTTGCTTTATCCGGGGTCTCCCAAGATTCCATTTTTAGTCCGTTCTTATTTTCGTTCTTCATAAATTATCTGCCTTCCTTATTTACCTGTCCCTGTCGATTATTGTATGGCAGTGTGGAACTAATTTTTGTCATTGATTCCCCTACTGAACAAAGCTGCCTTCAATCAAACCTCGACGCTATTTTGTGGTGCGCTCAGAATATATTAGCACTGAATGTGGCCAAATGTTATAAGTTATCGTATTCATTGAAAACTTCCCTTCCGACAACCGTTTATTACCTTGATGGTTAACCTTTAGCTGCGATTGAATCTCACAAGGATCTTGGGGTGATGATGAAATAACCATCTTCGTTTTAACCTTAATTATGTCGACATCCTCGGTCGACTTATCGAATGTCTGGCTTTGCCCTCCGTTCTTCCCACTGGTTCATAGATATCCATTCCCCGGTTGTCCTATTTAATTTTTTGGTCTGTAATATTCTCTTACCACAATCTAACCGCTATACAATACGACCTTATCCTTATCGCCTAGTTTTCCTTAATATGGTATCTTTGCAGGATTGGAGAACTTTCATAGATACTTGCATCCTGTTCAAGCTTTGCAGTGGCCTCTGGTCGTGAATTACGTTATAATGTTCACACCCTTAGTGTTTTCGAGGTTCCTTTCGCGGAACTCTTTTATCACTTTTATTCTTCTGTACTTAGAACGCTTCGTCTGCAGCGTGGGATATTTGGCTTCGTCCTTCGCCTCATTTAAAAATAAGGTTATGGCTGCATTGTTAATTTTGTTTGTATTCTTGTACTGGTAGATAGCTTTGCACCAGTCCAATTCCTTGTCCTTTTCGTTCAAAATGAACGTCATCACTCAGAATAATTTTGTTCGAAAGGTTATGCATTCCCAGTAGCCAGTCAACGTATGTACGGCGTTGCATACAATCTACAGACTTCATATTTTGTGTCTATTACAATTTATTTCCATGCAGAATGAGGCGCAAACTAGCTTGTGATATTTCTAATTGCTGTAATCTCCTCGAAATGGACAAAAGTCAATTCTCAACCCCACTCTTAGCTACAGTACCGACATGTCCAGCTAAACTTTCTGCAATATTCCTATACGAATTGAAATCTTGACCGAGAAGTTGAAATTTATTGATTAAATCATTACCGCAGTGCGGGAAGGCACTTGATGGTGATCGAAATCAGTACGAACTTAATGAACCATTTTCATGATAATTTCATCAATTCTGAAGGGCATTTCCATTACTTCCATGAGTGGATGACTGCATATTAGCTCATATTTGAAAATCTTGCTTGTGAGATTTCAATGCAAGGGTATTCATATGTTGGCAGTTCAAAGGACACTTCTTGTTGAAGGACATTACACTTCATGCAGTTTTCCATTTTGTCATTCATCTCCAACCTCGCGATCCTTCCTATAAACATAATCAATGGATTCCAGAATATAAATAAAAATCGAAAAAATTATCACATTTTCCAATTAACAAGCAAAAGATACTTCGTTAGATAGTAATCAGCTCGGTGTGTGATGAATGATGATATCCATTAATTGTGTTGACACTTGAAAGCCAGACCCTGGAATTACACCTGCACATTTATCTTTGTGCATTAGATATTCATGTAGCTAACAAGGGCAATGGCGGTAAACACACATCAGCTTGTTTTATTGTTGGCAAATAGAGAGAAGTTCAAGCGACGATAAAACGGGGTCTTCACGTTGAAACGCGGAAGCCATCAGTGATAGGTTTTGAAAATCTTACAGCAAGAACTTGGCCCACATGCGGAATCAGGGCTTTAGGCGTCGAGTAACGATTCATTACATGGAACATGAACGCAGATAAATTTCTCCCCAACGGAAAGCCCACCTGTACTCTGGCCAGGGAGGCCGTTGTGCAGAGCTTGTTTAAAATATACCGAAATCCAATTAAAGCCCAGGAAGTAGGGAAGCTGAAATACATTCAATTACGGCCAGGCTGATAACGAGGCTTGTTAGCTGCTAAAAGCATGTGAGCACACAGAAATATGACTAATTGTTGTGTTGTTTCCCGTCGAAACGATGACGGTGATGGTGCCATAACTGTGTACATGCTTCATTAAAATGTCGGAGAAAACATTCATTCATCGCTTCATTTATTGTCTAAGCTTACAAATGACGATGACGGCTGATGATCATTCACATGTTGTACAAATTCTCATTTAGCCCTTGGCTGGAAGCGCTAAAACGGGAATCCTCCGCTGACGTACTATAAAAGACCTTTGTATCTTAAGTATGAATGATGCTTCTAAAGGGTGCATTTCGTTTTTGTGCCGTGTGTCACGGCAAGAATCTTTTGGGGAATTAACCTCGCAAAGGTTTAGATCAAGCTGTTTTTTCTACAGTTTACACAGAACAGCTTTTATTTACACGACTATGTTCCGACGTCAGAAAGTATCTGATACTGTTTGGTTCTTTTACTAGTCAAAGAGTTTGTGTACTGAGCATGTTTACGTGACGGAGTTGATACAGGAAGCGGGAGGCATTATTTAACATTAATACCCTCCTGGAAATGTGCAGGTGAATGCTTAGAATTTCTTTTTTTTGTGCTCTGTTGTTTACAGTGACTTATTTCATGGAGCAACTGGGAATATTGAAGTCGTTAAATTACAGCATTTTGTTCTAAAAAATGTGTGTAGTTGCATGTTACGCTGTACTTAGATAAACAGATACATGAGCCGAAACGTAAGTGAGGCGTAAAACGTAAAGCTTTACGGTAAATATTTTAAGTTTGATTCGGAACAACAGATATGGAACAGAAGGACACTTTCAAAACATAGTTGTGGCATAAGATAGGAACAGCAGTGATTCGATTTGGTTATGTATATGTTCACCATTGTCTTTTTGTAATGAACACTGTGGCCGTGGGGTAGTGGAAACTCGATTATATTTCTACATAAGGGAATATCGGAAAAACATATTTTTACTAATCTCGTTTGTAACTTTTCCTGCATTAACGGGTGTATACTGCTGAAACTTGAACGGGACTTCTTGACGAGCACTAAGAGCACACAAGGCCTGTCCAGCTAAATGATTATGCAGAAAATTGGTGCGTGGGACTCCATTTTGAATAGACTTAGAACAACTTGGTCAGATCTCAAGCAAACGCTGCATGATGCAAACGCCGCCCGAATTAATTACGTTTGGTCACGAGAGCGAATGAAAAATGGCAAAATTTAGCCGTGCAGGTCTACCAACACTTAAGGGGGTCTTCTACCGTCAAGTGTAATTTTCAGGGCTATTTTTGGGAATTTATTGCAAAGCAACCACAGATGATAATCTAATGATTTCATTTTTATTAAGGTTTTGTGTAAAATAAAATCTTATTAAAATCGATTCATTGTCTGTCTGTCACACGCACTTTTCTCCAAAACGACTAAATCGATCCGAACGAAATTTGGTGGACAGATGGGAGCTATGAAATCCCGCTGTATGCTTCCTCTTTTTCTTTTCTGCAGGGTTTCCCTCTGAGCCTCTAATAGTCACCTTGTCCAAAAGGTTGTGTCTCGTAGCTTTGTAGTTGCCTATTGAGGAGCTTCTACCTTCTGGACCTGCTCCATTAGGTAATGTGTATGACTTGCTATGGTCACACCGTTGAGGGATATATTTCTCTCGAGTGCCGCAGGAAAGTTGTTCGCCTCTATCCAGATTGCTTACCCGGCGTTTGCTTTTGATCTCTATATAGATTCTCTCGATGTTCATCCTGCGGAGACAAAGAGGCAAATGTAATTTCCGGCAGAATGGGCATATTGGAGCGATGGGTTGAGTACTTTGATCAACTACTGAACAACCAGAACATCGGCGAGTTGGAGGTCCTGCCAACTGAAGACGACGGACAAATACTGCCACCACCAAGTATAGAAGACAGTCCGTGCAATTCATCGACTTAAAAATCATAAGTCGCCAGAAGCCGATGGAATTACACCCGAATTGGTTAAATATGGGGGCGACCAACTACACCAAGTGGTTCACAAACTTGTACTCAAGGTTTGGGACAACGAATCAACGCTTGACGACTGGCAACGAGGCATTATCTGTCTCATACATAAAAAGGGAAATATCACGCAGTGCAGCAATTATAGAGGTATCATGTTGCTGAGTACCATCTATAAGAGATTTTCCGCTATTTTGCTAGGCCCGATAGCCCCATACGCTCAGAACTTCATTGGCTCATACCAAAGAGGCTTCACTCTAAGGAAATCAGCAACAGATCAGATTTTCTCTGTACGGCAAGCGATGGGAAAACTGTTGGAATATGAACATCAGTCGCACCATCTTTTCATCGACTTTAAAGCCGCCTATGATAGCATAGACAGGGTAAAACTGTACATGGCCATGAGGGAATTCGGTATCCCGACGAAATTGATAAGACTGACTAGGCTGACCCTGACCAATGTGCGAGGCCAGATAGAAGCAACAGGATCACTCTCAAGACCGTTCGACATAAACAACGATGTACGACATGTACGGAATGCCCTATCATGCGCCCTGGAGAAAGTGATCCGTGATACTGAGGTAAATGCAAGAGGTACGATGCTCTTCAAGTCTACCCAACTACTGGCCTATGCTGACGATATCGACATCATGGGAAGAACGACCCGAGACATACAAACTGCCTTCATCGAGCAGGCGGCACAAGATCTTGGGCTGCCGTTAACACCTAAGGTGATGAAATCCGCGCACGGTTATTGTCAGCCAACAGAGCCTATTTCAGCTTATAAAAACTGTTCCGCTCGAAACGTCTCACTATAGGGTCAAAGCTCTTACTGCACAAGACAATGATCTTGGCAGTCCTCATGTATTTCTCGGAAACTTGGGTTCTTAGCAAGAAAAATTGCGAACTCTTGGCCACGTTCGAGAGAAGAATCCTATGAAGAATTTTTGGCCCCCTACATGAGGATGGACGATTCTTACGTTACGGTGGGCGGGTCACTTAATCCGTATGGATGAGGATGATTCAGCCCGAAAAGTCTATAAGGGCAATAAAAAGAATATGAGACAGACCCTGCCTGAGATGGAGCGATGGCGTAGGTCAGGACGCCACACTGCTTTTAGGGATATCGAATTGGTGGACTTCGGCGCAAAACCGGGATGTCTGGAATTCCTTATTAAGGCAGGCCTAGACCGAATATCGATTGATGCGCCGTTGATGATGAAGATAGGGTCTTTAGTGGTCACCGAGAGACTTTCCTTGTTAACTTTGCGCTTATGTATGTCAGGTTCAGTAAACCCGAAGCTTGATGTACGAGAGTAGGTTCTGCACCGCCTCGCATTGGTAGCAGTGGTTTTATATCAACTTTGTCTACGATTTGTTTTGGAGGGGCTTTTCCTATCCTCACTATGGCATCTCTATGGTTGGGTTCACTAGCAGTTTGAACCGCTCTTCTCGCCTCTTTCATTTTCTTGGTTATTGGATACTTGTTTTTTGGTGTTTTGGCGTTCTGCAAAAAGGCTGAATACAGAAGGAGCAAATTAAGTGGCTAAGGGATAGGAACGATGCAGCCAACCGCCTCGCGACTCATGTAGTTAATAAATTGGTGTAGCGGTATGTCGATGGTGCTTAGATAGTTTTCTTGTGTGGCCGCACACCAATGCATTGTATCACATCCCAATAGGAAAAGGAGCGCTCCAGAATCGCACCTAGAACGCTTCGAAAACAGCCCGGAACGCTTCTTTTGTGCTTCCACTTCATATACTTTTTATCATTGCGTGTCATTGGCGGGAAGGGTTCCTTTAATGTGCGACTAAATAAGTGCTTTCTGAAAAGCATATTTGGATATGGAAGGGAAGCACATCAATTTCACCTCAGAGAAGAATTAACTGCAAGCATATCAATTTCCATTTCGCTTCCAAAAGAAGCGCTTCCAAAGTTTCCGATTGAGATACACGGTGTTAACACTAGACCTTATGCATGAAATTTTTCCCGTGCATTTACCGTAGTCGGTCTACCATGCGCAATGATTTTTCTTCATCATAAAATTTCGAAAAATGTGCTGGGAGTTAAATCTCCTGTCTTCAGTCTTCTTGTTGTCCTGTTGATTCGTTTAACTGTTCATATAGCCGTTCGTCCAGTTTCTCCTGCTTCATGTTTTGAATGCGCGTCACTTGTGTTGTATGGCTGAACTTTTCGGTCAATGCTCTTTTGAGCTACATCTTGGCATACACCAATTTTATGCCTTTTATCGTGGCCCTTGTTTCCTGGTGATTAATACTGTCTTCTTTGATAAAGTTGCAGAGTTTCGTAATATTATTTTCTAGGGCAGTGGATGTAGTTATCCATGGGGCGCTGTAAATAAGATCGCTCAGGTGATTAGGCGTCAGAATTCTCTCCTTCTGATTCCTGCCTTGAAACGCCAAAAAAGGGTGGGAACTTAATGGGCAGCACCTGTTTAATAGCGGAGGTTGGAAAGGAAGTATCAAAGGAGTGTGTAATACGTTGGAGGTTCTTCGATTCGATTTATTCGATTTGCATTTAAGCTGCTTGAGGCATTTATTTTTAATCATTTGTCTATCGCGATATCGGTTGATATCTCAACTCATCCCTATGCATGTCCTTATGCGCTCGGGTTGAGATATGTAGATTCAATAAAGTTCACTTTGAAGTGCTGACGACTCCCGTCTACCTAAGGTGGTAAACAAGAAGGTCTCGATGGGCACTTCGGTGAAAATACATTTAGGTGCGAGTGGATGTTTACAGTAAACTATATTTGTCGTCTCGATCAGTGTTAGCATCTTGCCTGTCAGTAGGTCATGACTTCTGGGTTTTGGTTTCACTTAATTTCTGTAGTAATATGTATAATGCGAACTTTCATTATCATCATCATCAACGGCGCAACAACCGGTATCCGGTCTAGGCCTGCCTTAATGAGGAACTCCAGACATCCCGGTTTTGCCCCGAGATCCACCAATTCGATATCCCTAAAAGCTGTCTGGCGTCCTGACCTACGCCATCGCTCCATCTTAGGCAGGGTCTGCCTCCTCTTCTTTTTCTACCATAGATATTGCCCTTATAGACTTTCCGGGTTGGATCATTCTCATCCATACGGATTAAGTGATCCGCCCACCGTAACCTATTGAGCCGGATTTTATCCACAACCGGACGGTCATGGTATTGCTCATAGATTTCGTCATTGTGTAGGCTATGGAATCGTCCATCCTCATGTAGGGGGTCAAAAAGTCTTCGGAGGATTCTTCTCTCGAAAGCGACCAAGAGTTCGCAATTTTTCTTGCTGAACCCAAGTTTCCGAGGAATACATGAGGACTGGCAAGATCATACTCTTGTACAGTAAGAGCTTTGACCCTATAGTGAGACGTTTCGAGCGCAACAGTCTTTGTAAGCTGAAATAGGCTCTGTTGGCTGACAACAACCGTACGCGGATTTCATCATCGCAGCTGTTATTGGTTGTGATTTCCGACCCTAGATAGGAGAACTTTATCCTTGGAAATTATTCTTAGAAGTTTTGCGCCTATCATGAATATGAGAACGCAGTTCCTGCTCAATGCGCTTCGGCTAATGATACGGATGCTGGTCACTTAAAGAATTATTGGTGGAAGGAAATCAACTAGGGCTAACTACCAAATTAGTTGATATCAGTTTGGTTACCATTAGGAAACTAGTTCCTAGGAACGAAGTTATAAATAGGACACTTTCTGTAGTTGGCTATATAGCCCCATGACTGAAGTACAATTCTTGTTTTTGCCACTCATATTTGTATGATTAAGTTTACACAACACAAATTGCAGTTTTCAGAAAGAATTCGTATGGTCCAAATTCTGACAGTTTAGCTCCTCATATTTTTCCTTAATATTTTGCCGAATTGTATAGATGAACGACTATCCTTGTTAACACTTCGGGATATGTTGTTTACTTACCTTACGCTAATATCCTTTGTGATAAGCACAGCTTTAATTGCTGGTGGTCTTATCATCGTTTCTTATGAAATTATTGGGGCCATGTTAAAGATACAGATTCCATTTATTTGACACTTCATAGTTATTATTCATTGAAATATTTTTGAAAATGTACATTTCAGTCCTATAATAATAAATATAAATATCTACTTCTTTAACCTCATATACGCAAAGACATCGTATTTTAAGCCGATGATGCTTAATGCCTCCATGTCTCCAATTTCAAGCACTCACTTTGGCCAGTTCACAAAAAACCTTAACTTGACTCACTTCTGAAGTGCTCCTTCTTGCGAAACATCTGTTTAAATTAAAAGTCAAGGCCGAATTTCAATTAACAGCAAACTAAAATAAAATTCGTTAATTGGCTTGACGAGCACTTTCTCCTGTTTTGAGGTTTTTTTCGTCCAAGTGTGGCACCCATTCTACATTGCTTTCAAAAAATGTCTGTTTGAACTTCACCTTCACCTCCCACGCGAGTTGCGTTGTGTACATGTTCGACCTTCCTAACTAGAACATATGTCACCCACAAGGTCAGTGTACAAACAACTTGATTTTTATCCATTGTTCCTCACCTAATCACCTTCCGATGAGTGAATAATCGACTCTTTTGAACTGTGCCTGTATCATAATTGAGGTCATGAAGAGAATGCCTATTCGGGCGGTTGGTGGGTTGTGTATCTTTTCCTCCAGTTCAGATACAATAGAGTGCTCACATAGCTACGTATCGGATATCGTCTCAATGAGACTTCCAGCATGAACGACTGGGACCAACTTTATCATGCATAAACCCAAGAGTTGGTGATTGATTGGATTTTTTTGACCCTTTGTTTGTTTTGGATTTTATTCTTTATCCACTTTGCTATTGTTCTCGAAATAACGTACGATCTTATATCTTATGCTAATCGGTCGTTGGATTGGAGCTCATGAAGCCCAGTTGTGCGGATTCATGGTTTTTTTCAACACCTTTCAACAGCTTTGCATATGGTGAATAATTATATAATATGTGGTACCGTTAAGTACGTAGACTATACATTATATGTAAATATAGAATTACGTATTGATGTTTTTTGCTACATGGTTGGGGAATATTGATGGGGTTATTATGAGCACAAAGTGAATACAATGGAAAAGTTTCATTGATCCCAGTTAAGAAGCAACGAGGGTCTTGTAGAAGTGGAAACCTTACTTGTCTCTGTTTTGTCAGATTCTGTCTTTTCGGGATTAGATACTTTTAAAAAAATTCTATATTCAGTCAGTTGGCGAAATTTTTTTACCGAAACATTTTTAAAAAGATACTTCCTGTTAGGGTGTGGGCTGTGAGCTGAAGTTTACTCCTCACATACCCGAAAAGTAATTTCTGAACGGATGTTCGATCTAATAGTATGGGAATCTGAGCAACCCTCTGGAACGGTGAGGCTTGCGAAAGTCTCCCTACGGTTCCTTTATTTGTAGTTGACTCCTAACGCGAGTTTCGTGCTGATTGTGGTTGTTACTTTAAATTGCGGAGGAGAGAGTACTTTGAATTTGTCGTGAATTCCATGACGGTAGAGGTGTATATACACTTCGGATTCTTTGGTATGATATTGAAATGATATCAAACGTGCTCTTGACATAGATGAGTACATGTGCGGAGAGAGCTGGAAGTTTCCCAGAATGTCTTCCTCAACCTCATTCTGTCTGACACTCACTCTTACACCTTATGTGTTACACCGTGCCTTCAGTCATGTCGAATAGATGGTATATCATCCTTCTGTCCTAGGATTTCTATAAAATCCGGGGCAATATCAAAACATCTACTTTAAGTTTCCTGGAATCGATACCAGTTAATATAATCGAAGTAAATTTTTGCCCATTTCTATGACGGCACCATTTGTTATTAAGAGTTCACCCTGCGAGTCCAATGACCTTGTTCGCTCCTCTTTATATCACTTGGTGGCATGCTTTGAGTTAATTTTATGGACCCTCATTATTGACGTAGAATAGTCAGTAGTTTTTTACTGTAATAAACGTCTCTTATATGGTAAGCTTCGATAGGTGAACCAGTGCATTAGTGCTTGTTCTTTATTGATATTTAATGAAGACAAAGAACAATGTTGGCAAATGTAACGGCTGCAAACCATATGAGCTATGGTGGCGTCCTTCGGTGACGGGAAGTTTGGTCCGCACTCGGTCAATATTCAAGGCTGTATCCTGGCCCTTGGGTGATTTGGGTTGGTGTTCTTTCATTCAGTGCAATGCAGAACAGAATATCGAATCTAGGGTTGGTAGAATTGCCTGACAATAGTCTCAGCCGTTGTGTACATAATTTTCTCTCGGGATAGTTTTTCCGCAGCATGCGCGATGGTGTGGTATGTTTTTCAACTTTCTACGGTTATGCGGGTTTCAATTATTTTGCGATATTTTGGTTCATATTGGGCCAATGATTTAGTGTTTCGCCCACTCATAAAATTGATTGTAGACGCTAACTCTGAAGTCAACTGGAAGGTTCAGCCAAGGTTTTGACGGAATTTCGCATAGGGTGTGATCTATCCCCGTATCTAGGGTCTATAGATAGATCATGCTTATCCTAAGGCCGTTGTCCTGCGAGATTACACTGGCTGGCGTACCCTAGCTGTCTGAATTTTTCTGGTTGAAAGCCAAGATTAAAGCTGTATGGTCTGCGCGAATGAGGTACATTCTGTCTTCCAAAAGTTACTCCAAGTAATGAATTGCGGATTAGAATACCAGAAATGTTTTGTGAGTAACTAGTTAGCATCTTGTTGAAAACTTTGGAGAATTTTAGCAAAGATGAAGCCTAAAACACCGGAGTGGAATGCGGGTTCTAAATCTAGGGAGAAGTATACCACGACGATGGTATATTTTATGTCTGCCTTGCACTACTCGGAAAGAAGGGGTGTTGTGGCAGCATTAGCGTTTAGTAGTTGTTACTACATCTTAGCCTATAAGAATTATTTTATAGTATTTCTTTGACATAATAAGGTATCCGTTTTAGGTTCCTTACGTAATGGTTGCATGGTCTAGCCGTGTAGATGATAGACATCCGTAAACATATTTTTTAAATTCAGAAGATTATTCATGACTGTATGGCATTTTTAGGACGAGGGCAATCTTAAAATGCTTATTTCTACTCGGTGCTGATATGTATTATTTCATGAGAAGTGATTTTCACTTCACGAATACTATGGAGAAACTGGAGGATGAACTCGAAGAATCTGGGGCATTCCCGAGATTCTGGATCAGATACGTGGATGATGTATTAGCAATTATCAAAAGGGAAGAAGCAGAAACAATCCTCGAGAAACTCAACCGAGCATCGATTTCACCATGGAGAGGATTAAAAAGAACCTACGCCAAATCTCAAGACAGCAACTTTCAACACCCTTCCAGGAGGTGAACACAGAACCTAGGCAATGGATTACACTAACCTACTCGGGTCGGACGAAGAACATCAAGAGGCGGCTACATAAACGTGGATTCCGGCTCACCTCGACCAGCAGACGATACCTACTTAGGACCCGGTTACAATCAGTCGAGGACAAAAAAGAGTGTACGGAAAAAAGTGGCATTTATAAGATCTCCTGCCCAGACTGCGACAAGATTTACGTAGGGCAACAAAGCGACTAGTCCACACCAGGGTGTTAAAACTCTTAAAGGAGGCCGAATCCGATTAAAATAAGAATAACCCACACATAAGGTCCGCGGAAAAGCATTTCTCGGTGCAACCACAAGGAGGCATTTGCTGGCCCGTCGTTCATCCTTTTCCATTTCCTCTTAAGGGGAGTTAGGGAGTTCTAATTGAATTGAAATCTGAAGAGGAATCTGAGTAAAATTATGCGGCGTTTCCAACGATTAATTATTTGAAATAATAAAAACTTGTTGTTTCCTGTTCGTTGGTATGAATATTTATTCTTGCAAATACTAATATTTCGGGAACCACTTGTTCCCTTCATCAATGCTAACAAGTTTGGGCAAACTTCATTTCATTCTTCTTCTTCCTCTTCAGTTTGAAATAATAAAAACTTGTTGTTTCTTTTTCGTTGGTATGAATATTTATTCTTGTAAATAGCGATATTTCGGGAACCACTTGTGGATTCCAACGAAAAAGAAACAACAAATTTTTATTATTTCAAACTGAAGAGGAAGAAGAAGAATGAAATTGAAAACCAGGCATTTTAAATCACGGTTAAAGACATCGAGATAGTGTTAATTAGTCAACTAGTCATTTGTACAACCTTTACAGATTTCAGAACAAGCAAAAGAAAGTGAAAAGGGGCAGCAATTTCCAATAAGAGTAGCTTCGGTCAGTGGGAATAATTAGGATCTCTTTATCCACCATGTTCGTACAGCATGCTTGATTTGTCTTCACTATTAAATGAACCCAATATGTAGAGGGTAGTGGTACATTAATCTAGCACTTACGATCTCAGGACAAAGCAACTACCAAACGCCTATTAAAGGGCTTTGGTCCTAGCGGGGACTACATGGGTATGAGGATGTCTTAACATATTGAACACGCTCGGCTCATTCAATAAGGTTTGGATACTCTAGATTCTAAGCTACATTGGGTTATAAGGCAATGGGACAGCGGACGACCTGGTCATGAAGGGAGCAGGAACGCCGCTGCACGAACCAGAGCCATTCTGTGGAGTTGGAAATGGATTTATGGTTATCAGGATAAAAAAAACGAAGAAGAAAAACTAAAGGAATTGTACTAGGATAAGGGAACAGTCCATGGTGCTCATGGGAGATACGAACAATAGCGCTGGCTGATTATTTAAATCTCACCAAAAAGAGCCGGATTATAGTACGAATACTCACTGGTCACTGCAGGCTAAACTATCATCTGGGGGGCTAGCTCTATCTGCGGACACTGCCTGGGAGATAAGTTTCAGGATAGTTGTGGAGAGTTGTCAATGGAGCCAAGAAATTTTATGCAAGTGGGATGGGACTAGCCAGATTTGCTGGAGTTGCCACTAAAACAGTTCAGAATCTTCACGGCGGAGGGGGTTGAAATTAGACCAATTATTTAGGCATTAAATCCGAAAAATTGGTGATTAGAGTCAATGTTGTCGTACGGATGTAACATACATGTGGAAATTGTGGGAGGTTACGAAAAGTAGAGATAGAAAGGGCGATTGAAAGAATTTCTGGTGGGCTTAATCTGAAGGGTGAAACAATTGTTTATGAAAGATTGAAGAAGCTAAAATGTAGATGATGATATCAATTCCGTGATAAGATGTGAGCTGAAGGAACCCTAGGAGCTCAGAAAGACTTGTTTATGAACGAAACCGTTGAAAGCAACAAAAATTTCTTTGCAATAATTCCATAGGAGGCTTCAGTTGCAGAGGTTTCCGAGAAAAATCAGCAGCAGATCGGTCGACTATGAATTGATTTGCTATGACTTTCTTTTACCTAGAATCAAAGTCAACACAAAATTAAAATTTCATCATTGCAAGCGCAAATGTTGATTTTTCTGTTTACTTCGAACCTATCCACTCCCCGGTTTTCGCTTTCGGACCAGCGTGCTTTGACTCTAGGAAAACTAATGCAAATCTCTCTAACTTCCATTTTGCTGTTTTGTTTATAAATCATTTCTCAGCATGTATCCAATAAACAGACAAATTAAAATGTTTAGACTTGAGTGCCATTTCTGCCAGCGGAAATACGGTGACATCATTCCCCCAAGAAGCCCATGATTTGAAGACAACAAACAAAAATGTTACTATCATCATTGATAGCAAATAGCTTCGTTTAGATGGCAACCAATAAAGACTATTTTGAGGTTGCGAGAACTAATCCGAAACTAGAATAAACTGTGATATCAGTAGAATGTCTCTGTTAATAGATCTGAGCCAGTTAGCCCCGTGAAAATAGATGCCAATGATAAAATGTGAGAATTACAATGTACCCAATGTACCAAAAGGTGTGAATAGATTCGACAACTTTTCTACAACTTGGAAATTCTGTTTTTGACTTGTTTATTATCATAAATATTCGTTCATGAGGAATGAATTATTGATTGGTCCATAAGAATCAGATTAGATCATTCTTATTGCAGCCAACGTGTTTTCGGAGATATCTAAAATTTTCCATAAAAATATCAAACATGGTTTTAGTGCATCTTAAATGAGAAGAGAGTTCAATATCCTAAAAACGCAGCTCCTAAATTGAAGACGTGGCAACGGCACAAATATCTCAATTTATAATTCTCGGCTACAACCCAATTACTTTCCCACTCAACACTGCATCTTTTGAAATGTTAACTTTGTGGCATTTAATTAAAGCGTGGGTGATTGCATTTGGTAGACTTCATCTGCGCAATTCAATCTTTAGATTCTTGCTCGAGTCGTCTAACCACTTCAAACCACTTTTGCTTTTAACAATTTGCTCCTCTGATGGCGATGGTGGGTTAGTTATAAATATGTGAAGTTCATAAATTAATGTTGGCAGCTTAAGTTCTTGCGTTAGAGATTGGGGAATCGTTAGCCATAAACTGGATTCTAGCGTAATCGACTGGTTTTGCAAATCATCTACTTCGAATAAATGTCTCAAATCAGATGCTTTTCAAGGTCTTGTCCGGGTTGGGAAAGAAACAAGTTTCTAAATGGTCACTTAGGGGCTTCCGAAAATGGCTTAGATTTTCGATAATGTTATCTTCAAAATTTGAGAGGAGTGGCTTTAAATTGAGTCATTTCTATGCCAAAGTGGCACAGAAAACGTGAATCTAAATGACTTTATACCTTTGCATCTTTCATTGTGAAACATGATTAAAAAACATTTGACGCAAACGACTTATAAAAAAAAGTGAAAATTCTACTTTTCAAGCAATCAGCATTCAGGGGTTTTCCTTTGTATTTGGACAGAATAATGGGGGATAATTATTTCCGGATGGTATTGTTCTGTGCATCTATGTCTATCCCATAATTTTACCCAAAAAAGATGTTTTTCCCCGTTAATTTCGCTTCTGCATAATGAAGCAAGGCGGACAAACTAGAAATAAACTTGGAAGATAATGATTGCTGCTTTTGCTTAGATGATAAGTATTTCGCCCGTTTCTGTGTGTATGACCTAACTTTGAGTTTAATCAAATGTCAAGTAAAAAAATTGCACTTTGTCTTCAGTGCAAGTATTGACAAATGCACGGGGCATTTTCGAGGAATCTGCAAATCTGCACTGAGTAACGAATTTTTTATGAAAGTTGCAATAGTATTAAACAGTAAAAGTGCAAAAAAGGCCGGAAAAGAAAAGATAAAAGAAAATTATAGTCAATTTTTCGAGAAATCCTTGGAGTGCGCTACAAGAGAGGTTCTCGAATAAGAATACTATATGTTAGAAGGGCAATTTGATGCTACAGTCCCTAGCGACAATAACCTAAAAAGAACAGTTCTTCTATTCTCCACTCTGCTGACGACTGTTGACACACGAAACTGTCTACTTGCAATTTTGATGTCCAAAACTATTTTTTTAATACCACAAAAAGACAAAATTGCAGATCGGACAACTGTAAAGTATTACTCCTGACCGTTCAGGCAAATCATAAGTCTGTTTCGGAAATAGTGGTCGCTTTGAAGTGATATCACGGAACAGCAAACCTAGGGCAGAGGTACTAGACAACCAGTCTATTCACTACCGGAATTGCTTGTTGTTTCATTTAATAGTTTTTGTAAAGCTGTTTGTTTATCTCCTGTATACTCCTTTGTGAAATAGAGAGCATCCGCACCGTGAGACTGTGCTTCCGGTTCATTACCATGACATGTAATGTTGTACAAACAAAAGACGAACACATCCACCTCGAGTGGAATGTGAAACCCAGGGCAACGAAGTCGGGAGGCCAGCGTTCTCATCCCCAACCATCGCACTTTCAAAACTGGATGAGGCGTTATTTTGTGAATCACATCAATTTAGAACTTCAACTTGAAGTAATCCCAACGAACGAAGCGTTACCCGCAGTAGCTAATTAAGTTGGAAATTGAAACAGGTTTCAATTTTGAAGTTCGTTGTGAAGTAGAAGAAAGCTAGACCTGAATATCTTGAAAAGTGCACGCCTCCAACTTTTGCAGATGGCGTTATTTACGAGCGAATACCTTTTCCTTGACGGCACCCCAGAAGTAAAAATCCATGGGGATCAGGTGGGAGAAATTGGGAGGCTATTCAATTGCTCCACGCCAACCGATAACACGACCCAGGAATATGCCATCTAGGTAGCCACGGATCATGATGACTTAATGCGGTGGCGCATGGTCCTGCTGGAAGTACAGATCATTAAAATTGAGAAGCGGCTGTATTCCTGGGAGGAAGTAATTTTGCAACGTCTCGGGATAGCAGTGACCGTTGACATTGCCGTCAAAGAACTAAGGACCGTAAACACCCGAAATTCCAACGTGAGATGCAAATTTGTGAAGTTCCAATTCCGTGACGATTCACAGGTCCCAATAACTTAAACTGAACCTACTCGGACCACAGGATATTCAAAAAGAATGTAGAATCGACTATCAACTGATTCTTCATAAGCTCACAATACTACTTAATTTGCGTCTAGCTCGTATGAACAACGATCGTGACATGTCCGTCTGCAAACAGTCTTTACACGAAGACGTTTCAGGAGACTCTACCATGAGTTCTGCTACGCGTTGTAAATTCTTTTCCTTGAGGGCACTTGACGGCAATCTGAAGCGTGGCGCATCCTGTAGATGTTCAGTCATTGGAAACTATATCTGGGCACACTTCTAACATAGTGTCAAGGCGGTTTGCCGTATTCTCTTTTGTACGCGTTCGCCGACAGCCTCTACACCTTGTTCCTCACTCGCTTTTTCACGTGTGTACTTCCCTCGTTTTCGTCCCTTCTTGTGTACATGTTGGTTCAAAACAGTACCGGCATTCATCAACATCGTCCTGTTTCATTTTTATCGTTTTCGTACATGCTATTGTGCTAGTAGAGGGATTCAGGAACACAGAACACAACTTTTTCAAAAGTGCGAAAAGACTTTTGGACCACCCTCTATATACATCCCCTTTCTGTAGCTATCGATAAAATGTCCTTTGGATTTATCCTAGCAGGGCATTGCAACAATGCGAGACATAGTGTACAATACGATACTGGAAAGTTTGGTGTAAATTCTACAATTATTAACAATTTATTAGTAGATCAAGATCGTTTACTCTCCGTGTTTTTATTGCACCTCAAGGAAAGCATAACATAAAAATTGTATACTTAAATTTTCGTTTGCTGGATCCAGATGCATAATTTCTTTTTAACAGCAGTTTTTTTTTCTAGTTTCTCTAAGAATTATGGACTGTACGTGAGTCCTCGACCCTCATCCGATTTTCACTGCTAGTTTTCCATTTGTATAATATTATGGACCTCTACAAGTTTTATCGTAGTACAGGTTTTCAGTTTATCGTATTCCTCTATATTTCCATTGATTCACCACCCATCGCTAATTTTCAGGTGTTTGCGATAGTTTTTTCCTTATGGTTGGTAATAGGCCAGCCTTTCAGAGCCCCCTTTGCAGAGGCATCAGGTATTTTTCTATTTACCATCAAGTAAATTTGAAGTTTTAATATTTCCTGACAGAAAGAAGTAGATCAGGGATTCGAAACGAGTTTTTGGATTATGTCAAAATTCACAGGGTAAAAGATTTGCGAGACATGGATACATTTATCAAAAGCTATAACAGTAACTCTCCAAACTTCTCTCTCCCAATTTTTCTCTCTCTAGTTTTGTTGCTGTTTAACACGTGAAATAATATTGCAAGTCTTGTTCACTTTTATCTTAAAAATTTCTGTAAAAGTAATATTCAATAGAAAAACTAAAACCTGTAAATCGAAATTATTATGGAATTCAAGATCAGTTTCTGACAAGCAAACTCGAAAATAAAGGAGACACGATGAAAATGATAAGGAAAATGCAAAATCCCTGGATATTTAGCTCACTTCCTTATGGGGACCATACACTATCAAATTGGACAACGTTCCGTTGTGCCACACACTTAGTAAAATTTCGTTCAAACATTAGTTACAAATTGAAAGTTATACGAGTAACATGTCATCAAGCGTTATTTTATGTATTGCTGTCCCATAGGACTTTTTTCTTGTCTAGTTAGAAAGAAAATGTGGAAGGGGGTGGTTTGGCAAAAAGTCATGATTTCAGTTAGGTTTAAGAGGGATGACCTCCGCCCCGCATCTCAACTCTCCTCTACTTAACACTGCTAACGTTTTGATATGAAGATAACTCTACTTTGAGGAACCATATGGTTTAAGGGGGTAGTTACCGCCGCAATCTTTTAACGGGACTAGAAAGAGAGGGCTTTCTCTATCTTCTCGGTATCATCCTCCCTACCCTGTTTGTCCCTCGGGATAGGCTTGAAAATTCAAACTTGGACATTTTTAAGAGGGTGAGCTGTACAAGTTTTGATTGGGTTAGAAGAGGGGGTAATTTCTCCATCCATAAAGTTTTCACCCTCTCCGGGGATAGGGTCGACAATTCAACTTTCACCAAAATTATAATTCAGCGTCAGCACAAAAGGTTTCAAACATGTTTGAAATTCGTCACACATGACGCAAAATGATCTTTATTATCCAACTTGGGAAGGAAGCTCTACCTCTTATTCACAAAGCCTATACACTGGGTAACATTACGGTTTCGAAAGGCGGCCAATGGTGCTTCCATTTCAAAATCTCTTAGTAAACGTTAGGTCATCCAGCATCAAACGTCGTCCGTTTTCAACTTTGACATACTTCGTTGGTATTAGAGGGGAAGATAAATGGTTAATTAAGGGGTCCTGACTGGCCGATCAAACCCAATGTTTTCTTCACCCATTGTTTATGTCATCAGTGGGATATGCTGTCCAAGGCAACTTGCATGTCAAAAACGCATTCTATGATTATGTATTACCAAGAATTCTTCTACTTGCTTCAGTGCGAAGGATGTCAAGCATATTCTCACTGCTCATTTTAGT
Organism: Hermetia illucens; assembly: GCF_905115235.1. Lineage (NCBI taxonomy): Eukaryota > Metazoa > Arthropoda > Insecta > Diptera > Stratiomyidae > Hermetia > Hermetia illucens. The sequence goes on from NC_051852.1 coordinate 42,982,572, forward strand.
CTAGCTTTCGAGTATACCTCTTCTGTTACTCTTCAGTTTTCTTCGTTCACTTCCGGGTAGTAGCGGGGAAATGGATGTGTACATAACTTATACCTCCTTCCCAAGACCCCTCATTTTTGGTTAACGTTTAAACTACCCTTTTCAAATGTATAGAGGAAATTACTTTAAGCTTGCCTTATACTTTGTACCATCTGTATGTTTCTATGTTTGGTTTAATAGACTCATAAAATTTCCTAAAACTCTCTTGCTTTGCTTCCCTGCTAATCTCGAGTTTTTTCTGCCAGTTAGACACTCTGCACACATTAGCTAGGCTCATACCAATGAGGCTAACCTTATATGCATCAATTATGGTGTGAGCTTGAAGCTTTCTATCATTGTCCCTATTTCTAATTTCTTCCTGATATCACTTGTCACCTTTGGTTATTCATCAAATAACTTAATAATTTTGTGCAGCAGTTCTCGACTTGCTTTTGTGGGGGTTAGATCTCATCTCCTGAGAAGTGGTCTAATGGTATGACAGCTTCGCGCATGCTTTTGCCGACCTATAATGGCTCTGGAACTATTACTGAAAATGCAGTCAGAATCTCCGCAAAATATATATACTTCAAATGCACTTTTTGGATTATGCAAGCTTGCACTAGTCCAATTTTGTTCTTGGAAATTGTCTTCTCACTCACTACAGTCTGTGTATGGTGGAGATTTATTCTACTGCAGACCATTCACTGAATTACAGTTTCGATCTATTTTCCAAAATCAGAATACCTTTCTCGTTTTCAAGTCATGAACAAGGGCTATGAGCCCTTGTTCATGACTCCTCGTCCATCTTGAATTTTAAGATGTCGTCGTTCAGTTTCTCCCCCTCACTTGGCAGTAGCTTTGCCGCCTTGCTGCCTCCCACCCTTTCGGTTTTCACTACCTTGACAATTTCTTTTGGTTTTTCGTTGGGATTTATATGCGATATTTCTCTAGAAATCTCTTTCGATTTCTCCAATTTGCCTGTGCTCTTCTCTTTATACTTAATCACTACACAGGTTGTTGTAGGGAACCTTACTTCGGGTTATGAGGAAATCTGTGAACTTAATGTCCCCTTCCAACCTGGCAACATAGGGACTAAGGTTCTGAGCCGTGTCCTTCGCCACATAATCCAGTACTCGTCGAAAACATATAAGCTCGACCTTATACATCTTCTCAAAGAGGATATTTCCGATTAATCCTTGAACTTCACGTATATTTGCTTTGAATACATTTTAGATAGAATAACTAGTATTACCCTTAATCCTTAATCCTACCTTTGTTCCTGAGCTGCCCGAAGCTTCTTTCTTTTTGAATTTTACGCGGGGGTGATTACAGCTGTTCTTTTCGTTTTCGGCTGTGTTGGCGACGTCTCAGGTCTTTTCCAAGCCCTCTTGTGGGCTTCTTCTAGCTTTATTCCTTCTTTCTTAACAGTGTAGATATCAATTCGCCCGTATGTATGCTGTTGGACCCTGTTTGTTTCCTTGCGTTGGTTATGCCTACCTGGATCGTAGTCTTTTTGAGTTCTGTTTTTCCTTCGCCGTTCTCTGCCAGTTGTGTTCATCGCCGTAGACGTAACCTACATTTTGGGCAATATAATGTAGGGCACGCGAAGAACTTTTGTTTCGTATGCCACCCTCTACTTCCATCCCAAATTCCATGTTAATCGGTTTTGACTGAACGAATTCGGAGGTCGCACCCAATTTTCGGCTTTAATAACTGGACTACATGCGTTCCACTATTTCCCCAAATTGGATTCCTAATAAAGGGAAAAAATAGATACTTCCCTTTTTTTCTCACATGAAATAGGGTTATTCAAGGTAAGAAGATGCGCGTTGGAAAGACTAAGATGTTTAAACTTTTGGACCATGAAGTTGAGGTCAACTGCTAGTAAAAAGTCAAAAAAAGTTATATTATATACTTGAGTGAAAGGCAAAACGATGAGGTTCATCACCAGCCGTTCTTTTGCTCTACCCTCGTGTTGGTGATATTCAATTAACAGTAAATGCTTTGAATTTGAATGATTTTGTTTTTTTTTTCAACTCCTATATAATTCGAAGATTCTATAGCGGAAGGAACCTGACGGCTTCAAAGAGAAATAGCTGTCGATCCATTTGGCAGCTCTTGAATTTTCAAGAAATGCTTACCAGCTAGAAGAGCGTCATCGAAAGAAAGAAGTGGTAATCTGATGAAACCGAGGTGGATGATTACTGTCACGATGTAGAATCTTGATCACCTACTTTTGAAAATTTTCCGCTGTGAACGTCTTATCAGGCTTGAAATTCTCAGCAGCAGGCACAGCATTTCCTGCATCTTCCTCAATGCTTGCCGGATAACACCAAACTGACCTATAAGTTGCGCTTGCAACTGAGTTGAATTTTCATTCAATAACGTCCGCTCCACTCGTCATAGAACTGGAGAAAAAACAATTCTACTTCGTTATTCTAAATGACCCCTTGAAAATGTTTAAAAATGTACAAAATTATTGTTAAATTACTGACTTCTTACTGAATACTAAATTCCCATTCATAGAAAGGACACCACGCGCCGAACCTCCACCTACAAAAAAGAAAACATTTTCCTATAATAGTCATCCTGTCCCAAGTACAATTAATGAATAATTACTAACAATATAAAAACCTATAATCCACTATCCATTTCTATTTTTATTAACCCTTTCACCTACTACATCATCATATCTTCTATCTTTTCAGAACATAAACTAGTTATGGTCGGTTTAGATAATGCAGGCAAAACGACAATTCTTTATCAATTCCTTATGAATGAGGTTGTGCACACAAGTCCTACGATAGGCTCAAATGTTGAAGAGGTTGTGTGGCGAAATATACATTTTCTGGTGTGGGACTTGGGAGGACAACAGAGTTTACGAGCTGCATGGAGTACATACTATACAAATACAGAAGTAAGTTGCTATTTTCAAATTTTATCTTGGCCATTGTTTCCAGTTTGATATGAAGACCAAAGTGAAAATCAATAGAGACGTAACTAATTCAAGGGTCTGGATGAATGTTTGAACAGTCAGTTTCGTGAATGAGCTGAGTTGTATGAAAGTGAAGGCACCAAAGGTCGTTTCCTGGTTTAAATTTTTTATGTGGACTAAATTTTTTTGAAGTTATCAACCATTGGAATGTAGAAGTTAATGGGTGTCACCTGTAAAGTTTTCAACCATGTGACCCTATTATTGAACTTGAATTATTTTAAAGTATCTATTTTGCCCAAGAAAGCGGGATAGTCATGGCACGAATTATTCAGGATTTACTCTTTCAAGGATAGTTGGCTCCCTCATTTCATATTCGTTTCCTTTTCTTATGTACATATAATTTGCGTTGCTAGAAATGGATTTTTTATGTGTGTATTCGTCAAACGCCAGCAAACCACCCAGTGATTGCCTGCTCATTCGTTGGCCTTGACAAGAAATTATCCTTCCTTTACCACTTTTCCACTTTAACCAATTCCTTCGGAGGTCGGCAGTAAATTCGACGTAGTTCTTCATAAGAAAAACTTGCCTGACCTATAGAGAAAAACATTGAAAAAATAGGCTCAAGGTATGAGGTAATGCGCATCCAGTGATTTGACAGCATACCAGAGTCGATGACGCCATTTGTAGAAATATTGCTTGCTTACAGATTCTTTTACATAACATTTTTCCTCTCTATAACTAATTGAGAATATAAGTTTCTGACATTTTGGTTTGATAATATTAATTGGCACCACATTTATCTAATACGCGCGGGAATTCTGTGAAACATGGAGAATTAATGCTCCCGTACTTCAAGGATTTCCTATGTGTACTTTACTGTGAGTATCGGCATCCCTGGATAAATGATAAACTAGCAATTCATTTATGGGACGTCGTCTTCACATCTAAGTGATGAGTGCATCAACATCCTCTGCGATAAAATTAACTCCTCCCTTCGTTAATAGTATTAGTAGAATGCGGAGCCATCAGAACCATCCAAGTTCATCTTTTTTTTTGCCTTATAAAATAACATTTCGTTATTTCTCAATCCAAGAAATGTAGAGCCCAGAAAACATCAATTGACGGTAACTATTAAATGCCTACAACATAGAATTTCTCTTTTATTTTGATGTTGGGGATTCTTTCAGTATTCTCGGAATGGTTCGTACTGATGCTGTTGTTGCTGTCGGTGGTATTGCATTTACTCCGCAAAAATTACAGTTTTTGAAATGATCCTGAGACTGCATTTGTTATAGCCCTTGTCGTTCTTCCCTCATATTGCTGATTATAATTTCCTAAAGTTTTGAAGAAGCTGCCATGGATTGGGCATTGGGTTGTTGGATACAATGCTTTCTCTATCTTCCCAAGAATTTGCGGCACCTTTCCTCCGCTTTTCCTGACAATTTCGCCTCCTGGAATAGTACCACTTCGAGCATTTGCTCATCGAATTTCCTGGATGTGTAACCTCTTGTTACTGAGCTCATATACCATCTCCCAAATATATTGAATCCACCGGTATTTACCATTTCAATGCAACCTACCTTCATCATTATCAACGGCGCAAAAACCGGTATCCGGTCTAGCTCTGCCTTAATAAGGAACTATAGACATCCTGGTTTCGTGCCGAGGTCCACGATGTCGATATCCCTAAAAGCGGTCTGGCGTCCTCACATACGCCATCGCTCCATCTCAGGCAGGGTCTGCCTCATTTTCTTTTTCTACCATAGATATTGCCCTTATAAACTTTCCGGGCTGGATCATCCTCATCCATACGGATTAAGTGACCCGCCCACCGCAACCTGTTGAGCCGGATTTTATCCACAACCGGACGGTCATGGTATCGCAATTAGATTTCGACCTTATGTAGGCTACGGAATCGTCCATCCTCATGTAGGGGGCCAAAAAATTCTTCGGAGGATTCTCCTGTCGAAAGCGACCAAGAGTTCACAGTTTTTTTTTTTTGCTAAGAACCCAAGTCTCCGAGGAAAACATAAGGACTGGCAAGATCATAGTCTTGTACAGTAAGAGCTTTTGAACGCAACAGTTTTTGTAAGCTGAAATAGGCTCTGTTAGCTGTTAAAGCTTTATACTGATGAAGGGAGTAAGTTGCTCCCGAAATATATATATGCATATCAATTTTAGACTTAACTACAAATAAAAGACAATATCTAACCTTTTGTATATCTCGGGTTGTTATTCCCATGATGTCGATATCGTCAGCATAGGCCAGTAGTTGGGTGGACTTGAAGAAGATGGTGCCTCGCATTTACATCTGCATCGCGAATCACTTTAGGTTGAAGAGGACGCATGATAGGGCACCCCTTTGTCTTAGACCGTTGTTGATGTTGAATGGTATCGAGAGTGATTCAGCTGCTTTTATCTGACCTCGCACATTGGTGAGGGTCAGCCTAGTCAGTCTTATAAACCGAATTCTATTATCATCGATATCTGTTCTCGCAGTCGACAGCTACCCTGCCGATAAGAATTTTTCCAACCCAATGGGAAAGAAGATTTATCATGACAGTCTGAGTTCCTTCCGTAATCTTCATTGGACTCATGCTCCACATGTAATCCGAGTTTTGACTTTACTGGCTCACTGTCGGTCTGTTCGTCTTTCCTTTTTCCGGAGGTGGAAACTCTGGTATGTATGTTCCAGTGAATGGGAATTTTGCCCACTAAAATCATCCCGTAACAGATGTTCTCTTCCCCATAGAACAACCGTTAAGTTTTACGTCGGGGAATGAACACAGCTTTATCCTCTCCCTTCACCCATCGATTGCATTTGCAACCGTGCCTTTTTCGCCTCCTCTATCTTTCTCAACCTGCACTGAATCCGTCTAACCATGGCATTTCTCTACTTAGGCTTTCCAGTGATATTGCTCTTCTCAATCTCCTCTCGCTTCTTCTTTCATCTGTGAAACTAGGGCAACAGATGGAGCCATGCCCACGTCCTCCAGAATATCGTCGCAACCGGGACAGTTGGGTGAGCTTTCTGGTTTTGAAATAGAGTATTTACGGTTTCCTGTCACCTACGATCTCCTGTAAGAAACTACATGAGATCATAGTTAATCTCACCTTGCGTTCTCTGCGTCCACATCTTGATCCTGGGAATCAAGTTATTGGTCCATCGACCTTTTTCTGTTCGTTCCCATTGTTGTTGCAATCTGCTGAATGAAAAGGAAGAACGGGACCCATAATTGATGCGCGTCATCTCACTGGTCAAAATGCCGATCGGCATCATTTCAGTTACCGCGTAGGCCATTTCGTCTGAAATGGTTCTAAAACCACTGCACACCCTTAAGGTGGTCTTTTACAAATGGCACTCATCTTTTGAACATTGCATGTGGTATGCAGTGCAGTTCCTCGACTGGCGCTGCGTAGAGCAGTATAGCGCTATCCACTCCTGCTATAAACAGCCCACAGGTTTATCGCAGGCTCCGAACATTTGGCATCATCCTACTAAAGGCCTGTTGACATTAGACGCGCAGCATGTTGCAAATGATGCTTGAAACCCAACCAAGCTTCTACCATCAGTCCAAGGTATTTGATTGCTTCGGATAAATATAAATTCACCTGTTTTATAACATCAATCACTGCTATGTCATCGGTGTAACCCACTATTGCGGCTTCGCTAGCAATTACAACGTTGAGAACATCGATGGTGTTCCACAATAGTGGTCCCATTGCAGAATCTTGTTGGGCACCCACGGAAACAGTATATTTCTTGGGTCTATTGTCTGTGTCGTACCAACGCATTTGAGTTAAGTAACTGGGTATCCCAATCATTGACAGACTTCCTTATAGGGTTATCATGCGGGCCGAATTGAATGCATTTTGCACATCAAGGGTAATCACTGATCAATACTTGCTAGTACTACCTTTTCTGTGCATTTTATTTTCAGCTAAGCCAGCTTTATCGCTTCGCTGGCTGATCTAGCCATCATCATCATCAACGGCGCAACAACCGGTATCCGGTCTAGGCCTGCCTTAAAAAGGAACTCTAGACATCCCGGTTTCGCACCGATGTCCACCAATTCGATATCCCTCAAAGCTGTCTGGCGTCCTGACCTACGCCATCGCTCCATCTCAGGCAGGGTCTGCCTCATCTTCTTTTTCTACCATACATATTGCCCTTATAGACTTTCCGGGCTGGATCATCCTCATCGATACAGATTAAGTAACCCGCCCACCGTAACCTATTTAGCCGGATTTTATCCACAACTTGACGGTCGTGGTATCGGTCATAGATTTCGCCGTTATGTAGGCTACGGAATTGCCCGTCCTCATGTAGGGGGCCAAAAATTCTTCGGAGGATTCTTCTTTCGAACGCGGCCAAGAGTTCGCAATTTTTCTTGCTAAGAACCCAAGTTTCCGAGGAGTACATGAGGACTGGCAAGATCATAGTCTTGTACAGTAAGAGCTTTGACCCTATGGTGAGACTTTTCGAGCGGAACAGTTTTTATAAGCTGAAATAGGCCTTGTTGGTTGACAACAACCGTGCGCGAATTTCCTCATCGTAGCTGTTATCGGTTGTGATTTTCGACCCTAGATAGGAGAAATTATCAACGGCCTCAAAGTTGTATTCTCCTATCCTTATTCTTCCTGTTTGACCAGTGCGGTTTGATGTTGTTGGCTGGTTCGTTTTCGGTGCCATACAGTAGCCGAATTGTCGGTCTAATAAGCCTCCCAGACTCGCTCCAGTCTGGTCCAATTTATTGTAAATCGTTCGGTCTAGTATTTTCCCCGTAGTATATAAAAGACATATAGGTCTGTAGGAGGGTGCTTCGCCAGAGGGTTTACCACCTTTAAGTAACAACACTAGCCTTTCGCATTTCTATACCTCAGGAAAGATCCCATCAGCCAAGCATGTTTCAAACAGTTCCATGAATATATCTGTTCCTCTATCGACTGTCTGTCATCCGTACTTTTTTTTAGAAACGACGATACCTACTAACATTTTTTCCTGCATTATCGGAAATCGGCTATGAACACATGCAGAAGACGCTGCTGATATGGTGTTAGATAGAATTAGACGACAAAATTAAGTTCCTTTTTGTACCTACTCGTAAGCCATGAGATTTAGTTACGGTTGTTGAATAGAGTTATTGGTTTGCGTATTTGGATTGGCTAGCTCTCCGCCCAGGCATGAACTTTACAGAACATTCATAAGATTAGCTGAAGTGAAAACCCCAGATCTGAAATCCAATTCGAGATCATTTAAAGGCAGTCTAGATGGTGCCCTTACTGAGATGGAAAAGGACTCTAGATTTGTTTGCGAAATCAACCTTGTCTTTGATTTTTGTCTCTCTAATAAGCATTATATTGTGTCCACTATCGTATTTAAATTTTATTCTCCTGAATTGCTTTTAACTTTCATAGCTTTATAGTACATTTACTAACTATTGCCGCTTTTGTTGCCACGAGTTGTATTCTTGACAGAATAACTTTTGGAACGTAGGCAACCACTCATTTGTACTTTCGATAAATGTGTTTCTAAGAAAATAAAAAGCTGGTATACAGAGCACATCGATGGTGTTTGATGAATTATTTTAAAAAACTGCCAGCGCAGCGGGAAAGTTGTCCCATTTATTGGATAGCAGTAGGTAGGTATCAGTAGGTATTAGCGCTTTGGTGCGCCGTTTTGATGCCACAAACTCCTAAGATCGTGACTGTTGTTATGAGAGCAGGGAGTCCAGTCGGCTCGGATCTTCAGAGCCAGTCCATAGCATTCACGAAAGAAAGCAGCTCTCCCACCCTGTAGCTAGAAATATCTCTGAGGTTCACAAAGAATGGTTTACACAGTGTCCGCAGTCTGACTCTAGCCAGAGCTGGGCACCCGCAGAGAAAGTGCATGGGAGTTTTCCTTCCTTCTCCGCAACTTCGGCAATGCGAGTTGTAGGATATGCCGAACCTAGTGGCATGGTCCCCTATGGGGCAGTGCCCCGTGCAGACCGCCGTAATCTTGAATGCATTTGAGGAGCTCTCGTGATCGGTCTATGTTATAAGCGAGCCAAATTCTCCTTGACTTGGCACAGCTTGTAAGCCTTTGCCATCTCAGGCCCGCGGCTGCTAGGTAGTGCGAGTAGACTCGGCCCCCGACAGCCGCCAGCGGAACACCGACTGTATTCACCGAACGACTGCCAAGAGCAGAGCCTTGCCTGGCCAAAACGTCAGCCCGCTCATTCCCCTCTATGTTTCTATGCTCGGGAACCCAGAGGAGAGTGACCTTGAGCGTGCCGCCCAGACGGTTCAGCACGCCTCTGCACTGCCCCAGCAGTAATTTTGCTAAAAGTTTCTTGTGGGTTCACCTTAAAGGTTCGAAGTTTATCGTCTTGTAGGTCTTCTCAAAGGGAAGATGAATGTTGATAGAAATGTATTCATTAGAGGACTATCTTTTAAGGCTCTTGTTGGTGCATTTCTTGGTATTCACATCCAAAACATAAGTCATAAATCAAATACTCATCGCCATGATTTAATGTCCGAGTTATGAACGTTGTCGATTCAGTCGATATCAAACTCTACCTCGAACAATGCACCGCTACCGATAAGACGAAGACGAATCTTAAAAAAATCAATAAACCTTCCGTCTTATTTTTCATGGTGCTGTAAACTAGTTAATCGGATTCAGAGGAGGTATTATCAGAATTATTTTCCAACTTATCACAATGTCAGCTGATACTGGGTTTTATCTGCAGTTAAACGAGGAAAATCCAATCTGCTCTAAAAAACGGTCTTTGTGATATAGTCGATAGCAGTCTCTCCAGAAACCTCGAGCAACATCGAACAAGGTATTGAATATTTCTGTATTATTGGAGCTAGATCAGTAAAGTCCAGAGGGGATTCCACGATCTGTAAACAAGCCGTAAACGATTTATGTCGCATCTTTGTAGGTGATAGTAATGCGGGAACTACGTAAAACTATATTTTCAAGATGTTGATGCTAATTACTTTTGCCTCAATAGACTTTTGGTCACTAGCTTCTGTGTTGACCTGAAGCTATACAGGATGTGTGTGCATGTTTTATTTTCGATTTAAAACAAAAGAAAATTAAAGTTAAAAAAATCAGCCGCCATTTTCAATCTAATGCATAGTTTCGTTCGTGGTCTATTACATACTTCCAGGAGCCTGGTACCAACAATCTTCTTTTTGTAAATTCACTTGACTTGGATGAGGAGAAATCCGTTAGTCCGTTTTTAAAAAGCTTTCCTTCTTTTCATTTCAAATGATTGCCCAAGCTGCAGATCAAGTGAAAATCCAAGTCCACGGGAGTATATTTTTCTCTGAGTGAGCGCAGCAGTGTGAGGCCTAACGTCATCATGATGAAGTATGACGTCACCTTTAGTCACTAGAGATGAACTTTTCCCTTTAACGCTGCCTTGAGTGACTATGCAGGAAAGGAAATCTTCTAATTCTTGCCTGTTCACAGATGAAGCACAATTTCCAGTTGGTCTTCTTTGATCCTGAGAGTTAATTTGTGGGGAATCAAGAAATCGCATTTTGGAACATAACACAGCAGTCGGATTCTTCTCGTTATGATGTTACGGTGTACATTGATAGTTCACCAACCTTCTCCTACCCTAACGCTGCTAATAATTCGTCGTTCTCAAGCTCATTTGGCCTTCCAGAAAGGGATTGATCTTCGATCCGTTTCTTGACATGAAAAAGTTCGACAAGTAAGAGCCACTCTGTGTCCAAGGCCGAATCCATACAATGCCTTAAATGAATTTTATCTACCTCCACGATGAAGACCTCGCAGTTCATTCAAAACAGAAACTAGAAATGAACTATCCCTACCTTAGAAGCCTTTTTTCAATAGGGTTTTTCTCATCCTTGAAACGACAGGGCTAGCAAGTATTAAAAGATCGCCTTTAAAGGAATGAATATGCCGAATTAGGAAAAATAAAAAAAAAAACTTATGCACACAGTCAACCAAACCAACTCAGCAAAGTCCAAGGAATTTTTGGTATAGCAAGGGACAACATGACATTCTTTCTGCCTTGTGTGGCGTGGTTTTAAAGCAGAAGGTGGTTGGACGAATTTGTTGAGGTGATCAGTGGAAAGCCCGGCAAAGTAACTTTAGTACAGCGGCAATACTCCTGATCACTGTGGTACTCGACATTGTCAACAATTAATGATTTCAATGCTGCACTATCCATTATAAATACTAGCACTTAGCCTCGGGAGCAGCTCGGTTACGCTTCTCCTAGGGCAGAGGTGAGGTAGCGTCTGATGAGTTGCCTCTGCCTTGGACGAAACTTCAGATCATACCATTTTTGCAACTTGGGTTCTTGCCCAAGAATAAGAGATCCGTGCACCACAATCGTTTAAGTATGTTATTCCCCAACTGGTACGGTGTGCTATCTAGTGGATGGCGGACTTAGGACTCCCTCAATTTCTAAACAAAAATTAGAGAACTAACCTCTAGTTGTACCATTGCTCTTATACTCTTTTTTATGCTCATTTTTATTCATTAATTGATCTATAAATGCCAAACAAAATGGTTGATCTATTCTTCTCCCTTCTATCCTAAAGAATCTACGATAAGAGGGATGCTAGAACGTTTAACTTAGTCATTGCTATTTTTATTAAAGTACTTCTTGGAAGTCTGGAAGGTTATTAGTTTTCCTTGTCTGTCCCCATAATACCATGGTGTGCATAGTCGACAAGTTTTCAAATTCTCATCTCGCGTTATGTTGGCCTTGGGTAATTTCCCGGCGACATGGATATTTCGGCCAATTTTGGCAAATTTTCAATAGCGCGGCTATCATAATATAATAGTATCTAAATGATCATAGCGAATTATACTCGTCATCCAAATCAGCATTTTCGACTCGTTAGCAGGGAGGTGGCGTTCATTGCCTTTGATAGTTTCCCAACAGTTGGAACTCTGTTGAGGATAGGACCAAAAGCGCTGTGGTAAGTTTTGAATTTGAGACCTTCGTTATTGCGTGATCGGAAAGAACGCCAGCCGCGGGTGCCGACTTCATCTAGACTGCATCCATATTTGATGTATTATAATTTCATGGGGCTTCAAGTCTTCATTTCTGGGCAGCTTGCTGTCACTGACGGTGATCGAATCGGCTTCGTTTTGATCGGTCGCTCGAAACTCTGTTTTCTTCAGAGTTGGTTCAATGTACTTGTAAAACTTGGAATTTTACTCTTTGGATAATTTTGAAAGTCTCTGGAGAAAGGTTGTGCGGTCATTACGCAGTTATGTTTAGCGTGATATAAATGCATTGCCAAGATTTGATATTACTTGGCTCGGATTTCGCTATTATTTTGACTTGATTCCTTGCTGCTCAAAAATTGAAGGAGTTTTGCAATTCGATATTATTTGCATTTTTCGGGCACAGTTAACAAATCTGGCACTCAATATCTGTCTGCTCCCTTTAATGTACATACAATGCTGTCGTGATCGTTATCAAAATCTTAAGATAACCTTAAGGTTAAGATCAATTCGTCGCGGCTTTCTGTATCTTGCTGGTCATTCAAATCGGCTAGCAAGTTTTCCTGGAACTATCCTGAACTCACAACTTGTCGGTCTTTTACCCTATCTTCCCAAGTAAATTCTCCGAACGCTAATGGAAAAAAGGAAAGTTTTCAGGAAAAAATGTATGACTCCTACCTTATCGAAAAAGCCTTTGCCCCAGAAAAGTGGTAGAATGTCACTGATTTTAATGGAGCATTCTTTGATTAATTATTGTGAATGCTTCTAGGTAATAAAACTATCCATTTGAATCGACTTTTTGCTTGGCTAACAGATGAGTTGGGGTAGCCTTATATTACAATGTGTCCGAATGCAAATAAAGAGTACACGAGCACTTCGTACATAAATCGGAATTGGCAAGCACTGATTTGGCACTGGACAACGAAAGTTGATAATGGAAACAATCACTTATTGGATAATCTCCCGACTAGAATTTGTATCTAGGACCCAGCGAGGCTGTATTATTATGTACGTATATTAGCCTTGCCTAGAAATGCCTGGCTAATTCTTTATTGCTTGGTTAGTGTGGGCCTTGTCAGGCATCACTAAACGAATCTCAGCTGACTCCACATAAGCCCTAGGAAGGCCCAAGTTAAAGGATAGATATTAAAAAGATAGAGATTCTTTATTTTTCTCTTGAATTTCATTTTGAACGGGGCTGGAATTGAGGTTTCATTATGATCACAACGTAAATCGCAAAGACAAATACAAACATCCGTGATCAGCGAGACTATTCCGTTGGCACTGGGGCTGGAAATCGCGTCGATAGCATTGAACAAAAGGGCCGTGTGAGTTGTCATTAATGAGCTTTAAGAGAGATGATTTGCACCTAGCATTTAGGAAAGTGGCTATGCGGATCTGGCAGGGTTAAAAAGCAGCAATGCAGAAGTGATTGTCGACATGCCTTCAAATGCAGGCTGGAATGGGGAGCCTATCTTGTGTTTGCCTAAAATTTCGATGGTTTGCAATTGAAGTGCTCCTTGAGAAGCACTCCTAACATAATGTGCGAATCCATAACCACCTATAAAAGCCACCCGTACCTATATAGACCTCACTTGAGGCACCAAATTTTAATGAAACGGGACTGCATTCGGAGACTGCCAGACATTTGCTGTTATTTTTAACATTTTCTCGGTCAGGAAGTGAATTGGTTGGCAATAGTCAGACCGGTAGAATTTTTGGATTTCAGAAATGTTCATTCCCCGTTATATTGTGTTGGAGAAGATGTCCTTCGATCTCAATGAACGTCATAAAATCGATAGAGACATGCTACCGATTTGAAAAATTTTCATGTAGGCAGTAGTTAGCCAATAACGTACAGGCGTTCGTTGGTATGACAAAATAAGTTAAGTCAAACGCAATCACAGTTCGAAAGAAATTCTTTTTGATGAATATTCAGAAAGTTCTTTCCATTCATTGAGATGATAAATTCCGGAAAATATTCATTGGTTTTCAAGACGTTTTCATTGGCTGTTTATTTGTAGGCATACTATAGTGACGACATGGAATTAATTAGTCTACCTATTGGATTTCTGCCTTTAAAACCACTCCTCACACACTAGAATTTTATCTACCTATGAATCCCACTCTCCCCTTTCTCCTTGTATTTTATTTATTTAATGAGGACAATACACAGAAAACAAATTCCTTATTAGATATTGTCCTCAGAGGGAGAAGCAAGTGAATGGCTTATTTCACGCTTAAAACTAGAGAGTGAAATAGAGTCAAAGGACACAAGCTGTAGGGCGTTGTAGGACCGGCATAGCCTCGGGATCGGAGAGTGGAAGTAAATCTCGAGCTCCGCGAAGGGTACATCAAAAATGTTGGCACTACGTGTGTTATGAGACGCGGCGATACGGAAAGTAATATCCGAGTTGACGGAGCAGTCCATCAGACAATTACAGAGTTTGAAAAGAATACACATATCAAGGAATATACGACGTTACTGCAAGGAGGGGAGATTGAGAGTGCGGAGTCGTGACGGATAATCAACCAGTGGATGTTTCTTTTTGAAAAAGAGGATCGGGGTGAATTTGCGTTGTGCAACTTCAAGAGCGCGGCAATCACGAATGCGGAAGGGGACCAGACTACACCGCAATATTCAAGGATGTTTCTGACAAGGGAATAGGAGAGTGTTAAGTAAGGCTGAATTGAAGTATAGTCGGAGGAGGAACGTAGGATAAAACCAGACACTTTGGAGGCTCTATTGATGATGTCAACGAAGTGGGAATTGAAACGAAGCTTGTCGTCGAATATTACACTCAGGACTTTGAAGGAGGTCAGCAGTGAAAGGGGTTTTTCACTGAGAGAATATGAAAAGGATGTTGGGGAGGGTTTAAGCAATAGCACATCCAGTGGCATTTGTTGACATTCAGTGTTAGCTTGTTAACCGAACACCAACGGGCTAAATTATCAAGGTTGGACTGTAAGGGAGCACAGTCCAAAGGAGACGAAACAGAGGCAAACAATTTAACAATTTAAGGTCGTCTGCGTAAAGCAAATACGGGCAGGTGAGGATGAAGGCGAGGTCATTGCTGAAAAACAGGAAGAGTACCGGGCCAATTATAGAACCTTGGGGAACATCAGAGGAAGGAAAGAAGGAACGAGATGAGTAACCATGAAAAGAAACTTTGCAGGAACAATATGAGAGATAGTCGAAAAGCCAGGAGATGACTGAGGGAGGGAAGGCTAGTAATGAAAGTTTAGAGAGGAGAATGTTATGGTCAACGGTATCAAAGGCTTTGGAGAAATCGGTATAGATAGCATGTACCTCCTGTCGTGAGTTCAAGCATTTAGCAACAAAGTTGGCAAAGAGCAGAAGGTTTAAAGCCGCAATCTATATTTCACGAAACCATGATGCTTTTTGACAATTAGAGAAGAGAAATGGTGGTAGTTCACAGCAAGAGATGGGTTCCGCTCTTGAGGATAGGGATGATCAGGGCCTCTTTCGAGAGACGGGGAAAGTAGCATTCATCTAGACTTTTGTTGTATATTATACTCAGGGGGAGGGAAATGTGTTTTCTATAGTTAAGGAGGAAGAGGTTAGGAAGCGCATTGGGGCTAGGTCCGACATTGGGGTCAAGATTGCCAATGAGGAACTCAACCAAGGAAAGCGTAAGAAGAGAAATGGCCAGAGATTCGGAGCAGTCTGCAGTTATGAGAGGATTAGAGGTTCGAGGGCTCGAGGGAGAAAACACTGACGAGAAGTAGGTGCAGAAAAGGTCGCAGGATTGTTGTGGGGAGTTCAGAGTCAGCGAAAGTGATAGAAAAAGGCAAAAGATTGATTGGGATTACGATATTTGGGCGTGAGACCAAAAGGGTTTTAAGTTACCGCGAGCAAGGGCGGCTTCGACGCTCAACAAGTATCTTTTACGCGCTTTTCTGACCATTGACTTCACAGTAGAACGTATAGCCCTAAAGTGAGCAAGGTCGGCTTCATTCTTAGAAGCTCGAAACTTCTTCCGCAGTGTATGTTTCAAGCAAATGTTATTAAGAATTTTCGTTGTGAACCAAGTTGGATACGAACGTAGGCAGGGAGGAGAAGAAGAGACATAACAGGAGAGGAGGTCGGACAGAATATTGTAAAAGGTGTTGATCATACGATGAGCTGCCTAACATATGTACCCAGTTGAAAGGCGCTAAAGCTGAGTTCAGACCGTCAAAATTGGCTTTGCGGAAGTTGAACTTAGTGGATTTACGCTTGGTTTTGGGTTTTGAACGAGGGAGCTCCGCTTCAAATTCAACCGCGAGGTGGTGAGCGTCAGTTTTGACATACGGGGATGTGATGTGCAAGGAAATAAAGAGAGGTGGCGTTCCATCAGTCCTTCTGACATGCAGGCATTTTTGTAACTCGATTTTCATCACTTCATTTAGAATTTCCTCTTGCTTTTCATTTTCACCTATTAACTAACCCTAGATGCCATCATCACAATCATGCGTTAGGCACGTCTTCAAATTTAGCTTCGTGTCCATCATCATTCTCCGATATTTGATGGATGGTAGCTGCTCAAGATGATGTAGAAGTTAGTTACTCGGGTTATGTTCTTTACCAACTGGTCGTCTTCAATTCATATTAAATAGTTTGTGATTCAGATTTTTCTGAATATCAGCAAATGCCACTCGAAACGCTACCCAATCCAGATTTCCTCAGTTTCGTTTGCTTTCATATATAGTGAATTCTGTGCAAACTGTGTCAAACTAGAAAGCTGTTTAAGCCTCAATAGAAGCTGTGTTTTAATAAAATTAATACATGCTATATCGATATCATCAATCGTCCGTTATAGCCTATTATCTCCAACTTAATAAAGAACCGATAGATCCGCTTTGGATAGCGAATCTGTTAATCTAAGCATGGAAATCGAGAAAATCTCCGGAATGTAATTAATCCTCTCGATTTACTGGTCGTTTTCGGCCCTTCGTCAGCCATTAAAACATCGAAATGTGACTAACAAGATAAAGCATTTTTTGTTGAAGTGTTCGTTCGAGGAATGGAACAATCGAGGTGCCTTCACTTTTATGCCGACAGTTTATCGATTATGTATAATATCTGAAAACAAAACGTGAAATTTGCCTTTACCCATTTCTAGTTCATCATAATGGTGATCGATTCGACAGATAGAGAACGCTTAGCTGTAACACGTGAAGAATTGTACAAGATGCTTCAACATGAAGACTTATCAAAAGCTAGTCTACTCGTATACGCAAACAAACAAGTAAGTGACAATTTTCTACTCATACAGTCCGTTCCATACTGGCACGGAATAATCTAATTATCTGATATAATTTTCTGTATGTGAATCTATTTTCTCATCCCATTTTATTTTTTAGGACTTAAAGGGCTCAATGTCAGCAGCTGAAATTTCCAGACAGTTGGATTTGACGTCAATAAAAAAACATCAGTGGCATATACAGGCATGCTGTGCGCTCACAGGAGAAGGGTTAGTATAGTCATAACAATTCTTCGATTATCCTTTTATCATTTCGATTATCGTCACGTACACTTAGCAATGAGTGCACACTTCATTCACTGTTGGAACGAACTGGTAGAAAAAAACGATTATCTACATATTAATAATTCATCTTAGAAGCAATTCTCTACGTTAGCAATTTATAAGTTGGAATCATGACGTTATCTTCGGTTTTAATTGCTTAAGATGATTAAAAAAGAGCCCGTGCCAAGTGATTATTTTGATTTGAGCAAATATGATAATGTTTTGGAGAAATATGGTGTTTGTTTGTCTACAATGTCAAGCTAATCTAATAATTTGCTCTTTTTTGTGGCTGGGGTTTTGATTAAGTCTTACTAGTTGTCTTATAGTCAAAATAATATTCTTTTTATTGCAAATCCCCTTGATTACTATTAATATTCGTTAGTAGAGATAGACAGTGCGGCCGATTTTCTAATATTATTTCTGTACGTATAGTTCATTTCCGTAGTCTATACTTTGAAGAAATCTATGAGCGATATTGCGATCGTTTGGTTGAGGATAAAACTCGGTCCAATAGACTGCGATGAGTCGGTCCAATAGACTGCGATGAGCAGGTTGTAATGAACTTACGAGTTGGTCACATGACGACCCTGAGTGGCCAAGATGATCTAGAGGGAAGAGCTATCACAAAACCCAAAAGAAATTGGTTAAATAGACCGTGAAGGTCTGCCCACAAATACTGAAGCTGCATCAAAACACTCGGCTGACACGACCTCGCATGCCTTTGAAAATATGAAAATCATCAAACAAACAAGCGAATTCGCGACGGCCTAACGAGAACAGAATGAGAGCTAAACTTGGAAAATAAAAAAAAACCGCTGGATCGCGCGCGTGGAGTCGTAGGCCTCCGGACCCGAGCGTCGCGATCGAGGGGTAAAAGATCCACTGCAGATCACAGCCTCCATCATTGATTCCTCTGCCTTAGGTTTTCAATGAGGCGCCACTCCTGAGGTTTCCTCTCTTCCTCAGTGCTCGCTGAAGCACTCTTTTCCACCGTCCAGCCGAGCTTTACGCTGAGGTTCGGAACGAATTCCAAAGAGCGTGTATAGAATTCTCGGAAATAGATCCTTTGCATAGACCAAGTATTCCCTGGCTCTATGCATCTCCAGCAAATCCCGGAATTCTATCTCAAATCAATGATGAGATTGCATCTCGACTGTGTACTGATATGTTGCTGCTGCAACTACAATCACTTGTATATTGTGGTGCAGTTATGGCTGTCAGATTGCACGGTCAGAAAATTCGCTTTCATTTTATTGGATTGAGTGACCGAAGAGATCTGCCATGGAAAATTCGTCTGAAATGTCGGCGGGACTCACTAAGGCAGAACATTGCTAGACTGATTCAAATCAGCACTAGCAATGCCAGCAGACAGGTGAGAAATAAAGTGCAGATGGTTTAGAGAAACTATGCTATCTCCAGTGAGACACCCGTAGTTGAAGAGGAAGTTCAACGGGCCATAAACAGCTCGAAGAACTGGAGCAGACCAGGTCTGGATCGGGTGCAGAATTTCTGGTATAAAAAATTTACCAGGGTACACAGTCGGTTGGCACACAGTATAAATCAGGTCATGAGTCGGCCGGAGGAATTTCCATCCTTCCTCACTGCGGGGATTTCCTACCTTGTCCCTAAGAAAGACACGGTGCAGGACCCCGCAGACACAAGACCGATTACTTGCTTACCAACCCTCCACAAATTCATAACGTCCATTATTAGTGGAAGGGTCAATGCGCACCTCGAGACCAACAACATTCTGTCCGAGGAGCAGAAGGGCTGCCGAGTTGGGTCAAGGGGTTGCAAAGAGTATTATTATTATCGACTCGGTAGTTGTAGGACAAGCAACTAGAGGCCGAAGAAATCTCTTTAATTGCTATATCGATTACGTCAAGGCTTTTGATAGCGTTCCGCATACCTGTCTATTCGATATCCTACATCTGTATCGCATTCATCCGAAACTAATAAAGAGTTTGGCGATTGTCATGGAAGCGTGGCATACCACCTTATCAGTGCGTAATACCTCAGAACCCATCCGTGTACAGAGGGGCATCTTCCAGGGGGATTCGTTGGGTCGCCTTTGGCCTTATGTGGCACTAAACCCCCTGTCATGGCTACTGAATGATGCTAGAGGGCATGGTTTTGCAATAAAGTATGGTCTACGTGCTAAGTGCGAACTGACATACTTGATGTACTTAGGTGACATCAAGCTGTATGCTGGTATTGACGACCATCTTAGAAGTTTGTTGCGAATAGTAGACATGTTCAGCAGTGATTTTCGGATGGAGTTTGGATTAGAAAAGTGTCGAATCCAAGCCATCCGCAAAGGTCATCACGACATAGGATTGGTTTCCTTCACATCGAAGCTATGACCGAGGCAGACTTCTATAAGTACTTAGGAATTCTGCAAGGAACCCATGCTCAACTTGGTGATCTGAGAGACGCTTTGCAGTCCGAATTTCTCCGACGTGCATTTCTCGGGGAAGAATAAGATAAGCGCATTGAATGTATACGCTATCCCTTCACTGGCTTATGCATTCGGAATATTGCCATGGACGAAAACCGATGTAGAAAACGTCCAGCGGCGGATTCGGACTACTATGTCCAAATTCCGAATGCATCATCCAAATTCTGCCGTGGAGTGTATAAACCTGCCTCGTGAGATCGGAGGTGGGGGCGTGTTTGACGTGGCGGCACAACATCATCGCCAAGTGGACCCGCCGCTTTTACAGCAAAGAGCAGACGAGTCCTTTGCATGCGGTTGTCTGGAAGGCAGACTGTGGACTGACTCCACTTGAAGGATCGATCTTTCAATCCTCTGAGTGGGATGAAGTCGGACCAAGAGCGGATCGATGAATGGAAGTCGAAGGCAATGCACAGTAAACACGTGAACGTGGCAGCCATATGTCGATTTGCATTTGTCGAACAGATGGCTGTGTGCTTGGAAGCTCATGCTGAGACTGAGGGGTTCATGTGTACCATTCAGGTCGGCGTGATCGCCACCCGGGCTTATAAAAAGCTTATCATGAAAGAATGGGTGGGGAATGACCAGTGCAGAATGTGTGGTTCGGCTTTAGAGACGTTGGACCGTCTCATTTCTGGCTGTACCGTTATGGCAGCGGTGCAATACATCACCAGGCGTAATGCTGTATGTAAGGTTATCCATGAAAACCTTGCATACAAGCATGTGCTGATCACGGTAACACGTCCGGTTTACCGATATGAGCGGCAAGCAATACTTGACAGTTCTACTTATAGCACGTATTGGGAAACTGCCGACCACCGACCATCTTGGTTTAATAATAGTTTTCCCGTCTTCAAAGTGGCATTTTTTTGCAATGCCTGTTTTCACTTTTTAAAATAATGAAGGGTTGTGTATCCTCTTCATTATTTTACCCATATCCAAACCAGCACAAACTAGCAACTATCCGAAAAGAATCTGTCTCATCGCCTTCCAAATAAAAACTTTTTGATTCCTTTTCGAAGCCAGTTCATCCTTCGCAATTCATTCTTTTCACTTTCTTTAATCCTAGACGCGAGCGCAATGCTGTCCACATTGCCTCCCACAGTGTACTGTGGTGTACCGTTACGGTCTTAAATGAAGTGCTCTAACACACTTCAAGGCCCTTGATCCAATATGGAATGTTATATTAATCCTAGACGTCTTAATTTTCATCTTCTTTTATAATTTTTTTTTAGTAAAAAATACGACTTATTTTACTTAAATCGTTCCTATCAAGCATTTGAAGTGTTTATACGAATGTGTTTTCACTCTGAAGTAAGTAAACGTGGCCCGATTAGATTACGCTGGTCCACCTTTTTGATTAATTCATGATAAAGGCCTTCTTTCGATATATCGGTAGCCTTAATTATGTCTCTACCCATGCTTTGATGCTCATTCAGTTGTTAAGCCTCAACATTTCGCAGACAACCTTCGAAGTTGTATATTTGCTACATAGCAAGATAAGAGGTCATCTGACGTGATGGAGACGTCAGAGAATGAACCTGCATACCCACACCCACTTGTGACATTGTAAAAGTGTGAATTCATTGAATCAACATAATTCGGTTATCAGTTTTTTATGAATATGTAACATTGAGTATAGTGACGGAATGAAACTCATTTACTTTACTTAATCATATCGCGACATAAATAATAGAATTTTTCCTCATTTTCTTGTCAAGTGATAGGCTAGGTAGGTGCTCTGTCAATATCGGACTGGATGTGAGTTCCATAATCGAAATTAAGACCATCTTGTCGTTCAACTGAACAAAGACACGTCTCATTTAGAAGTTTTCTCTTAGATCGATGGACATCCCTTTTGAGATCTCTCATGTTGCTTCGAATGTACCAAAGAAATGGTATTTTGTATATTTGGTGATAGTTAACGTTATCCTTTTGGTAACATCCTACCAAATATTGCTTAGTTAGCAGTTTATTGTGGTTCATTATAGTAAGCGTGCTGGTCTCCTGGTGCGGCTGATCTTAGGATGATATCGAGAGGCAGCTTGCGACTGTGTGAAGGGTGGCATTCTGACAGCTCTGAATATTTATCTATTCGGTGCCACTTAAGCTGGAGATCAAATTGGAGCTGCGTAAAATGACACGCATATATACATCAGTCGGTTTGCAGGTTGTCAGTACAGTCTCATCATGCTCACTTCATAAAGTTCCAGCTAAGGCTTCGATAATATTTTTCCTGCTGCTAAACTTGTCACAGATCCAGATGATGTGAACACGCTCAGAGTTTTAGTAGTTCGTGGAGGGGATAAGTTAAGCGTCTACTGATATATCTAGCCGTAACTTTAATTCCTTGGGCTGCGTGGTGAAAAGGGTTGCTGTATGTCTGTGCTCAGGAGCAGATATTTTTAAAGCAGCATGAGTCTAGCTCACCAATGCACATGGTAGAAATATTGTTTCTGGTGGTTAAGATCCAGCATTCTGTCCTTTTGTCTCAAATGCTAAACTCACTGCCGACATCACTGGCATATGTTCCGACTAAAGTAGAAACCATATTTAGCAGAATGGAATATTCGATTTGGATCAATCTATTACTGCACCTTAGTTTTCTTAATCCTCGTTAGAAATTATGTTTCCGTTGCCGTTTTCTCGCGCGCATATTCCAAACGCACTTTGAAAGTCAGCATAATGTATATCATGACTACCAGGTACAAAAGAATCAAGGCACCAATTGACAATTTTGTTTTTTTCCATATCCTTCTCCTCCACCAAGTCTAGTTAGACCGCTCGTAGCCATAATTTAGTGGCATAAATTGTTTCTCCTAGGTACATAATTCCTAGCTTAACTGCTTACTGTAGATGTGCAAGTACTTGACGACTGCAACCGTTGTCAGCTTGTGAAATTATCATGGGCGTTAGAATTGGTGATGAACGAAAGGTACATTCATATTGACTAATGTCAACGACAAGGGACGAGCTGTCTTACAAACTATTTTGCTGAAACAATCATCAAATGCCTTTGCTTGCTTGATGATCAGCAAATTTGGAAAGTTAAACTGGATTGTTTCATGTTTTTTTTTACTTACATATCATTGCTATAAATGGCGGTGTCTTAAAACGGGTGCATTCGTGATTTGCGCGCATCATATCTTGGAAAGAAGTTGATTTCGTGGTGAAAACGGTATTTCTGAGTTTATATCAAATTTACAATTTTATCCACGTGTAGAACTGAACGTCTCCCAAACTTGTGTGCAACGATTCACGGAGGGAAAATCTGCCACAGACTATATTCTCTCTTAATATTTGCCCTAACCCAGCTGTTAGCTACGCGTAGCCCTCTTGGGCTCACGTTGCTTTGGTATTGCCTAGTCGAACTAATGGGAGTGCCCCTGCCAAATTATGGAGGGAGGGAGAGGAGAATTAAAAAGAAGGTGTGTGAACGATGTCAAAATTGAACAGAAATATAATTGAAATAACAAGTTCTGCTTGAACACATACATAAATGTATATTGTGTCAAATTACAAAAGATAATTGCATCAAGGTATCAATATGCATACTAGGACCTTACGTTGCGTCACATGCATGCGGATTGATATATCGATTCCCCAAATTAAATACGTTGTAGCGTGCAGTGCCGTCAGACTACGTAAGTCTGGATACTGGGCAGCGAAGTCCTACAGCCACAGTAACATCCTAGACGAAGTACCTCGAGAAATCTGCGAATTTACCCGTTCACAACTGAATCAACTGGTATCCGACATGCAAAGATGATACAACTCCCTCTGCCATCAGTGATATTTGAACTGCGTCCTTCCGCTGCGACACTCTAGCACCTTAATCACTAAGCCATCCGAACACCTTCGCATCATAAACTCATACTAAAGTCACTGAATCCCCCTAAAAAATCCTGGCGGTCCTATCAAACACTCCAGTTCGGTTTTTGCGTGGAAGCCTTCCGTGCCTGGAAAATACACCCTGGTACTGACAGTAGGTATGGTGTTCATTAATTTGGCAGACCATCGACTTTGATAAAAAGGTACTGACATAGTGCATACATACAGGGTGGTCCAAAAGTCTTTACACATGGTCCAAAAGTCCCTTCACACCAAAATAAAACGCGGAAAACAACTGAACGATGAATATATTGAGGAAAAGCGAGAACAAAATGTTGCATAGGGTCTATCTTAAGTGTTCGAGTTGCGCACCGTCGCAGTTGATGCAGTCATCGAGGCGCTGAATGCACTCTTTCAGAGTGTGTTTTTGATGTCTCCAAATCTTGTCTTTACTACACCCCAGAAATAAAAATCTATTCGGATCAGGTCAGGGGAACGGGGAGGCCATTCTATGTTCCCCTTACGCAGCATATACTGTTTCTTACACTTTTCGACCTGTCTTGACTACTAGTGCGCTTTTCTTTTCACTCACCATTTAAGAGAAGCAAGTACAGGGAATATTTTTAGTGAATTCTTAACTCGAAAGGGAATCGCTGTCTGAGGTATAAGATGTGCTGAGCTAATTGCGGATACGGTTAGTAAGGCAGAATATCTTTCCATCTACTCCCTGGCACAACTGGGTGTAACAGGGTCATTCAGATTATAGTGACTCATCCGTCTTCCTTTCTCAAACGAGCTTTTTTGGTGCTTCTCCGAAGTAGGAACTCAAACCATTAAAGGCATTTTTTTAAAGATTCCTTCATGAGCTTGCGCATGACGTTTCCTTTCATCTTTCCTGCAGTAATGAACGTAAGCTCTGTCTCCATCAACGAATTAATTACATGGGTTTACCTCTATCTTATATGATTCCAAACTTATCCACACACATTTCCGACACCGCCTTATCCCTGCAAAGGGATGCAGCTGATGGGGGATTTTCCACGTCAGAACGGTGATCATCTGATCTGAAATTCATTACAATATGAGACAATGGTTGGGTCCTGTAAAGCATCAGTTATCTCTAGGTTGCCTCCATTTTGATCAATACATTACGTTAATTTAATTCGGTGATTTTCTTAACCAGACCTCCTGGTAGGGGGTTGAGCGAAGTGCTGACAAGGTTTTTTCAGAAAATTGGTGAAATTGGTTTTGTAATGTGTGATCCCTTTTTTTGAACGGATGCACTGCCTTAAAAACATTAGCATCCTCTTGCTCTAACAAACGAAATGGATCGGGAGCGAAGTGAATGATTGCGGACCTCACATTATATTCCATCATCATCATCAACGGCGCAACAGCCGGTATCCGATCTAGGTCTGCCTTAATAAAGAACTCCAGACTTCCCGGCTTTGCGCCGAGGTCCGCCAATTCGATATCCCTAAAAGCTGTCTGCCATCCTGACCGATGCCATCGCTCCATCTTAGGCAGGGTCTGCCTGGTCTTCTTTTTCTACCATAGATATTGCCCTTATAGACTTCCCGGGCTGGATCATCCTCATCCATACAGATTAAATGATCCGCCCGCCATAACCTATTGCGCCGGATTTTATTCACAATCTGACGGTCATGGTACCGCTTCTAGATTTTACATTATATTTACCATATGCAAAGAACGAGGAAGCAAAGAATTTAATGTCGCCTGTCTCATGAACAACCCATTTGGGCAGCTGGTAACTGATTTCAAACCGATTAATGAACGAATCTACTGAAGTTTCTCAATGTGTGGTACATCAACTGTCATGCACCGAAGGAGGATAAAAAAGATGTCATTAAAGACAAATTCTGCACCCGACTTGACAGAATTTCTGACGGGTTGCCCTCCAATGATATCAAAATATTATTGCGAGACTTCAATTTGGCAACAAACTGTTCCAAAGGAGGGCAGAGTTTCCATAATGAAACAAACGATAATGGCCAAAGACTCATCGACTTCGCCAGTAGCAAAAATTTAGTTGAAAACTCCACTTGCTTCACCCATAAGAATGTACATAAAGTGACATGGGCATCACTATCGTCGAAACAAGACTACTGATCGAAAGATGAACTCGAGCCAGAGAAGACAAGTATCACGAACTAAGGCGATACGCTAAGAAGATCTGCAGAAGAGATCAAAAGTTCAAAAACAACCAAATATTAACACTTGACGACAGCTTGAAGAACAAAGACCGGCGAGCAGCATTTAGCATAGAAACAGATGAGGATAGGTTTTAAACCGTGAATCTCCCTCTGTAGAGATTAGAATGGCAATATCATCAGCGACTCAAATAAAAGCAAGATGGGTTCAATATTTTCACGACTCTTGAACCCATTGACGAGACATTTCCACCGCTTTTTCATTCCGGATGATCCCAACGGAGAATAAGTGCCCACACCTCCGACTTTGTACGAAATAGAGGCAGCTTTCTTTAAATTAAAATCATATAAAGCTCCCGGAATCGATGGCATCCCAGACGAGCTCTTAGAAGAAGGGGGAACAGACCTCACCACTACAAGCTAATCAGCAAAATCTGCACAACCGAACAAATATCTGACGACTGGAGGAAAACTTTAATTTGTGCAGTGTACAAAAAGAGGCGATCGTCTGCGGTACGAAAACTACGGAAGGATTTCATTGCTGTGCATGTACTACAAGGTGCTGATGAATATAATCGTATGACGACTGAGAGATTATGCAGACAACAGCATTGGGGGTTACTAAGGTGGCTTCAGATCGGGACGATCGACAACGGATCAGATATTCGCTGTTAAAGAGGTACTTGAAAAGTGCTGGAAATATGACATCGATGTGCATCAATTGTTCGTTGACTTCTGTCAGACATACGATAGTGTAAATCGGAATGCTCTATGCAGAATACTGAACGAGCTAAAAATCCCACCGAAGGTAGTCCGGCAAGTGAAAGCTACAATGAATAACAATAAAGCCAGGTGAAAAACCAAAATGAACGGACAGAAAGCTTTCCTATAGTGTCGAAACTTAAGCGAGGAGATGCTCTCACCCTCACCTTCTTTAGCTTGGTGCTTGAATACGTCGTTAGGAAGGTGGCCTAAGTTGATGCCAGAGGTACGTTACTATTAAAATCCGTGCAACTGGTTTCGTACGCAGACGCTGTGGATATTCTTGCCCGATTGATGCTTCGTGCGAAGGAAGTGTTCGAGCAGTGAGTGAAGTGAGGCTCAGGGTCAATGAATCCAAAACGAAGTACATGACTCAAACTCAAAAGCCGGATGCTAGTATGCAGAACATTTCAACAGGCGAACATAATTTCGAACAGGTGGCCCAATTCGCCAACGTAGGAGCCCTACTCTCAAAGGACGGAAACGAAAAACACGAAATCCAAAGGCGGATTACTACTGCTCATAAAGCAATTTATGCGGTTCTCTCTATAATGAGATCGACAAATTATACAAACGCAGTAAAACACATTTACAAGATATTAATTCGTCTCGTGCTGCTGTATGGATGCGAGAGGAGGGACTTTGACGTAAATATCGGAAAAGCAGACCGACCGAACAATTTTCGAAGCCATAAAGGAGATGCCTGGGGAATCAGATACAATCATGAATTGTATGGATTATTTAAGGACCCACCAGCATCAACACTAGTCAAAATCCGGAAATTGTAAAGGGCTGGCCGCTTCGAAGGATTCCGAAATGAGTGCTGAAAGTTCGAGCCGATGAGAGTCAACTACAAGGCAACCCAAAGAAACGAGGCAAGAAAGAAAGGAGGACTCAGTGGACCCAGGCTTGTTGGGCTGTTGCCCCATCGAAAAAAGGAGATTTCGCTCAACTCTTTCCAACAATGCATAGGTATGCTGACGAAAGCCTGGCCGGCTTGGTCTTTAGATGAGCCACGGTTGAAGATAATAGTTACGAACAGCAGGATTGAGATAAACCATGAAAAATGAGAAGGTTCTAAATTAGGCTATCGTGCTGGCTATTGCAGATCTTTTTTAAATAGATTAGGCATCTTGGGGAAATATTGTCAACAAGCAGTCATTGACAATCGGGCTGGGTATTCTGCTACTTATCTTAAAAGATGCAAGTCAGCCCCGTCGCTGAAGAAAAGGATTACGTCGTCTGACTTTGTCAAGAAGCGCTTCCAATACATTTTATCATGGAGCAAAATCACATAGATTAAGATGCTGCACGACAGCCAATTTATACGACTGAAATTGTAGATCTTCATTCGCCTCGTAAAACGAACAGATAATCCATCCCCGACTAGAGCGCCACTAAGTCCGGATCCCTGATATGTTAACGCAGAGATTGCTGTGCGCTGAGGTAGGTGTCGATCGCTATCTGACTGCAGAAGCAAAGAAGGGCTGCTCCTAAGGAGGTCTGCTTTCGCCACTTCTGTGGAGTATGCTGATCGACTCACTACTATGCGAACTGAAAAATTTGCCAATACACGCTCAAGTTTATGCCGATGACGTGGCTGTGCTTGCTGTTGAACGGGATCTTGGAACTGAGTGTAGGAACATACAACGTGCCGTTGATTCAATAGATAGTTGGTGACATGGTCTTTCAGTTAATCCAAATAAAACCACAATGATATTATTCACAAAAAGGAGAAAACTGAATGGACTTTGCCACCCTGAGACGAGGGGGGTGGGTGTGGTAGTGCGGTGGGTTAAGGTGAGACAAAGAGGTTTTCACCGTAAACTAGCCACACTGCAAAGAACTGGGTATCGCTGGTGCGAGGAGCACGACATCCGGCGCAGCTCTAAATGCAACATTCAATTTGTAGCCCCTGAATGTATTTATTCAAAGCACTGCAATGAAAAACAACGGATGTGGGGGGCGCAGAGCACTGGAAGAGTTACTAGGGGTACTGAATCCAGTTCTTACAGTGCCTTCCGATTCTCGTGTCCCCATAAATCTGTTTGGTAGAAGATATGAAGTTACCCTGAAGCTTAGAGAGAACTGGGAAATCCCAGAGGAATGCGTGGCGGGATATACGGAAGTCACTACACCGATGGTTCAAAAACAGAAGAGGGTTCTGGAGCCGGAGTCTACCTCTCGAATAAAAATGAGAAGTAGGCTTTTCCTTGGGACAATATGCAACGGTTTTTCAAGCTGAAGTTTATGCGATCCTAAGGGCGGCAAACTGGGTGAAGCTGCATTCAGGGCGTTGAGTAGTCCTTTGATAACCTCGAAAATCGTTCAGGAATTCTTTAGCGAAAGAGGCGTCAATCTCCCCTATGCCGGAACCGGAACTAACAATTAGAGCATCAGTAGCATTGGCTAAGTCTGTCTCCAAACTGGGAACAAGCTTCCCACAATGACACACCAAACTTTTCCTGCCAGAATCGAACATGCGTACCGCAAAGTTTATCCTGTCGAAAGCAGGAGGACTTGCAGGTGTATTATGGGCATTCTGACAGACCATAATTCACTAGCTGGGCTTAGGAATTACTCAAGATGATACGTGCCCCTCCTGTAATGAGGAAGCGGAATCCACGGAGCATTTCCTATGTGAATGCCCTGCCTATGGAGGCATTAGGCATCAGATCTTTGGTGCCGATGTTCTCCAATTGCGACGGGTAGCATCACATCCACTAACGTAACTCCATCGATACGTTAACGAATCCGGAATATTCCATTAGACGGGGGTAGCGAGTACAATGGGCCAACACGGCCTGAGTGCTCAGAAGTTATAGCTTCTCCCCCACCACACACACACACAAGTCGAAAGACCAATCGCCTAGCTGGCTTTGTCGCAGTGGAGCGTAGAAAAGATTAAAGCATTTTAGAATTCTGTATTTCTCCTTTGTCCCAAATATCATAAATGTGAGTTGTAATATTGCTTCCACTTTATTAAAGTTTTACGGCGAGTGAGGAATACTGCGAAAACCCCAATAACCCTCATTTCGCCATATTTTAAGTATCTCAAGGGTTATTTGATGTATTGTTATCAGGTTGGCACTGTCAACAGTTCCCTTGGAACTATTTGCACTTACCTGAAATGCCCCACCAATCACACTAAAGTATCTTTCATCTCCATTTGGTATTTGGAATATTTTTGACGTAGGTAATTATTATTTATATTTTTCAAATCTCTTACTACAACTACCATATTTATTGAAATTGCCTTATCAAGTAGCTTTCATTAAAAAGATAATGATTCACTTGGCGTCACACAAGATAACGCGGAATACTGTGCAATTATTTGGTAGCTATGCCTCCTCTATAGCTTTGATTTTCTCCGGCACATTATCAGATAAATTAGCATTTTCACCGATATTGTAATCGCGTATTGTTTTTATTAATTCTCTAACGCAATATTCTATTTTTACTTTTAGCCTTTATCAAGGTCTCGAATGGATCGTGCAACGTATCAAAAAGAAATGACAGACAAGTGACGACTACGACGACACATAGTAAATATTATGATGTACCGATAAATTATTATTACTATTGTATTACATAATGCGTTTCCCTATATTCCCCCCCCCCACTTCTAACTGCGCTAGACTGCAACCCAAACAGTTATTTTTTATTCCTTGAATCAATATCAAATAATATCAACTTTTACGAAGATAGAACTATTGTTGAAGAAAGTGCGAAAAGAATGATACAATGTAAAGAATAATATTTTTTGGTATTATTTTTTTAACGTTTGCGATATGTAGACAACAATCAATAGAAGATAATGAAGGAACTATTGCTGTATATTTACTAATAAAAATTCAAGAAGAAATAAACTCAATAATAATTTTTCTACCTGTTGCAAAGTAACCGATAAATCACTGACCCATTGCGAGAGAATGATATACAAACGAAAGTATGAAAATTTGTGAGCGTTGTTGAAAATCAAATCAATAGGAAACCATGTCTCAGCTGGAAGTAAACGGAAAACCAAACAAAAATAGTGATTATGTAAGAAATAAGTCCGTTCAATGATTAAACTCATGTTTCAGATGAATGCGCGGATGGTACGAATCTTTGTTGTTACAGAAGTATAAGGAGGAAAGTAGAAACAGCTTTTCATTTGCTTTCGTGATGAAATGAGATTCCACCAGTTTTTATTACAACCTTAGAGAAGTCAGCGTCAGATATCATTGAACCTTCGCCAAAATTATGCGGTTTTATTGTTATTTCTCGCTCGTTCCGAAGTTCAGTGATTTCTCATTGAACTGATGAACGCATCGAAATTCATGCATTCAATTGCAGTAATCAAGTCGATCACATTTATGAAGGTTACGTTTGAATTCAGGAAAAACTATTAGAAAATTCAATGATCTGAATAAACTCTCCATCTCTGGTAATCGAAATGAATTTCAGATCAAAATACTTTTCTTATTTTTGTAAATTTGTGTTCGCTTAGTTGTTATAGATAGAATTGAATAAAATGTAAAATGAGAAAAAGTCAATGAATGAGTAGTAGATTTTCTATGAATTAGTTTCGAATTAATTATCTAAGTGAGAACAGATGAAAATTAACAGATAAACTATTGCTCTTAGACTCTAATAGTGTAAGGATGTTATTTTAAGTCTTTATATATAGACGTACGATGTATTTTAGTAAAATTACCTCTTTCTGATGCATTTTTTGTTTTATTTAAACGTTCAATTTGAAACAGGCGAAACTTGCTTAGCTTGGCTGCTATTCACTTTACGCTTCAGTTAATTCCCTTCAAAAGCCAGAGCCTGATCTTCAAAATATCCAGTCGTTTCCAACTACTTTCAATTTATTCTGAAGCAACCCTGATTACTGCATGCGGCATTATCATTCAGTGCTGACAAATATGAAGTTCAAGGTACGATACAATATCGTACACAATTCAGTACAGCTCCTCGCATGCATGCACATTTTTTCTAACATCAACTGTATAAGCTTTTTTCAAAATATCATGGACGAATGATCTTCCTTGATTTAAAAGTCCCTGCCTTACGGGATCCTATGTAAATTTCGAAGAAACTAAATAGTCGATAGTAAGAAATAAGCTCAGCATCACCATCCTAGGTGATCTCAAAATGCTTTCAGATACGCAACAAACTATAACGAGATATCTAGCTCGAGAAGCAACTTCCTCCAAGCCGCTTCACTCTCATTTTGTATATAAATTTTCAAGTGATTTCCGATTGTTAAACTCTCACTATAACTTGAAACGGTACAAACTAATCGAAACCTTTGTTAACACTTGCGTTTGCGCAACGCCATATGCTTCTGCACTATTCAAGGTAAAATCATTTCCATACACTTTATTCACTAGTTTCCATCCACAACCTCACTCAATAAAAGCAATCAAAAAACCAAACACAAAACCTAGGGGAAAGGAATGCAACACAAAAAAAAAATTAATAAAAAGATGGCAAATATTCCCCACATGCTTTTCCTCTGTTAATAGTAACATTTGATGCAAACAAAAATGCAAAAATTATTACACTAAGCGGTTTAGATAACAAATAACAATAGATTGTAAGATGTGAACAAACGCGACGAGGGAATAAATAATAATCTCTACTGAGATTAGTGTAAAATATAAGAGAAATAATGAAGCAAATAAAAGAGAAATTTTATTGTATTTATTCTAAGCCTTAAAATAAAATGATTTATTAATTTTAGATGGAAATTATCATGCGATTGCCAAAAAAAACAACTACGTGAAATGGAACATGAAAAAGAATTATTATTAGAAAATATATACAAAATAACAAAAAAAAATATTTTGTTTCTATAAACATGATCCCCCTTCGCTCAATTGCGACTGTCTGGCATTTGAAGTTACGTAATACAAATTCCACTCTCACAATCTCCCTTACCTGCAATAACGCGAAACCTTCGTTGATCTGTGTACTCTTTCCTAGCTTTGAAATTGCCTCATGGACTGCTCAGTCCGTTCGGGTATTGTTTCCCGCACTGCTTCTCGCAACACATGTATCGGGGGCATTCTCGAGATCCCTTAGATTATGTAGGTGTTACAACGTCCCATTGCTTGATATCTTTCGCTCTGCCTTCCTTCTTAGTTTCAAACATAAAAAAAGTTACTTACTTTCTCCGCCAACTTGAATTCACTTGTCAAGATTGGTCTGAACATCGAAGTCGATGGTAAGCGACCAAAAGGCAGACCTAAACAACGGTGGCTTGATACGCTGGATGGGGATTTAAAAGCCTCGAGATTGCATCCAGATCAGGCATTTGATAGAGCCCAATGGCGAAATCGATCACGACGAGCCGATCCCGCTTGTGAACGGGACAAAGGCTGAAGAAAAAGAAGACTTTCTAGTCCCCCTGCGGACAATATGTAATTATAATTTATATCGTTTTGTGTTTTATTAACTTTAAATAAACATTGTTCTTTTCATAAGGCTCAACCCCATTGATAGTTATGACTTCTGAAAGTGCATTATAAGTTGTGAATGAGATTTGTTACTTCTCCTTCTAACTTCAATTTGCCCGGAATCACGCTCTTATCCCCTATATTTGAAAATGATAACCGATGCGATTTCAAACCTGAAAATTATCGTACCCGGAGTACTCGTATGTTCGCGAAAAGAACCACACTATTTTGAAAGAAAAAAAACGAATATTCCGAAGATTTCCGTGTCCCCGGCTTTTGTAGTTGATGGCCTTAAACCTCATGGTGAATGATATGAACGAATCTTGTAAAAGGGTGACTCACGCGGTTTCATGTAGAAGTCAATGATTAATAGACTTGTTCACCCAAAGACTACAATTTTTATTATGATATTGCACTCGATTCACTGCATGGCGTAGCTAGCAATGCAATGTGTCTTATCCATTGCCACTTCGGTCTTCTGATAACATCACCCACAGATAGCTGGCCTGTGCGGCGACCAAGTTCTTTGTTTGGAATAATATCAGGCAAGCGAACAGAACACTCTCAATCTGATCTTGGTGTTGTGATAACTGCATTTTCAGATTTTCGACAAAGCAGCGAAAGCGGATTTAGCGCTGTTAGTACGTCGAGTAACATCCAGTTCCACCGTCGACAAACACCACGCTTTCTGGATATACACAATGAATTCGATGCTCTGGCCGCTAATGCAGATAGGTAGAGGTGATGATCAGTCAGACTGAGAATTTTGGTTTGGTTGGTGATTATCTTCAGCTCGACTCTCTCTCCAAATCCAGAGCCATTTATGCTAAGCTCCATGATTCGGTGAGAGAGCAAACAGATGTCTTTGGCGTAGTCGAGGTGTTTGAGGAAAGGTGTCATTCCTTCACGCCTTCCGGACAAGACCGATAACAAGAAGAAATGATATCGGTGTCAAGATGCAACCCCGGCGGATTTCGCTTTGGACATCAAATTACCCTGAGATTTAACTTCGGTGTAGCACGTGACATTTTAATGTAATAGCTACAGGTTTCTCTGGAATGTCCCTCCACTCCTACACGTTATCGAAAGCTTTCTGGAAATCGATGAAGATTAGGTGAAGTGAAAACTCCGTGCACTGTTCCAAAATGATTGGTAGGGGTTGACACCATCAATGCAGGAGGATCCATTATTTTTGCGACGGCAGGGATCACGTTGATTCTCCTCCAAATGTCGCACTCAGAACCGGTGCCCTTCTTTGGAATCTTAACGATCATCCTCTCTTCCACTCTCTGGGAAGGTTTCGTATTCCTAGGATTTCAATGGAAATTACTAGCGCATGATGGAGAGCCGATGTGCCCTAGGAACATATGGCGCAAAACAGTGAGTGCAGGCTTTTCAAGAAGTTGTCGATGGAACTGAAATATATTTCCCCAGACCAGCAACGATGATGGTATGTGCGTTTGACGCGCTATGCTCCATTTAGGGATAAATGGAAACTATATATATGATTAAATTTTCTAATGCTAATTCTACGTTACTCCAAGGCTTTCTAAACACATGACATGAACAACTATGCACCGTTTCATTGTAGACAATGGAACATATCATTTGTTTTCTCGAACATATTTGGCTGATGACCAGAACATTACGGAATTTTGGTGATTAGGACTATCTTCTTTGCCACTTACTATTTTTCCTCATGATTTTACGTTCTGTACATATTTTCCATCCATATGATTTTCAATTATCGTGCACTTTGCGCACTTTTCTTCTTTGCTTAGCCATGTCTTCCGGTAAACGAGCATTTCTGTCTAATATGACCGCTTTTAATGTCGTAAAACTGTTCCCTCGTTTTCAACGATGTCGTGAACGTTCCGAAACTGTTTAGTATTTTTAAGACATTTTGATGTATTATCGCCTTTATGATGTGCCCTTTGTAATCGCTGTCGTTGCATTTACACGATAGCCGGCGTTTGACTCTCATGCAGAGCGCGAAGTGTATTCAAAGCACATTTTGATGTTACACGCTTTTTAAAGTGCAGCAATGGTGTTGCATTAAGCGATAGTTTGATTTATGTCGATACCTTTTTGTCGATTAGCGATCCTTTTGTCGAATCTCCTACTTCCGACCAGTCAGGATAAGGGAATCCCAACTATTAGCATAATATTTATTTATTTCTTCCGAAGGTTATAGTTGTTCCCAATCAGTTAGCCGTATCTAGGCTCGGTTGTACTAATTTCCTTAGGCTTGATCTGGATGAAGTTTCGTGGCGGTCGGGGTGATTCTCATCGACTTCGATGCTCAGCTCAAGTGGCAAATGAATTACATGACCATACCATCGAAGACGCCTGTCTCGCAATTTTCGCCCGATCCGTGCAACCCTATATCGATCGCGGATATCCTCGTTTCAAATGTGATCATGGCATTTTACGCTGTTGGTCCATGTCAATTGGAAAATACGTTTATTAGTGATGTAAATAACTGATCGGAAGATGGTTCGAGTACAGTGGTGGGGTGACTATTACATTTCTAACATATCCCTTTGATGGCTATGGAGTAGATATCATAATCATGCCATTAAATCCCATAGCGAGCGGAAATTTTAGGATGTCATCTACTTCTAAATGCTTGGGCAATTCACGTTGTATTTAGTACCGTAGGTGCCTAGCAGGAATGGGGAAAGGCCACCCAGTATGATCTCCGCTTTGAGTTTCTTCATTATGAGTATCTTCTCAATTTCGCGGAGGGGCCTTTTCAACGTGCGATGGTTGCGCTTAATTCTTCGCTAGTACACCTGCTTTACTGCCGTCTTATCCAATATGGTCCGAAATCGGTTACTTTAGGTTCCGGGCCATATTGGTCATTGTACAGACCGAGCGCATCAAGTTACGCAAGATACTTCTATAGCAATTTGAGTGTCGTTTAGTATGCCAACGATCTGATTCCTTTAGTTCCTTTGGATATTAAAGTGAGCACACCCTTATTTATGGTGTATATTTTCGACTGAAAGATGCTGATATTTTTGCCTATTACCTCAAAAGTTTTTCCTAGTCTCTTAATTATTTTGAAAATTACTACATCCATTTCTATTGCGTTACGTGACATATCTGCCAATTGATACCAGCTTTTCGGCTGGTTTTCCTGCTTGATGTGCATGTTGATCTGAATGTAAGGAATTACATGTTAGAAAATCGGTAGTAATGTAGTTGTCCAGGATTTTCACCTGTATGTTCAGTACAAGCGATGTCAGGAAAGTCGATTTGAAAGATTTAAAGTAAGGAGGTTCTTTTTATTCATATTCGGAAGAAAGGCCACCTTGACCCGCCTCCAAGTCCTTGCTACAAGGCTGTACTATCTCCTGCTGCTTTCAAGAAGAGAATATTTCCTAAATCTCTTTGGAGTACTCTTGGAAAAATGCGCCCACACCAGATATTTCAGCAGTGTAAAAGTGATTTTGGCTTCTTGCCATAACTTTTTCGCTTTTCTCCAGTTTCCTTTGTTTCTCGTTAGCGCGAATTACATGACCATATCATCAAAGACGCCCGCTTGTAATTTTTCCACAGTCGGGGCCAAACCATATCGACCGCGTATATCCTCATTTCGGATGTTATCAAGGATTGTCACGCCACTAATCCAACACATCGTTTCCATATCCTAGACATTTTAGACTCTGTCTGCGTCCACCACAATCTTCCGAGTGCAGCTGCCAGTGGTGGGATAGCGAACAGATTCAGTGCGCTTATCTTATTCTTCCCCGAGAAGGGAGTACAACACTACCTTCCCACGTCGTAAGAGTTCGGACAGTAGTGCAACCTTCAAATCACCAGCTCCTTCCTAGGTATTTGTATAAGTCTGCCTCGATCATAGTTTGGATGTAAAGGTCACTAATGCTATGCCCTGCATACGGCTCGTGTTGACCATCGCGGATAGCTTGAATTCGACATTTGTCTGTAGCGGATTGTTTTTGAGGTGTTAATACCCTCAGATGAAGGCACTGACAAAGTCCATGACTGTCACTACAAAACTTTATTAGTTTCAGATCAATGCGATGTAGATGTAGAGCCATTTGTGAGAGACACTGTCAAAAGCCTTGGCGTTGTTGATATAGCAACTGAAGAGATTTCTTTGGCTTCTAGTTGCCTATCTTACAACTAGCGAGTGGATAATGAACTGCTCTTTGACCAGGATCCCTCCAGTTCTACGAGCTGTTTATGACTCGTCCAACCTCCTCTTCGGTAATTCATTCCCGGCACAGTGGCATGGCGGAGACTTTCGGCGGTAATCCACTCATCAGGCTCATCATGATCGGTGGGCAACTCCCAAATTTCACCAAAATACTATTTTGCTGATCTATGGCAGCCTAGCAATGTCCTGGCTTAGTGGGTCACGCCGACGTTTCAGACGAATTTTCCATGGTGGATTTCTCTTTGTTGACTCAAACTAATAACACGATATAAAGTGATGCAGTTGCAGTGGCGACACATCAGCACACAGTCGAGACGCAATCTCATCATAGATTTGAAATAGCATTTTCGGAGTTGTTTGCTTTGAGTCGTAACCGACGTTGTCGATGTTTCGGTAATCTTAAAGTTTCAAAATTTGCGGGTTGCTAGCCCACAAATTTCTATCCCTTTCAGTCACCTTTTACGACAAGCAGGGAAGACTTTGAGTCTATTCTTAAGCCCCCAACTCACAGGGCATTGATAACTAAACAACACTTCATCCCCATATACTCGTGGAAGGCAATCAGAGCCGAGCCTGCAATGGGACTCATCTTGCCACAAACCTTACCGGAGGTTATCTGGTATCATCGCAACCGGGGTGGCCGTCTGAAGCATATGCTCCAGAAGAATTCTAGCGATGTGCTCCCGGCCCGATTATATGCGGTTGGTTGTGTCCATATCGCGAACACGGCTCCTTGTGACCTCTAGTGTGTAGTTGTGCTGTACAACTCAGGCGCCGTACCCCTTAATTGCGGCAGAAGTATGAGATGGGCCCCATATACACTTAGTATAAACACTCGACAGGGCTCAGATTGTGATCTTCAAATCAATCCACGTCTGAAGAGGTCCCCGCGATTATGCCTACACGACAGGCATTTACCTTAAACCCCCTCGATTTTTATGTCCTTGTAACTCGAATGTGGGTGTGAAATGATCATATTTTGCAATATTCATCTATGCGATGCTATTAAAGAGTATGTATTTTATCTTCAAATATCCTGTAACAAGTGTTTGCATCCCTTAGTAGTTCCAGCAATATGTGTTAGAATTGGATTTGGCGGGTTAGTCAGTGGTGCCAAATTGTCTTTGCAAGTGGAACAACACATGGCGGTCATTTCTTACTGTTATTTCAAAGCGCGACGATGTTAGTACAATATTGCCATTAGATTTTGTAATTGAAAACTGCTTTTTTGAGATCCATATCCAACCTTGATCGAGCTTGTCGTGTCTGAAAGCAGACGGTTTTGCTCGAACGAAGATTTGTAATTGGTACCCCAAGTTGTTGAGGTTCGGCAGTTCTTAAAGTAGAAGTTCAAACTCGCAGATTGTCAAATCGGGCATCTCATTTTTCTGATGTTTCAGCTACTCTTGAAGTAAAATGTCTGATCCAGTCATTTTCGGCGTAAGTCTTATTCTTGCTATGTTTCAGCAGCTCTTAAAGAAGAGGCTTTGATTCGTTCTATTTCCAGTTGTAAGTCTCGTTCTTCAGATGTTTCAGCAGCTCTACTGAGTGACGCTTGCCGTGATGTCTGGTTGGTTTTCCATCTTTTTCATTCAAAAATACATATATATACCAGCTTCCATGACGATCGGTTGAATGGTTTCGGAATCTATCAATCACAAACTGATATATATGCCAACAGCTTCCATTTATATATAATAAATTATATGAAAAAAGGCGATTTTGTAAGAGGCACGTATATTAGAGTGATTTGATGACAAATTACGCAGATAGGTAATCAACAAATTACAAATATGTAAACAGTTAATCTTATATCACTTCATATAAATAATAAATGAATATTGACGTTTATCAGTTGATCGTAAGCACTCATTATGTTATCCGCTCTTGCCATTCGGTGTGATCGGTTTATTTACTAAAGTGCATTTTGTTGCTGAGTGAGGTGCGCATCTAAAGCACTGTCGCATAACGGTGCCTTCGTCAAACAATTGTGCTTGATTTTTTTCTCACCTGTAAGTAAGTTTCAGTCTATTTAATATTTGACGTTTTGCATCAGATCGGCTCTTGCCTTACTTTACGGCTTTTTGAACTTTTGTGGAACACCAGTTCATCCAAGTCGCGCTAATAAGTGATGCAATTAATAGGGCAGTCATCAGGAACGAACGGAAATTGTAGACAGTGGTGGAAGACCCCAACAGGGTCGATATTGATGCGTGTAATCAGAATGAGAACTTATTTCCCAGAAATTCTTCAACCAGGTAAAACAAACCAATGACCGACCGAGGTATAAAAACGCACCGACCACATACAGCAACGCGATGAGAATAGCCTAAGCGAATAAACTTCAGGGAATTCTGTGAAGGAATAAACAAAACCACAGAAGCTTCCAGGCTATACAAAGCAAAGCAGCATCTTTTATCTGTCAGAAGAAGGTAGATGGGCTACTTACGGAGAATGGGGAGCACAGGCTTGTTAGAAATTATTTCCCAGGTCCTATCTCAAGGCGGAACAGCATTCTATCTGACACCCCAACAACGGGCAGAAGGAGGAAAAATGAATTGAAAATTAACACTAAAGGTATGCTAGGAGAGTAAGATGGACAACATGAAACTTTAAACCACCGAACTCACCCAGAGTAGATAGTATTTTTCCAGCATCCAGCATCGTTTTTTCCGGCATCTGTACCAAGGTTTGGAGGCTGGCAAAAGTTTTTTAACGATATATTAATCTTTCTAGAGTAGAAACTAATCGTTTTCGAAACTTAGAACTAAAGTTAAGGTGTATTCCTCGTCAGTGCTATAGAATACATTATACGATTATGGTGTGTTCACATACTTCGACACAATGTTTGTCTCAGCCTTTTATCTACATTCTAGAATATTCAATTTTTTTCATCGATGGCACAAGTCTGTGGTATCAGTCTCCTGGCTAAGGGTTTGGGATAAGAAGCTAACCTTCCATTAGACTTCGCTACCTGATCTCCTCTCTTACTGTCGCAAGATCTTTGCGGATGTTCACATTTTTGACATACTACGCTCAATCGATGATTATTTGTAGTACCCTGGACTGGGTTTTCTGTAGCAACTCAATATTAGATGTGCGCCCTGAACATCAGAGCCATATTGGTATTATGACGGCTTTGTAGAGCAAGCATCTGTACTCGAGTCCTTCGTTTCAATATGTTTTCCCAACGTTAATCGGCCATCCAGTTGCTTATCGAGAGAATTTTCCTTATTATGTTTAGGGATTATTGCATAATTGACCTTAGAGCAAGGTTGTCGCTTCAGGGTGAAAGTAGCACTTAATTTCACTCAGGCGAATTCTCCATTCCGTAAGTCACTTTTCAATTCGTCTCAGATGGATTGTAGGTTTTTTGATGCAATCTGAGGATTGTTGTAGATATTTAAAATAGTTGTATCATCTGCAAACGTTAAGGTTGTCAGGTTATGATCAGTTGGTAGATGCGAAGTAGATGAGGTAGAGTGTCGGCCCAAGAGCACTGCCTTGAGGAACTGCAGCTTGAATACTGTATTCTCGAGAATTGCTGGACCTCGGAGCAAAACCGGGATGTCTTGAGTTCCTTATTAAGGTAGGCCTAGACCGGATACCCGTTGATGCGCTGCTGATGATGATTCCTGAGACGTGAAGCTTATGTATTTCACTCCGCATTTGCGCTCCAAGTAAAAAGTTTCCAAAACTCCATGCAACCGTACTGAAAGCAATTTTTTTTTTGTTTTTAATTCAGGCTTCTATGTCGCACTTTGCCGAAGGCTTGCGTCACATCCAAAAAGACCGCTGAATAATATTTTCTAGTGCACTCCTTATCTCATAGGCGATCCTGTGAACTCGTTTAATTGCACTATGCTTCTCTCGAAAGTCAAACTGGTACTGAATAATCGCTTTGTTTTCCGCCAGCTTTGAGAGAATGCGTTGCCGGCTTTTGGGTTGCAACCTGCGTTTGACCCTTCCCACATTTAGGAAACATTGTAATTTCTGAAACCTTCCAAGCCTTATGGTAATCAGCGAGACGTAGAATTGCATTGAATATGTGAGTCACGTGGGTGATTGCGATTCCTGGAAGCTTCTTCAACATTTTCTCCGCCCCTTTGCTATTTAAAGACTCGAGCAACTTGCTTGGCTCCAAATGAGAAGCTTCCGTTCGGTATAACCATAGATATACATATTTGGAAGTCTTTACTTATTCGCCTTGAGCAGTTGTCTTCAACTTTCAACAAACCTCATTAGTAGAGGACTTCATGGAGCAATCGACTTGCTATGATTAATTGCTTTCTTAGGTCTGGAGATCTACGCACTTGCCATTTTCTTTTCAATTTGCGCTTCACTTGGAGCAGCGATAGTATGCTGTGCGGTGTACTATTTATTGAATATCGGCGATACATGAGCATGGAGTAGAGACCTATGCAGCCACGGTCATTATTTCATTGAATTTTTACAGGGCGTTGCCTGTTTCTCCTCTGGTTTTCGAGGAGTGTTAATTTGTAAATGTCTTTCGGAAATTCAACCAGTTCCTTGATGTGGTTGTTAGCTGTCTATTTTTATTGTTTGCTATAGGTACTCTTACAAGTGTTATAATGACGGGTGTGTGGCCTGAAAATAGCTCATTGTTCGCCTCACGTTTTTAGTAAAACTAAAGTGAATCATAACCGTGATTTTTCGTCAATCTGCTGGCGAATATCTGGGCTGCCTAGATGAGACTATGTTAAATCTAGTGCCTCCGACTAGCACATCCCATAACTGTTTTCTTTTGAGAATGAACGGTCTGGATCCCTAATGAATGTGTTTAGCATTGAAATCCGCAGCATTAAAAAACCCTTCTAAAAGATAAAGATAATACTTAATGCTGGATCTGATAGGTATTTCGGTACCGCTGTGGGGTTTCCCTTTTGGGTGCTCTGTATCGTAGAAGCAATATTCATCAATTTGAAATTTGTTTTTGTGAGTAGGATCTGTGATGACCACGCATCATGTTTTGTATCAGGACTATAAACTCATTCATCGTATTAGTCAGTATAAGGAGAAGCCCTTTAGATTGCAAGGTAGGGCGCCTGTATTTGCTTCGCTTTAAGGTGCAGATTCCAAAACGCTAGCATAACTTGTGCCTTGCCCAGCTATGTCTTTGGAACCTTTCACCATAATGTATTACTGGTCATGTATTATATGTATTACTGGGAGTGCATTCGTCTACGCATTGAACTCGTTGTTTCGATTGCGATTTTTACATAATTTCAGTATAAACTGGGCACACCCTGCAGTTAGCCGTACGTCGTTCACCGAAAGTGCTACAGTTTTTAGCATTGGCGTTTTCCTTTTATTTTTTACAATTAACTGTTGCGTGCAGTTCTCCACAAATGACATAAAGACTTGGTAGATTACAGTTGTAATGATACGAGTGGTTATAGGAGATTAGGTCGATCATCCTGAGTAGCCGATAACGACCTAGAGGGCAGAGCTATCCCAAAAATCTAAACAAATTGGCTAAATTGACCGTGAAGGTCCGCCCACAAAGATTGAAGCTCCATCAAAGTGCTCGGTCGACACGTTCTTGCACGCCTCTGTGCTAGCCAGGCTCGGGAATGTGGGGGGTCCTTTGGGCGCTTTGATCACTCACGCTTCACTACTACAAAACAACGTGTCTATTCCGATGCGTGGGTCCGCACCGGATTCTACAATAGACGTTAATTAGGATTTCGCGACGGCCTATCGAATGATAAACAGAACGCGAACTAAAATTGGAAATTAGAAAAAAAAACGGCTCGACCGCGCGCGTGGAGCCGTAAGTCTCCTGACCCGAGTGCCGCGATCAAGGAGGGGAAGATCCACGATGGATCACCGTCTCAATTATTGTCTCTTCCGCCTCAGATCTTGTATGAGGCACGGCCTCTGAGGCTTCCTCCCTTTCGTATCCTCCTTTCTCCCGCGGAATTTCTAAAAACCAAAATATCGAGGAAGGATGGGAACCTGAGAGGCCGTGCCTGATACAAGATCTGAGGCGGTAATTTTTTATATGACCGGATTCTTGGCAATTCTGGTACTGCACAGAAGAAGATCTCTCTTCTATAGGATTTTTCGGCAAATTAGGTACTTATGTTATATATTGGATGCGTTTTCGCCTTTTTAAATTTGATTCCATCAAATGCGAGTGCCACTTGATAGTGCGGATGGAGAATGTTATCGCGGTTTGTCATTTTATATACCCACCTCGCTAACAATTTTTCATCTTTAAAAGCTTCTCAGACAAATCCATCCCTGGTTCCATCCCTTTTAGCACTATTGTCATGCTTTTGGAGCTTTTCATTTGGTATATGTAGTCTTTTTTACCTTCCCTTATCAATGCCGGCAGACCTTCCTGTAGTTGCTTTGTCGTACATTTGCACCTTTGTACGTATCGACGGATGGACCTATAAGGATGTCCCAACAACATCCATGGAGGTTCTTCTGGGATTTACTTCTTTTCATCTCTACATTCAGATGCACAAAAAAAAAGACGGCTATTCTCAGAATGTTCTGGAGTATCATCTAGGCGGAGAGCTGGCTAAATCGAATGATGGCATTGTTTCTACGCGGGATCCCGAATTACTGAAACCGAGAAAGTTTCATTTCGAGAAAAAAATTGGAACAACCGTGCAGGAGGAGGAGCGTGACAATGACATACATGGGTCCCGTAAAAGGGGGATGAGCGCAGGGATCATTGGTGCAAAGAATTCGTATTTTAAACCAATAAGTAAGCATACTAGTATATTCGAAACATTAGAACACTACGATTCTAACTAACAGCCAGACGGCCAGCAAAGTACTTAGGTCCAACTTAGATGAACTGTAAACTGGTATGCGAATGCCTTGACAGACTAAATGCACTCACATCGTAGGGTTCCAGGCCATATCGGGTTGAAAGCGAATGGGTTAGTTGACCAGAACAGGCGCAGAAATGTCACTATCCGGATCAGAACCCTTTTGTGGAACTAGGAACTGTCGAAGGAACTATACTGGACATACTTACTAGGAATGGAACAGCCCAATGCAAAGCAGCTTAGAACAAAGTGGGAAACCGAAAGCTGGGCGCTTCAGATATGAAAGGTTTTGTATATTTCTTTCATAGAAACATTTGAGTGGACATTTAGCTATGACTATATTTCGTGAAAAAAAAATGTACGCTCCCCTTTTTCATGTATGGTGACCCCCT
The DNA here is from genome assembly GCF_905115235.1 of Hermetia illucens. NCBI lineage: Eukaryota > Metazoa > Arthropoda > Insecta > Diptera > Stratiomyidae > Hermetia > Hermetia illucens. The sequence goes on from NC_051852.1 coordinate 43,027,097, forward strand.
CTCAAATTCGACGTACAATGACGTAATTCATTGTATGCGTGAGCGTTTCCAACAAATTTGGTGTCAATCGCTTTAATCGTTGCCGAAAAAAATCAGTTGACAGACAAACAGGCAGATTCTGCAAATAAACACAGGAGAGTAGCATCGACTTTATCACAGGCAGCTATATATGCCCGGCGTTCAAAAAGGCGATTTCAGCTTTTCGTAAATGAAATGAACTAAATCCAGGATTTACTGTCCCAAAACGTGCTTGAAAATAAAATTGACGTTGTCATCATATGTACACTACAAAGATTTCCACAGTGATGTTTTCACATCAGATAGAAGCGGAAGAGTGGCAATTTGGACTTGTGGAAACTGAGTAATCGACGTCACGAACAATAGCCCATAAGATGGACTCACTCTAGCTAAGGTAGGCGGGATTCACATATTCAGTTGCTACGTTGCTCTAAGCCTCACGCTAGATGAATTCACTCTGATTGTGGAAAAATTACACCAAGTGGTTCATCAATTTGTGCTTAAGGTGTGGGACAGCGAATCAATGCCTGACGACTGGCAAAGGAGCATTATCTATCTCATACATAAAAAGGGAGATATCACACAGTGCAGCAACTATAGAACTATTACGTTGCTGAGTACCAGATATAAAATATTCTCCACTATCTTACTAGGTTGATAGCCCCATACGCCCAGAACATCATTGGCCCATACCAAAGAGGCTTCACTCCAGGCAAATCAGCAACAGATCAGATTTTCTCACTGCGGCAAGCGATGGAAAAACTGTTGGAATATGGACATCAGTTGCACCATCTCTTCATCGATTCTAAAGCCGCCTATGATAGCATAGCCAGGGTAAAACTGTATACGGCCATGAAAGAATTCGGTATCCCGACGAAATTGATAAGGCTGACTAGGCTGACCCTGACCAATGTGCTTGGCCAGATAAAAGCAGCAAGACCATTCGACAACAGTCTACGACAAGGGGGTGCTCTATCATGCGTCCTATTTAATCTGGCTCTGGAGAAAGTGATCCGGGATGCAGAGGTAAATGCAAGAGGTATGATCCTCTTTAAGTCCACCCAACTACTGGCCTATGCTGACGATATCGACATCATGGGAAGAACGACCCGAGACGTACAAACTGCCTTCATCCAGATCGAGCAGGCAGCGCACGGCGCGAGATCTTGGGCTGCACATCAATGAAGGCAAGACAAAATATATGGTGGCAACGTCAGCACGGAAAACCAACCAACAACATCAAACCGCACAGGTCAAACGGGAAGAATAAAGAAAGGAGACTATAACTTTGAGACTGTCGATAATTTCTCCCGCGCACAGTTGTTGGCAGCCAACAGAGTCTATTTCAGCTTACAAAAACTGTTCCGCTCGAAACGCGCAATATTTATGGTAGAAAAAGAAAACGTGGCAAACTCTGCCTCCGCGAGGCCAGAACGTCAGACAACTTTTAGACATATTGAATTGGTGGACCAGGCAGGCCAAAACTGGATACCGGCTGTTGCGCGGTTAATGATGATGATGAGGCTTGGTGGCTAAAGCCACTTCAGATAAGTCGCCGTGCAGATTAGGGTCTGGTCGCCCTAATTAGGACTTGTGGTATTCGCCTACTGCATCATGGTGTTGATTCCGCTGACAGAGATACTGCCCCGTCATCCACTTTGCCAACTTATAGCCCCGCTGTAACAAGCAACAACGGTACCGCTCTATACCGATTACATGGCTCTGCATTCATACTGGTGGGTACAAAACCCGCCTAAATCTATACCCAACTATGGAGTACGGCACCTGTGTTGAAACGCAACATCATGTTTGAGGCCTGTAGGCCTTTGTTCGCTTGAACGCAACCACAACCACCATGAAACTCCCACTAGGGGGCCAACTACAATAACCAAGCTGATCACACATACAACAGGAATTCTCCCGAAGTATGTGAATTCAGGGACTATTACGGTTCCCATTGTATCAATATACCCCTGGGAAGGTTTCGTGACCTACTGCTACTTCAGACTCGGATCTGATCGCCTTAATTAGGTCTTTGAAGTATTCGCCTACTACATCACGGCAGGCAAACCAATGTGGTACAGTGTTTCCCGGTGCCACCATCACTAGGGAGGTTCTCCTCGGCCAGTTGATTTTCGTTCGACCGACAGTGTTGCCGTCCCGCCTTCCTCGTCGCCACCTCTGAGCACCCGTGGCGCTGGCGGCGCTGGCGGCGCAATTGCTCCAAATGTCCGGATCACAGTTAGATACTAGACAGCTACCACACTCCCCCTCGCCCCTCAAGGGGGGAAGTCAGTGCGAGTACACACGATTTCAAATTGTTTTGCCCTTGAGCATGAGCGAGATGCAACGAAAATCCGATCAGCTGTGTTTGACATACCGCCCGGACTTGCCAATGTATTGGTGAGATTGGCAAGTTTTTGCTTATGTATAAGTGAATACGTGAAACAACTTGTTGGTATATGGGTGAGCACGCCGTAGTACCAGAATAGCAAAAGCCGATTTGCCGAAGATTATGCCTTTTCCTTGTTTAGCGTCTCTGATGTGTACAGATAAGCTTCTGCAAGCACATTCGCAAGTGGGGTCATTTTAGTAAGGATACTGCCTATAGTAGATCTACTGTGGTCCGGATTGCTTACAGAAATGGTGTCTAAGTAAATTCTTCCTATGGAATCGGCTCGAGGTATTTCCGCCGTCTACTCGTCGCGGTTCGTTGGTTGGGACCGTTCTTGTTATTAACACAACTGTAGTGTTCGATATCCTATTTGCGTTGATGTCGGCTTTTGACAAATCGAATTGGATCAATTGCTCAGTTTATTATAAAAAAAGTCCCAGGAAATACCGGCTGCTTTCCCTGTTTTTCGGTTGTCATTCATATAAAGTTGCCAATGTTTTATCAACGACAAACTTATGGCAGAGGTGTTTCTCTTATGGAATTTTTCTTCGCACATCGTCATTTCAAAGCCACGTATCTCGGGGGATGAACTGCTTACCAGTCTTGGCAACGCCGAGGATTGCTCAGGCCGTATTATCAACCGCACTTTTAACTTTATTCCTCGTTTCTTCGACATTCGTAGTGGTCGGCATTCGAGTTGAGATGCTTTCTTCTATTTTCTCGCGTCTTCATTAATTTCGCGGTGGGTCGGTGCGTGCTCACGTTGTTTTATCGGTGGCTCACAGGGAACTGACGTTATAAGGAAATAGTTGATTTTCTCCCGTGTCTTCTCGTCTGGCAAGTAGTTGCCACAAAGCTTTTTTATTCGGAGAGCGTATGGGTAATCGAAGAAGAGGGGCCCTTAGCCACTTTTGCCACGTTCGTGACATTACACCATTGAGTTTCTTACAGAGCGTAGATATCGATGCGCCTCTTGAAAGTTACTCCGTTTTACCAGTGGAGATGCCAATATTCATCTTGTAGAGATAGGGCTGTTTAGCTAGGATTAATTTGCTTACGTCCTGACGCAGTCTATGTAAAAAAAATCTTTGCTCATTTTTTGTCATGACTAGGGACCCTCTTGTGGATGCCCCAGCATAATTTCGAGGCTTTAAAGTGGTATGGCCAGTTTTGCAACGACATTAAGTGCGTTTTTTTCTTTGGTTTGTCGCGAAACCTGTCACCAAGAGGGATGAGGAACGATTTGGTATAATAGAGTAGTGTCAACTATACTCCAAGTACGTTGACTTAAGGGAGAGAGGGCTCTTTTATTTGGACTTGGGAACAGCATTTTATATACACAACAGGGCCTTTAACATCATCAAAACTAGTATCCACATTATATAAGTTCTAGAAATTCATATAAATGAAATCATTTTCACATTCTAACAGCTTTTCTAAGAGGGACTTAATGAAACCATAACCTGACATTAAAAAACGTGACACAAGAAATGTTACTTTGCTCGCCTACTATGTATGTATTCAGGTTAAGCGTTACTCATTTAAAGCTTTTTTTTTAATTATAGCATTTACTAATCTTGACAACTTTTACGCCTAGTACAGGATTTAATTACATCAAAACTATATGGTCTATGAATATGGGTTTCTAACCATTAAAATTATTCCTAATAATTTGGAAGTTTTCATTGAGTTTCAACAAGTTGCGCATTTCCTTCGGTGATTCCCTCATCGATAGTCTGTTTGCTGGCATTTCTCTCTTATACCGTAGTCTTGTTATGCTTCTCTTGGCGTCAATGATTTGCTAAGCCAGTTCGGTCTGGCATTGAAGTTTTTTTTTCTCACTTTTATGATATATTATTCCAATTAAATTTCAATATTAAATTCACGCTATAGTGTTGAATACATTCGACCTGATTTCGCTTTGTGAGGTTCAATTCTATGACCCTCCTGACTGCCAGCATTGATCATAATAAATTCTAGACGCTAATAAATAATTTTCCAGGGTAAAACACCGAGATTTATCTACGTGCTAAAGCTTATCGAATGTGATTAGATCACCTCTAAGCCGAACTAATCTTATCTAAATATTTAAATCCAATTTCGAATAGATAAAAACTTTTGAAATATTCCCGTCGCCCAGAGTAAATATTGTCCATAATAATAATTTATGGTAATTTTCAGTTTGCAGATTTTACGAAAAAGACCTTCGATGGAAGCCAATTTCCGCCACCTCTGGTAACTTTCTGGTACATCCCCGATAGTTAAGATGACCAACATGTTTTCTATATGGAAAGATTGGTTTACTACGCGTTTGCGAACCTTAAAGTGCGGATGGGTTGGATAACTTCAGTTGGCAACAGTGCAGAACTAGCTTGGGCTAACGAATAGCTCTTAGGTATTAAAAATTAGGCTTCCGGTGCGCGTTAAATACCATTTTCTATTGGCATTGGCCTAGTTTGCAGCCGTCTTTCGATACGTATACATCAGTTCTTGGTTGACAACGTTAAGGAACACAGCAATGTGCTATTAAATGACTATATAAGAAATCGCGGAACTGTTTATTACTAGCCCGGAACCGTTTGTGCGGGTATCAGATTCTTGTGAATCCAGACAGTCTGAAAAATATTTCTGAAAACTAGAAAAACACGACTTTCCTTAAAAAAATAATAAGCCAAAGGTCCCTCATTGACGCGCTTCGTCTAAATACTTCATTGAGTATGTTCGTTTCGCCGCGTACTATCAACTGGTGCCGTATTACCATTATCTAAATAGATTTCAATAATCATTATCACTTAAATTTGAAACAGTCGTTCCGCTTTGACTGAGAGACTGAGAGCTTTTTTCACAAGAATCGCACGATTAGTGAAAAGTTTCATATTCAAATTAATAGTGCGCTCGTAGCAGATAAATTTCGGTCGTAATCAATTACTACGAGAGTCCAGTGTGTGCAGTGTCGCTAGTAGTAAACAAACCTCGATAGTGGGTCACAAAACTGACGCCGAGTAAACCCCCAGCGAAATATGCATGCCCCATCAGTAGACTTTCCCAGCTTCCCACCCGATGGGAACATCGTCAACCTCGCTAACCTTGCCGTTCCCAGCAGCTATAGCCAATTAAAAATCGTGGACCTAATCCAGGAGAAGATTAACGCTCGCGAATATTTCTACGGGATCGAGATCTCGCCAGGACTCCAACAGGTCCTGAACTATAATTTACTGAAAGTGGCGCCGCTGTTCACGTCAATTGTATGGCTCGCCTCTCACAATTGGGCCATGGAGTCACTTGATGAGGCACCCGCTGTGAGGCTTGCAAAACGTGTAGAACCTAATGGACCAGTCTTAGCGCATATATCGTGTTATAATTTAACGTATGATAAACTACGAAAGTTTCTTAAACCCTCGATTAATAATGTGATGGTGGTAAGGGGCGACGATGTCGACGAGGGACAGCAGTATCGGCATGCAGCGGATTTGGTCAGAGAGATACGTAAAATTCGTAAAGGTATGTGAATTAGATTAGGAATTTGTTCAAAAATTAGTATAATTTTAGCTATGAGGCAGTTTTAGTTCACACTGTCTGACTAGATTTTCAGAGCAGTAGATAGTTCTATTGTTTCAATAATAATTAAAGATAGCCACATAGAAGAGATTATTGTACATTTATTAATTTTAAGGAAATTCGACCTTTAGCTTTGACAAGGGGAAGGCTCTTAAACTCAACAGCCCCTTTGCTGGTCGTATTAGAGAATAACCGAGGCTTTTTCAGATGCTTTTATATCCTCTTTACAAACGAAACTAGGTAAGCGCACTTGGTTCAAAAGAGTTATTAAAGGTTGGGAGTTAAAATTTCAGCTATAATAGTTTTAATTTATTTTGGACTAACTCTAGCCGATTTCAAGAATGGAATTTCATTTGAAAAACCTATCTAGCCTCCCTTATAAAAATGCCTTGCCTTTCATAATAATTGTATGATGAAGTGCGCGCCGAGTGATGGGAACTTAAGAATACTCACATACCTCTAATGCCCTCCTCCCTTAGAAGTCTTTCAGTGAAGAAATTATTTTCCGAATACAGTAAAGACTCACAAAAGTTGACACTTGTAGAAGTTAAATATACAGAAAAGTTAACTGGTCTTCGACCAGAAAACTCAAAACAAGCTAACTTCTTCGTTAACTTTTCGAAGTTCTTTTTCAATTTGATTTTGTGCTGATTGTCAGTGTTTGGATGTTCGCAAGAAACAATACAACGTTAATGCAATCGATATTGACCGTTATGGAATATGTGTCATCAGCTTGTAAAAACATTAGTGTATAGTTACGTAATCGCTTTATATATATGTTCACTGACATGACTGATTAACGTAACACCTTCTCAAAGTGACTTTCGTCACACCGTCCATCGTCTAAATTTGAATTTCCTTAATTTCCTAGCAGGGTCTTTCCAAATTTGATAACGGCTTTAACGTTTCTTTTACCCTTCTTGTGCTGTACACTCTGAAACAATAGTTGTTGATCCTCGAAAGAGGGGATTCTTACTTGTTTCCTGTTATTTGAAGGGTGCAATTTTTCCTTAGCACTCCCTGATGATGGCTTTGCTTCAACCATAAGGCTTAGCTACCCAACCTTTGACTGTTATCTTGTCCCGAATCTGTCTTTTGTTCGGCTCTACTTTCTCCAAAGTCAGCTCTTTCGCCGCTGTACCACTCACCGTCTCCATTTTTCCATCCTTTCTGATACTTTCCACTTCTGGCAACGCTTTTTATAATTGCATGTTACGTCCCTTCCTTTATTCCAATTATATTGTGCTCATCAATTTTATAATGTGGGAAACCATTCTTTTCAATTCATAAAGCGTACCCAGTTGCTAGATTTGCCTCCCTCCGGCATTTGGTACATCTGATTTGAAAGGTTTTATGGTCTACTGCTTCCCAGCAATTTCACCCTTGCTCTTTAGTCACGTCGTGTCTGATGACTTCTTGTAGTTTTCGAATATTTTGACTGTTACCTTAATGTAACTTGGTAGCTTCTTCCTGCCACTTTTCCTCTTCATAGATCCTCTCCTGCGTGGGCTCAACCTCTCTACCTCCTGCCATCTCGCAAATTCTTTTCGTCTAACTTCTTCATACGTCTGAAATGCTCCCATGATTTCCCTCATGCTTTTCTTCTGCTCTTTTGCAATTTTTTCAATATTTTCTTCGTATCGTTGCATACTTTCTTCTCGTCGTTTTGCAGTTTCTTTCATCGCCTTTCCATATTGGATAAAGTTTGCAGTAGAATTGCCAAATCGTTGTCATTTATCGCAGACGTTCCAGGTGGTTCCTTGCGATTTCCGATATACAATATATAATAGAATTGGACGCACACCTCTCAATGTTAGCACCCCGCGTCTCCAAAGCTCCAGGGAGTCTGTCCTGTAATTCTACTATACTCTCTGTTATAGGAAACGTCAGGAGAGCCAGCTCACCCCACTTAACGCGATGTGATCGGAGGGCGGAATGGGTGTGGTTAACGCGCTGTAGCCCATCCAGGGCTAAATGCTAATCATTTGTATTTAGCATAGTGGGATAACTCCAACTATACTCTTTCCCTCATCTCAGCATTTTATTTTTGTTTTACTGAGGATAGTACAGAGTACGTTGCCTCAAACCCTGCCTGCGCTTGGAACCAGCGTACTATGTTAAGAGCATCATCACCATCTTCGTCAACGGCGCAACAACCGGTATCCGGTCTAGGTCTGCCTTAATATCCTGGTTTTGCGCCGAGGTCCACCAATTCGATATCTCTAAAACCTGTTTGGCGTCCTGGCCTACGCCATCGCTCCATCTTAGGCAGGGTCTGCCTAGTCTTCTTTTTCTACCATAGATATTGCCCTTATAGACTTTCCGGGTGGGATCATCCTCATCCATACGGATTAAGTGACCCGCCCACCGTAACCTATTGAGCCGGATTTTATCCACAACCGGACGGTCATGGTATCGGTCATAGATTTCGTCATTGTGTAGGCTACGGAATCGTCCATCCTCATGTAGGGGCCCAGAAATTCTTCGGAGGATTCTTCTCTCGAACGCGGCCAAGAGTTTGCAATTTTTCTTGCTAAGAATCCAAGTTTCCGAGGAATACATGAGGACTGGCAAGATCATAGTCTTGTACAGTAAGAGCTTTGACCCTATGGTGAGACGTTTCGAGCAGAACAGTCTTTGTAAGCTGAAATAGGCTCTGTTGACTGACAACAACCATGCGCGGATTTCCTCATCGTAGCTGTTATCGGTTGTGATTTTCGACCCTAGATAGGAGAAATGATCAACGGTCTCAAAGTTGTATTCTCCTACCCTTATTGTTAAGAGCATGGCGGAGTTAAATGGTAATCATATATATTAGATATATATGTATAAATGACTAGACAAAACTTGATAATGGGATTAAACTAGGCCATTGCAAAGGGATTTTCTTTAGAGTGTGAAACCGCCATTAGTTTTTCTAAAATGTTTCTTCTGCACAGGTTACTTCAGATATATTCCAGCATAATTATGATTATTATTCATATTAGGATATCTGATATTTATCTGCATATTATCTTGAATTGTGGAACTTGGACAAATTTGTTTCGATACTCTTCTATTTTTGCTGGTCTCTGCACAAGCTCCTCCATATTACCTCGCTCAGACACATCCACCCCCTACTCCGTTTTCTTACTTAACTATATTTTAGAACGTTATTTTATAGGTTACTATCTGAACCCGGGAGACTTTGTCCTGCTGATTTCCTTCAGGTACTGAAAGAAGGGAACTAATCTCATGATACACTTGAAATTACTATATTTTACAATATTCCTCGATGCCATCTGAAAGCATGCATTGTATTTAGAGAATGCTGTAAAAATGTTAGGATTCCTTAGTAGCTCCAGCAATATGAGTTAGGATTGGTCCAGGCGGCTCAGTCATTGGTGTCATATTGACTTTGCCAGTGTAATAAAACGTACAAAACATTTCTTTCAGAAAATTCAAAGCGTGACATTCTAAGCCCAATATACCCATTGTCGTTGAAGACATTTCGATTTTGTAATCATAGTCTTCATTGCAACTCAATGCTGCTTTATTGAGATCGATTCTCAGTCTTGATCGAACCTGGTGTGAGCGACCAGCTTCATACCGCGTTTCTTGCTCGAGGGAGATTGCTGCCGCCCTGAAAGTAGACGATTTGGTAATTCGTACACCATGTTGTGCAGATGTTTCGGCAGTCTTGAAGTGGAAGTTCAAACCCGCAGGTTATCAAATCGTGCATCTCTCTTTGTGATGCTTCAGCAGCTCTTGAAGTAGAATCTCTAATTCGATCATATTTTCAGCGTGGGTCCTTTGCTTGTCATGTTTCACCAGCTGTTAAAGTGTAGGCTTGTCCTGTTTCTAATCGTCAGTCTCGTTCTTCAAATACTTCAGCAGCTGTGCCTTGTATGACTGTTTGATCTTCCAATGTTCGATCTTTTGGGTGGCATTTTTAATAATTTTCAGAATTTCATGTGTCAACAATCACATTCATTATTTGACATGGCGACTGATTAAAAGGTGTAGAAGTTGATCTATTGCAGCCAATGGAGTCAATGGGTTCAATGTCTGTCTGTCTGTCACACGCACTTTTCTCAGGAACGCCTATACCGATTAACATGAAATTTGGTGAGAAGATGGAAGCATTAGCATCAAAAACGCTACCCAACCGAAAAATCTGGGAAAATCATGAAGTTGCCCTTGTACGGTGTCCAGGGCTGAAAATAGTCTTCACATCGATATCTGCTCAAATTAAGTTAATAATAATATTACTATATTTTTGGAGAAATCGAGTAAAGACCTCCTTTAAGTTTTAAAAACTTGTAGTAATATAGATTCTAGTATGAAGCATGTTATCCCCAAATTTGACCATACAGTAGCTCAAAGTTAACTTTACGTGTACATTTACTGGAACTAAATGTCAATATCACACTAAAGTGAGTAGTTTGACATGTTAAATGCATACACATAGCGGGCTACGTACAAATGAGATAGTTCTGCACTCAAATGTACTCACAGAAGAAACAAACAAAACCTTTCATACCTGAAGCGCCAAGCTTCCGGTTTAAATTAAGAAAACCCCCGCAACATCGGGAATATATGCGGAATGGTGTATTTGATTAAGGTTTGAATCAGACTATGCTAGTGTCGCCGGACATCAAGACAAGTTGTAAGAGATATAGGTGCAGAATCTCTAGTTGACAACATAATTAGAACTATTGCCGCTGCCTCTAGATGATCAATTTCTTTGATTTCTTCCGGCAGTGGCATGCAATAAGAAATTATGAGAAATAGTACCCATCTTGCTAAATAATAAAACTGTGGGTGATGCTGAATCTTGCGAGTCGAGCTTAAATCTTTATGCTAGATTTTGAACAATCCGCCTTATATAGACTAGAATTCGCCTTATATGGACTAGAATCCGCCTTATATAGAGACATAATGCATTCAAAAATGAGGTGGCCCAATGTTTCTAACGCGGAAATAGACATACTGCATTTGTCTTAGATGACGCACATAAATATTTCCGTCTTAGCAAAATATACGTGATGCTACCCGCTCTAGATGGTGCACATTAGCATAAAAAATCTGAAGTCTAGTGCGTCTATAGGCGGGACACTCACCTAGAAAATTTTCCGTGGATCTCGCTTTCTCATTACAGAATGACACGTATCACTCCAGTCAATCTTGTCAGTCAGGATGCCCACAATACTTCTGCAAGTCTTCCTGATTTTCGGGAGGATAAATTGAGGCCGTCAAAATCTGTGCCCCGGTCACGACCTGATTCCTCAAAGTCGTGGGTGAAATCAGAGTTTGTGGCTCCTTACCACTTGTGAGTTACAATCCATTGCTTTCATCTTCATGTCTTTTTCGACACCCTTAGTGTAAACTACTACTACTAAAGTATTGGCTAAGCATTTAGGAGATAGAAGAACAAACCCCTTTGGATTCTAGTTACTGACTCAACGATGAGTTGCTTTTTGCAACCCCTTTGATCTAACTCCGTAACTTTTCTGATTCAGTTTTGTGATATACTGCGATCCTTTCAGTTTTGCGATATGCTACGATCCTTGAACTAATAACGGATATTATGAACAAGCAAGTCATCAGTCTTGTGTCACAAAGATTCTATAGCGTATCCAGTGTAGGAGGACGGTACAGAATTTTCGCAGTGTGGTAGGGCGGGAGCTTCTCCGGCCGTTTGGTGACCTGATCTATACTATGTGCTATACTGGTGTATATTGATAACTTTTCGTACCAGCCATGCCAGGCAGTTGATCCCGAAAGTTCACCCCAGTAATATTTTGCTTCCGTTTTCAATAAGAGCGTGATCTACCTCTTAGGCCATCTTTCTTTTCTTTGTTTTAGGTTTATATATCTGCTCTTCAGCTTCCAGTAACCCAATATACTGCTTTAGAAAACATCCGAATTTTTGACGTAATAAGTACGATATTTTACCTCAAAACATTGAAGGTGGACTGAAATATCTAAAAAAACCGCCCCAATAAACAGATGAATGTACGAACTCTCATTCCCTATACAAAATAACTGAAGATCAAAAAGTGCTTACTCCAAACCAATTCTTTTGGCTGACGCCTAGCAGTTTGTCATATTGTCAATTAATATGCATGGCTTGATTAAGCAAATACTTGAATTCCCGAAATAAGTGGAAACAGATACAAGTTAACATCAAAATAGTCTAATTGGTCATTATAAACGATGACTTCCCTTCGCTGGTCAAACGCAATAAGGAATACAAGAATCGTCAAAAAGTGAGGGTAGCAGGCATAAAAACTTAAGACACTATTTCGAAACTCTGTCTATTACTGGTTTAGCACGGGAGTCAGAAGACCTTATAATAAACTTCGACGAAAACGCTAGAAGACTCTTCGTACACATCAAAATTATGAAGGTGAACAGCGAGGAATCCAAAATTGCCAGTTACTACAATCCAACCCCTTACAATCAATAGCCTGATAAGGATTGACTTCTGCCATACATAACATCCAGCATTGTTGAATGAATTGTCCAAGAGAAAGATCACACAAACAAAGCTTTAATTAGCGAATATAAAAACGAATCGAAACGAATTTCTCCTATCTAGGGTCGAAAATCACAACCGATAACAGCTACAATGAGGAAATCCGCGCACGGTTGTTGCCAGCTAACAGAGCCTATTTCAGCTTACAAAAACTGTTCCGCTCGAAACGTCTCACCATTGGGACAAAGCTCTTACTGTACAAGACAATGATCTTGCCAGTCCTCATGCATTCTTCGGAGACTTGGGTTCTTAACAAGAAGAATTGCGAACTCTTGGCCGCGTTCGAGAGAAGAATCCTCCGAAGAATTTTTGGTCCCCTACATGAGGGGGCCTATATAACGACGAAATCTATGAGCGATACCATGACCGTCAGGTTGTGGATAAAATCCGGCTCAATGGGTTACGGTGGGCGGTTCACCTAATCCGTATGGATGAGGATGATCCCACTCGGAAAGTCTATAAGGGCAATATCTATGGTAGAAAAAGAACACGAGGCAGATCCTGCCTAAGATGGAGCGATGGCGTAGGTCAGGAAACCAGAGAGCTTTTAGGGATACCGAATTGGTGGACCTCGGCGCAAAACCGGAATGTCTGGAGTTCCTAGACTAGGTAGGCCTAGACCGGTTGTTGCGCCGTTGATGATAATGATGAAAAACGAATCTTTCAGTAAATATAATTTATCTGATTTCATAGCGGTAAACGATGCAAGTTACTTTCTATGGGAGGCTGCGGAGGACCTAAAAAAAGCTAGACAAAAATTTTATCCATTAAAAAAAGGATCACGAGTCTGGTTAAAAATGCAACAGGAAACCAGCATGTATTCTGAGCCATTGTCCTCGGCGTTGCTCAGGCGCACGAAAAAGTCTGGTATTAGTGTATCCTGTACAAATTGCATAGAGACCTCCCGTACATTTTTTTAAAGATCCTAAAATTTTACCTATCTGAAGAGTTACGAAGGAAGATGTTTTGAATTGAAAAAAAACGCCTCTAATCTACTGCAGGTTGTTTACTGGTTCTTGGGTATACCAATGATATACCTTTCAGGACAAAACCAACTGATATAGACGTACGGCTGTATCGAAGAAACTAACTTGAAGTATTAACAATCATAGTATACGCTTCTTGGTACATTTGGAACCAGGATCTACCTAGAGTTATCAGAGAGCATGCAATTAAGCTTAGTTAGGATACATGAAATCGGAGGCTAGTTTTTTGAAGATTTCCATTTCTAAAAAAGCGATATTTAATTTTGTTCTCCGTATTTCGTTTGTTTGGTTTTTTTTTGAATTTTCACTAAATCTCCCTTGATTTGAGGGCCTTTTTGCTTCGAAATTTGGAGTTTTCTATTTCACATAAATTCATGAATTTTATCAGAATATACCCCCTAAAGAATTGCTCGAGAGAATTTAACTCTTGTTTAAACAGATCGCTCTTGCGGGGAGCCATTTACCTTTCATCTCGAATCTTGTATTGGTTTGGGAATCGTCAACGACCAGAGTCTATCTTGCTGCCAGTACCAGACCAAACCCTTATAGACCACATGGGAACTAATGATATGAACAGTGACTTGTGACGTGAAAAGATGAATCCAATTACATATTGTCATCGGAGCGAGGCGAGAGCAAATGACTTATTCTACGTTTAAAGTTATAACGAGAACTGGAGGCAACGAATACAATCTGCAAATCGGGGGTATAGAAAGTAGATTTCCATCTCCGTGAAGGAAACCTTAAATACATTGCAGGAGATAATTTCAGAAGGAGCTGAACGGTCCCTAAAATAGTAAATGATCATCATCATCAACGGCGCAACAACCGGTATCCGGTCTAGGCCTGCTTTAATAAGACACTACAGACATCCCAGTTTTGCGCCGAGATCCACCAATTCGATATTCCTAAAAGCTGTCTGGCGTCCTGACCTACGCCCTCGCTCAGGCAGGGTCTGGCTCGTCTTCTTTTTCTACCATTGATATTGCCCTTTTCTTTCCGAGCTGGATCATTCTCATCCATACGGATTAAGTGAGCCGCCTATTATAACCTATTGAGCCTTTAGGTAAATACAAGCGTAAAGAGATTGCACAGATCAAGCAAAGTTCTGCAGCGAAAGAGTGGGATAGGGTAGTCTATAGAGGTCAAATTCTTCTTAAAGGGGATCGTTATAATTTGCATTGTATTGTTTGAAGAGACCAGTCGTAATTGCGAAAGGAATATGGAAGACTTTTCCAAACGAAGGAGATGAAGAGTTTTAAGTGAAGCTGGATGAAAGAGAAGTCAGGGTCAGAGGCAAAAAAATTTAAGATACATTTAGGTAACACATGTCTAGCATATTTCTGGCGGAGACAAATGCCATTTTATTGACAGTGGAAGAATGTTTGCGACAAAAATTATAGGGTTGCACCAGTCGGATGTATTTCGACAGCCGGGCTACTAGCAGCACTAAGTAGCAAGAATATATGAAGCCAGTTGGTAGTCACCAATTCCTGCTGAAGCTTGACCGACTGAACGAACCATTCCTGATGGCGCCAGGGCACTTAAATATCGTTGGTAATGAGGAAGCTGACAGACAGGGTGGTTTAGGATCTGGATCCACAATGGTGTCATGTTCACTGTGAAGAATGCAATTGCAAGAAAATTTCGTCATATTATTTACAAAGCATGGTAGTCCCAAGCCCAGAGAAAGGAAAAGGGTTTGAGGCGACGTACTTAGTATTATCCCCAGTAAAACAAAAATAAAATTATATTTGAAAATCCAAGACCGTTTCCGTTTACTTCGACAGTCGACTTGTCAATCGCCGACATCAAGGCACCCAGGACATCGAATGTCTTGAATAGGAAGATCAGTAAATTATTTGAATTTTGGCTTTAGGAGGAAATCGATTGGAGATTTGCTTAAAAAATCAAAATATTTCAGTTCTCACTGTAAAAGTCCGTTAGAAGCGCCTCGTAATCAAGGTCAAATTCGGGGAGTTGACTGCGTTGAATCGAGACTAATGTATGAATCATACGTATGAAATCGTATTTCCCTGGATAGATTTTAAGATATCCTAATAGTAACTAATAGCAATTACAATGGTGAATAGTTTTGGAGCGAAGAGTCATTAACACAAAAACCTAAACATTTATCACCCAAGGGAATGTACCGAACACAAAATCTGAACAAACAACATCCCACTTCAAACTAACCAATGGAGATCTATTTGCTAGTGAAATGTATGTAAAATAAATACTTCTAGCACTTCCGCCGAGGTTGCAAAAAAGCTGTTAATATTGGGGAACTACTGGTTTTAAACTTCAATTAAAATTGGTGCCATAAGTACTTTTTGAAAGAGAAGATGAATTAGTTAAATTTTCCACAATTTAATATAATTTCGCATCCATTTACGGATTTTTGTGAGCGGTCCGTTGGCTATGAAAATTATTGAAATTACAATGAAAATGAGTTAGATTGTTAGGAAGGGGATTTTTCCCAGTTCGATCTATAATTAGATACATGGGCAGGTTTTGAAAAGCTTTTTCGAACGCTGATGAAAAATGAGTCTAGTCACTAAATGGTCAGAGGAGGTTCTTCGTAAAAAATCATTCACAGTAAATAAACTTATTACAATAGGTTTGAAAAATAGTAGGAGCCCCTAATTGTCCTTGGTAAGCTGGGCTAAATGCTTTACCACAAAGAGAAAAAACCACCATCACGCACGCTTGTAGACCGTATTTAACCTGCTGATTTTTTTCAAGTTCTGTGACTTGTGAAGTAATGGAAGGAATATTTTTACAAATATTAGTTAACCAGATAAGGGGGTTTACATCTTCTTCTGCTTTTTTCTATTGTCTAAATGTTAACATTCGGTTGCGAATTCCCGAATTGTTGAAAGTCACACTTAAGGCAGGAATCAATGAAGGATTTAAATATTTTTTGTTCTCTTGTCCTTTTGATTTTTAGTTGTTTTTGTGGTTTGTGTGCTTTTCGAATTCTTTGCATCGTTTTTGAATAAGATATCCACTGAGAAGCTTTGTGTATCTTTTTAAGTATGTCCGTTCTCTTCAAGCCCTAAAAAGTTTTATTGGGCAAATATTGGGTTTGGAATTTAAAATCTGGAACTTCGACATTTAATGTAATCACCCCTTCAATTATTAGTATTTTTTTGATTTTTCTGATAACGCTTCGTTTATTTGATGAAGCATGGTGGGCAAATTATGGAAGTTAAAACTATAAGTCTCTTAAATTGTTTCAATCAAAAAGAGTGTCCACTACCCGCAAACTTAATTAGCACATGCATATACATACGTATATTTGTCTCAGGTAATTCATACTGATATGCAAAAAAAGCAAATAACTGAAAACCCCCCCAAAAAAAAACTAAAATGTCCTCATGGGTCCCGCCCTTCATATAAGTTTACTTTATTTCATGATGACGTCATACACGTCTTAGAGTGCGATAAATGATGCTCCTCTTTCGCAAGTGTGGGGAGCTTACCCCTTCAAACTCAACACAAAATGGCGTCATTTACTACATTTAAAGGATTTCACAGCCCACGCCTTCTCACCAAATTTCGTGACAACAGGTTCACCGGTTTCTGAGTAAAATGGGTGTGAAAAACAGACAGACAGCTATTGAATATATTCTAATAAGATTTTGTTTTACAAAAACCTTAAAAATTAACGTGCTTTGAAAATATTCATCTTAAAGTAATTCAAATTACAAATTTCTATCTAAGCCGCATCAGTCTTCAAAACTCCCGCATGAGACGAGGCGAATTTTCGTTATGAAAAGTTAATTTCAGATTCTTCTCCATTTTCGGAAACAGCAATAAGCTATGTCTGGCGAATTCGGATGGTGAAGAAAAATAGACCACCCCTGATGGGTCGATAACCATTTCATCATGATGAAGGAATCAGTCACCAAATCGCCAACTTCCGGCCGTTTCCCCCGTACAGCCTTTTGCAAACATCTTAAAATAGTCTGGCCAGGATGAAGAAATTTCCGGTGCACAATCTCCCGTACATAAAAAAAGACAACTGGCTGCCTACTTGTCTATTTTTGGTTTGGAGGAGTTGGGAGTCCTCTCATCAGCTGTAATGGTTTTGGGACAAAAAGGATGGATAACTTTCAGCCCCTTTTTTACAGTTTTCCTGATCCCGTTTGGGAAGGCGTCGAACAAATTTAGTGACAATAAGTTTCATTGGCAACTGCTCAGTTAAAATCGGCTGGAATGAGCTGCAACGCCAAATGTTCATAGATATTCGCGCAAAATTTTCACCAAACGTTACCTATCGTTGAACGCTTGCTGCGGTACCACGCTTTCTGATGCAATTCAACTGCTGCATCAACACACGGCTACTTTAGCGGCGATTGAACATGCTGTTTCAAAATCCCCGTCAAGTCTGCTCCCTCAAGCTGCTGCTTCATTGAGCACCAACGTAACCGCAGCTCCTGAGACGCCGCTGACTGGCTCTGCTTATACCTTGCCGCCAACTGCGGCCAACAATACCGGCGCCATACCTAAGTTCTCTACCTCTATCTGCCAGGCACTACTCCAGTGCGTCTATAAAAGATTGTATCAACCCGACGACGTCCGCTGGCCAACTGAAAAATCCTCCCCCATCCGAGGGAAATGTTCCCCTACTCAGCATCGGCTGCGCTACGTACTTCTGACGATTATCCTACTGTCGCTTCATTAGCACCACCACACGCTTCCTCCTGTGTATCATCGACGCCAGCCACCGCTGAACCGCCGACCTCATGTCGCCCGAGCGGGCCCCAAATGAACGTCGCCTCGCCACCGAAACAGCTGTTCTTGTCAGAGCTAGCTACTCCACTACCTCCGACGAAATTCTGGCCTATATAAGAAATAAAGCTAATTCAACTTTTTCACCTCTTTCATGTCAGAAGCTGACGAAGAATGGCTCTCCTGACCGATGCTTTAAAGTGGCATGCTATCGTACAATCTTCTTTTTGACCACAGGGGGTCTTCGTCAAACCTTGTCAGAGAACTAAGCTTCGCGAAAATTTGCGGTTCGCCCGCCTGCCTCGCCGAGCTTAAATGATTCCCACAACTATACACTTTTTTATCAAAATGTAAGGAGTCTAAGAACCAAGCTGTCGGATTTCAAACTGTCTGCCTTAGCATTCCAACATCATGTCATCTGCATTTCTGAAACCTGACTGGATGACAAGATGTTAGATTCCGAGCTCCTCGAAGATTATTCTGTCTTTCGTTGTGTCAGAGACTGCGCTGCGCTTGGCAGGACAACTGGCGGAGGTGCTCTAATAGCTGTTAAGTCCCCTCTTCGTGCCGAAATCATCTTTTTCTACTCCTCCTCCACCTACGATTCTGTCAGCATTCGAGTCATTCCACCAAATGTATGCCACTTTATCATATCGTGTGTATATTTTCCTTGCTTCAGTCCACCTTCTCTGTATGAGACAGATTATTAGGGCTCCTAATCGTTTTGTTTCCCTCACTTCCTTTCATCCTCTGTGGCGAATTTAATCTTCCCATGCTCTCCTGGCCTTCCCGCCCTCTCTAATAACTCCAGCGACTCTTTCCTTCCTCTATCCGCTTTCATGTATACCTGTGGCACCCTTTAGTTTAATCTTTCTAGAAACCACTTAGATCGCACTCTTGGCCTTGCCCTCTCTAACCTTCCTGTGCGCTGCCTTTCGCAATCCCGTCATGCCCCATCTTACGTTGCCTGCTCTCGAGTTCGATGCTCAGATATCCTGACTGTTCAGAAACGAATATTTAACCAGTGTTGAAGACTCACTAAAGCGCGGAAACCTTAAACCTTTCTGGACCCACATTCGCAACTCCCGCTGTCTGACCCAGTTATCCCCTCCGTCCGCTACATTCTCTGGCTCCTCACTAACTTGTGATTTACTCTGCCGCTACTTTTCCTCCTCCTCTATGATCCCCTTCCTTCCTCCGAATCCCTCCCGATAGTGGATCTAGCCTGCCCCGCATCGCCTACCGTTCCCCTTCTTACTCCTATCCTTGTAGAGTACCTCATTGGCAAATTTGATGCCAATGTCGGACCTGGCTACGATGGTCTTCCAAACCTCTTTTTGCTCAAAACTGGTAAGTTCATCTCCCTTCCCTTGTCTCTTATTTTCAACAAAAGCTTCAAAGATAATCATTTTCCCGGCTTGTGGAAAGGGGCTCTCACTGTTTTCTTTTATGCCTTGCCTCTAACCTTTCCAACCGATCCTGCCGCGTCTCTTTTGAAGGCTACACTTCCCGCTCTTTCTCCCCTTCTTCTGGCGTCCCACAAGCATCTATTCTGGGCCCTTTGTTATTTTTATTTTTTATTAACGACTATCCCCCCTGCTTACTTGTCGCTGTTTCTTTTATGCAGACGACTTTAAGCTATTTTACGCTGCATCGTCGCCTATAGACTGTGTATCCTTTCAATTCAACCTAGACACATTGGTTCGTTGGTGCTCAATTAAAGGTTTAGCTGTAAACATCAGAAAGTGTCACTCTATGTGCTACTCCCTAAAATCCTCCTTATCCTGCTTAAATTCTACTCAAAATCTCAGAGTCACTTTCGATAAGAAGCTCCGCTTTGACACCCATTGCCTCGAAGTCACCAATCGAGCAACAAAATTGTCAGGTTTTATACTTCGCTCCTCCTTTGATTTTGACTCCATCCTCCTTAGCTCTCTTCAACTCCCTCGTGAGGAATACCCTCGAGTACTGCTCCTTGAGCTGGTCACCCTCCCGTATCTGTGATTGTCTTGCCCTTGAAAATGTGCAAAGTAAATTCAACCGTTCCCTTTTCTTTAAGAAAAGCTTCCCTCCTGCCTCCGTTTTCTGAACCTTCCCTTCCTACAACAGCGTAGGTCCTATCTGGATTTATGCACATTTTTTAAACTTTCCTCGGGTTTGATAGACTGCTCCGCCGCTAACGACATCACCTACCGTCCTGCGTCTTATAACACACGTAGAGCAGACATTTTCAGCGTGCCCTTCCCAGAGCTCGAAGTCCACTTCCATTCCCCGATTCCTAGGCTTTGCCGAAATTACAACGTACAACAGCTTGCACCTTTTAACTTGTCTTCTTTAAGAAGTTTTAAGCATAGGAGCGACAATTAAATTGCGGACTATGCCATGCAGTTGAAATCCACTTTCTCAAAATGGCGAACGAGTGAGTCGTCTCAAGGGTTCTTGGCGCAGAACAGTGGAGAAAGAGTGCGGTTATCACGGGAAGTCCTAAGGGGAGCTGAAGTGCATCTCAGGTAACCGCGAGCGATGGCGCGTTGGTGAGGTCTACGCGACACCGTATGTAAGTTTCCCAATAGTGAGGCATTATCGATGGTCAGGTTGATGGAATGGTGTCTGTTTTAGGTCTATCATTCTCGTAACAATTTTTCCCATGGGTGGGTGTTTTCCTCTTATCTGGCTAACGTGTGTATACCCACATGTCGTCAGACGTGAAATCATACGTATCTGTCGAGAAACACCTTATTTGTACGAAGGAACGCGCTTGATGAAATAACTTATCTAAAGGCAATAAGCTATAATAGCATTTGTAGATATCAGGAATTTCTGAAGGTTTTTGCGAAACATAGCCTGGGTAAGTAAATTCAAAGTCGTTTCTTCTCTTTGAAGCTGGCTCCAGTCAGTCCACCAAACCACCCAGATTTTCAAAGTGCAGTGCTCGTTTACAAAACCGACCATGACTCTGTTTCTTTTTTGAATTAACGATAAGAATATCGCTTTAGCGGCCCTAGCCTTGTTCGTCTGCTAATAGAAGTTCAAACCAACCGTTCAGCTGTTAAGCATCGTTTATGTGCGGGGCGGGGAGGAGTGGGGAATAGGCAAAACCTCTGAGTATTCAGACCCTAGTAGTCCATTGTACTTGATTCCACCGTCGATCGGAATATCCCGGATTCGTTTATGTATCGCAGGATTCCCGTTAGTGAATGTGATGCTACCCACTGCAGTTGGAGCATATCAGCATGATATTTGATGCACGGGGCATTCTTATAGAAAATGCTCCGTGGATCCTGCTTTCTCGTTACAGGATGGACACGTATCATCTTGGAGTATTCCTATTGTGAACATATGCCACAATACTCCTGCAAGTCCTCCTGCTTTTTTTGTTTGTTTGGTGCTGACGGGAAAATTTTGGTGTGTTTAGCAGCATTAAGACTCTGCCACTTGTCATTATGGGAAGTTCTTCTCATTAAGAGAGTTGCTGTACTATCCTTTCTGGCTAACCGCGTCGTACACATCGGGTGCAAGTTTTCGACTGAAGTGGAGAATCTTTCCTCCACAGATTTCTCTGTGGGGGAACATGAATCTAGTGAGGCCTCCAAAATCAGTGGCTCGGTATGACCTGGTTTCTCGAAGTCGCGGATGGATTCGAATTTTATCACTTCGTACCACTTGTAGAGTTACAATTCATTGCTTCCATCTTCACTTGTTTTTGAACACCCTTCATGTAGTAGTAAGCTACCACAGGCTCTACTATCACGACACTAAGTGTGGAGCCAAACTGAACCAATCTGTCAGCTTTTCCATTTTCAAGTAAATCGAGTGCGTTTTCCTATTAGCTGCTATAATAATGTGTTGCACTTTTATCCTGTTAACGCTGCTTGGTGATCCGAACCGATTAGAGCCCTGCAACTCCTCCACGACTTCCATAGACGTTCATAATAAACTCGACACCGCGTGATGTTTCAATAACCGTCCGGGGTGATTATTGCCAACTACAAAAGCGAGTTATACCTCATTATAGAGCTTTGCTCAATTTTGGCTGTTCTTTTCCTTTCATTCATCTAGCTTCGCTCCCCTTCCCTTGTCCTTGGTCATGTAATTGTTGCTTTAAAGTCAATGCATCCCATCTGGCTATACAATAAACTTACTCTATTGTTTCTGCTGGCTAAAACTACGGTGAAAATCCTAGAAAGGTGTTAGTCATAGACCAACGTTTTAGTTACATAGTATCAGGAAGTTAACATCGCGGAGGAACCATCTGCTCAAAGTGAGTCCTACAGATTCGCTTCCCTTGTAACAGTGATAACCATGTGTTTTAACATGAGGTAGACTAGCTCTCTACACTGATCGTTTTCGTGTCCAATGTGTCAAACAACACGAAGGAAGGAAGACGAAGGATTTTCACCCCTACTAGATATTTTTGTTTATTTTAGGATTTTAGGACAATTTAAGTCTACTAGCCAGTTTTTGATACTTTAAATTCTTCATACTATCTTAACCTAGATAATGCGTATCTGTTAGTCATTGCTTCATCTTAAAGTTTCTGATATTGTTGTAACCTTACCCCTAAAAAAATACAATTCTGCTCTGTTTGCTCTTTTCCAGATGATATTTGTATTTCCGTCGGAGGGTACCCAGAAGGACATCCTGAATCAACCTCAATGGAGGACGACTTAAAGTTCCTAAAAAGCAAAGTAGGTCCCTGTTCATTTGACCTTTTTGACTCCTTAATTGAAATGGTATTTATTCCTGTCCATTGCAGGTTGATGCTGGTGCTGACCTAATCATCACTCAACTAACATTTAACGAAGAGGCGTTGATTGAATTCATTAAAAGTTGTAGAAAAATTGGGATCACTATTCCAATAGTTCCAGGAATATATGTTCCGAAAAGTTGGGCTGGCCTGAAATTTGTCTCTGAGAAGACCCATGTGAAGCCCCCTGAAGAATTATACGTACAGTATGAAAGTCGGAAGCATAATCAAACGGAGTTCCGTGAATTTGCTGTACAGCAAGCCGTGAAAATGATACATAGTTTGTTCGAAAGTGATCTCGGGATCTACGGAGTACAGTTTTTCACCCTAAACTATTTTAAGAATGTATATAACATAGTCCAGCAAGTAATGTAAGCCTAAAGAAGGATATAATGCGGAGTAAATGAGTTTTATTTTAGCCATGCAGGAAATAGGGGCTATTCATTGCCTTTAGGGTTGAAATATATAGTTCAAAAAGCCCACGGACCCTCTTCCCGCCCAACCGGACCGAGGGGCGACCAACCTAAGGATGGGCTGAAGGCAACATCCAAAGGCCCGCATCACAGCGATGATGCGTTTTAACGCAAAGTGTGTGCGACCATGCGAAAATGTATTGCTACATCCCGATTGTCGCAAACACTTCAGCCAATGACGCGGAGGTCCTACACTACAGAGACATGGATCTTATATTGAAGACAGTGCGGATCAAGACTGAAACCCATTAGGTCAGATTGTTACCGGACAGGACTCTTCGGACTATAGCACAGGTTGCAAGGATAACTGCTTTTTGCATCTCCATGTATAGTCCAGCCCTAAGATCGAGCGTTTTCAGCGCTTTATGTAAGTTCTGCGGGACTAATCCCGTCGCTGAAATTATTACTGGGACTACTTGGATCTTTTGTAGTCTCCAAGTCTGCTTCATATCGTCTGCCAAGGGGCCGTAGTTCCGGATTTTTTCGTGCTGTTTTTCAACAGTGTTCCGGTCCAACAGTACGGCTACATCGATTATAAAGCACGCTCGTTCTTCCTTCAGAAGCAGAACTAGATCGGGTCTGTTATGATTAACACTGTGGTCGGTGGCAATAGTGTGATCCCACAGTAGTTTGACCCGATCATTTTCCAAGATTCTCTGCGGAGTATACTTATAGTAAGGATGGTAGGTTGCCACCAAGTTATACTTCAACGCAAGGTTTTGATGGAGAATCTTGCAGACGGAGTTATGACGATTGGTGTACTCGGTACCGCTCAACATCCTGCACGCAGATGTTATGTGCTGGATGGTCTCCTCTTCACAGTTGCATAACCTACAACTGGAGTTGGTGATTGAGGAGTCGTGAAGAATGTACCGTTTATAATTTTTTGTTGGGAGCGAAGCATCCTGAATTGAAGTTAGGAATGCTTCGGTCTCATAGAAAAGTACACCATTTGTCAACCATTTGTTGGAGGCTTCGATGTCAATGCCTGACAACAACAAATTTTTTATATGACCTCCGTGAATGGGTTTTTCTTTCCACATGTCGATCTTCTGTTGGACTGAAGTAACATTCGACATGGGATCCCATTCTCTGCTTCTCAAGTTCAAAGGAGATAATTTATTATCTGCCATGACGGTAGCCTGATGTATTTGGCTAGAGGATTGTTTCTTATAGAAAAACTCACGAAGAGAATGCACTTGATTGTAGTGCATCGTTTTTAAATCAAGTACCCCCCTTCCTCCCTGATGACGTGGGATAGTGATCCTCAATTTTTCGGCAGCTCTATTGCGCATGTTGTTGTTTGCAAGAACTACCCTTACCCGTCTATTGACAGATTCTAAATCAGTATTACTCCACTGTATCATACCGAAAGTGTATAGAAGGACGGGAATGGCAAAGGTGTTGATTGCCATGATTTTATTTTTCCCGTACAGCTCAGTTTTAAGGACAAGATCCAGACGCCGCTCAAATTCCCCCAGCAACTTAGATTTAATTATTGCCACAGCAGGTGTTGTTGCTTGCAATATGCCGAGGTATTTGTAGACGTCGTCCGAATCCATGCCCTCAATTCGGATGTTATTTTGGCTGTATCCTTCGTTGTCGGTGTGTTTTCCCCGAACAATTGTTTTTATGCGACATTTCTCCAAACCCAACTGCATGCCGATATCCCTGCTGAACTGGATGGTGATGTCCAGCAAGGAGCGAAGTTGGTTCTTGTCTTTAGCATACAATTTGATGTCGTCAATGTACATTAAATGGCTCAATGCACATTTCGACAATATGCCATGCTTGACTTGGAACCCGTATTTGCTTTCATGCAAAAGATGGGATAGCGGATTCAAAGCCAAACAAAACCACAGTGGGCTTAGAGAGTCGCCTTGGAAAATGCCACGCCTGATTGGTATCTCTCCTGATGTTTGCGAAGATACCGATAGCTTCGTGCTCCAATTCTTCATTACTGTTCTCAGAAGAAGAACAACATTCGGGTTGATTTTATACAAGCGTAACACTTGTAGTAACCACGAATGTGATATGGAGTCAAAGGCTGATTTATAATCGATGTAGGCTGTCGAGATGTTTCGTTTTTGGTGGACAGCCTGCTTTACAGCTACCGTATCGATTATAAGCTGTTCTTTGCAGCCTCGGGAGCCTTTTGCGCATCCTTTTTGCTCCTCAGCTATCAATTTATGAACATCAAGATGTTTTGAGATGTTCGCGCACAGAACTGAAGTGAAGACCTTGTAGATGGTAGGAAGACAAGTAATTGGTCGACATTTTGAAGGGCAAGAGACACCCTGTTCCTTGGGGATGAGGAAAGTTATCCCCTTGGTGAAAAATGGTGGAACTAAATCAGGATCGGCAATCATCTGATTAAATTGATTTGCCAATATACTGTGAGTGCTCTTGAACCGCTTCAGCCAGAAGTTGTGAATTTTGTCAACTCCTGGCGCCTTCCAGTTACCTGCCTTGTCAAGGACTGCTTTAACGTCGACTTCAGTTACGTCAGGCATGGTCATTTCGGGGAGGGCCTCGCATGAACGCATAAGGTGTGGGAGCCACGCTGCTTCTAAATTGCAACGGCTGGATTCGCTCCAAACACTTCTCCAGAAGTCTTCTGCCTGATCCAGATTGAGGTTACTGTCCCTACCTGAGTTGATGAGATTTTTGTAGAATCCTCGTTGGTTCTGGAAGAACAAGGTGTTGTCTGTCCTTCGCTGAAAGCTTTTCTGATACCTACGGATGCGATTGGAGCATACCGCAAGTTTCTGCTTCAGCACCTCGAGGATTTCTTCGATTGGCATATCATTGGACAGATGGTAGTTTCCAATGATGTTCGCAACGCATCTGTGCACTCTTGGTGATGGATTTCCAAGGAGTGCTTGCGTCACACGGCCAATCTCCTTTCTCAACTTTTCGACTCTTTTGTTGAGTCGAAACACCCAGAACGGCAAAGTCCTTCTGCGCATACCTCTGTTATTCGCTCTAAGATGTTGGTTATGGAGACGAATAACCGTGGCAGCTGCAACGTAGATCAGGCTGTGCACCTCTGTAGTAGTAATCTCGCTAGTCAAACGATCAGCCAAAATTCTGTCAACGGCAGCAATGATGTTAGTAGTTGCCGAAGTAAACTTCAGTTTTGGGATCCTTGGCCTAGCGTCTGGGAGAATCTCAGCATACTCTGTGAATGCGACCTGGAATGCGGTCAAAGCCTCATTATAAATTGGGTCGACATCCCCAGTTACTAAGCTTCTCCTGACTACTGGATTCATGGAGTGCCTTACAGGTGGAGTACTTGTGTTACTCCTTTGACTAGTCCAGTAATTTGATGACTCCAGCCCGAGCTCAAGTGAAACCTCTTGGAAGATTTGTTGCCTAGTTGGTAAGGCAACTCGGTTGTTATTCACGATCACTCGGTACTGGTTGACGACGTTCTGTTCCGGAACATGACTTAGCTCCGGAAATCGGGTTATGAACGCGTCATGTAGTCGATGTCTGTACCCTGATGGATTCCGTTCCAAATCCGTGACACGGTAATAGGCGCGGACGATAAATTCGTTGAGTTGGCTCGTCCAAACCATACGACGCCTAGGTCTCCCGTCCCTGGTGGTTGACGGCATAACCGCCAAAACATCCAAGGGCGAAGAGCCGCTCTGATGTTGTTGAACGACCCTTATCCGTGTTGGGTACTGTCTTCGTGTCCCTGGGGTCCCATTTAAAGAATTTAAACCAAAGTCCCCAATTTTATTCCCACGAGTAATGGGGAACCAGTCAGCCCTGCAACAGAGCCCCAATGTTGCAATGCCCCATGGTTACCTCCAAAGGTAGGGAAGGTATTTGGAGGGGAGCCGCTGAAATACAGTGTAACGTCACTGCAATTCATCCGATAGGCGCGTCGATCCCTTCACCCCGGATTACGGATTTGTTAAGGAGGTTTACTCCCCCTGAACGGGAAGAATCGGTAAGGGAGGACGAACACAAAGGGAAACGTTCTGCTTGTCCGCGGCTACTTATTTACAAGATTAACTTGCGATATTCGTAGCTGACCCGGTGGGTCATGTCATTATCCGCAACCCATGACACGCGCCTGGTCGCATGCAGCTCTGCGTTTGCAACTCAGGTGAGGATAAACCTGGTACGCCATATATATATATATATATACTCTGCATCCGTAAATTTTATTTGAGGGACTCTATTTTGCCACTCTTTGATGATAGGAACTATACGATCCTTTTTCCAATTCAATCTGAAAATCCAGCTGAAGCTCCCACTTATCACGTACACCCGCCATCGGCATCGCTATAAAAACTTCCAGGGGTAAAGCTCGACACCTCCTACCCTTAAATATTCCTTCGAGTTATGCTTCCCCGCGCATGTCCTTTATGCCTTCGGTTTGCCGGTACACTTTTAACCTCCCATGCAGAGAGCACAACCGTCATCTGCAGGATGCTGCTCCAGTGGCTGCAACATGGCTCGAAGCAATGTTACTTTGCTGAGTTTAAGCGAAGTGTGACTATCGGTTAGAGCCTGTCACGACACTAATACAATCTAAATGATAACGGACGGAATTTCAATTGTTTGTGTGTTGTGGAGGAGGATCAAGGAGTCGAGTGGGTGGGTAGGAAGCATCGTTTTGAATGTCGTTCTCTGTGGAATAGAAAATATTTAGTCGATTTCCGTATGAAGAATTGAATATGCGGATAAAGCCAATTAGAAGAAATTTGGTTTTGAGATTAGTTCGGCAAGTGAGGAATATTTGCATTCGCGTTTTGATTTTGATTTTGGTTGTTTGTGTCCTGGAAACAAATTGTATGCTTCCAATGGTGCAAAGCGACACAGCCAAATATGGTATTTTTGGTCTCCAAACATAAATTTGGGACGATTTCTATTTGGGGAGTTTAATCTCAAGCGTGGGGTTCAATATTTGTGTTGTTGCGTTATCTACACTTGTGAGGCTTGGCAAACAGAAAATCTAGCGTGTATCCACGTTTGGGTCTTTAGCTGAGTTTCAGGTAGAAAGATAATATCTTCACCTCTTCGATTTCAAAGGATGTAGGTATTTACCATATAATATGATTGCTAGCTTAATCGAATGATCAATTCGGAGGTGTTATTGATTCATTGGATAGACTACCATTGAAATCCTTATCCCGTCGCCGTGATTCGACAATAAGGTAATACCTTATTGGGTTGACTAGTCTGGCGAGGTTTTTTTATTCACGGCGTTAGCAACCACACTTTCCTGGTCTTCCTCGTTTCACTCGGTTTTTGTCGAATGGTTCCAATAATGGCGTTGATCGCGGAATAATGAGGAAGATTCGTGTGCAAAAATTAATCCAAGTGAATATAATTACAATCTTTTTCCTCCCAACTAGAAGAGAGTGAACCCCACCCTCAGTAGTTTTCCCAATTAGGAGGAATTGCGGGGACCTACTGGAGATGAAAAGATTCCAGGATTGGGTGGAAATTCGAATGAACCTCTCAAGTTAGCCGCTAAGACCAAATCCCAGTAGTTCATAAAGACATTTGAATCGTGGATGATGGAAAAACTGTTCGCTGTCTAATGAAAGAGGTGAAACTTAATTCTGCTATTGAAGCCCTACAAGCTACCAAACGTGGCTCTATCATATCGATATAGGGTGATATACAGCAGTACATCGAGTTTGCAAGTGGTTTATAAGAACAAAAGTGTGAATTTCGACGAACCTGTTTTACGGTCGATGGTCGTGGATTTGGATCGGAAGACGATGTCCATTGGAAGGTGCAGCGCGATGGTGGCATTGGATATCAGGAATGCCTTTAATTCGGCCAAATGGGTGTGAAGTAAAAGGATCTTGGTTAAACTTAGTATTCTTGGCTACTTAGCTCGGTTGATCGAGAATTACTTGTCTAAGATCATTATTTACCTGCGGCTAATTATCATCATCATCAACGGCGCAACAACCGGTATCCGGTCTAGGCCGAGGTCCACCAATTAGATATCCCTAAAAGTTGTCTGGCGTCCTGACCTACGCCATCGTCTTCTTTTTCTTTAAACAATTCGGCTGTAATTCCACCGGCTCCTGGCGACTTATGATTTTTTATCCGATGAATTGCACGGACTGTTCCTCTTATACTTAGTGGTGGCAGTATTTGTCGGTCGTCTTGAGTTGGCGGGACCTCCAACTCGCCGATGTTCTGGTTGTTCAGTAGCTCATCAAAGTACTCAACCCATCGCTCCGATATGCCCATTCTGTCGGAAATCAGATTTCCCTCTTTGTCTCGGCAGGATGTGCATCGAGGTGTTTAAGGGGTTATCCTGCTGACTTGTTGGCAAAACTTGCGCGCCTGATGCGGTTGCTCCCTGTACTTTTCTAGTTCACAGACTTGATGGTTTTCCGTCTGTGAAGTCGCTTCTCCGCTCGACGGAGTTCATGATAAGTCTCTGCGCGTGCCCGCGTTCTTTGAGAATGCAACATTACTCGTATGAATGATAACGTTCTTCAGGTGATTGTGAAGATCATGTGTTGATGCTTCATCTCCAGGTTCTCTGTTGACTGCGGTTATTGCGGCATCCATTTCCCTCTTATGGGTGTTGCAGAGGGCTTCATTGTTAACTCTCACCTGATTTTCAGAAGGTGGTGTTGTTATTCGAGCTCGGAGCACCATGCCAACGAGATAGTGATCCGAGTTTATATTGGCCCCCTATTGGTTCTGACATTCATCAAGGCTGAGAGGTGGCGGCGTTTGATCAAAACGTCGTCAATTTGGCTGCAAGTGGTCCCGTCTGCAGAGGTCCTTGTATGTTTGTGGACAGCTTTCCGCGCAAACCAGGTTCTTCCACAACCATTTTGTGTGACACTGCTAATTGAATAATCCGCAGTCCGTTATCATTTGTTTTTTCGTGTAAGCTTTGGGAGCCAACGTATCGCCTGAATACGGGCTCCTTCCCTAATTGGCTGTTAAAATCCCCAAGTATGATTTTGATCTCATATCTGGGACAGACTTCGAGGGTTCGTTCTACTGCCTCGTAGAAGATATCCTTCTCCGACTCTGCAGTCTCCTCTGTATGTAATGAGGCTTATATTTCCAAACTCGCCGCTCAAGCGCAGAGTGCATAGCCGTTCGCTTATGTTTTCAAAGCCAACATAACAGTAGGTCCCTGTCCAACGCATCTCTTGTAACGCTCTTACATCAGCCCTATATTGGGACAGGTATCGGCTAGCTGCTCGGCAGCTTCATCTCTGTACAGGGAGAGCACGTTCCATGAGAAAATGCGCAAATCGTTAATTCCGTTGTCGTTGCCGGGTTCGTCATTCTGTAATCCGTCCAGTCCGAGGCTCCTGTTCTGGCTTCGTAACTTCGGTTTTCCGTGTAAGGTTGTCAGTCCTACCCAAACCCCAACCTAGAGGACCAGTTGGTACAATTTGTCCCGTTTTTAGGCGCGGGATACTCGTCTTCATCCTTCTCCGTCTGCAGCTTTTCGTTACGAAAGAGCTCCCAGCGGTCACCTCGTGGAGGTGGAGATAGGGTTTGTTAGTAGAACGGTTGGTGTTGGTTCAGTAGGCATTTCCCAGGTTTCTCTATCGTGGGTATCAATCCACGTTTCGCCCTGGGACCTATATTACCCTTTGACAACCACCTGTGGCTAATGATCGATGTTAATCTGAGCTTCAAGGGGGCTTGACTATGCGTGGGAGATGGCATCATTTATTTGACGGTCAAAATATAGTCGTAGGTTTCTTATCACAGAGTTTGTGAAATCCACTCTCTTATAGGTGAAGGAGAGTGATTTTGGTACAGCAGCCAATCCTGTTGAAAGTGTGCAGCGAGTACACGACAGCATCGGGTACGGTAGTATATGTCATCGTGGGAATAACCCTTGCGGATCCTCTAACGAACGCGTGCATTATCTACACTGCCGCCTTCCGAAAATTACTTGGAAAGAGCTACACAGCGGTATCATGGTATTAACGTTGGACCCATGGATAGATCATCTCTACTGAAAAATGGGTCGAACGAAAGCACGGTGAGTTGAATTACGACTTGACGCAGTTTCTTACGAGGCACGGTGATTATAGGAAGCTTTTGCATCGCTTCGGATTGAACGAGTTTTTCGGTTACCTTGAAAGCATCGCTACATACCAGGGCTCGGAATATGTTATTTTCCAATATCCGAAATTCGTGGATGCAAAACCCAAGATTTCGTGGAGGAGATATTCAAGTCAAGAGCAAATTGAATAGCAGTAAATGCGAGCATTGCCATGATCTAGAAGAAATTCCCGGAGTTGGAACGAAGTTAAGCCCTTTGCCTTTGTTTCAACTCCGGAAGCATGACCTCAACATGCTCACATGGCGAAATCTCGGCAGATCTACTTTGGTAGAATACTTTGTTCCTTCTTGCAGAGTAAGTGATTAGTTAATCAACATGTTGCATAGTTTTGATTTCGTTGGATTCGGGAGTCGGTTTCATTATATCCTTGGTAAAAAAACGATAGGAAGGCTGGGCAAATGAATGGTTTTGTTGTCCTATACTGCGATAGAGCCCCATCCGAGTCTCTAGTTAAGGTGGTAATCGATAAGGTGCATCTGATACAGCCCTTCCTCAAAGTTCGTTATTCTCGAGGTGGTATGTTTCCACGGAGTGCTGCCCAGACCACTATGAAGTGGGGGGCTGTTTCGTTCTCTTCATCGCAACGTCCGCATATTTTAATTATGGATCACCATCATGTATAGATGTTTCCGTAGAAGGCAGTGGCCAGTTATAGGACCTACGAGTATTGGTGTCCCTATTCTAGGTTTACTTAGTTTCAGGACAGAATTCCTCTGGGAAAATTGCCTCCGGGCAAAAAAAAACCCTTGGATTGTGCCAATATTGAAGGGAAAGGATCGGGGCATCTGCCGTTAAGGGCAAACCAAAATGGTAGCCGTCTTCTGACGATCCCAACTTTTTAGCTCAAATGGCTGCAAAGAGGACTCGGCCTGCAACAGCCAAGCCTTCACTTGCGCCCAAGGATGATGTCCAGAATAATCTCGCCACCTCCACCTGGATGCTGTTTGGTAGCAAAGCAGGAGAAAGAGCCAGAAGACCGAGAACTTTCCTTATTATCGGCGTTCCTGAACCGAAAGAAGGGTAAAACACCATGGTAGAACTCGGATTTGGCGAAACAGAGGACAACGACAAGAATGCTTCACAACCGAGCTCTAAAGTCTGATTCAGACGCGAGCTAGAATCGGTACAAAGAGGCTCAAAAAGCTCTAAAGAGGAGCATAAGGTCAACAAACCGATCATCATGGAGATGCTTTTGTAAAGAGACCAACTCAATTAAGGCAACCTCAAACCTGAAGCGGATCATTGTCAAAGAACCAGTCAGCAGCTGGGTTATCTACGCTTGAATAGCACTTCCCAGAGAGTATCCAAAAATTCATCATGGGTCCGACAGTTGCATAGAGCCCTCAACCAAAAGATTGGATACTGGCCAATAAAGTAGTATCCCTGGAACGAGTGAAATTTAACTCGTTCTATAGGTACAAGTCTGGGGGTCTGAATGGCATTATGCCTGCTCTAGTAATGAATGGAATGGTTGCCCTGGGTCTACATATTCGGAATATATGCTCTGCTTGCCTAACATTCGCTTACATTTCATTTCATTTCATCACGCATTTACGACGTGAAGGTGATATTTATTCCCAAACCAGAGAAACCCACCTACATGGACGCAAAAAGCTGCCGAACGACAGTAGATCGGTCCATGAAGGATACATGCATCCCTAGGTGGCCACTTCACTATAGCCAACATGCCTACCTGAAAGCTTACGGCGAAAACTGAAAAGGCGATGTCCGATAAAAAATACGCCTTAGGCATATTCATGGAGATCGATTTGTGACGCAGAAAGACAAAATGAAATCGATTCGCGGTTAATCAGTTGGCTGGCTCTTCACATGCTAGAGGGGAGGGAGATCCACATGTTGATCGGGTAGAAGTCTATTCAGGCATGATCTTTTGTGGTAGCCCACAGGGGGGGATTCACTCTCTTCTGTTATGGCTCCTGTCAAGGACATCTTGCTATGGCTCCTGGAAGATACAAAGGTCTTCGCACAAGTAAGCCATAATAATTATCGGGAAGTTTGCGAGCACTGTATGTGACCGCTTGAATGCAACTCTGCATGAAATCCGCAGTTGGTGCCTCCGGAATGGACTCACAGTGAACGCTAGGAAGAATGGACTAGTTATCTTCACTAGGTGGATTAGGTAGCTACACGCTACCCACTTTAGCAGGGACGGATAACCAGCTGGCACAAATAGTCAAGTATTTGGGAGCACATTTCGACTCCAAGTTAACGTGGAAGCACCATATTCAGGAACAATACCAGAAATCCTGCAGCTTGCGCTGGTGCTGAAAGATTGCGATAGGTAAGACCAAGGGACTTTCACCGCAACGGATTCATTGGATGTAAACATCCATAATAAATGCCATTTTGATGTATGCATTGCCTGGCAGCCGAGACGGAACTCTGCTAACAGCAGGAAGCTGCTAATGTAGATTCAGATGTTTCGTCGCCTAATTATTTCTGGGGGAATGGGTATTTTGTCGAATGCGGTGCTCGAAACTATCCTAAATCTACCACCCATTCATTTGGAGGTGAAAAACAAAGTAGTTAACGACGTGTATAGGCTAGATACCATTGGTGCATTGAAAGGCGGTCAATCATTCGGTTATGCGTCTATGTGGAAGTTTCTTGGCAAACATCAGGTGGCTCTGATGCCGGCTGATCATGGTCGATAAATGGCTATGGCTTAATAATCTTCACCGGCGGGTCAGCCGTGGAAGACAGATCGGGCGCAGGGATGTTTTCGGGGAATCCGATTATGGAACTAGGTCAACCTCTTGGAGAAATGACGACCATATTCCAAGCGGAAATATATGCCATTTCATTGGCAGTAGAAGAATGAGACAAAAATGGTGCGGCCCTATTCGAATCTGTTCCGACAATTGAATCTAATTGGTATGGAGTTGTCATCAGGTGCTGCTGAAATTTGGTCGACTGAACGCAACATTCCTGATGTGGTTACCAGGGCACTCAAAGATCGCTGGTAATGAGGAAGCTGACAACCCGGCTCGCCAAGGCTCTGGATTCACAATACTAGGATCACAACCAGCTCTTGGCATCTGGCCATCCACTGTCAAGTCCACTCTGAAGGGTGAAGTTGCGATGATTCACGCAGCCGAATGGATAAATTTGAAGTTGTGCCGGCAGGTGAAAATCCACTAGAGCGGCATTTTTGTTCTCCCTTAATAAGTGGGATATGAAAGCCCTACCAGCACTTAAAACGAGACATTGCTCGTTAAACTACCACATGAAAAAATTGGGGTGGTGATCTCGTGTATATGCAACCAGTCTGAGGAGGAGGAAGATACGGCCAAGCACTTAGTTTGACGCTGTCCGGCCCTTTCCTTAAGGTTTTCTTCAACGAAGAGTCTGCGCATTCTGCGGAAAATGTTCTCAGATTCTTGAAAGCCTTTAAGCGCCATAGGGGAGAGGTCGTTTAATATGCGATTTCCGGGGACAGTACAGCCTAACAAAGACCTGAGTGCTTGGACTTGTGTCTGAAAAACTGGTTTCCGGATTCTGGTAGGCCGTTTGAGAAAGTTGAAAGGAGATAGTCCTATCGTTATCTGGAGGAAAGGGGTTTTTAATTTTTTTAACTTGGTCTAATCTGAGCACATTTACAACTCGCGGAAAAGTGGGCGTTCAGTAAACAATGGGTGAATATTTGTTGTATAAATATTTATATTTGTTCTGTATAATAGACATTGACGTACGACAGTGAGGGTCTTAATGGATGGTTCGACTTGTGTTTTGGTTAGGTATGCCGAGAGTTAACAACTACATTTTCATTTCCAAGAGGGGGGGGCATTCTGGGATAGGAAATCGTTATGATTGGTAGTGCCGCGCGATCATGGGATATAGTCGCCTTTAGTGTTTGCCTTTTGGTTCGACATTGGAGAGGCAAACGTCAAGGTAGGGATACGTGCACATGGATTGAGGTATCTAGGTCCCTGAATTTCTGCTTTTGAAGACTACTGCGAGGGGTATCTTTTTTTAAACAGTCTTCCCGCAAGAGTTTTATTTTAGGAGATGTCTTGGAGGTTGTGGTTCGAAATCAAAATGACATTGTGGAAGTTATTCATTATATACCTCCTGAATTGCTTCTGTGAATAGAAAATGCACAAATTGATCGCCCTTTTAAATATCCTCTGATTTTGTGGGAACTAGGATCTGTAGGGCTGGTTTGTGAGCCGCCAGTAGATATTACTGAAACTCGACGCTGTTAGTGACGGCGGGGAAGGATCTCGATTACGAAGTTGAATATCTAGGAGGATGGGTTTGTGGTTACTGATAAAAAAAAGGATGGGGTTATGTTTAAAGTCAAATTTACATAGATATTACTGTTTATCAGAGAACGGTCAAACAATTCGCGCTCATGTTTACCGGTCTGACCAACCATGGGGTAGTTGGGGTATTGCTCCTGGCAGTAGCGATTGGTGGAGTAGACTTCTCTTCCCTCTTATCGCACTATATCATCGTTGAAGTTGAAAGAGATGAGAGTCTATGACTAAAACTTTTCTAGGAACTTAGCCAGGTGTAAGGTCAATATGGTATTTGGAAATCATATCATAGTGAAGGTTTTCTAGCGAAATATTGGTAAGACCTTTCTAATATAGAAGGAGCAAATGTATAAACGTAATGTGGGCTGCGATGCAAGCGCGGAAATTTAAATTCAATACTCGAGAATCTAAACGTTTGGAGTTGATAATGACTATGGGACTTGCGAATGGCCAAAATGACGAATAATCATTTTATATTTTCATTCACGAGCTTTCCTAAAAATCTGATATTTAGTGAAAGTTGATTGTATAGATTCGCCAGCACGTAAATAAAGCTCCACCGAAGTGGTCCCGCAGCACTCGTTTGAATGCTTCTATGATAGGGAGACTCGAGTATGTGGGCGCCATTTTTGGACCAGTGTTTAAGTGTCTTAATATAATAATACAAAATGGACCAGAAGATCCCTTAATGTTGGGAACTGCGGGAAAAATTAATTTAATTTTAAAATTCCGTCAGTTTCATAACTTATCGCGGTTTTCCTAATACTTGAGAGGCATGTGAAGTTTCGTAAATGGTGTGGTTCCCACGAATCCAACTTGTTTTCTAGAGTCTAGCTGGCATTGAGGCATACAAGCGTGTGGCGATTGTACGATTCTCTGGATGCATCTAAGAACTGGTGGATATTCACGTTGAACTGCCACTTTCCTGCCCTTTCGTGGCTGACATTTAATTGGGTTTGTCCGTCGTAACCATTGATATGAGGATCGATAACCACGTTGAAGGTGACGCTTCTTGCATCTATGAACTTTGGAGAGTAGAACATAATTTGCTCCTCCTGACTTCGGGTTTAGCGGCGCATCCGGGGCAGTTGTAAGTCAGGCAGTGGGCACGCCTCCAAAGTTCAAGTGAAATTTGGCCCCTGACATTTTCATCCCGTTTGCCTACTCAAAGACCTAGGCGACGAAATCGTCAGCAATTATTTTGGGGCTGCCGTATCTTGCAACCGACACCAAACTATCCAACATCTCCTTATATTGCGTTATTGCTGCGCTAGCAGAAGTACTGCAGCTGTGTATCTGTCTGCCCTCCCCCTTAGAAAACTGGCTCCCGAAAATGCCATTGCATTGTTTTCCACATTTTCTTTCCGGTATGGGTTGCGTCTCCACATAATTCGAATGCTAAGGTTTTGAGCCGCTTCGAAACGCTTGAGATTGATTTTTATTCAGCTATAGGAAACAGCTCCTTTCTAATATCCGGACACCTACCATTCGCCATTTATCTACTCCCTCTTTCCGCATGGACAATGTGCATCGTGAATCTCCGGTGATGTGATAGCCGTTTTCTCTGGATATTCAGCACCTTTTGACCTATCATATTGATTGGTACATGCTGATGCAAAATGGTTAAAATCGAGGCATGAGAAGCATCTTCTCTACAATCCTCTTATCACCCGATCTATTCTTATTTTGCCCCCAGTAATCAATTTAACGGTCGCTTCAATTGACAAACTAATAATATCAATCTGTGTACTTCCACATGTTTTGCTCATGCGCCATCCTCGTGGAATGTATATTTGTAACTCTTCCGAAAAGGTTTGGTACAGATCTCACTTCCATTTTTGCAGATTACAGTAGTCAAGATTACCTTTACGGCTGAGGGTCCCCTTGCTCACTCCCAAAATTGCTGGTATTGGTTTTTAGAAGCCCTTTTTCTTCCTGTCTTATATTTGTAGGAGTATCGTTTTCCTGAGTCCTCTCATAACCAACCTTTATTCATATGTGCGCATTATGTTCTACCCGGGTTGCATATAAGCATGTCTATGCGGAGCCATTTCGAATGTTGTTGACGTGGGTTTTGGGTAACTCTGCTCAGGAGTCAAAGGATCGTACGATGGCGGAAAATATCTTAGGCTACATTAAGGTAAACTTTCAGGATAATGTCTAGTTCGAAGTGAAATCCATCAAAATTGTAGATAACGTTTATGATATGGCGCCTGCTTGTTTCTTCCATCCCGGGCTGAGACCTTTATGTTACCTCATCTCTCTTATGTAAACTGGTTTTAGCGTGGTCTACAGGCTTACTGGAAAAGGAAATTATGTCCTTGGTGTGTAACATATCCTTGCTATTTCGAAATCTCACAAGCCGCTAGTAGTCTGTTCCGATCAAAGCTCTAATTTCGTGGTCATTCATGCTATGGCAGACCGAAGGGATGCCTATTAATACCGGCGTGGGGGCATAATTCAGCAGCTTTCATTAGGAGTTCAGTACCATAGAAGCTAAAAATATTCAATGAATTCTATTTGGGAAATTTTATAAGGCTAGCTTTCATGTGGTGAAATTCTTAGCTAGCCAAAATGAAGTGGAAAGGCTTCGCCTAGCTAAACTGTCAATTTATTTTCATCCTCATTGCTTGTCATTTCTCATTTCTCTGTCATTGTCATGTCTCGATCCAACTTGGTAATTCCTAGAGCAAATGGAGAATAAGAATAAATAATGATTGGACAATAAACATCTTCTCTGGCAAGATAATTTCCCCAAAGCACTTTGTCGAAAACTCAACATCCCTGACTTCATCCAGAGTATAGCTCCTCCACTCTATATCCTTCCACAACTTCAAGGCACACTAGGGAATACTATCCAGCACAGCATCTTTTTGTCGGTTGTTCTCCGGGTGCAGATGTTCCTGAGTATACAGCATCCCTTCGTACGGTGCTTGGGGTAGGGCAGGAGTTGAGCGTGTACATAGCGTAAAAGCTTGGCTCGCATGCAGTGCAGAGAACCGTCTTGCTGCAAGGAAGCTGAACTTTTTCAGTATCCGAGGAGCTCATCTGTGGTAACGTTCGGTTTGTTTTAGACGAGCATCCGTCGTATTGTCTTTTCGCCCTTTGATTTTTCTATGTGATTCGTGTGAATTCGTTCTATGAATTTCCCTCACTATACACAACTCGTATCGCTAAGCTTCCACTGAACGTCCTCCTGCAAGGGATTTATCTCACGGTATCAGTCCAGAGGTGTTTTTTATATCAGGAAAATGTGGAAGTATCCTTGCTCCGTGGATGGGTATATAGAGTGATTGCGCATTCATCTATGTATAGCTAATATCTGGCGATTTGATCTTGACTCCTGTTCGTAGCCGTTCGTGAGCACTCGTCTTTATCCTGGCTCGTATCTCAGCGTGTCCGGTTCTCCCTTAATTTTCCGGCATTCCTCACCGAAAAGGCACTTTGTGATTTCAGAAATCCTGTGAGTTGTGAATGATACTGAAGTGCAATTATTTTATTCATTAGATTTACTCTTTC
The DNA here is from genome assembly GCF_905115235.1 of Hermetia illucens. Taxonomy (NCBI): domain Eukaryota; kingdom Metazoa; phylum Arthropoda; class Insecta; order Diptera; family Stratiomyidae; genus Hermetia; species Hermetia illucens. Next base: position 43,066,422 of record NC_051852.1, read on the forward strand.
GGTTTTTCTTTCATCGAGACGTTCCGAAGGTCCTTGCCGTGCGCGTGTATTAGTGCAGGATCATAAGTGTTACGGATATACTACACTTTCGCACTTAGCACTTAGAAGCGTTGGGTTTTCGGGAGAGCTTTTTTGCCGCGGTATCACGCTACTTTGTCTTCGTCCTTGTGTGTGGGCGAATGCAGTCGAAATCCCGACTGTTTTGACGGAAACAGGAGTGCAGTGCAAAGTACTCCCCTTCTTCGGCCGTCCTAAAGCAAAAGAACAAAATGTGCATACAGTTTCGATTCGGTGAGGGCCGCATGGCGTCCGTTTTCGCTACAAATCCGGGAAAAGTGTGCGAATTGTGATCTATCCTGTAAGATGCAATCAATTGCGTGATCTCGTTTATTGATAAGGATAAGGCGCGCGTGAGTGTGTGCGCTGGACGGTCTACGGCGTGTGCATAGTTTTGTTTGTTGGTGCCACACATCTGCATAGTGGATTAAAAGAATCAAATATTTGCGCAGCGAGGACATTGCTTTGGAAAAGTTCTGAAAATTGGTAAGTTGCGTGCGACTGTTGCATCACTCCCAACTGAGTCTGATCCATTTTCACGCTCGAGGCCTTCGATAGAGATTGCATTTCATTTAAAACTGCATTCAATGCATAATGGAAGCCTCGAGAAATGAAAAGAAACGCTTGCAAAGGAGTCTTTGCCTGCAATCTCAACTTCTTCAGAAGCGACGACCCTTTCTTGCCCTCCATCGCTATATTTACTTTGTCATCCGTTTTAATGACTTCCAAGTTTGTTTGTTTCAAGATTACATTGTAGCGCTTCCCCCCCTGTAGTGAGCTATAACGAAAAGAGTCTTGAAGACAGACTTTGTGGAAATTCGCATCTTTGCTGAAATCTCGCATTCAGTGCACGGTCCCTGCCGTTGCGGAAACCTCCCGTGTGTGGCGATGATGCAATGAGATGGCGGTTGAGGATGCATTCAACAAAAATTCCACCAAATTCATTCATTTAAATGTTGACCCAATTTCATCGTCAACGAACGAATGCACTTGGATGCAATGACGTCGGCAAGTTTCCTCCCTTCTATCCCCGTTTTCTGTTTGATAAGGAACGGAGTATAAACGGATGTGTTATGGGGTGTGCACTGTGGACGTCGAAAGTGAGTGTACACTCTGCGCTTTTGAATCGAATAGGGGCGTCTTCCTTTTTATGAATTTGAAGTTTCCTCTTTATCATCGGTTTCCAGCCTTTTATATGAGTTATCATTAGCGCTGATCCAGTAAGTTGTAATTATTGATCCTTGGCAAGGATGGAAAAATGTGCTGCCGAATCAATGAGATAGAGAAAGGGCTGTAGATTCTCTTTACGAATTTCCTGTGATTTCGTTGTAACGGAATTCCATTCTGATTTAACCTGATTGACTAAGAGCCCACTCAAAGATAATTTCAATATTGCAAAGTGCACAAAAGTCGCCGGTATAGTTTTTTTCACCTCTCAAAAGAAACGTTGACATAATTTTATGGGGTCACCTACTTTAGGACATATATACTGTTACTGTCGCGCACTTGAAGCGGTACAACAATTCACCCAGAACCACTTTTTCAAACACAGCCTTCCCCGGATAATCCACATCCGTCACGGCTCCGTACCTTCAATCTCCCCTCCTTGTACCAACTCTGTAGTTGCCTGATAGGCTGCTTTGCCAACTCCGATATTGTTTTCTGCATCCCCCCTCGTAGTACACGTAGTGTGGACATTTTCGAAGTATATCTATAATACTTCGCGATCCCGGTCTATGCCGATCCTACAACGCCCTACAGCTTGGGTTCTTTGGTTGCGTCTCCTTCCTTTGCTTTAAGCGTAAGTTAAGCCATTTACTGCTCGTCCCTCTGGGGACAATATGTAACTAGGCATTTACTTTCCTGTATGTTGTCTTCAATTATAAATATAACAAATAGGGAAGATATATAGAAATATAGTGATTATCAAATTTCTTCAGTGTATCTTGGTCAGGAAGCGCGAGAACTTGTAAGCAGGGTGCTAGAATGATATCAGGAATGCTCCCTTTTCCACCGCAAGATCAGAGCGTTCAATTTCAAATGGATGAGGGAAATAAGAAGGCATGCGCTCGTATGTAATTTTGTAAGCCTATCCAGTTTAGCTACATTTTATTTAAAACTAAAATATTATAATAAAATAAAATAAACACAATGGCTGAGAAAATTTCGCCACCCAATTTACCTTTTTACGCAACTAAATTAATGATTAATGTTCTACTTAAATTAATTGACAGATAGGCTTAGCCATCAGTCGTCGTCCGCTATCGCCGGCGTTTGGAACAAGAAAGAAAGGAAGCGCACGCGCCGTTCTAGTGCCAGGTCGCCAGCTGCGGCAATTCAGAGCCGGCCGCATTTTCGAAACCGCGTCCTTGAGCAGACGCAACATGCTGGAGTCGCTTAACCTTGCTCTGATATCCAGCACAGGGTCCGCGGAGAGTAATAGATTCTCCCCGTACACATATCGCGGGGCTGGCCGTGAATTCCTCTCGGTGAGCTGTAGGAAGGCCGAGGAGGACGAAAGGCAAGGACTGCGACCACGACGGATCGTCGCGGGCCATTAAGGTGGCCTTGAGTGCCCGGTGCCAACGTTCCAGCATCCAATGGCAATGCGGATGGTATGCAGTGACGTTTGAAGCTAAGGAGCTTGCATAACTCCGAAAAAAGACTACGTGATGATTACGGCTGGTACACCGAAGCGCGGGATCTATTGTCGACGGAGGGCCTCGGCGCATTTGCCCCGTAATGTCAGCCAGAGGTATTTCTTTAGGCAACCGCGTAAACCTGTTGGTGACTGTGACGCAATACTTGTATCCGTGTCGAGTCTCACAAAAGGTCAATGATGTCGACCGAGGGAATACACTTACTTCATTTTTTACGTGATTGTTGATCTTACACTTCTGCCACACGATGGCCCAAGAGTTTGCGTCCGTGCTGATGGATGACCAGAAGCATTTTCCGGTGACTAACCGGTTTGTCGTGTTGATGCCTGGGTGCGCAAGATCGTATACTGCGTGAAATACTCCCGTCTGAGGTCTCGCAGAGTAAGTAGGAGTTTGAGCCGAAGATAGAAAACTCCTTGAGCTTGTATTTGGAGCTCGCTTTCAGGATCTGAAGCTCTGCGTCAAAGCAAACTGTCTGATGGAGCTCAGTTGTCGAAGTTTGCGAGGTGACGCTATTTTGGGCTATTGCTTAAGCGCGTAAATAAGAGGCTTGTGGTCCGTGAGCACAGTCGATGACCTGCCTTCAAGGGAGAAGCGGAAGTATTTAATGGAGAGTTGCGCGACGAGTAGCTTACGATCGTAGGCGCTGTAGTAACGTTGAACTGGGTTGAGTTGTTTAAAAAAGAAGCTCAACGGTTGCCAGGTTTTCTTCACCTGTGGCGCCTACCGCTGTGTCTGAGGCGTCGACGAACACAGCTAGGGGTGTATCTGGCCGAGGAAATGCAGTAAATGATCAAGAACACTGCCACAGTGGCGATCTGAGGAACGCGAAAGAAATAGAAAGTTAAACTTAAAATAGCTTCCTCCTCGTTCGATCATCGATTGTATTCACAACTTTACCTTCCTTGCTCCTTCCGCCTCTTTCAGTCTACATCCATGTCCTTTGGGATACTGTCCCTGTTTTGAAAGTCAGGTGAGTTGTCCAGTTTGAACCTATATAGGTAGCTGCTGTATCCGTCGTTGTTGTTGAGACACTACAACCCATGTTAAGCCTCGGCCTCCAATCATCTCAATCCGTTGATCGCGTCCTCCAATTTTGATATCCGATCAGTGCTACGCTTTCTTCTTCAGTAGAATCTGCCTAGCGCTTTCGAAGTTTTTCTACCGGTCTTCGTACTTCTTCCCTCTATTTCTATTTCAAAACCCTTTTATATATCCAAATGTCGTCCATATGCTGAACGCCAGTTTGAACCTCTGAAGTATTATAAATTCGGAGACTTCAGGGTAGTCAAATATTTGGTACAGCTCATGGTCGTATCTGATTTGCGATTGGTTGCCCTCTTGTTTAACTCCTATTATTCTCTTCAGGACCATCTTCTCGAAGGTATTGACCAATTTTTCGGAAGTTTGTGTTTGTCTATGCTTTACATCCATAGCATAGCATAGGTCTTATCATCGTTTTGTATACTGTGAGCTTAGCTTTTCTGTGTATGCGATTGGCTTTTAAAATCCGTAGGACTGAGTAAAAGGCTTTGCGTGTCAAATTCGTTGTTTTATTTCGTCAAATTAATTTTCATTATTCGTCAGTTGTATGCCTAACTATATAAAATTATTTTCATTAATTCGTAGAACAGCTTTATTTGCCGTTATCGAGGTTTAAAAGACTCTTCTTTGCCGATGTGAAAAATCGTGCCATCATGTTTATATCGTCGGCGTATGCGGACATTTGGCAGGACTTGTAGAGTAGCGTAGCTTTTGAGTCCACAGGCAACTTGCGTGTAACCTGCTTCAGTACCAGATTGGACAGTAGAGGTTCCAGCCCATCCCCTTGTTTTAAACTGATGTTTGTCTTAAACGCATCTGTCAGGCTAATATTGAATCTGACCTAAGGTAAGGTTTACCAGTTTTGCTGGAAAGCCCAAGTCGAGTATTACTTTGTACAGTACATTTCGACTAATACTCTCATATACTTGGCTGAAGCCAACGAATATTTGATGGACATCGATGCTGAGTTCCCAAAATTTGTCTGTTTGACCGTAAATAGCTGATCAATGGTAAATCTTCCAATCTGAAAATCTTCTTGGCATTCACCAATCACCTTATTGGCATACAATCTATTTCTTCTTTTTGAAATTTTTGTGAAGATTTTATAGGACCTACATAGTAATGAGATGCCTCTGTAATTGCCACATATCAACTTGTTACATTTTTTATGGATCTCTCTCTTGCGAGATCTGTTCGTGGATTCGGATAGAAAAAACCAAATTATGGATAGCTCACATGGTCCATGGACCTCCGGATTTGGTGTCTTCAGGGAGGATGCCATCTATGTCAGGCGTCTTGTTTTGACATTTGATCGCCGACTCTATTTCTTCCTTTGTTAGCGGTTCAATGTTTCCATTATGCTCGAATTCTTGTGAGTTCTGGTGATTGAGTTGTGTCCTGGATGTCCTGGGTGATTGCTCTGTTTTTGTTTTTACAAATAGTGGTTTTGGATTTTTGTCTATGCCTCAGGCTTTTCACAACTTTGTAGGCTTGTCTAGTGTTGTTGTTGACGATGTTGTCGTCCATTTTTTTGCAATTCGTCGTTAAAATGTTTTTTCTTCTCTTGCCTTGATATGATCGTCGGAGATTTTTGTAATTTTCTCTTTTGTAATTTTTTTCTCGTATGTTGTCCGTACGCCTCGCTTTTCTTGTCATCTGCTATATCCTTCGTATGCTGTATGCTATCCATCGTGAGAAATTGCATGTGATTATTTTTCTGTACTTTCTCTGCTTCTAGACTTCGATCTATGATTCATCCATTTTTGTGTTCATTTCCATCAATGTTATCATCCACTCAACGATGCCTCTATTTTAACGTTTTTCGCATGCTAATCATGGAAAGAATCAAGCCCATCATCATCATCATGTGCAATATTTCACTGACCAAATGATTGGCATTGTTGGCATCGGCATGTTGATCGGCATTATTTCTGTTATCGCGTATGCTGCATTGTCTGAGCGGTTTCAAAGCCTCACTTCATACCCGAGGTAGTCACTCGGTAAACCGCGCTTATCCTTTGGTCATTACATGTGATATACAGTGTTGTATAACTGATGCAACTGATAACTGCTTCGCGAGGGGTCATGTTGATAATGAACCCTTAATGCAAGCCTGTTGCAAATGTGTCTTGAAGATCAGCCTGCCGTCTTTCATCATTTTATGGTATTTGACTGGTATTAATGCGATTTATAGTGACCATTCCTTCCGACAAATATTTTTAAACTGTAATCACCGCTCCTTAGCAACTGGGGCATTGAGGACATCATTATTTTTTATGTTCTAGAGCAGTGGTCCTAAGACAAAGCCGGGCGGGATACTTTTGTGGTCCCAACACAGAGTCGTGTGGAATACTCACGTAGACAATAAACCCATTTGGATCCATCGTCCGTGCCGATAAGCGCAGCCAATTAACTGGGTACACCGATTGTCGCCAAATGCCTCCAGTTTCCAGTTGATCGTGTTGAATCCATTTTACATATCACTGCGCAGTACTTGGTACGACTACGCTTTTCTACTAGGGATGTCGGTCTGATAAGTCACCCAGACTTTCTACAACAGAGGGCAATTCGCTCCAGCAGCTTTCCCATAATGCCCAACAGTCATGTCGATCTATGCGCGGATGCATCATTAGGAGGTTTACCCGCTGTACGATCTACATGCAAACCTTCCATCCACTAAGGATACCTCAAACATCTTTATAAATAAGTACAGTCACATCGTATCAGCTAGCTTAAGGGCTCTGCTTGGTATACCGTACAGACAGATTACTTTTCCCTTTTTTATTTTCTTTCAGACTATTACAAAACTCCAGCACTTCCTTCGCCGTTACTCCGGGCATTACTATCACTGTAAAGGGCTCTACAGGCTGCTGCCGCCTCTGCCTTTGAAAGAAATAAATCTTGAACATTTTTCAAAAGGGATTGGAATTGGAATTTGCGGAGGTGCCTCATCTCTAAATCTTTCGGTTACATCCTTGCAGCCGCTTCCGTATGAGTTTAGATCCGCTTCCGCGGAGAGTTTTTTGAAGCACTCCCTGCCTCTTTGCTTTATATGTATGATAGTTAGTTACTTTGTGTTTTTTTCCTGTAAACACACTCGTTTACCTCCGGGTCCGTCCTACCTACTGTTCTTTGGACAGCCCGCCTGGACCACGTCGGCCGAAAATTAGATAGTTTACCTGCAGGAGGCCTTTTACTGGGAAAAATTTTACAACTCGGCATCGATGAATAGCATTTCATTACAATGCTTTTGTGATATGGAAAGCCCTCTCTGAGGGTGTGCCTGTCTGACTACACTGCTCCTCATTCTTGGACGCATGACTGTCAGGTAGTTGTTGTGGCTGTGGAAGTTCCAGGATATATCGTGATTGTAATAAAGAAATAATGAAAGTCAGATTCATATGTATTAACCAGACCAGGATGATCTCTATCACTGCGAAGACCACCAAATGACAACATCAGATTGGATTAGGTGGTGGACTTCCGCACTTTGCGGCCCATGCATTAAGGCCACCGCCAATGACTTTCAGTCACCATTCTACCCAAGATATCCTCGAACATAGCCAATGCGACGCTTCGAGCATTACATACGTATATGCTACTGTTCCTACTGTTTTTGTCCATATCATACCAGTTGCAGGGTAATTTTGTCGCCCTATGACCGCCGCCCACCTATTAGATCGGCCACCCATATTATATTATCAAAGCTTCTATGAAGTTCGCTTATTAGAGTCATTTCAATTTTCAATTTGTAGGAGAAAACGGGTCTTGCGCAACCCTAGAGCAACAGATTCAACCTTGTCGGGTCACCCTTGCTATTCGCGTCCTCCTTTTCATCACGCGGTATACACTTGCGATCCTTGTTATATTTCCGAGTAATGTACCCCCCTGTCCCCCTTTTGCAACGATTAGTTCCATTCGGTACACTAAGTATCTCCAAAGAGGTCTACTCTCTAAGGTGACACACCACCCATCCAATGCGGACCTTCCCCACACTAAGGAGCTGCTATGTTGTCCTTGCTGGTAATCAGACGGTTGTCGTCTATGTGCCATTATAAGCGTATATGAGGCTCCTGTAAATCCTGCAATTTGAACAGCTCTGCTAACCCAATAGCGATTTCTACTTAAAAGCGACCTTGCCTGGGTTTCTACACTGTGTAGAGGTTTCATGGTTTTGGTCACGTTCACCAAGTAAATATTTAACTTGGCTTTGGAAATCCTTAGTTTTGTTCTTCACCGATCTTTCTAGCTTCAGTCTTAGGTACCCTTTTTGTTTTCTCTTACTCTTGCTGACATTTTTCTTCAGAGCTTGCTGGCGTTGCCGTTTTGAGTACTATTCCTCCCGCTACCCTTTTTCAAAATAAGCGAGCCTTTCTATTTTTGGACAATCATTGGTGTTCCCCTTTATTTTCTTACATTCTTTTGTTTTCAGCGTATTTGCGGATTTATCGTTCGGTGTTGACTCGATACTTTCTTTCCTTCCAGTAGCCTATAACAACCCTAAGTATTGTATGAGGTGATATAATCACTGAGCATCTCCTGGACAAATTTCACGATGCCGATCTAAGTTCGGTTGCTGCTGGTGTCATTATGGCATGAAACCCCTAATAAAGAAACATCGGAAAAGATACATGTGCAGCAGGGTGTTCGTCAAGTATGCATTTTATTCAGATTAGGAGAAGGAATATTCGGGAAACCACTAACAGAGGTAACAGAAACACTAAGCAACTAGACTTTCAGGCCCCTACGGATGTTCTCATTACGAATGAATCAGAGAGCGCCTACTATGCTTCTAAACACTTTATTTTGGAACGTTTGTATGACCTTCAGCTTTAAGTCTTTGGCACAGTCCCAGAGTTGGGTGCCGTACGTATATATGAGCCTTAAGTTCTGCTTATAAATTAGCAGCTTGTTGTCGATGGTCAGCTGGGCATTCCTTTCATTTAGCTGGTCTTCTTTTTTAGGATGTGTCTTTTGCAGCTGAGCTTAGCATCGAATGTCATACCTAAATATTTGACTTCACTCGCCTGTGGCGCATCTTGCCCATTTACGATGACTCTAACATGGATTCTCTTTTTAGTTTGTGAAGTTAATGTACGTTGATTTGCTTTCGTTTCATTTTATTTTCCATTTCTTGGTCCATTCCACAATGCTGCCAATAGCTGTTTGTAACTTTATTTTTGCTTCTTCCGTAGTTTTGCTTGTGGTAAGGATAGCAGTGTCATCCGCAAATGTCGCTATTTTGGCTTCTTCATAGCAAGGTATATCATTGGTATACAGGAGAAACAGTGTTGGGCCCAAGACACTGCCCTGTGGAATACCAGCTGTATTTTTTTTTCAGTACAGAGTAGGTTAGCTCGTTTTTCACTCTGAATAGCTGCTCTGATACATATGATTTTAAAATATCAAAAAATTCTTCTTATTCAAATCATTTATTTTTACACGGCGTATTGGGTAATGGTCCACTTTTTTTTTTACTTAGGTTAAGCATGTAGACGCTGCTGTATCTAGAGGCTGGAAAGCACTTTCTAGATGCTTCGCGAACAGATCTGCCTTATCCTGTGCAGAATGAACCCATTGTCCGTTTGTCGGTTCAATAGGTAGAATTTGTTGTCTGGGTCTTTTTAGATCGCGGCTTTCCACAGAGATCAGCCAGTGTCTTTTTGTGCTGTACGATTTGAGACATACCTGCTGAAGGACTCTTTTTATATTCGTTAATTAAGGTATCTAGCTTGTTTGTTAGAAAGTTTAGGAATTTTTCCTTTCCATTGTGCGATTCCTTCGACATATTTTGCGAACTCTACGTTTAGTTCGCTAACCTCCGCATGAGTCCATGATGAGCAGGGGTGCTTTTCCAAGTCGTCTGTTATATTTTCATTGTTAGCAGATGGATCTCCTTCTCGAGTTGATAAGCAATGTTGATTTGGTAATTTATAAAAACGTTTTGTGTGCTTTTTGAATACTGTCCACTTTGTTTGTGTATTAGTCAGCCTGGGAGGATAGACTTTTCTCTTCACTTTTTCGCTGACCATCATCGTAACAGACTTTTCGCTGACCAGCATCGTAACAGGAGAGTAATCGATCGGTCGTCAGTCGGTCATTATGTAGACTTACTCCTTGAGTGAAAATTGCACTTTTGTACTCTTCCCGCTTCAAATAAGGCTCTGCTTCTGGATGCTGTTAAGCTAGATCTCCAGAATCTATTTTTCCGTCACCTCCACTTTTTAAGTCACCTCCTGAAATGAAGGAGCTACCGATGAACTAACTACAAGAGTCGAGCGAAATCTTCTTTTTCGTTGTTCGTTATGTCTGATATCCTTTTTAACGAAGATTATATTCTCCCCTCTGGCTTGTCGACTGGGATGTATTGCATGATATCAGCAAGAGCCACGAATTTTAGCCTTCGTGGGCCCTGTGAAGCGGTTTTCTGAGATAAGGCATATGTCTATCTTTGATTAAGAAAGACTTCCAACTCTTGTAGGTGCTGTTGCAATCCATTTGCCTTCCACGTTATGATTTTTAGAACATTTGCCATTTGGTTTTCTTGTTATATTTTTGTCCCCTTACGTTTGTCAAAAATTTGTATGTTTACTATTTGTTGTTGATCAAGCTTTCTACTTAAAATGTCAAGCCTATCTAAAATGGTTTTCAATATTTGATTACCATCGTTATTTTTTTTTTTTGGTTTGTGCACCTTGTCTTACCACCTTGGATTATTCTATTTTCTCGGATCTAACAACAGGCACTGTCCGGATAGCTGAGTGTGAGAGCACAAGGCTGTCGTACGGAAACTCGCGGTCCAAATCTCATTGGTGGCGGGGGGATTTGTATCATGATTTGACGTCGGATACCAGCCGACACGATTGGCAACGAGGCATTATCTGTCTCATGCATAATAAGGGAGATATCACACAGTGCTGCAATTATAGAGGTATCACGTTGCTGAGTACCATCTAAAAGATATTCTCCGCTATCTTGCTAGGCCGGATAACCCCATACGCCCCGAATATCATTGGCCCATACCAAACAGGCTTCACTCCAGGCAAATCAGCAACAGATCAGATTTTCTCTCTGTCGCAAGCGATGGAAAAACTGTTGGAATAGGGACACCAGTTTCACCATCTATTCATAGACTTTAAAGCCGGCTATGATAGCATAGCCAGGGTAAAACTGTACACGGCCATGAGAGAATTCGGTATCCCGACGAAATTAATAAGACTGACTAGGCTGACCCTGACCAATGTGCGAGGCCAGATAAAAACAGCAGGATGACTCTCAGGACCATTCGACATCAACAACGTTCTACGACAAGGGGATGCCCTATCATGCGTCCTCTTTAACCTGGCCCTCGAGAAAGTGATCCGCGATACTAAGGTAAATACAAGAGGTACGATTCTCTTTAAGTCCACCCAACTACTACTGGCCTACGCTGGCGATATCGACATCACGGGAAAAACGTCCCGAGACGTACAAACTGCCTTCATCCAGATCGAGCAGGCGGCATTTGGCGCGAGAACTTGGGCTGTACATCAATGGAGGCAAGACGGAGTATATAGTGGCAACGTCAGCACAAAAAACCAACAACATCAAACCGCACTAGTCAAAAGGCAAAAATAAAGATAGGAGACTACAATTTTGAGACCGTTGATAACTTCTCCTATCTAGGATCGAAAATCTCAACCGATAACAGCTACGATGATGAAATCCGCGCACGGTTGTTGTCAGCCAACAGAGCCTATTTCAGCTTACAAAGACTGTTCCGCTCGAAACGTCTCACCATAGGGTCAAAGCTCTTACTGTACAAGACAATGACCTTGCCAGTCCTCATGTATTCCTCGGAGACTTGGGTTCTTACCGAGAAGAATTGCGAACTCTTGGCCACGTTCGAGAGAAGAATCCTCCGAAGAATTTTTGGACCCTTACATGAGGATGGACGATTCCGTAGCCTACACAATGACGAAATCTATGAGCGATACCATGACCATCAGGTTGTGGATAAAATCCGGCTCAATAGGTTACGGTGGGCGGGTCATTTAATCCGTATGGATGAGGATGATCCCACCCGGAAAGTCTATAAGAGCAATATCTATGGTAGAAAAAGAAGACGAGGCAGACCCTGCCTAAGATGGAGCGATGGCGTAGGTCAGGACGCCAGACAGCTTTTAGGGATATCGAATTAGTTGACCTCGACGCAAAACCGGGATGTCTGGAGTTCCTTATTAAGGCAGGCCTAGACCGGATACCGGTCGTTGCCCCGTTGATGATGATGATGATGATACCGGTCGGCTCAGCTGTGAATGAGTACCTGAGTCAAACCATGGTAATAATTTCGGGCGATCGCAATGCTGACCATATTGCCTCCTACAGTGTACTGTATTGTACCGTTGCGGTCTTGAATGAAGCGCTCTAACACACTTCAAGGCCCAATCCAATATGGATTGTTGCGCCAACGATTATTATTATTATTATTGACAACAGGCTGGGTTGTTTTTGCGTGGCTCAGGTTGTCGTTTCTTCGGGAGAAGCCAACTTTGGCGACAACGGTGCCATACGTCTTAGCTTCTGGAATTCTTTCGCTACTTCACAGTTTTTGGGCTGAGAGTTACCCTTACAATTTACACATTTGCTGGGGAAGCTCTGTTGTTTGGACATTTTGAAGATTTATGGTCCCCAGCATATTTCACACAGCTTGGATTTGGGTTACAATTCCTTTTAGTGTGATTTGAACCCTGGTACCTTTTGCATTGGGTTATTAGGTCGCTGACTTTTGTCAGTTCTCCCATTTTGATTTTCATACTAAGGATAGCTCTTAAGTTGTGGGTTTTGTTTGGGTTTTCATTATTGTCGAACGTAAGCATGAACACTGGGAGTTCTCGTTTACTAATTATTGATTCTCTCTGTTTGTGGAAACTTTTTCTTTTTTCAATATATTCACAGCGTGTAGGATCTTAAAATCCTTTTCCTTTAGGTCTTCTACAACGCGGTCTTCTTGGCATGTTGGGTGGAGTCCCCTAGCCATAACTTTGGGAGGCCTGTTGTTTTTTGTTCTCAAACGTGCACCATTGGATTTTTCCATGTTCAGCTTTTTCGTGAGGGCTGTGCAGCCATCTGCGTTTAATCGGCGGAAGAGGTTTTACTTTCAATTTCATTAGATTTTTAGCTCTATCGCATTTCATGGTGACGAGTCTGCTTTTCTTTTCTTAGATGGTCTTCTTGTTTGCAAGATCCAGTCAGTTTCTCGGACTAATTCTTCTTCATCTGTGTCATATCCTTTTGGTTTATTTACACTAAGGCTGCGGCACTTCGCTGGGACTGATCTAGCCTGAGTTGTTTTCTTGAGTATTTCGTTTTTCTACTGTAGTTCTTTAATTTGCGCACTAACCTGTAGTGTAAGCTTATCTAGCTTATTTAGCTTTTCACGCAATTCCTCATTTTCCATTTTGAGTATTGATCTTGTAATCTTAAAACTCCTAAAAAGGTCGATAAAGTGCAATTAAAAGTCCTTCCCGGAATCGGTAGGACCGATCTCCTGCGGGGGTGGATTTTCCAGTGCAACTGCCATGCTACCTGGGGTATATATTCCATTGTTTTGTTTCATTGCATATTGGTGAGTGCAATTTATACTTCTTGCCAAGTTCAGCGGTGTCTGTATTAGAGCGTGCGCTGGGATGCTCACGTTTGTTCAAAACATGACGGTTGTCTAATGTTTATCCAGAGTTACCACTGGGAGGTTTGAATCGGCTTGCTCCAGACATGGCCAAGGATCATCACTGGCCTTTGTCGAGTTAGAAGCGATCAGGAACTTTGCCTTGTGTAACTGAACCCATTCGAACCCTACTATTAATGGACAACAAATAAACAACTTAAGATATGTATATCTATCATCTGTGAAGAAGATAAACTACCTGGAATTAATGTTGATTGGGATCGTCCCAAGAGATAAAATGCAGAATGGGAACGGCACAATCAAAATCAGTGTTTCTGACCCATCATTTTAGCATCTATCTCCGTGTTCGGCTGCTTAGTGTATTTTGTGTGCTTTTATATGGTGCTGAGACATAGACGTTACCAAACACAAATCATTAAATAAACTTGTGTTTAATAAAGTTGGAACATAAGTTGAATTCTTATCAATAATCACTGAGGCATCTAGATAAATTCGATTTACTTATCCAAAGAAAAACTGCTGGATATCGATGACCAGAGAACTATAGCATGGCTAAAGAATTCGTGACAATGGAAAGGAGTTTTCCGATCGATTGCCGCAGGAAAGAGATGTGTAAATCAAATCTACGGTCGTTAGTACATCTCTACATCTCCAGGTTCTGATATACTTACTTATCTTATTTCTCAGCAATAACAACGGTTTCAGCACTTCTGTCTATTTCTCTGCCTGTGCGATTGTTTGTATTTTTTTTACGGGTGGAGTAAGAAATTTCAGAAAGATACTGCCGCGCCAGGTGCAGCAGTGTGTGGCATTCTCACCAACTAAAACCACCCCCACTTTCTCCTGCCTCAAAGCGTTACTTTGCGAGGAGGACTACATTTTAAGCGACCAAGCTTCGCGCTCCTCGCGTTCTGCTTTCTTAAGTTCACCAGACTCTTTTTGGTTATGGAGTTCACCGCGCACCAAAACATGACATGCTCCTTGTTTTCAAGTGTGCATCCACATTCTGGGCAAGAGTGAGAATCATCCAACCTGAATCGGTATAGATACTTCCTGTAACTACGATTTCCAGATAAGGGTCAGGTGGTAATTAATCTCACTATGCCGCTAAATTATAATAATAATAATCGTTGGCGCAGGAAATTATAATAATAATAATCGTTGGATCAGGACCTTGAAGCACTTCATTCAAGACCGCAACGGTACACTACAGGATTACAATACACTATATGAGGCAATGTGGTCAGCATTACGCTAAATTATCTTCTTAATACGCGAGATCAATGCATGGTTCCAGTGATCCCTCTGCCAGTTACCCCACCGTAGCTGCCACTTTTCCAGTGACTCCCAAGTTAATAATAATAAATTCGTATTTTCCGGAAATTAAGGGGAAATCACCCTTAGGTTTGCCTAATCATAATAATACAGTTATATAGCTTTTGATATCAAGCACTATAATAAGTTTGGTGAAAATCCGATTATTACTAACAAAGTTAGAGTGGGTCAAAATTGTTCTCTTTTGTGCAAATTTAATGGAAACCAAAACATTGAACCTCAATAGCAGTGAAAATTAACAGGTTGACAAATAAATGCATATACATTGAAATCTAGGTACAAATGGCACAGTTCTGCATTGAAAAATTCATACACAAGAACTACACAAAGCTTTTCATACCTGAAGCGCCTAGTCTTGGCTTCCGATCGAAGGAGGAAAAAAATGAATCATCATCAACGGCGAAACAACCGATATCCGGTCTAGGTCTGCTTTAAAAAGGAACTCCAGACATCCCGGTTTTGCGTCCACCAATTCGATATCCCTAAAAGCTTTCTGGCGTCCTGACCTACGCCATCGCTCCATCTCAGACAGGGTCTGTCTCGTCTTCTTTTTCTACTATAGATATTGGCCTTATAGACTTTCCGGGCTGGATCATTCTCATTCATACGGATTAAGTGACCCACCCACCGCAACCTATTCAGCCAGATCCACAACTAGACGGTCGTGGTATAACTCATAGATTTCGTCGTTAGAGAGGCTACGGAATCGTCCATCCTCATGTAGGGGGCCAAAAATTCTTCAGAGGATTTTTCTCTAGAAGGCGGCCAAGAGTTCGTAGTTTCTTTTGCTAAGAACGCAAGTCTCCGAGGAGTACATGAGGACTGACAAGATCATTACCTCGTACAGTAAGAGCTTTGACCTTATGGTGAGACGTTTCGAACGGAACAGTTCTTGTAAGCTGAACTAGGCTCTGTTGGCGGACAACAACCGTGCGCGGATTTCATCATCGTAGCTGTAGCGGTTGTGATTTTCGACCCTAGATAGGAAAAACTATCAACGGTTCCAAAGTTGTAGTCTCCTATCTTTATTCTTCCCGTTTGAACAGTGCGGTTTGATGTTGTTGGTTTGTTGGTTTTTGGTGCTGGCGTGGCCACCATATATTTTGTCTTGCCTTCATTGATGTGCAACCCAAGATCCCGCCCTGATTGCCGCTTGCTCGATCCGGATGAAGGCAGTGTGTACGTCTCGGGTCGTTCTTCTCATGATGTTGATATCGTCAGCATAGGCCAGTAGTTTGGTGGACTTAAAGAGGAACGTACCCCTCGCTTTTATCTCAGCATTACGGATCACTTTCTCAAGGGCCAGGTTAAAGAGGACGCATGATAGGGCATCTCCCTGTCGTAGACCGTTGTTGATGTCGAATGTACTCGAGAGTGATCCTGCTGCTTTTATCTGGTTTCGCACAATGGTCAGGGTCAGTCTAGTTAGTCTTATCAATTTCGTCGGGATACGGAATTCTCTCATGGTCGTGTAGAGTTTTACTCTGGCTGTGCTATCATGGGCGGCTTTAAAGTCGATGAATAGATGGTGCAACTGATGTCCAACAGTTTTGCCATCGCTTGCCGCACAGAGAAAATCTGATCTGTTGCTGATTTGCCCGGAGTCAATGGGCCAATAATGTTCTGGGCGTATGGGGCTACCCGGCCTAGCAAGATAGCGGAGAATATCTTATAGATGGTACTCAGTATACTCTATAATAGCTGCTCTGTGTGATATCTCCCTTTCTATGTATGAGACAGATGATGCCCGTTTGCTAGTCGCAGGCATTGATTCGCTGTCCCATATTTTGAGCACAGGTTATACGAACCGTTTCTCCTATACTTGGTGGCAGTATGTTCTGGTTGTTCAGGAGCTCATCAAAGTACTTAACCCATCGCTCCAATATGCCCATTCTGTTGGAACTCAGATTTCCCTCTTTGCTTCAGCAGGATGAGTATCGAGGTGCTCCTGCTGACTTGTTGGTAAAACTTCCGCGCCTGGTGCGGTTGCTCCCTGTATTTTTCTAGTGCACTGACTAGTTTGTTCTCCCAGGCTTACTTTTTCAGTCTGTGAAGTCACTTCTCCGTTCGACGGAGTTCGTAATAAGTCTCTGCACGTGCCTGCGTTCTTTGATAATGCAACATTACCCGGTATGCGGCATTCTTCCGTTCCGTTGCCAGCTTACATTCATCGTCAAACCAATCGTTCCGACTTTTTTGAGGCTGGGGCCAAGCATCTTTGTGGCCGTATCAATGATAACGTTCTTCAGGTGGTTGTGAAGATTATTAGTTGATGCTTCATCTCCAGGTCCTCTGTTGACTGCCCCTATTGCGCCATCCATTTCCTCCTTATAGGTGTTGCGGAGGGTTGTGTTGTGGATGGCTTTAGTATTCACTCTCACCTGATTGTCAGAGGGGATTGTAGCTGGTGTCGTAATTCGAGCTAGGAGTGCTATACCATCGGAATAGTGATCCGAGTCTACATTGGCCCCACTATATGTTCTGACATTCATCAGCGCTGAGAGGTGGCGGCGTTCAATCAGCGTGGGGGGTCAATTTGGTTGAAAGAGGTCCCGTCTGGAGAGGCCCACGTATGTTTCTGGACCGCTTTCCGCGCAAACCAGGTACTTTTAATAACCATTTCGTGCGATACTGCTAACTGAATAATCACCAGTACGTTATCATTGGTATCCCTATTTAAACTGTGGGCGCCGACGTACCGTCTGAATACTAGCTCCGTCAATACTTGACTGTTGAAATCTCTAAGTATGATTTTGATATCATACTTGGATCCGCTCAATTGTTTCGTAGAAGGTATCCTTCTCGCAAACGCAGAGTGCATAGGCTTTCGCTTATATTTTCAAAGCCGATGCAAGACCAGTTGGTACAATTTGTCCCGTTTTTGGGCGTGGTAGACTCGCCTTCATCGTTCTCCGTCAGCAGTTTTTCATTAAGAAAGAGCTCCCAGCGGTCAACACGTGGGGGTGGAGAAAGGGTTTGTTAGTAGAGCTGTTGGTGATGGTTCAGCAGGCGTTTCCCAGGTTTTATGCTCCATCGTGGGTACCAATCCACGTTTCGCCCTGGGTCCTGTAGTACCCTTTGACCCCCACCCACACCCCCTACCAAAAAATGAATGGTAAGATAAATTGGGCCTAATCGGGGGTGAGTAGTACGCAGCCGTGCCTAGCCGTCCACAATACTTTTCCTTCAGTCAATTCATCACGATATCGTCTTCTCTCTTCTTTCTTGCAATGAAAAAGGAAAGGGTTGGGCTAAAAGCGGGACTCGTTGATCGAATTGTACAAAGGACAAGATTTCGATAGTTCTTCCATGTTTCGGATATTATTCATACAAATTGTTTCTTATATTCTCAGTGCTGGAGAGATTCTCCTTTTCTTCACTAACATGTACTTTTTTCTCAAACGAAATGACAGAAGAAAGGAAATATTTTCTTCATAAACGTCGGGGCAAATTTATTTCTCAAGGAAAGCATCAATTTCGCTATTTCAGGAAACTCTATTTCGGAACGATTAAGGAGCAATTTGTCCTCTCACTTCAATCTCTTCCAGATTTTCTCCTACGTAAATTCAACTCCCTCAGGGATTTCACCGGATTATGCTGTTCCTCTGTTTATAGTTCTTAGGAGACCATTTTGAAAAAGTGTTTGTTTCCGCACTTGTCCTTCTTCTTCCACTTTTCAGATAGCTGGTATTTGTCTTTAATAATTGTTGGAAGATTGTTATAAAAGCAACCGTGGAACTAACTTGGAGATATTAGTATTTATTTGCTTGCCCTAGGAAATTTTCAAATTTTCATGTCAGGAACTTAAAGGAGAAAAGTCAAACCTCAACACAGTGTTTTCTTTCAATCTGAGACGTTGTTGGGAAAACTGATGGGTAATTGATTTCGTGGGTTCGTTTTTTGATTAGACAATGGAAGGAAGTCTTTGTGGAGTCAAAGAACAACTGACACATCTTGAAGAAGAATGGGGCGAATAATGCAGAGAACTCTTTTAAAACGGTTTTTCTCGTATCTAATATTCGAATGAATTAAATGTTATCTATTATAGTTTAGCGTAGCTTTATCAGTCCCTTGTCAATTGCATGTCTTTAAATGCAGCCTTATTATCCTCAAGGTTTGTTCCTTCTCTTCCAATGTTTACCCATAATTGTGTAAATATTGATATTTTTATTTACTTCGCCCGCTTTTTAATATCTAAATGTTTTCAGAAACTATCTCACCGCATCAAATCACTTTCTCGTTTGTATGCCTTTATTGTACGCTCGCAAAAGCCTTGTTTCCTGCGTCCTTAGCTGTCTTAACAATAATCCTTCAAACTTTTATTTTATTTTTCGCATTATATGGATGCTCTTTAAGAGGCTTCACAGCTTACTGTATTCTGTTTCTTGTCTATAGAAGCAGAGCAGGATTTCATAGTAAAGCAGCTTGTTTGAGCAGATTATCCGCGTTAAGAGCTTTTATGATATTTCCTTTAATCTTCACACTCATTTGTCTGGTCTTTTCGTATTAATTGCTGTTTATTACATAGTTCTTCAGAAAGAAGTATGTATGAATTACTTCTTCCTCTTTAAATTGAAGTAATTCATTCATGCTATCCATTACTGTAATATGGGCTCATTTGCTTCTCTGAATATGCTTGATAAGCGTCGCTGAATAGTTAAGTCCAGTTCAGTGTTCGGACTTAGCTTAATCAACACTGCTTCAGCGTGACATCATTAATCACTTTAAGATTTGGTTAACTAGCAATCCTGGTGGTAACCGGTTAATAAATTCCTTTTATCATCAATTTGGTTGCGATAAACCTTAAATATATTGGGTTCCAATAACGCCTAGAAATCACCCAAAATTTGGCCCTCGCAATACCCTGTAACTTGAAACGGAGCTTATGTTCCATTTCAGCGCATTAATCGGTACATAAAGCGGAATCCGAGCTCAGGGTGAAAATTATATAGAAAAACTGTCGGGTGGCCGTTTTTGAAATCTTGAAATCTTCTATTCTTAGCCCCCGGAAAACTTCCGGCCCAAAAGGAGTTCGCACTTTCCAATTCTCCCTAGTTATATCTACTTGCATGACATGGCCAATGGTAGAATGTTCACTTTCTTCCTCTACCTGACCTGCTCACTGCCACTTCCATTGTGCAATTGTTATGTTGGTTGTTCAGTTATTTTATGTTCCCATTCAGCAACGTAGAGCTTAATATGATGCTTTTTTGATAACACAAACCAAAGACCGTAACATTTGCCAAGGGCAAGGGAAGTAGAATAACTTTGGGGGGGTACTAACTCCCTTATCCTACAGTTGGGTATTCCTCCGAGGCCTCTAATGTCCCTCGACTAGCCCGCGTTACATTTGGGCAGCTGCAAATGCATCAAAAATTCAACAATACACATAATGATGTATGTCCTATATTTGCCGATGGCCCGGTGCAGACTGGTATTACCCTTTATGTATGTTCACATGTGTTATAAGCTGGAGACTTGTTTTATAGCGCAAATAACAGTTGTGCCCTGTTTGGAGCCATTTTTCATAGTAGCCAGAGTTGCAGAGTATATCTGTCGAGGAGCTCCGAAGAGTGAAAGTGTCAGTTCCTCATTTCGTTCCGTATTCCTACACTCCTAAAAGCTAAACTGTGAGCAAGATTGTTCAATTTTGTATAATATGATCCGTTCGAACTGTGCAAAGTTCCCCTGGTAGCAGAACCATACTATGCCCATCAGGTTTAGTTTCCAGCATTCGACTGAATGTCGGGTAAAAAGAGGTACAAAAGTTTACTGAGGGCGTCTGTTAACAAAACTGCATGGCTCCATTAGTGCTCATAGAGTTCTTTGAGGCCTTTTTGGTTCTATTGTATTTTTTGGTTAGTACAGGACACCACATAACAGAGTCGTGAGCGAGGGTAGGAGGATGTCTATAGAACCACGGTGGTGGTGCTCTTTCATTGTATTCCGGTTGTATAGGGCTTTGAGGTAGGCTCCTATTAACGTCTTCAAAGCCTTAAAATTTAACTCTTTTTCATCTGTAGCGTGAATTATTACATTAGAAACTCTAAAATGCTTATACCTCATAACAAAATGGTCAAAAAGTATGGAAGGTCGATTGAAGGATGTGGACCTACCTGGATTGATTTCTTTGGAGTTCTATAGTTCCTTGCACGGTTTGACTTACAGATATTTTACAGTCAAATATCTAATCCCCAATCATTATAGTATAATGTTGGTGTTTTCTCCGTGATGAAGATCACGACGTTCCCGAAGGTGGAGCGAGTTGGTTGTCTGCCTTTTTTGTCGAAAGGTGAAAAGCTTTAAAAGCTACCGCCGCCTCCTACTAGACGGTTATGTGGGGCTTTTACCCAATAAAACCACCTCGTTCTTCATCCACTTTCCCTGCGGAACTCCCATATGGTATTAAGTCGTAGGATTGGATGAAGATTTATCCTGTACTCGTGTTCACATTCGTGCTCCTCTGCCGTTCATTCTTCCGACGGACTTCTGATAAATGGCTGGTATTACTTTTTCAACTTTAGTCCTTGTCGTCTTTGAATTCAACATATAATGCAAGATGTTTTCGCCTGTTCGCGAATGTTTCCAAAAGCTTCTTCGCGGTTTCTTCAGGATGGACGGAAAGCCCCCTAGTTTTATTCGAGAAGTAGATTACTGCCCCGGAACGCTATTCTGTTTTGAGCCACTGGTTTAGAAGATGTCAGTATATTCTGGTGCATAACCTTCTGGTTTGTTTCAGTTTTCTCCACGTTGTGTATGGGGATAGGTGAACTAGGAGGCATTGTTAAAACTTTATTAAGTTCTCTAACAACGCTTGCAACGCTCTGTGCTCCCACGTCCATTGTTTCCCCGTCGATCTAATCAAATTAGTGTAGGAGCTGCTCTCATTGCAATGACAAGAATAACAAATCCAAGGGGTGCAAATTGAGTGATGCATTTAGAGTTGCGTCGGATGTCGCGCTCATGGCACCGGCATTAATCAAAGTCCTTTGCAGTGCGGCTAGTTTACTGCGAAAACACTTTTCTTTTACCTTCTTCTTCTTTTACTACAGCCTTTGGCCCGTTCACAAGCGGGGTTGGCTCATTGTGATTGGTTGTGCCATGTTGTTTTATCAAAAGCCTGACCTGGATGCAATCGCGAGTGTTTCAAATCCCCATCCAGCGTATCAAGCCACCGTTGTTCCAGCCGGCTTTATGGTCGCTAACGGTCGACTTCGATGTTCGCCATTTTTTTATTGCTTCCTCGACTTCAGTGGCGCTGACAGGTGGACCTGCTCCAAATGTCGGCAATGCTTGTGGAAGTGAATGATGATTCCGTTGAAATCTATCCGTCGCGGCTCGTCGGTCAGTAAGTGCAGTGCGGTTTTTGTCATTAACGAAACAAAAGTGGCTTTTGACAAGTCGAGACAGAGATCTGTATCGTCATCCCGGGTGTCCAATTTATCGTATAGATTTCTGTAATGGACCGCTCGGGGGACATCGATAACTTTCTTTCTCGCTTCGTGAATCGTGTCTATAATTTGGTCCCACGATTCTTTCGCATTCGTAATGGTTGGTAATCGCGTAAGTGAGATAATCTCTTCTTTCTTCCCACCATTTAATACACGCGGGCCAGGGCGTTCCTCATGGTGTTTTATCGGTGGCTTAATTCGCAAGACAGCAATCAATCGCCGATGTTGAGGTGCGATAATCATAGGGAACGGCTTAGTAGACAGTGACGGTGATTACATGTCGTTTTGAGAGAATATAGTCGATTTGCGCTTAACTATTCGCACAATAAAATGTAGGAAGATGAGTCAATCGTTTGATTCATAAGTACAAGGCCATGGGTATCCGTAAAAGCGACTATACGACCGCCACACTCATTGCGCGCTCCAAACCCTTTCACCCACGGCACCTGTTACCATCTTTCACCCACATGACCATTAAGGTTGCCGGCATGTTGCACGCCTTTGCATTGAGAAGTTGCCAGAAGACATCTTTCTTGGCATCACTTGTCTGTGGTGCGTACGCGGTGAAGAAGTGAATAGTGCGATCAACTAATATAATGGTGAGCTTTATCAGTCGATCATCAAATCGTTCGACTTATTTATTGGCATCACGAAAATCCTCTGAAATGGCAGCGGCAGCACTGTTTTGAGTGTGTGGTCTACCAAAATACAGAAGTTTACAGCCATTTTTACCGCGTTCCGGTTCTAAGTCGCAGCTTTTAGCACCGGACTATCGGGTTTCATGTAGAGCGCGAATATCAGTCCGTCTTTTCCATCAAGAGAAATCAGGTAGGCTTTAGCACAGTGGAATAGCTCAAACTACACTTTGTTTATCTCTTTCCAGTATCTCAGCATTTTATTTTTGTTTTATTGAGGATAATGCAAAGAACGTTGTTTCAAATCCTCCTCCTTTACCTGGGCTTGGGACCAGCATGCTATATAAATAACGCGCCAGAGGCACCCTAGCTCGTTTCATTTTACTTGTACATGTTTGTTTCAAAGAAGTTTCCTGTCTAGAATAACTCCCAGATATTTTACTCCTTCGGATAGTTGAAAGGTTGTACCCCTCATCTCTGGAAGGCAAAGGCCATTCAGTTTACCTTTTGTAAATAATTCTATTGTGGTTTAATTTGCGTTGAAAGTCTATGGGGCATCAACTGTCAATCAAATCAATGGATCGTTATGTATTTCTACACATCGTGCCTTGATTTCGGGCAACAACTAGCGCATCCACGTTATCCGCATAAACTTGATCGTGTATTGGCAGATTTTGCAGTTCGTGGCAATAGCATATCCCCTTTCTTCGCTTCCATTGTTAGGTAGCGATCAGCTTCTCACGTCAGTACACAGCAATCTCTGCATAAGAATAGCATAGATTCACTTAATTAAAGTTTCATCGACACCATGCTCTCTGGTGGCATAACAGAGTTCTTGGGAAGCGCAAAGTCAAAGACCCCTTTAATGTTAACGAACACCCGCATTACGTACTCGCCTTTCAGAGTAGCGTCCTCTATCTTTGAAACCAAAGAGTGAAGAATAGACAGGCAGGACTTTCCACGCTGCTGAGTGCAGTTTCCTTCTGTCGAGACTTATTCTCCCGTTCTCTGGAAGAATTAGAAGAATTGGTCAACGGTGTCGCCGACTGGTCGGTTGTATTCAAGTTTCCAGTTCCTCCCATTAAGGAAATTGCTGCATTGTACTTTCTGTCTGAACAGACATTGAACTGAAGTGGAAAGCATGTCTTCCGCGGATTTTTCCGTGGAGGAACATGAGTCTGATGAGAGCTCCAAAATTCGTGCCTCGGTCACGACCTCGAAGTTGCGGGTGGATTTGAAATCTATGACTGTGACTAAATAATGTAAAGCTATCGCAGCAATTGACAGCAGAATTCAACGCCCACCTGAATAACACTGTGTTGACAAAAACAGTACATTGGGAGCTCCACAAAATTAGCATTCACGAAAAGGCTGCGATTACAAAACCCAAACTTTTATGAAGGACATCAACGCTAAGCTAGGAAAATGACGCTACGAACATAAAACGTGGATACCCGAAGATTGGAAGAATGTGGTATGGTCATTTAAATCATTGTTCACATTATTTTCGTCTAGCGGGTTTATATATAGGGGACCTCAAAAAAGGATCCTACGATCCGCACTGCAATGTCGTGGTGTTTTTTTTTCGGGGTAGGGTAGGTGAATGCATCTACGCACGGAGTGTTTGACTCCCCAACTAAACACCTCCCCATCGTCAGAGAGCTAGCCTGGAACCGTTTGTCATGTTACTTCGGGCTAGTCCCCGAACACTCCCGCCTTGCGGAGCCTTCAAATCAGGGAATTCCTTTCACCAATGGGAGGGGAAAGGAGGAAGGGAACTGTCAGTTCAAGGAACCCCCTGCCATTCGGCTCCTCCACCAGCGGAGCTCTAGCAGCGCGAAGGACCGGAGCGTAATGGGCAACACGGCTCCACCTGCCAGCACTCCTCAACATCTCCTCGACAATATTGACAAGAAAAAAAGTGTGGTGGGCGTCGTTCACAACTCCATTGCAGAACACACAATTCGGAGATCGCGCTTCCAATCTTGTGCAGACAAGACTGAAAACCTCCATGTCCACTTAAAAATTGGGTAAGGAAATAGTCAATCCCACCATGCGATTCAGCCACGCACCTAAGTTGCAGATGAGCTGCGCAGTCCATCTGCCTCTAGTGTCATTTTGCCAGGAGAGCTACCACTCGTCTAGAGTGCGTTGCCGTTCATCACGAGCAACAACCTCCCTTGGCTCATCTCCCTTGCGCTTGTATATGGCTTGACGCTCCTTAGCAAGAAGGGTAACGGGGATCACTCCCGCGACCACCTTCACGACCGGTTCAGAGACAGTGCAGTACGCAGACGCCACCCGCAAAGCTCCCCGTCTCTATACTTGCGCGAGACGCTTACCATATACCTCCTTGGCAAGAACGTCAGCCCATACCTCTGCATAGACAAGAACAGAGTGCGCTGATCAGGAGACGTTGCCTGCTAGACGTAGAACCCTCATTGTTTGCCATCAGCCTACCTAACACCGAAACTCCAGCTGCAGCCTTGTTCGCTGCTGTTTTGATCTGCTCAAAAAAGTTCATCTTTGAGTCAAGAGTCAACTCGAGGCACTTTAGCGCTGGTTTTGAGTCGATTATCGACTCGTCGAACGATATGGGACGCAGGGTTGGAATTCTCTTTTTAGTCAGGATGACTACTTCGGATTTTTCCAATGCAAGATTAAAACTATCATAGGTAGCGTTCCAGAGATCCGGACCTAGGATGGATCTCTGTGCTATTCCCAACGTGACCTCCATCCTTCTCTGACCTTCCTCATTTATAGACCATGGGGCGGTTCCTCAGATAGTCCTTCAAAATCCATAAGAGATAGTTCGGCACGTGGAAAGTATTGTCTAGTGTGTCTGGAATGTCTTTACTTCTTACGAAATTAAAGGCGTTTCTAACTAGTTTACTTGTGATGAGCTTTTCGAGCACTTTTCCAGCAGTGTCAAGCATACATAGTGGGCGGTATGAAGGCATCAACTCGGGGCCAGCCGTCCCTTTTGTTGATCATCGCAGGCCTCGCCACCTTACAACGAGCAGGGAAAATGCCCTTTTTCAGGCAAGCGTTGAATGCGCCGAGCAATAGGTCTGGCCGGTGTTGGAATACCAGTTTGTGGAACACCATCGGGTCCTGGCGCCTTCTTGCTTTTCATAGAAAGGACCGCCTGTTCCAACTCTTTTATAGAGAAAAGTGGACAGTCCTCCACGCTGACGTCATCACCCCATATGGGGTGCGCAGGGAATAGTGCCCTTACAATGCGGTCCATCTGCTCGGCCTTTAGTGAACTGGGTTTCCGCAGAGCCCTGATTTTTCGGGTTACCAGTTTGTAACCATGCGCTCCTCGACCAGATCCTGCGAGGAGTGAGCTTTGCTCTTGTTTATTGCAATTTCGTGGTGGTGGCTTATCTTGTTATTCACATCAATGGCCAAATGGCAGCGAATGAATATCTCGACATTCTCAATGACGTGCTTACTTGGAGTAGTCTGTTGCTGGAAAGCATTGCCATTTTTCAGGATGACACCGCGCATATGCGCTGCCAAAAATGTTCGGTCTAGGTTCCATGAGAATCTGAATATCATGTAGTGTCTTCCCTGTGCAAATTACCTGCAATATCATTGAAGCTGATGGATGTCTTGGTAAAAGAATGGGAAGTTCAAAACTATTCTATTTCCAACCCCTTCCGGTTCGCCCATCTGCCTACTATTGTTTTGATGGTAGGTTACAATTTTTTCTTTTCTCCTTCTGAGGGCAATATGTAATTAGATTTACTCTGTCATCCGCTTTTTTGATAAATAAAGACAACCTTCACAGACCATGGAGCGATTGACGGATGAAATCATCTATGCTTTTTTAGTGTGTCGTTTTACAATTCCTGGGCAACTGATCAACTTGCCTTTGGCTAGCATTGGTCGGTACTGAGCGAAAATGCTGACACATGCTGCTCTTACTTTGAACAGAAAATTCATATCGTTCGATAAATGGCATATTGCATGGATACCGCCATTAACAATCCCATATTCATTTAATAGCGCGAGGGTATTTGCTTCCACATGGCAAATACATACGATTTCTGTAAGTATTCTTTTGATCGCCAATAACCTGGAAAGGCAATGGTCTATAAACTTTTCGATTAGAGTTATAACTAACGTCTCAAACATGGGATTCAATTGTGTAGATTGGTGTAGGGGAAAGCGCTCATATTCCACTCCATAACATATAAAAGTCGTCACACATCTAAGGTGGATTGCAGTTTAGTAGATTCTTGGCTCTATTTGAATAGCTTCATTGCGCAATAATAAATAATCCCTCATAAGTGCATCCGGAAATGCCTACCAAGGTCCCATGTAGCCAAAAGAACCACTTGAGTGTCTGGCTTGAAAATAGGGCGACCAATATCTTTGCAGATGAAAGGTGTTCATGATTCATGCATTTATATGGCAAGTTTCCGGTAAGTATCTTTCCAGGAGAGTAGGTAATGGTGCCAAGATTGGATAATTTTTTCGTATCTCAATGACAATCTAACAAAGCCTTTCAGAAATTCATGCAATTGTATCCAAGAATTTCCAACCCGCAACCAGTAAACTATGCAGAGTTGAATTACAAAAGGAATTTTTATGTCCCGGCTCTCAATACCCATTGTAAGGACACGATCCCGTCACAGAACTCTTCAAATTTTTACTGCCAAGCCTCAGAGAAGCTGTTCCTTGCGCAATAAAATGTGAAAAAAGACGAACTAGGAAAATATGGAGGAGGGAGGAACTTGAATCAGCGATTCACCCGCCCAATGCACTATTATGGCGTAATGCTCGTAAAATGAATGAGCTATTCAAGGACTGCATGTATTGGCCCATTGAACTTTTTACGGAGTCTCTTCTATTGTGATGTTGCCACTAATTATTTATTGTCAGTGCGGAGAGAATATGAAAAGGATAGTAAAGGGCCCTAGCTGGGTAGCAGTGACTACGAGCAGAGAGGTAGACGGATCAGGACTGAAGTCGAATCCGGGCATATTATTAAAACCAAGGACTCGGTCGTTATATACTAAATATAGATTGAAGCTCCTCGGCTGTAGTCGGGGGATGTTGGGCTACTGTTTTTGTGTTTTAATATTTCTTCTGTTATGAAAGGATATTATTGTGATTGTATTATAAAATTGCTTACTGCGCCCCAGGGGATAGTATCATTTCGCAGTAATGCCAGCTTGTTGATAGAGCTCCGGTTTCTGTCCCCGTTTATGGCGGGAGGTTCGTATAAATTTATCTTGAGTTTTCATAAAAATTTAAGTGACAAACTGGTATCCTGCATAATGATATTCGAAAATGAGCCACGGTCTCCAGAATGAGGGTGGATAGAGTTTCCAGAAGCTGGAAGCACTTTGTTCTTTGTCGAAAAAGATTGATTAGGAGCGTAAAACTACAGGAAGCATTTTATCACGAAAGCTGTTTTAGTTGATGGGATCCTCGAAAATAACGATGGGATAAAATCACTGTAATTCCAGGACACACAATTCCATTTAAATCCTACAAAATCGCAAAACACTTGGCGTTCTAATTTCCTCATTCAGTAACACTCAAGCTGCTGAAAACACTGAAAACCTCTCTAAAGATCAAATTGTAGATATTTCGCCTCGTCTAACATAATGCAATTAGTAGCCGCCAGTAGTTTCTACGAATATTCGTAGAATTTAATTAGCGCAATGTCGTCCTGGAGCGCAATTCATGTCTAGGTCCCAGGAAATGTGTTTTCATGTGTGGATGGATGTTTCGTTGACTATTAACCAGAAATTCATACCTACATGACTACATCGTGTACACGATAATTGGCATAGAGTGTAGTGTACCTCGAAACAACATGAGGGCATGTTGCATTCAGCTTCCTTGTACGTCCTGCAGGGTAGAAAATACTCGCTCGATGATTGCCAAAGCGCTTTTTCCGCCGAAAGAGCAATGATTTCATGCATGCATCCATGTCAAATTTGTGAACTTATGCCTGATGGCAACAAATATAGCAGCTCGTTTCGGGGTAATGCACGTTACTACTGGCATGAAGTGACTTTATTTTCCCAATTAAATATTCGGCCCCGATATAGATCCAATTGAAATGCGGTTTTACAAAAGACATATGCAAAATTTGTGTTTTTTGGAGCAAAAAGTTCCGTTTAGCTACGGTTGAATAGAAGCAAAAAAATGAATGGTATTCCGTTTAAAATTTAAGTTTTAATCTAAATCGCTCCAACTAAATTCTGGCCAATATATCATAATAAATCATTGAGACTCATTGTTCTTCTGCTCTTTGTGTTCTTCTAGAATTTCGGAACTTTTAACTTGACTTAACCCTTCCGCTCATGCGGAAGGAATGGAATAGAATGTCCACTCCCTCTACAGAAAAGGAGCACCTAGCCGCTACCCTGTCTCTATATAGGGTTGATGTAACAGCATTGCAGGAAATGCAGTGGACAGGGATTGTTTTCCTGGAGAAGAGCCACCACACCATATATTATAGAAGCCTTCCAGTAAACCATGTGCTCGGAGTAGGTATCTTAGTCAACCAAAAAATGAAACCTGCTGTTATCGGCTTTGAAAATATAAGCGAACGACTATTTACTCTTCGCTTGCAAGTCAAATTGAGAAATATAAGGCTCATTAACGTTCACGACCCTTCTGAGGAGATTGCAGAGTCGGAGAAGGATACATTCTACGAGGGGGTAGAACGAACCCTCGCAGATATGATATCGCAGATACGATATCAAAATAATACTTGGGGATTTTAACAGTCAAGTAGGGACAGAGCCAGTATTCTGGCAATACGGTGGCCCCCATAGCTTACATAAAGATACGAATGATAAAGGGCTACGGATTACTTAATTAGCAGTGTCTCACGAAATGGTTGTTCGAAGTTTGGCTTGCGCGGAAAGCGGTCCACAAACATACGTGTGAATGTTGTTTGATACGGCACAAACATACTTGGCCTCAGAAGCGAAAAAAGTCGGAATGGCTGGTTCAACGATGACTGTAAACTACCAACGGAACGAAAGTATGCCGCACACTGAATGATGTTTCATTCTCAAAGAACGCGGGCACGCGAATTATATAATAAGCTTTAGCTTATCTTAAAAAAAAACTATATCTTTTGTTTTAATAACTTTATTTTAAATAATGGTTCTTCGAACCGAATCGAACAGTGGCGGTCTTAAGACTAACTTAATTTAATTGAATTCTTACCAAGATCCAAGAGAATCCAAATATGCTGAAAATGCATAAAATGCATTTTCTGAATTGTGGAAATTTTACACTTGCAGACTAAACATCTGCCAGTCTGGAATGTTGCAACCTGATTCTTTGGTCACGTTGCTGACACAAGTGTGAGAATTAATTTTTGTTGGGTCAGGCGTTTCAGGTAACGTAACTCGCGCGGAGAGTTATCAGGCACGCCGTCTAGTGGAGAAGTGACCTCACAGGCGGAAAAAGGAAGCCTGGGAGAACCAACAGGTCTGTGAACTCGAAAAGTACAGGGAGCAACAAGTCAGCAGCATGAAGCCACACCTCTATGCTCATCCTGTCGAGACAAAGAGGGAAATTTGATTTCCGACAGAATAGGCATATTGGAGTGATGAGTTGTGTATTTTAATGAACCGTTTAACAACCAAAATATCGGAGAGTTGAAGGCCCCTGCAACTGAAGATGACGGACAAATACTGCCACCACCAAATATAGAAGAAACAGTCCGAGCAATTTATCGGCTTAAGTTACCAGGAGCTGATGGAATTACTGCAGAATTGGTTAAATATGGAGGCGACCAATTGCACCAAGAGGTTCATGAACTTATGCTCAAGGTGTGGGACAGCGAATCAATGCCTGACGACTGACAATGAGGTGATATTTATCCCATAAATAAGAAGGGAGATATCAGCAATTATAGAGGTATCACGTTGCTGAGTACCATCTATAAGATATTTTCCGTTATCTTGCTAGGTTGGTTAGCCGTATACGCCCAGAACATCATTGGCCCACACCAAAGAGACTTCACCCCAGGCAAATTAGCAACAGATCAGATTTTCTCCCTGCGCCAAGCGATGAAAAAACTGTTGGAATATGGACATCAGTTGCACCATCTATTAATCGACTTTAAGGCCGCCTGTGACAGCATAGCCAGGGTAAAACTGTACACCGTCATGAGAGAATTCCGTACCCCGACGGAATTGATAAGACTGACTAGGCTGACCCTAAACAATGTGCAAGAACAAATAAAAGCAGCAACACCACTCTCAAGATCATTCGACATCAATAACGGTCTACGACAAGGGGATGCCCTATCATGCGTCCTCTTTAACCTGGCCCTCGAGAAAGTGATCCATGATGCTGAGATAAATGCAAGGAGTACAATCCTCTTTAAGTCCACCCAACTACTGGCCTATGCTGACGATATTGACATCATGGGAAGAACGACCCGTGACGTATAAATTGCCTTCATCCAGATCGAGCAGGCGGCAATTGTTGCGAGATCTTGGGCTGCACATCAGTGAAGGCAGAGCAAAATATCTGGTGGCAACGTCAGCAGTGAAAACCAACCGACCAACAGCGTCAAGTTACACTGGTCACGATTGTTGACTGCCAACAGAGTCTATTTCAGCTTACAAAAACTGTTTCGTTCGAAACGTCTCGCTATAGGGTCAAAACTCTTACTGTAGAAGACAATGATCTTGTCAATCCTCACGTATTCCTCGAAGACTTGCGAATTCTTGGTCGCGTTTGAGAGAAGAATGCTCCGAAGAATATTTGGCGCTCCACATTAGAATGGACGATTCCGTAACCTACACAACGACGAAATCGGTGAGCGATACCATGACCGTCAGGTTGTGGATAAAATCCGGCTCAATAGGTTACGGTGGGCGGGTAACTTAATCCGTATGGATGAGGATTATCCAACCCAAATAGTCTACAAGGGCAATATCAATGGTAGAAAAAAAGACGAAGAACGCCAGACAGCTTTTAAGGATATGGAATTATTATGGCAGGCCTAGACTAGATACCAGTTGTTGCGCCGTTGATGATGATGATGAATTTTCCGTAATCATACTGCACATGCTGCTTGTAACTGAACTTCCCTTCTTTCATCACTCCAAAGTATTTGCCGGTAGGCTCGGAGGTGGGGATATAATCCCCAATTTGAATGCGAGCATAATTTCTATTACGGCGCTTAGTAATGAAAACCGCTTCCTTTTTTCCTCCGCAGACTGAAGCTTTCTTAACAGTACTGAATGGTTCGCATGATTATAGCTCAGCCTCTTCGAGATGCTTTATGACAACAACGTGTGCTATGTCGTTAGGATAACCCACCATCTTTGCTTCCTCCGGGACTGTGAGACTAAGCATATCGTTCCACATGATCTTCCACAGCAATGGGCCTTGTGCGAAGCCCCATGGGACACCAGCGGAGACAACATACCCCCGGGGTCCGTCATCGGTGTATTACCAGAGCCTCCGCTTTTGTAAATAGCCTACGACTGTAGCAGCGAGATAAGCAAGAATACCAATCTTTGCCAGGCATTTCCGGATTAGATTCCAATTGGCCGAATTCAACGCATTTCTCACGTCCAGGGTCACCACCATACAATACTTGTTGATATTGTCTTTTGCTGGAATGCATTTTCGCCCAAGCCAGTAATCAATTTGATGTCATCAATGGTTAATCTGTTTCGGAAGCCATACTGTTGATCTGAAATGTCCGCTTGGCTCTCAGCAACAGGTAGCTATCTGTCGTTTATAACCCGCTCCACCTTCACCTGGAGGTTTAACAACCTTAGGCAGCGGTACCAACTTCTGCCGCATCCATGCTGTCTCCTCGGGCATGCACGCTTCGAAAAACTCAGTGAACATGTTCGGTTTGAATTTCGCGACAAGCTTAAACGCCTTATTCATTACTCCGTCCAGGCCTGGGGCTTTACTGTCGATTATGCTACCGCAAACTTCCAGTAGTTCCGCTCTGGTGACTGTTGGAATTGTCGTCACATTCAATGGGCGCTAGAAGTTGTCGGTGTCCCACTCTTGTTGGATGAATAACCCGTTGATTTTAAACAATAGAGTAGGTCACGTGATCCGCGGAGCTCAAAGAGGATTGACTGGTGATCGCTGTGGGTGTAGTCCTCTTTGGCCGCTGCGCATCTTTGTATTTGTTTCTTTGCTACTCCATTCAAGTGCCCAAACATTGGATTTCGTCCTCTTACATCGAGGATAAGATTGTCAACAATTTTCTCAATTCAAATATTCTGCCCGTCTGTACATCATTCTACATCGAATTTAAGGAGGATTTCCGGACATGCAAAAGGGGGTACAAAATTTTTTTGTTTCGAATATAGTCATGCGAAGTATCAAACAAAACGTCTCGATTAATGCTTTTCAAAACTGACATGAGCAAAGGGGATGGCGGGAGCTAGAAATTATGTTGTTTGATGCATTTGATGATGTTTATTTCACGGACCTATTCTCAGGACTTACCTAACTAAAAAATCTGGAAAAAATTGCGAAGTTGCTACTGTACGTTGTCTTGGCTCCGAAATACCCTCCATACCGATATATGTTCAAACAAAGTTAATAATAGTATATTACTATAATTTTTGGTAATTAACTGTAAAACCTCCGCTAACTTCATCCTAAAATCATACAATTGCAGTAATATAAGGCATGATACTACCAAGTTTGGTGGAAATCGTATTATTACTCTCAAAGTTACAAATAGGTCAAAGTTCTCGCTTCAGTGGAAATTCTTAAACTTTGAATGTCAGTATCGCTCTAAAGTGAGTATTCAAATGTTTTTATATAAGAAATACACAAAGCCTTCCATACCTAAAGTGTCCAGCTCCTGGTTTCCTGACATGCTTCTAAAAATAGATGTTGCATTAAGCAGTAATGTTAATACCTACTGGTGTCGGTGACGCAAACCTTTGAGACTAAAAGTTCTGTAAGATGCTTCCTGTAGATAGGGTACTCAACACACCGTTCAAACCTGTTAATATTCCATCTGCTATAAGGCAAATAAACATGCATGCTTAGGTTTCTCCACTGAAGCCAATTACTGAATTACTGAACTCACGCTTCAACTCCTAGGATTTCCTGAGACTTCTGCATTCCTCCTCTACGGCTCTACACCAAGTGTTTGTGGGGCGACCCACCCCATCGGGCAGTTTAGAAGAGTTCATAATACATGGGGTAATTAGACATGCAATTGTCGCCCCTCCTTAATGTGTGATATATCTACTGCCACTTCCGCGGGTAATTAGCTTGTGCGCCAAACAAATTCTTCGTTCAAAATAGAATCAGGCCAGCGTCCTCCGATGACAAGTGACGGAGGCTTGGAGCCTTTAAGTGACAAATAGAAACACGGAAAGAACATTAGCACAGAATAGTCAACAACATGTTCTAGATGTTGAGATAACTTCAGATTTTAGATAAAGCAGCGACCTTATATAGTAGGTATAGCTTCTCATATTCTATCCTGTTTCTGCGGTGTTGGCGTTGCCTTATCGTGTTTAAGCCTACTTTGCGAAATTAACTGATGTAAGCATTCCACCAAAAATTTGATATTCGCTTCAAGGAACCTGTTCGCCGCGGTTTAGAAGCATCACAAGCCAACTGCATCCGAGTCATGTCCATTGCATTCCCTGACAAATTTGTACCTTGCGGCAATATCTCCGAGAATGTTTCTTCATCGAGCTTTTTGGAAGTCCAACTATGTCTGAAGTTCTGCATTGCTTTAGGCTCATGGTGCCCCCTATTTGAAAGATAATCACTTGATGGTCGCATTGTGGGTAATGCTCGCAAGCATGCGATTGGAGATCCTTAGCTAGGGTATCACTGACGAATGTTATGTCTATTATAGGACCCATTTCTTCTCTTCGGAATGTGTTTGATCCTCCGGTGTTTTCCAAAATGATGTTAAGGTGCCAGAAAGCCTCAACAAGTATGCGCATATCTGTGTTTGTTTCGGGCTTGTCCCATCCTTCAGCCCAGGCATTAAAATCACCCGCTATAATTTTCGAATTATGCAGTTTTGCATCTTGGACTAACCTTTCGATCATCAATTTATCCTCATTTCCTGTGAGGCTTGGTGCAGCGTAGCAACTTTAGTTATATGTCCCCGCTATCTTAGGTCGAGTAAATTTATTTTCCGCATTCCTATTTGTTCCCTCTGTATAGCGAATTTCACAAGCCCAAATGGCAACATTGCCACTCTTGTCGCTTGTCCGTATGCAGGTCCTTATATTGTTCACAAACAGCGCTACATCGACCTTCTCTTTATATATGCTCTGGAGATAATCTTTGGGAAAATGTCATACTTCTCGGCACTTTCGACATAGGTCAGATCTGTCATTTAATTTTCGCTACGTGTCCGAACTCCAGACATTTGAAACATTTTCTTAGCGAGATCTGCTCGAGTCGATAGACAACCCAATTGACTCGTATTTTATCTACCGAAGTGACCGAGGTGAGTAGCTCCATACGCTTTTCTCATTCTTACAATATTAGCCTCGGTGACAGATTGTAAACCCAGTTGCAATCGCCTAACTCAGCTCAGTGATCTCGCCCAGATCTTTACACTCGATCGTAGCGAAGTTTCTATATTACTTTTACTTCTGCCTTTTCGCCTAGCGTTACCCCAATTTTTTTGGGGAAGTCATCCGTCTTACTTTCATTACGTTTAAGCACCAGTAATATTTCGCCTTCTGCATTTGCCTGATACACATCACATTCTTCCCTAGATCTTCAAGAGAAGAATCCGGTTTTACTGTGCATGAAATCGCTGAATAGGTGAGTTCGCTTTTGCTAGTGATAATTAGGACGTTGGGTCAGGCTTTTTTTAAAGCTTATTCTTGTTTTCAACCCTCTTCCAGGTGGTTTCTTCCTTTTTCGCGCTAGTTTTCGCTGTAACGAGGACTGGCCTTCCTTGAGGTGGCTTCACTCAAAGACACTTTACTCTTCTTTCTCTGCGGAGAACGTCGAACTGCCTTCCTATTCGATCCGTAATGTAAGCTTATCGTTCTGAGGGCCTTCTGCTATCACATTATTGAGGTAGAGTGTCTGTCCGTTTATCTCTCTATTGTTTGTCACATCCGATTTACTCGGAAATGGCTGAACTTATTGTCACGAAATTTCATGAGAGATCTTGTCTGTGCATCCCTTTACATATAATAAGTGGCACCATTTTCTATTGAGTTTAAGACGGGTTCCCCATACATGCGGAAGGGAGTTGCATTTTTTTCACTGAATATGGCCGTGTCGGATATCAAATGAAAGGACTCAATTGGTACTTTTCCAAGGACATTATTCTGAAGTTTGAAGTAAGTCTAACTATTATTAACAAAGTTATGGCAAGTCAAAGTTTGCTATTTGACATCAACATCATATAAAGTGAACTCATATGAGCCTATTATTTGTATATTAGTATTAATTACTCAAGTCAGACGAAGATGTTGCGTTGAACTAGTGGCGTGACACGTTTTGATCACATCCGAAATGATGATATCCGCCACCGATTCGCCCTATCGAGAATTCGCTTGCCAAGATCGAAGTCGATGGTAAACGACCGAAAGGCCGGCCGAAACAACGGTGGCTTGATACCCTGGGTGGGGATGTAAAAGTCTCGAGATTACATCCAGACCAGGCATTTGGTAGGGCAAAATGGCGAAACCGATCATGACGAGGCGACCCCGCTTGTGAACGGGACAAAAAGGCTGAAGAAAAAGAAGACTCGAGTCAGACGTGTATATTTGTCAATGCCAATGAAATTTGCGGGTAGCATCCAATTAAGATAGATATGTATGTAAGTTAGTACCAGCGGTATTCAATTTACGTACATATGGATAAGTATATGCACATATACTTTTGTGCACGGAGTGAAAAGGAAATATTGAGCTGCTTTTGATTAGTTGCGTGCACAGATGTGAACGTGCATAGAAAGTGCCTGACTAAGATGAATACGAAATCTTTATACCCGATTAAAAGAGGGATGAAAACAGTTACGATTTCGTACCAGAGTAGAGGCAACTCACCATACGCTGCCTCACTTCTGCCCTGGGAGCAGCATAACCGAAGCGGTTAGCAGGTTTTATAAGCTCCTTTTTATAATCCACAAACCAACGTAAGGATGCGAAGTATATTCAACGCAAATCCGCCCACAGTTCGGACCAAAGCTTGGTCGCTGCTAGACAATTTTTGTTTAGGGATTGAGGAGTCCTAAGTCTGCATCCACTTGATGTCGGATGTGGGAGTAAGTTGCTCTCCATTTGGTTCGGTCCGACATCAAGTGGATGCGGACTTAGGAGTACTCAATCCCTAAACAAAAAAACGTTATACCCGGAGGGCCCAGCTTCAACTTTTTCCTCGGGTAGAGTCAGTGAACCTAATTGCTTAGACGATCCAAGGGAATCATTCCCACAATGACACTGCCTTTCCCGATGCCCTTCTATTTGCCCTGCAAAACTTCCAGGCAATTGATCAATATGCCGAACTAGCCCTCCTCTGGTTCGCAGCATTGTCCAGGGCTTCCACCCAGACATGAGCTGGTTTTGGGAGCCTTTCACGGGCTCATTTAAATAGCTATTTTTTTTGTAATTTACGAGATACGAATTTGTAATTTTAAAGTCTAATATTCACTTCCCACACAAAAAGTGACCCACCTTAAAAACCGAACCATGTCTATAATTTTATATAAAAGAATATCCTACCCCTTCCCATGCGGGGAGGCAGGATAAAGAGCTGATGCATACATTTGCTATAAAACGAAACCGGCCAGCTTTAAGTGTCCTGTATGTGTGATACGATAGTAATAAATGGGAAACCAGTCGATTGAAACATTATTTACACTCGTGGATGTAAAAGACAGGATGACATCCTTACGAGTTTATCGCTTGGATACCAAACGGACAGAGTCGCAGAGGAGGGTCCGGTTGCTCGTCGTTCCGCTAAGGAGATCTGGCGCATCAATAGAAAATTGGATTTTATGATTCGAATGGGTCAAGAGCTGATATTGCTCCCATTGCCGCCACCATCTTCAGTATGGCCATTTATATTATACATATTCTGCTCGGATATTTGTCATGGCGACGATAGGAAAAGGAAATACAATTATCCTGGAAAGCTGTGAGCGCTGGTTGGCATGTCAGGGTGACCAACCATTTGGACCTATTATTTCTCGCCTCTCTTTTTCGTGTGATTGCTTCGATGAAATTATTTTTGGGACTTTTTTCGGAAGCAGAGGAGGAAAACAGATTGATTCATTTGGAGAATACCGAATTTTACCGCTTTGTATTTCAATACGGGGGGTTTTGTTCATCATGAAGCTGTGTCAATCGGGCTTGGTCCTCCTCTTATTGTCAAATGAGGACAAGGAGCAAACTGGTCAATAAAACCCGCAGTGATAAATTGGCAGCACTAGTATCAATTGCCCGCATTATATCCACCAAATGTTCCGAATCTCCATGTATTCATACAGCCCAGGCCACCAGGACACATTAATAACACTATCCAATTTCGCATTTCTGCCGGAATCATAGAAATGTTTCTATCCTTATGGGCTTTCGCAGGATTTCGAGTAGTTGATTTGATGCTTTTTTCTGGACAAGGTATTATAATCCTCTCTGGGGTGCGGTGAGGGAATGCAGCGCTAGTGTTACGTTTACATCCTCAAATATTTTTGCGGTCAGCCTCGAATACCGAAATGGATCAAATTCGATTGATTTGTACCCGGGAACATTGAATTTAATGCCTGGTAATCCGTGCCGCAGGGATTTTGTAACACTTAAATTATATCCCGTTGATGATTTTTGTGTGATAATCGGAGTTGCTGCGGATTGGCATTGGTAATTTAAGGAAAGGGAGAAGGGGTGGAATGTGGCGGATAGATATGTGATTGAGTTCATACTGACCGATGTAAATTTTCCTGTTTATTGAAGCTTTGTGGACTTTTAATTATGTAGATCTGAAAATTCCAGTGTGGAGTGTTAATCCTATGCACACACACGAGCGTTATGGTGCAGACATAATAGTAAAGAAGTGAAGACTTTTCAGTTTTGTATCTAATAGCTATTAGCTTATTCAAACTTTTAATATTAGTTTTTCTTTTTATATGAACGTTGCATCATCTAAGACGGTATTGAACGTGGAATACATCATTGGGTCTCTTCTACTGTAGTCTGCAGTCAGTTGATGTGCGTTAGGTAAAACGAACGGTCCCAATATTCAAATCGGAACTGTATACAGTGAAGAAGGAGCTTATTCACCTGACTAAAAACAGCATACAAGGAAACCGTGGCTGTCCTACATTCAGCATCATCCTTCTAGTGGTGGATCCTTTATTGCAGGTATGCCCTACACCCTGCGCTGAAAAGCCACTTTGGCTCTGAACAACAAGAAGCAATCTATTGCTGCAGGTCTCTCCCCATAATGTTTAGGAGACATACAGGTCTATAGGAGGATGACTTGCTTGGAGGTTTACCAGTCTTGTGCTTCCATGATGTGAGAAATGCCTCCCTTGATTTGCACCCCGTCAAAAACTCAGCAAATATAATAAACTTCAACCTTTGTCCTGTGAGTAGGGGCTTTGAAATACACTCAAAGTCTTCCCTGCTTGTTGTAAGAACCAACTGAAAGTGATTGATAGAGGGATGGGCAAGCAACCTATACATTTTGAAACTGTATTGCCATCGAAACACCAACAACGCCTCCCCGAAGAGCGTTTGCTATCGAAAACGGACAATGATTGCTTTTCTTCCTCGATAACGGTTTCTTGGGGGCCCCAGAATGGTCGCTTTTCCCAACTCGACCGGAAATTTTAACGATATAATCTGGTTATTTTGGGCCTAAGCGAAGTAAGATGGTGGGATTCTGGAGAGTACACTCCTCGCTCTTGCCACACTAATGGCAATGTGCTGTTATTTGTTGGATTGCAAGATGCCCCCTCTTGACTTGGGAGACGATTTCTGACAGACTTCTGATTGCAAAATTCTAGTCCAGGTACAGTTTTACAGTACTACGCAACAACAGGGACTCTCGACATAGTGGAGAAGGTTGCTTGAACAATTACACACAGTTCACGGGAGGCTTTCTAAAGGTGACATGTGATCTTAATGGGTGAATATCATGGTGGGCTATGACGGGCTTGATCGGGCATATGATGGGAGATTCGGGGATTTCTGCAACTTCCACCTCCTCGTCATTGGTGGAACATTGTTCGAACATAGAGTCTTCCATAAGGTTCGTTGTGTTTCAAGTGACCGACGTCGTGCGAGCAATTACATGGACCATTTTGCGATCAGCAGTAGATTTAGGAGTTGTCTACTGGATTTCCGCAATAAGAGAGGCGCTGAAATCGGTTTCGAAAGGGATCACCATCTGATAGTCGTTTACGTTCGCTTGTGTGTCGCGTCCGCCACTTTTTGAGGAGCTGCAACCCCCCAAGTTCAATATCGATTGTTTGTATGATCAGCTGTCGTTCGACAGTATGAGAACCATCTTCCTGATGTAAGAGGTTAGATATTGTCTTCTATTTGTAGTTAAATCTAAAATTGATAGACTAGGGTATTCTTTTTGAGTGTAATAATTGGAGAGATATCTGCGCGCTTTCTGCCATTGTAAAGATAATAGCTAAAATAATCCCGGAACGCATTAAAGAACATCTCGAAAGCTAGATCAGAAGAAAGCAAGCTGGTTTCCGTTCTGGATCCTCCTATGTTGACACACATCGACACCATTCGGATCATTTTGGAACAGTGTGCGGAATTTAGATCTTCTCATCGATTTCGAGAAAGCTTTCGAGAGAGTGAACAAGGAGATCAGAAATGTATCTGAAGTAGTCCTCGCAGGAAGGCCATTGTAGAGAAACTAAGAGCGATTATCAAAGCAACTTATGACGATGCAAAATGTCACGTGCTGTACCGAGGTTAAATTTCAGAGGAGTTTGAGTTCCAAATCGGCGTCCGCTAGAGTTGCAACTTGTTACTGATATTATTTCCTGTGGTTATGGGTGACGTTTTTCATGCTGCCTCGTTCAGAGGGAGTGGAGCAGTTCAATGGACTATGACATCATTTCACAAACATCGTGAGTACACTGATGATATCTGTTTGCTCTCTCATCAGGTCATGGACCTCGGCCAAATGTCCCTGGATTTGAAAGGAGAGGCAAATCGAGTTAGCCTGAAGTACTAGTGAGAGAGTTGAGTTGGGACTGTTCAGTACTAGTGTTCTTTCTGTGCTTCGTTATGGGAATATCACAGTGACCCTCACTGTTACTCAAACGCTTCAACGCGTCAACTCCTGCCTGCGGGGTACAGGGTACGTTTGGCTTGATACTGTTACGAACGAAGAACTTGGTCGGTGCACAGCGCTAACATCTGAATGCGTTGTGATTTGAGAATGAAAGTGACAGTGGATAGATCACTCATTGAGGAGGGACGGCAATTGTATTGCGGGCTATGCAGTAGAATCCACTCTCCAGAGTTAGCGGATGAGTGGGTCATCGCAGGGAATGTTGGGGGGAGCTGACATGTATTTCAGGTAACCGCGAGCAATGGCACTTAGATATGGGGGTATAAGGGATAAATGACAACGATATATAGACTTCACCGCAGGGTAAGGGTATGTTTTTCACGCTCCTGGCTTCACTGTCGCATATTCTACTGAAGAATCCTAGCATACATGCGCCAAGAATTCTGTGACTCCCTCCACAGTTCAAGAGTGATTACTTCAATAATTTGACAGAACATTTTTCAC
Organism: Hermetia illucens; assembly: GCF_905115235.1. NCBI lineage: Eukaryota > Metazoa > Arthropoda > Insecta > Diptera > Stratiomyidae > Hermetia > Hermetia illucens. Next base: position 43,108,018 of record NC_051852.1, read on the forward strand.
GCCAAGCGAAGCTCTTCAACTTCGTATCAACTCAAGCCATACATACAAACAAAAGTGAGCGTCAGCAGCTGGGAATGTTCAGCAGACAACTTCCAAATTTACTGCTGATCGTAATGTCTTCTTCTTCTTTTTCTTCAGCCTTTGTCCTGTTCACAAGCGGGGTCGGCTCATCGTGATCACTTTCGCCATTTAGCTCCATCGAATGCCTGATCTGGGTGCAATCTCGAGGTTTTTAAATCTCCATTCAGCGTATCAAGGCACCGTTGTTCCGACCGGGCTTTTGGTTGTTTATCATTGACTTCGATGTTCAGACCAATCTTGGCAAGTGAATTCTCTTTAGCACGAATTACATAACCATCATCTCAGCATTTTATTTATGTTTTACTGAGGATAGTACAAAGTACGTTGCTTCAAACCCTCCTCCTTTACCTGGGCTTGGGACCAGCATGCTATATTATTAGTATGGCGGAGTTATTGCTGATCGCAATGCGGTCAGTCTGATTGCTCGTACGGTGTCGGTTAGAAACCCAATTGACCTTATGGCAGACTCTTTGCTCGAACAATGCGTCATCAATAACGAGGCGGCGGGAGCTGCAGAAATCAACAAACCACCTGGCGTACAGATCACTCATCATGATACCAATGCAATTTTTAGGAAGCCTCTCCTGAACTTCAAATAATTGTTGGAATACTCCTTAACCTGGACTGGAATCCTGCAATCAGACGTCTGTCAGAAACCGGCTCCCAGGTGCAGAGAGTGTGTCTTACGGTTGACTTCCGAAACAACCTTATACCGTATCTAAGTCTGCTGTTCCAAAGCAATATAAAAGCTGACACCCTTGATGTACTTAGATGACATCAAATTATATGCTGGTACTGCCGACCATCTCAGAAGTCTGTTGCCGTGATATTCAGATGGAATTTGGATTAGGAAGTGTCGAATCTAAGCCATCGGCAAAGGTCATCACGAGCCGCATGCTGGTCCTGCGAGGTGGTACTGGTACTGAAATTGTATCTCTCGGAGGAAGAATAAAATAAGCGCATTGAATGTATTCACTATCTTTTCACTGCCTTATGGATTCGGAATATTACCATGGGTGAAAACTGGTTTGGAAGACGTCCAGCGGCGGATACGGACTACTAAATTGAAATTCCGAAAGCAGTTGACAAGGCGTTTCGCTCCGCGTATATTATTGATGTTGCTATCCCCCATAATAGCAACATTGAACGGAAATACGTGGAGAAGAAGGTGAACTATGAGCCACTGGCTCGGGATATCAAAGAAATTTGGTGTCTCGAATGGATGGTTGTAGTTCCCATAATATTGTCAGCTACAAATATTGTACCAAAATCCCTCACGGCTTCCTTTGGCGTCCTGGGACTCTCACGCAGTCTGGTTCAAAGCATGCAGAAATATACCATTCTCCATATGTGGTGGATCTTGCGGGGAGTTCTCAACGGATTTTCCCATTAACCTACTGCCGGTCATCACCTTCAGCACGCTTTTATAATTCAAATAGGTAGGATCGTACAAGCCTAAATGCTTGGTATTTGTGTGCTAATATGAGGTAAAATCCGGCATCTACCGAGATTGTGACAACTCGGAAGGAAAAAAGGATTAAAAAATAACGAGCCAATTGGTTCCGGTGGTTCGATCACCTAACATGTGTGGGTGAGCATCTGTGGTAGAAAAAGAAAACGTTTCAAACTTTGATTGAGATGAACGTCAGACAACTGCTAGGGATATCAAATTGGTGGCCTTCTTTGAAAAGCAGGGATGTTTGCAGTTACTTATTAAGGCAAGTATAGATCGGAAGCCGTCATTTCGAAGTCGCACATGCTTTCTATATGACCGAAAGGGTTTTGGTGTGGTTAATACAAAAGTATCCAGATCAGAAACTAGAGTGTTCTTTGTCCATAAGACTTTCGAGATGTTCCTTAATCAGGAAGCACGCAAATAGCCCAACGGTTGTTGTACTCAAGATATGTGCCCTTAAGCGAGAGCTTAACGATTATTCCCTTCTTCCATCGGCTGGAAAAGATCTTAATATGCCGCGATTTGGGAATCAGTTGAAGTGGGAACTCTACGAAAGCCGGAGGGACTGCGGTGAGCGATCGATGACTGAAGATTGTCAAGGCCAACGGCTTTACTCAGCTAGACCGCAATTTTTTCCAAAATACCAGGTGGACTATAGAATGAAACGTTCTGTAATGACATATGCGATGGTCAATGACTATCCTAGTTGATCGAAGCCGACCAAGCGCAAAAAAGGGAATGTACGCCCCTTCTGGATATCTAATCGATCGACGATGGTAAAAGTTAACAATGCTAAACAAGTCGGGAAACCGGAAGCTAGACACTTCAGGTATGAAAGGTTTTGTGTATTTCTTTTATAAAGAGATTTGAGTGTGCATTTGTCCCATTAGTATGTGGAACGTAGCGTGCATATAGCATATATTATGTGAAAATATCCACTTCATAGTCTTCAATTTGCAGAGGAGCGACAGTTTTGACCTAGTATAAGTTTGTCAGTAATGGTGCAATTTTTACCAAATTTAGCAAGATCATGCTCTGTGCTGTAGCCTGCATTGCTGTGAAATTTTGTGATTCTAGGGTGAACTTAAGGGGGATTTTCCTGTCAATTACTAAAAATTATAGTAATGTATTATTATTAACTTTATTTGAACAGGTATCGGTATGAAGGGTATTTTGAAGCCTAGGCACCATATATTGGCAGCCTCTTGATTTTTTTTCAGATTATTCGGTTGAGTAGCTTCTGAGAATGGCCCCCTTAAAGAAATGATCACTTTCAACCCCCCGTACTCTCCACCTTTTCAACTCAATATCAAAACTAAGACCGCCTTCGTAGTACTAACCGAGACTTTTAATTTGATGCCCCACATGACTATATTTGATGAAAAAAAATTTGCATCTCCCTTTTGCATGTATGAGGACCCCCCTTAAATTCGGCGTGAGAGTTCACAGTTCCCACCTTTCTACCGAATTTGGTGCCGATCGCTACAACCGTCTCCGAGAAAAAAGGCGTGTAACGGACAGGCAGACGACAGAAAGACAGTAAACCGATTTTAATAAAAAGACACCATGTACATTGTTACCTACTGAATAGATAGCTGAAGTTTCAACCACGCCTTGGGTATTTTGTTCTGCCTCTTACATTACACCAGACTCAAAGTGCTGAACATTAGTGTTTGACAATAGTTATTTTCTATAGTGACTCAAGTTCAAGTGAAAACCAGATAAAAGAGCTACAGAAACAATTTGAGATGACTAATTTACGGGTGCTATCTATCTTTATTGTGTGAATTTAGCAACTTGAATTGGAAAATATATAAGACCTTTACAATCCCCTGAGATTAGTTTTAGAATTTTAAGTTCAGGAAACTTGCATTCATTACTTTTCTCACTGTTTTTCATATCTCAGAATTTCACATCAGACAAAACATCTTCAAGATGTCATTGTGATCCGGTAAGAATGGAGTTTATATTTTCTCGGTTGCCGCCCGTCCAAACGAATATAGCATGAAGAGAAATAACCGCGGGGGAGGAAAGCTGCCAAGTTCAATTAAAACTTTCACAGTAAAGTTTTAGTTTGCTTGTTTTTGGACTTTAATTTAGAGATATCAAAGATTCATGTTTTCTAAAAATTCAGACTAAGCGTTGGACAGCAACTTGGTTTTACGGACGTATAAGGAAGATAGATACTGGCAAGAACGTCATTAAAGTATTTTAGATTTTCGAATCGTACTATGATAACTAATTCAAAATGTGAGTATCTTCATATACATATGTACCATTCTCCCTGGAGGTGATGACATATCATACTCCAGACATTAGATATGCCGCTTCAATCAGAATAGGAAATGAACTTATCCTTTTCATAAAAGTGTATCTTTCCGTTAGTAGGTTGAGTGACCTTTGATTTTCTATAATTAGTTCAGAGAGCTTCATCCGCCTTCTCACATGAGAAGAATTTACTAAAAGGTCCATTAACATGGCTTTTGCAATGATCCGCCTTCTGAAAGCTTTGGTGCCGAAGAGACCTTAACTTCCCTTTGTTTTTTAAAAAAATATATATGTGTGGGTCTAACATAAATGATGAATGAATGAATGACATACATTTGAGTAGCAACTTTGTTCGATGCTAAATTTAATAGTTTATTATCCCTATCTGCTTACTTGAGATTATAAACAAGGGAAAAGACACTTCTGGCTAACATAGTTGTTTCTCTGTCAGTCTTGCGTTTACTTCATACAACGGCTTTGTACAGTTTTTGATGGTGCGAAATCCTTCCTGAAGATGGCAGTTTTTTCTATTTTTTCAGTCATTACCTTTTTATTACAATACTACTAAACTGAGCTAGTCATTATAGTACCCTATGATCAAAAAGTACCAATTTTAAAAAGACAAAAATGACTTGATTTGGAGAGAAATTTATTTTATCTCCTTGAAAATGATATCCATCTGAAGCAATAGACGACTGTCAGCGTTTCACCCATTCGTAGGTAGGCGCCGCTAGTTCTCTCGTTGAATTCGGCTTTTTCGGCTTTGGCTTTTCCTAGAAGTGTCACTCGGACGATTGTTAACTTATCTCTATGTGAAACGTAAGGACCCACATCTCATCGCTTTCATGAAGGTCGAGTAATTATTCGTTTCAGAAATCATGTCTTCAACAACATTCTTTTCATGTGGTTTTTGCGCGAAATTCTTTTGAGATGAACCGGTACACAGCACGTGCCATACCCAAAATTGTCACCACAATATGCTGAGCGGTTTCATATACAATGTTCACTAGCAATCTCTCTTAGGCTGGTGATTTTCGAGTACCATTGTTTTCATTTCTCTTTTAAATTCTCGTCGGTATTTGACGTGGATGGGCGTCTGGAACGAGGCAAATCCCCATACCACTGTACGGTCAATTGTATGCCGTAGTTTTCGACTGAGCAGAGAAATTCCCTTTTGATCATAGGATATATATTTGGTTATATAAAACTCAATATAATTCTGATCAAGACTAAATTCCAGATTTAGTGCCTTCATAATCACGACTTTTACAGAAGTAGGGGAATGGAAGTTCCAAGTATTCAGACCACATTTAACCAATTATTTTTCTCTTACTAAAAGGGTTTTCCAAAGATAAGAGGAGTACACGGTTAAAGTTCCCACTAAGGTTTTGGTGCCCCTTACTGAAAGGCAATAATGCAATACCACCTTAGAGCTCTTCACAAAGATTATTGTTTGCAGCCCGTCATACTTTCTGCTTCAAAAGCCGAAAGCGTTTCAGGGAAGCACTGTGCAGTCAAGCCCTTGACAGGATGCCGAAAACTACTCCAAATTATTAGCGAGCCAATTGGGGTTACCAATCAGGAATCAAATGAATCTAAGCAGCACCTAGTCGCAGATTCATAACAACTGAGCTTATGTAGTGTATTCGCTTAGTTTCACTGAAGTCTGCTCACTGTTGGAACAGACTAGAATAGTGCTACATCCACTCCTCGAATATGACCGTAATTTTTCTGAAGGTTTGTGCTATCCCTTGTTAGCTTTCAAAGTGGATGTGAAGTGGATGTGCGGTGGATGATAAAGATTTTATCATTCCATTTCGTTCCATGATTCAACGAAATTAGATTTTTTGTAGTCTAGCCTAAAATTGATAGACAAGGAGTAGCTTCCTTCAAACTACTACTTTTAGTTTTAAATGTAAATATATATTTCAGGAGTGACTTACCTCCTTCATTAATATAAATCTACCCCTTGTCTATCAACTTTCTGATTCAGCCTTGGGATTTTCGCCAACAGTTTTCTGCCTCCAATAATAACGTTTCTTACTCCACACCTCAGTTGTTGGCGTCCTAAATGGAGTATCCTTTTTAGGAGTTGAATCTTATTGTTCTATCTAGTTACCGCATAGGCGATAAGATTGAAGGAAAACCGTGTGCTACTGGGAACTGTCTGGATTACGATCCTTTTTGAGACACATGACCAGGACGAAAAGGAAAAACCTTATTTTATTGATATTTCATATAAGTCATGACCAACAAGAAGCCCCTGTAAAACTGGATAAATGATTTATATTGCAAGTTATGCCGACGAGTCATTTTGTTTGAACGCCATATTTTATTGCAAAATTCATACGATTGCCAAACATTACGAATGTGGAAGAATCATGGAACCAAATGAAAGACACGATCCACAAAGCGGCCTCTGCAACCCTCGGGGTCACCAAGACGGGTAAGCGGTACATCAACCGAGATACTTGGTTTTGGAATGATGATGTTGAAATGAAGGTCTGTGAAAAGAAACGCCTCTACCACAAATTTCTCGACGATAAAACACCTGCTAATTGGCAAATTTATAAGAATGCCAACTGGGAAGCAAAGAAAGCGGTCGCTGTCACCCGAGCGAACCATTTCAAAAATCTTTACGATAAACTGGACACTCGGGATGGCGAGAGAGATCTGTATCGACTTGTTAAAAGCCGTGATGAACGCACACAAGATATCGAACACTTCTGTTGCGTTAATGCTTACCAACCGTCGAGCCGCAACGGATAGATGGCGAGAATACTTCGAGCATTTGGCCAGTTCCACTAGTCAGTGCAACTGAAGTGGAGGAGGCAATAAAAGAAATGAAATCGGGGAAGGCAACAGGACCTGACGACATCGCATCTGAGCTCTGGAAAGCAAAGAGCTGGGACCCAACACTGTCGCTCAGTGAATTCTTTAACCGGGTTATTCAGGAAGGAAGAACACCATTTGACTGGCAAGAAAATACCAGTGTTCCAATATGGAAAAAGAAAGGTAGTCCAGCAGAATGTTCAAATTACCGTCCGATCCGGTTACTTTCCCATACCATGAAGATTTTTGAACGCATTCTTGACAACCGTATTCGCGAAATCGTTGAAATAACCGTGAATCAAGCCGGATTTGTCAAGAACTGCGGAACTACTGACGCAATACACGCTGCGCGGTTACTCATGGAGGAACACCGTGAGAAGCATCGCCCTCTTTACATTGCCTTTCTGGATCTAGAGAAAGCGTTTGACCGTGTTCCACACGAACTCATCTGGTATGCTTTACGACAACACTTCGTGCCAGAAGAACCCGTGGGCTGGGTTCCATTGCTCTACCACGATCCGAAAAGTAAAGTTCGAAGTATGGCGGGTGTATCAAAATCGCTTCGTGTCTCTGTTGGTGTTCATCAAGGAAGCGCCCTCTCACCACTCCTCTTTGTTCTTGTTATGGACACCGTTACACGGGATATCCAACGTACAGCGCCCTACACACTGCTTTATGCAGATGATGTTTTCCTAGCATCTGATAGCAAAAAGGATCTCGAGCAACTTGTTCAAAAATGAAATGATCGTCTCCTGCAACACGGTCTCAGATTGAATTTAAACAAAACTGAATTTTCGACCACCGATCCCCATGAAACAGGCACAATCACTGTCAGTGACAGTGATCTGCCCAGAACTGAGCGATTTAAATACCTCGGGTCAACGCTATCAGCCAATGGAGAACTGCGCTATGAAATTGCTTCACGCATTAATGCAACCTGGATGAAGTGGCGTTCCACAACTGATGTTCTTTGTGATCGACGTATCAACGAACGTCTCAAATCTAAAATTTACTCCAATGTCGTCCGTCCAGTCGCTCTCTATGGTTCTGAGTGTTGGCCGACTATAAAAGATAATGAACGGCGTCTTGCGGTAATGGAGACGAAAATGCTACGTTGGACTAGTGGCGTCACACGTTTAGATCACATCCGAAATGAGGACATCCGCGATCGTTATGGGGTTGCACCGATCGTGGAAAAGTTGCGAGAGAGGCGTCTTCGATGGTATGGTCACGTAATTCGTACAAACGAGAATTCACTTGCAAAGATTGGTCTGAACATCGAAGTCGATGGTAAACGACCAAAAGGCAGACCTAAAGGACGGTGGCTTGATAGGCTAGATGGGGATTTGAAAGCCTCGAGATTGCACCCAGATCAGGCATTCGATAGAGTCAAATAGCGAAGCCGATCACGACGAGCCGCCCTCTTGTGAACGGGACAAAGGCTGAAGAAAAAGAAGAAAAAGAAGATTTTATTGCAAAACCATGAAGCATTTAGTAGTTATGAAAGGGGTATCAAGGGTGTACAAAATCAAAAAGTGTTGCAGGGGCTCTCCAGTTCTTCGAGATATACGCAGAATTTAAGGTCGGGATGCTGACATTGCGGCTATCTTCGTCAGTCATTCATTCCGAATGGCAGACGTGAGGAGCGGGCAATACCCACGGTCCACCACAATATAGTATTCATTCTGATGTCGAAAACTGAACTGCTAGGTATCCAAACATGGGATTTCTTGAGTAATATGAAAAAAATTCGCTGGTTCTTCGTATACTTGGCATTCTGAATATGTGTGGAGTAACTCTCACCACACTGCTGTAATCCATTTCTGTCACTGAAATCAATAACACGAAAAGGGAGCATCTTTTCCTGCCACCACAGTACATAAGCGTTGTAGTTGAAGTACCGGGGCACCGTCTAGAACCAATCTTATTATTGATTTTAGATAGAATTTCCGGATTTGCTGGAGATTCATGGAGCCTGGTATGCAATGGATCCAGTTCCGAAAATTCTATACATGCTTTTTGGAATGCGCACTGAAACTTAGGGTCACATTGTTGTTGATGCCGCCGCTTCTGCCTCTATAGCGTTGATGTTTAGTCCAACATGGTCCCTGCTGACGACCCGAATGGTGTTGCTACGATTGGAAAAGCAGTACTGGTATGAAATCCCTTACACAGTCTAGTGTGGGAAATGCTTTATGAATCTTCGGCTGAACAACGCCGTTGTAATTGTATAGTAGGAACGTATGATAAAGAGAAAAGTTCTTCTATTGCCCAAACTCGCCATCCACGTTCAATTTACCCTGCTAGTTACGCCGGAAAGTCCGCCAGCCAGTTGAACTGAAAGCACCATCCACGTACCGGCGAGCCGCAACATCATTAGTTCAACTGTGAAAGTGGATGGAAGGGCTTGACACGAGAATTTGGGAATTCGTGAGCATCAAAACTGTTCATTAGCGATCTAGATGCCCATAAAATTTTCGCTCACAGTCTAAACAAACATGAAATCCTCACTCACAGCCTAAAAAAATAAGTCTGGTCAGTTGGCCGAATCAGTTTTCATTTGATCACCGACCGTCTGAACTGGAAAAACTGACAGATCAACTGCAATGTGGATGGGAACGTTACGGTCACCGGTCAAATGTGGACACGTAGGCGTAACTGATAAGCCGAACTGAACATGAGTGGCGGTCTTAAGCAACCCTGCTGATGTGGTCGTCATATATTGTGACGAAACAGCTGTAGCAGATTGAGACAGAATTTGGGAATTCGTGAGCATCAAAACTGTTCATTAGCGATCTAGATGCCCATAAAATTTTCGCTCACAGTCTAAACAAACATGAAATCCTCACTCACAGCCTAAAAAAATAAGTCTGGTCAGTTGGCCGAATCAGTTTTCATTTGATCACCGACCGTCTGAACTGGAAAAACTGACAGATCAACTGCAATGTGGATGGGAACGTTACGGTCACCGGTCAAATGTGGACACGTAGGCGTAACTGATAAGCCGAACTGAACATGAGTGGCGGTCTTAAGCAACCCTGCTGATGTGGTCGTCATATATTGTGACGAAACAGCTGTAGCAGATTGAGACAGAATTTGGGAATTCGTGAGCATCAAAACTGTTCATTAGCGATCTAGATGCCCATAAAATTTTCGCTCACAGTCTAAACAAACATGAAATCCTCACTCACAGCCTAAAAAAATAAGTCTGGTCAGTTGGCCGAATCAGTTTTCATTTGATCACCGACCGTCTGAACTGGAAAAACTGACAGATCAACTGCAATGTGGATGGGAACGTTACGGTCACCGGTCAAATGTGGACACGTAGGCGTAACTGATAAGCCGAACTGAACATGAGTGGCGGTCTTAAGCAACCCTGCTGATGTGGTCGTCATATATTGTGACGAAACAGCTGTAGCAGATTGAGACATGCTTTTAGCTATCGTGGCACCTAAATTCCGAATTGCTCCACGATTACGAGAGGTAACTTCGGCCGGTCATCCGTACCGGATCTTAAATTATTCTCACTTCTCATTAGTTGGATTTGCACTTTATACCTCGCTGCCAGGCGTCAATACAGCTTCCTCAATTAGCGAGTCAATTAGCGATAATCGCAATTTCCTTCCTCTGGGATGCCAAAATGGCTATTCAGGCTGAAGCTTATCCATCACTTTTCACTTCATAACCGGACTTATTATTATTTTTTCTGTTTCTTTTTGGATGAGACTGCATTTCATTTTTATTATCAGCTTACTGACTGCTATGAAACTAAGAGGCCTTAAGTACTGAGACAACACAAAGGCAAAAATAAACAATCATGACGACCGTAATTCAAACCTTGACCAGTTGATGCTCAACCAATTTGGACACAGCATCGACAAATGAATATGTTTTGGTAAACTTAATATGTCTATATAGAACCGATTGACTTTTGCGGACTTTGTGGGCAGAGATATAAAAAAAACCCCAAAGGTGGCAAATTTTGACAGTTCAGACTTGCCAGCACCTAAGTTCTAGCGAAGTACTTGCTTCTTTGCTAGCCATATTTGGGGAAAGTGGGTGGAGCTCCATCCTCCCTTATGTTCCTTATAGACAAATAAATACTTATTCTTAAGCTTGGTGCATTTTAGGTGAACACTATCCTATATTGTAATTTAAATAAAAGTAAACTAATAGTATAGTTATGACGATCTAGTGCACTTCCGAGATGCCTACTTTTAGATTTACTTTGGGATGCACGGAATTTAATTAATTGGTTTCATCCGATACTCCGAACTAACTTCAGTATCTATGAATCATAATTCAATAATTTCCTTCTTCATAGTTTAGATCTTCGCTGCACCTGCTCTTTATCAATTTTGAGAAAGCTTTCCATATTATGAACAGGGAGAAGGGGAGGGGGCGATCAAGACCAACTAATAGCTACTATCAGAGTAACAACGGTGGTGTGAAATGTCACGTGCTACACAGAGGTAAAATCTGGGACGATTTTGAGGTCCAAGGTGGAGCTAGCCATGGTTGCATCTTGTCACCGATATTATTTCTTTTTGTTATCAGTGACGTTCTTCATGTTGCCTTGTTCGGAGGACTTGGAGGAATTGAATGGACGACGAAATTTTTCCTTAAACCACTTCGATGTCATCGGCGTGACATCTGTTTGCTAAATGACTGCGCCAAGCATGAAAATAGAGGCAAGTGGAGTTGAACTGAAGTCAATCACCAGCAAAACCGGAGGTCTCCATCTGACGGGTTAACGTACTCACTTATCTACTGACGGTTGTTTCGAATTACATGTTCCCCGACGCAACGCTTGATCCATTTTCGCTGGATACTGACTTGTCAAAATTCTTGAAATGTAGTTATCCAACACCAAGATGAAGTTGAGACTGTTTCGGCCTAGTGTTCTTTCAGTGTTACAATATGGGGGTAGCATATGGAAAGTGACCCCCATTGTTATTTATAAACTCCAAACTTTTGTGTAATCGCTGGCCTGACACTTGTACAAACGAAGGACTTAGTAACCGCATAGGCCTGGCACCCATACGCGATGTGCTCGGAAGATGGAAGTGGCAGTGAATTGGTTAGACATTAAAGAGGGGCGACAATTGCTTTGCTGACTACATCTGCAGTGAAATTCGCTGCCCTGAGATGGCCGACGGGTGGGTCGCCTCAACGGTACTTCATGCAGAACAGTAAAAAAGAACTTAATCTGTCTAAGGAGATGGAGGGGGGCTGAAGGGCACTTTCGGCAACCGCGAGTGATGGCGCGTAGATGTGGCTGATGCACTATACCCCACCAAGGAGTAATGGCATATATCTGTTCATAAAACTGAAACTAATTTCTCATGTATCATAATAATGTATCATAAATTCTATTCTACACAACACGAGTAGTTTGCTTCAAAAGGTCTCCTGATATCGCTGAAATAACGCGTCAGATATGATGACACTCTTCATCGCATTCCAAGGCGAATCTCCTGCGTCAGCTTTCTATCATCCCTTCTAACTATTTTTATGAAATATCTTTCGTTGATCTTGGACATGAGCAAATATTTCTTTCTCAATGTGCTTGTGGCTGGCTGACTCACAAAACATGATTTTGTCAGCCATTGGACTGATGTAAAGCAGCATTGCTTCAATCCGTCCCGAATTATTTACTGACTACCTTAGTGAGGAAGAGGGGATAACAATCCTGTCTGCCAAACCAAAACCAAGCGGCCGAACTAAAACCAAGTGGTTCAGGAGAATTCATGTCTTATGTACGCTCAGTTCAGTTGTTGCGGTTGCCCCCTTAGTGGCAGTTTCATGGAGATTGTGGTTACGTTCAAGCGAAAAGAGATCTTCGGGTCCCAAACGTGGAGTTGCATTTCAACTAGTGTGCCGTACTCCAAAGTTAAGTAGCGATTTATATAAGTCTGGTATCCATCAATATGAATGCTAAACCTTGCACACAATATAGTCTGGTACCGTCACAAAATCAATCCGACTCTTAAGAGGACTGTGAGGTTAATTTTATGCGACAGGAGCTCACGTTAAACCACTAGGGCACCTTAGAGCTAGTCAGTACCAAGTGGCTAAGTGGAATATCCTTGCTGTGGCATCAGTAACCGCTGCGTTCACATTGACTGGCTGGTCATGATGCAGTACGCGGTTGTTGAAAGGTCTCGGACGATCAGCCCCGAGTCTGCACGGGGACTCACCTGAGTTGGGTTTGGCCGCGAAGCCTCATCATTGATTATCTGGTATCATGGGAATCGGAAAATTCTTTCAAGTTCATATTTCTCAGGAGAATTCCTGGGGTATGTGTTCTCAGTCCGGTTATTAGCGGTTTGCCCGTTAGTAAAAGTTTCATGGGGGTTGTTGATGTATTCATATTACCGACAGAGTATTTCGGGCCTCAAGCGTATAGCTGCGCTGTACAACTCTGCTAGTGATGGTAGAGTTTGGTAGAATCTTTAGGTAGGTCATGCGACCACCAGTATGAATGCTGAGCTTGCATTCAGTATAAATTGGTACCGGGGAGTTAGGCCTACACGGCGAGAACTCACGTGAAACCATCAGGGCGTAACTGTCCACCATAGTGTCTATAGTGCCAATAATATATAGCACCAACCTATGATTAATTGACCTATGAGTGTTGAAGGTGTATTGGAAGAAGTGTAAGTTTTATTATTTTGGATCCATGAAGAGGGTGGGGGAACTAGAAATTTAGGACAAAGGAAATGATTAAAATTACATACTATCTCTTTATATATATGTATAGAAAGAGAGAAGAAGATGTAGACAATCAGATGAAGTTTACAGGTAACTCCGTAGCTTAGAGGAACTTTGGTGGCTGTGAAAGCGTTTAACACTACAAGATCCGAAACCTCATACAGCAAAAATTGTTAAAAATGGTTTCCCAGCTAGTTTTTTGCTGAATTGGAGTTTGGAAGTTATCATATAATATTCTTCGTTGCTCCTTAGCGTCTTTGGTTGAATACCTTCTTCAGAAGCTACAGTGGGTCTTATAATATTCTAGGATGTTTCACCAATTTTAAGTAGGTTGGTAACTTTCTTGAGGTTTAATTTGACCTGTTCGCTGTATCTAACCTGTCCAACTATGAGTAGTCTTGCCGAAAATTTCGTTCTTCTTATGGCTGGTTTTTACCTAGGTATTTTGGTTGCCGAACATAACTAGATTTTGTTCAAGTATAGATTGTACCTATTTTAATATATATATGGGGAAAGCGCCAATTTCACCAGCCACGTCTTTAAATAGTAACAAATAACATATCAGTAATTACTACCGACAAACGAACCTGTGGTATGAGATCTATATTGAAGATATTAATTTAGATAACATACATGTTGTCTCACCGTGTCACCGTGTCTCACCGAGGTGAATATCATTTACAAGGTAATATTAACCGAGATGGATATATTTAGTTTCTTTTTGAAATATACTTTTCAATTGGTAATACGATTTAAAATCGATAACATTTCCTTTTTTTCTGTTTCCAGATTAACCAGGTAATTTGAGTCCAGTAAGAACAGGAGTAAAGTTGAGTGGAACATACACGAATACTGTAAGTACACAACCTACACCATTTAACACTGTAACTGTAGGATTTTCACACGCTTTTCCTTATAGTTATCGAATTTCGAACATTCTTAGGACGTTGCGAATGGATTAGAAACTTAGTTCAATTTTCAACACATCTTTTTAGAAATCTAGAAAGCTTCAATTTACCTTAACATATTGAGCCTTATCTCTTTGAGTAAATCAACATAGATTAGAAGATTAGCGAATAGATTAGATTTTATTGTACAAAACATTCCCATGTACATATCTCATGCAGTTCAAAATTTATCGTATCGATCAATTCACTTATGTGGATCAAAAGAAAACTGGATATGCATCCACTTCTACCCAATTTTATCACGTATCTCACATGTGCATTATTATGCTTCTGCCTTTGCGAAAATTGCATCAGCTTTCACAGTCATTCACCTTTCCATGTAAATTACCTACGCAATCACATACTATATATATGCAGACATAAATTCCGTAGAATTTTGAAAAATTTAAGAAGGCGGTTGACAGTCATGTTAAAATCTTACATTTTTAATCAAGTTTAGATAATTGCGCGGTTGCGCTTGCGAGAGTTCATAACAAATTTGGGATGCACTTCATGTGAGCGTTCGCAACACTTGAAGTAGTGCACCGATAGAGAAGAAGGACTCCGGCCTCTACGAAATCCTTTCGACTTCTAAGAGATGGCGGCAATAATACCTTTTTGCATATTGCGACTAAACTGAAGGATCCGGGAAGTAGTTTGAGGAACTTCATCTAACTTTACCACACATCTTAGATTTTTTATATGAATTGTATCCCACATTGGGCGCTATTTGCAATATGCAGTACCGCGTCACAAACTGAAGGAGGAATATGCTAAAAACATAGGAAGAATTTTATAGTTCGTTTATTTAACAAAAAAACTGTGCGGAAGAATGCAGTTGAAATGTGCTTATAATTATGCCTCCATTCTTGTAACATCAGAACCACGAAAGCATAAAAAATTAGCAAGAGTGCAAGCAACGTAGTGTACGCGGTGACAAAAGGACCGCATTGCGAAAAACGCTTGCAAGTTGTCGTAAGCATTCCGGTAGTCCTGCGTGGAGCTTCTCATTCACAATGATGAGCAGCTAAAAAGGTGGAAGAAATACTTCACTACGATTCTGAATTGTTTAACATCTGGAAATCCTTCCCCTGGTGGAGGATATTGCAAGCCATTGCAATATGCGGATGCTCCTCCTAACAGAAATGAAATTATCTTTGCTAATAATGTCTTTAAATGAAGTAAAACCGTCGGTTTTGATCGTTTTCCTTGCAGCCACTGTAGTGTTTGCAAAGCTACTATTTCCACTCTATTGTATATCCTGACAATCTGAGATCTTATTTGAAAGATCTCAAGTTGTCATTATATTCAATAGAGTGGAAATAGTAATGGAAGAAAGGAACAATCGATTCAAGATTTAATTTTTTTTTCAATTTGAATTTAAAATCATTTACTGAACAAGTGACTTACAATGTGACATAAGTTTTCTTACTTCAAGCTTAAAATGTAGCTTATTTATCTTAACTGTAATAAACAAGTCGGGAAACCGGAAGCTTGACGCTTCAGGTATAAAAGGTTTTGTGTTTCGCTTTGTGAGGAGCATACCGCAGTTCTCCTTGGCTGATAGCATTGACTCGAGATATTTAAATCGCTCAGTTCTGTCAATAGCAAGAACCTGCCCAGAACTGAGAGAATTAAATATATCGGGTCAATGCTATCATCCAATGGAGATCTGCGTAATGAAATTGTTCCACGCATTAATGCGACCTGGATGAAGTGGCATTCCACAACTGGTGTTCTTTGTGATCGACGTATCACCGAACGTCTCAAATCTAAAATTTACCGCAATGTTGTCCGTCTGCCTCTCTCTATAGTTGTGAGTGTTGGCCGACTATCAAAGACAATGAACGGCGTCTTGCGATAATGGAGACGAAGATGTTGCATTGTACTGGTGGCGTGACACGTTTTGATTACATCCGCAATGAGGATATCCGCGATCGATATGGGGTTGCACCAATCGTGGAGAAACTCCGAGGAAGGCGTCTTCGATAGTATGGTCACGTAATTCGCGTTAATGAGAATTCACTTACCAAAATTGGTCTGAACAACAAAATTAATGGTAAGCGACCAAAAGGCCGGTCGAAACAACAGTGGCTTGATACACTGGATCGGGTTTAAAAGCCTAGAGATTGCACCCAGATCAGACATTCTATAGAGCTAAATGGCGAAACTGATCACGACGAGCCGACCCCGCTTGTGAACGGGACAAAGGCTGAAGAAAAACAAGAAGATGTGAGGAGCTACGTGTCACATAGTAAAAAATTCCATAGTCCCCTAGCTTTTGGAAAGCGATTTAAATAAATTATTTGATGGAAAGCCCTGTATTGATAATAGTCAACCTCACACGCTTCACACTCTGAGTTTAATATTATTAGCAAATGCAAAGAACTTAAACTATTACAAAAAAATGCGTGACAGACAGACGGACAGACAGACAGTAAACCGATTTTAATAAGGTTTTGTTTTACACAAAACCTTAAAAAGGGCTGGGGAGATTTGAGATTCTTCATGAATGGAATTTTAATATTTCATTCGAATGTCAATTATTCTCGTTAATTATGACGTCAACATTTTATTTGTATGGCTTAGGATGTGGTAAATTCGCAGGAAATTGCTAAGTTTGAACTGCTATAACTTTGACATTAATAGTCGGATTTCCATAAGATGCATACACACACGCCAGTATGCATCCTCTATGTTGGTGCAAAATTTAGTACTCCTAGGATGAACTTAAGGGGGGTTTTCAGTAAATTTCTTAAAGTTGGTAATATACTATTAGTAAGTTTATTTGAGCAAATATCGGATTCGGACGAATTTTGGGGTCTAGATTTCATCTAAGCTGGTAGCTTCCAAAAATGAGTCCTGTCATTTTGCGTACATTTTGACTCCTTACTCGCGCACTTTGCAATTCACGCCAAAACTAATGTCAGTTTCGGAAAGTACTAATCGAGACCTTCCTTTGATACCCTACACGACTATATCCGGTGAACATTTTTTAAATTCCCCCTTTCCATGTATGGGGAGCTCCCCTTCAAATTCCACTTAAATTTATGTCACTCGCTGTATGCGTGGAATTTCATGGTTCCCATCTATCCACCAAATTTTGTTCGGATCCGGTTAGTCGTTTTGGAGAAAAGTGCGTGTGAC
The DNA here is from genome assembly GCF_905115235.1 of Hermetia illucens. Lineage (NCBI taxonomy): Eukaryota > Metazoa > Arthropoda > Insecta > Diptera > Stratiomyidae > Hermetia > Hermetia illucens. The sequence goes on from NC_051852.1 coordinate 43,125,463, forward strand.
AGTTACGTCATTGGTGTTTAGCGTAGGTACCTGTCGTGAGACTTAATTCTACGCCCCTCTTCAGACACGGATTTTGTGACCACAATCAGAGCCCTGCTGAGACAAGCAACAACGGTACCAGTCTATACCAAGTGCATGGCTTAGCATTCATACTGGTGGATGCAAGAATTACCTAAATCTCTACCGAACTATGGAGTACAACACCCATGTTACGCAACACCACGTCGAGGCCCGAAGGTTTCTTCTCGCTTGAGCACAACCACAACCACCATGAGACTCCCACTAGGGGGGCCAGCCGCAAATAACCGAGCTGTCCTCACATACAACAGGAGTTCACCTGAAGTATGTGAGTTCAGGGGCTTTCCCGGTTCCCATGGTACCAGTATACCCCTGGTAAGGTTTCGTGACGGAAGACACTTCAGATGAGTCCCCGTGCAGACTCGGGTCTGATCGCCCTGATTAGGCCTTTGGAGCATTCGCCTACTGAATCACGGCCGGCAAACCAAAGTGATTACAGCGTCTCCCGGTGCCACCACTATGGAGGTTCTCCTCGGCCACTTGGTTTTGGTTTGGCCCATCCCATCTTCCTCACCGCCACCTCTGAGCACCAAGTGCGTGTGACAGACAGATAGACATACAGTGAAACGATTTTCATAAGGTTTTGTTTTACCCAAAACCTTAAAAACGGGTGGCTATTACAAATGTTTAGCCTGCTCGACCTTCTCCGGTATTACTTCACTTAGTGTATTAACTCTACACATTGATCTCAACAATTTTTAAAAAAATTAAAATCTTTATTTGCAAACTGCGTTTGCTTCTAGAGTGCGAGAAGGCTTATTTACTTACTTATTCTATCTTACTCTAACAATAATACTTAAATCTGATACTTGAACCTGATATTTCCAATAGCGATTCCAAAATTTTTTCGTTTATCCTCTATGCACCCCTACCAAGGGCAAAGAGAATTGGAGAGGAAACAATTGCTGGTTTTAGTTTCGTGTTCACGATTTGGCAAGGCCTTAAGAATGTGGCCAATGGGGTTGAGTTGCCCTCCAGAAACAGTTACCACATAAATGGATTGGGATGATTTTCCGTTCTTTCGAAGAATCGCTCTACTAAGTTGAGAACTTTCGAAGGGGTTTTATTCTTGCTCGCCGGGTTTGGTTTTCAAATTGTACGGCAAGGCGGTACAGTGTCTCAAAATTCTGTGCTCGAAGGACTCCCATTTCTTTAAAGCCTTGGTAGGGCAATTAATCCATGTAGAGGCTTCGTAACATACAGTGCTGGACAAAAAAATCCGACCAGTAAGAAAATGTGATTTTTTGAGAAAAAATATCAAGCTGATCAAAAAGGTAAATATGAGGGCTTTTGTTTTGATATTTTGCACTAAAAATAGTTTTTGGAGAAAAGAAAACCTATGTAAAGTTTTTCAGGGATTTTTATTGGAAATTAGTTTGTTTTACGAAAAATAGATAAATTGGGTTTATGTTTCATATCAATCACAAAATTCGTCGTATCACAATATTTTTTTTTGTGTTTACTTAATCACTGAACAATAAATTCATAAATGCTTAATCAGAATTTCGTTGCACCTACTTTTGCCTTAATTACGGCTCTAACCCTCGTTGGCGTTGATGAAATGAGATTCTGCGCAATCTATCTAATATGGGACCTGTGATAGGGCGCAGAATCGTTCTGAGAGATAACCTCCCTTGAATACTGATATTGCTCTTAAATGCAAGGTATTAGACGCTCCCTCAAGATCCGATTATAGGCTGGACCACTGACTCTCCTATTAATTAATGAAAGTCCTTTCAGACCATATAACGAAAAGTAGCCCCAGATCATCCTGCTCACCGGCTGGCGTACTGTGGTCTGGATACACTCCCACTGAATCGCTAGCTTGATCTTCTCCGTACGTGGTGGATCCCATCCGACCCAAAAAACTTAAATTGGGATTCATCGGAGAATATTACAGTTTGCCACTGATCCAGTGTTCAATTTTCGTAGTCCTTTGCCCTTAAATAGCGTTCCTTCCGCATTCTTCCATTTAAAAAATACTTTTCTGCGGGACATCGCCATGAATTCCGCACTCTCTGAGCCTCCGGCGAACCGTTGATGGATCAATTTCTGTCCCAATGGCATCCTCGAGTTGTTTTTAACGTCTAATGAAATTTTGAACCGATACCGCAGGCAGAATCTCCACATCAGTCTGCTTTCGGCTGATGCAATCTTCCTCGTCCTTTGAGGACCTTATTTTCGGGCAATAGACCCACTCGCCCCATTTTTGTTTAAAAAGTCAGCTACAGAGGGACTGATTAAAGCCCACAGCGACCGCTATGTGTCGTGTGCAGACAACTATTTCTCAGTTGTTGGTATCACTCATTTTATGTGCTTTTGCCATTTTTTTTTAATTAATGCACTTTAAAAACTTACCAATGCGAGAAATTACAATCTAATTGTGCTAATACTTTCTTCACATCTGTATTTATACAACAAAAAAAACTGCTTGTCAATTCAAATTAAAACAACGGACTTACGAGAGATTAAGTAGGGCCCACTTAACTGACCAGGGCACTAACACTAAGCCTTCTAAGATCGATAGATCTTAGGAGGCTTAGTGTTAGTGCTTAGTACTACTCTTTTGCGAATAGAGTAGTACTACTTACTGCTGCTTAGGCAGTTAATCTAAGAAACTAATACCTTATACCCGGCATTCATTTTGTTGTCATTTTTATGAAAATTGCACTTGAGATTTCTGCGCCAAACCTGCCTGATTTTTAGATATTTCATTATGTCGTGCGACAGTTTGTTAACTGAATCTCATCGAATTTGACAAGTTTTGTAGTCAATATGGATTGAATTTGAAGCCGTGTGGGAAAATCAGGTAAGGCCATCTTAAGCTAGTTTAATAGTTCTTGGTTATGGATCCGTTTTTCAAAGGCTACTCTATTTCGATTTTTGGCCAAATCACACCAGGAAGTGTGCCACGAGTTGAAGTCGCCACCAGAAATAAAATGCTTGGATTTTAACTGGAGATTGCTCAACATATCTAAGTCTTGCTCCAGTTGCTCAGTTGGAGAGTTGACATTTGACGTAGACCACAGCTATTAGAATGCGTATTGTCAACTCTTGTGCAGTGGCCTAATGAGCGAATACCAGCGGACAGATAACGTCACCGGCGCTCTCCACTCAGGGCAGACCTCGCTACAGGAGAGAAGAGCGGAGTAGGTGACGGAAAATGTCATATTTATTGATGGAGAAAAAGGTGAATACCGAAAGGGACAAGATGTCATTAAATTAATTTAAATAACGAGCACCACTTGTGTTGTTGGAAAAAGTGAAAGGATTGTTATAAAAAGTTTCTATGAAATTCATCCTTTGTCAGTTCCATTGTTTTTAATGAAATAAATGAAGTGTTGTAACCAGTGAACATCGTTGTTCTTAACTTCTAAAAGACTAGGGGCGCGGAGTCAAAAGTGATAGTATTCAACTCTATAAATTCATTATGAGTTGATGGTTGCAAATTGTCACTGTTCATTGGTTTGGGCCGATGCTAGAGTTTTGACCAAGTTTTTGAAGGCTAATTTGTGTTGCGGAGCTTGAGGAGCTGCAGATCGTATTCCAAGTTGCTTGAGCGTATGATACGCCTGGTTGAACCAAGCTTTGTGACACTTGTGTTATCGCCTGTTTGGCTATCATTGCTTCAGTATTTTTTTTGCGCTGTAAGCTTCCTCCTGGCAACCATATCTTCGTATGCCGGACATCTGCGGTAGTTGGCGGGATGTCCGGTCTGCCGCAATTCCAGGAGTGAAGCGTCTTTGCCGCGGGTCGTGGGCATTTCCCACCAACATGGGTATTTCTGTACTTCACGCATCTATGCACAATCGAACAATTAAGAGAGATATGCCCAAAGATCTATCAGTTGTAGCACTGCACTTCCTGGATTCGCTTGACTTTCTCAAGTAAGATCTTTTGGTGGAGTCACCTTGAAGGTTTCATTGAGCTATTGAGAGGGCCCGAAGGTAGCCATGAAAAGCCCCGATTGCGATTTCAACGGGAGTATCGGGTTTTGACTATGCAGAAACTCATCTGCTCGCGTGACTGGGTTCGATACGCTTTTAACTTTTAAGTGTGGGTGCTCCTCGTTGAGTTGGCGCAGTATGGCAGCCGCGTCTGCCTCTGTGGAGATCACGGATGACCATGGATTGTGTCCTTAAGGCTGGCGGGCATTATCATTATCTTTTATGAGACCGAAGATCGCTGCGTGATTTTGGATGCTCTAGCCAAATATAAGGGTTCTATCTGTCCTCGTGTTCTTTAGGGTTGTTTCCAACACTTTTTCTATCATACTTTTAAGAACTGTAATACATTAATTTTGCACCTTCAGAGTGACGCCCTTCAGGGTGACGCTGCTGCTATTGGCAGTAGGGTTAGAAAGTACACCTCCCTTGAGGAGTCCTAAATCTAACCAGGAAAAAAGTGCAGCGTAAATTGACGGCTAGCAAGCCTCATAAAATCCATTCAGCATCATTTGCAATGAAGCTAATGGAAACTCTGCTAAGAATGAAGATAGTTCCTCCAATCCATCCAATCTTCCTTAACCCAGAAGACTGGATGCAACAAGGAAAGGAAAGTCCAAGTCCACAGCGAGGGCGACTATCGTAAAGTCACCAAAGACTTTAATTTGGCAGGGAAAAATGACTACACATTCCAACTAAAAAGTAGCAAAGGGCTAGTAGTAGTAATTGAAGGTAACTCAAGTTGACCTCAGAAGAGGATTAGATCGATATATAACATTAACAACCGATTCAGAGTACCAGAGCCTCTATTTAAGGTGGAGCTGGAGCCGGAACATAAGAAACTTATCAAAGGCCACATGTATCGCATTTACGTTACCTTTTATCACATCAGTTGAAGAATCGATAAAACGAGAAGGGCTTGTACAATGTCTTAATTGTCAAGAGTTTAGACACACCAAATCATACTGTGCACATCCAAGTGTATGCGTCATATGCATACACAGCTAAAAGCCCATTAGACAAGAACGACAAGATCTTTCTACCACAAAATGTGGCAGCTGCACAACTGCACAACTACACTACTAATTAGAGGGGATACGTACGAGTCAAAGATCTCGACCACCAACCAGAAGACCCTTAAAAGGCGATCTAATCCCAAACACACTGCGCCCCGAACAGACTCGTGCCTACTAAAACCCAGTCGACCTTGCCTTATGTTTATGGTGGGAAATTCAGTCGTCCCGAATCAACACAGTGAATCGAATTAGTAACTAATTTAGACTCGATAATGGTACAACTCTTTCAAAGCATTAACCAATTTGCAGCATCAATCCAAAACATGACGCTATCTCTAAATCCTTCTTGCAAAAAGATTGTGTGAATAGTATTCATCACCATCAACGGCGCAACAACCGCTATCCTTAATAAGGAACTCCAGAAACCCTGGTTTTGCGCCGAGGTACACCAATTCGATATCCCTAAAAGCTGTCTGGCGTCCTGACCTACGCCGACGCTCACCGCAACCTGTTGAGCCGGTCGTGGTATAGTTCATAGATTTCGTCGTTATGTAGGCTACGGAATCGTCAATCCTCATATAGGGGGCCCAACAATTCTTCGGAGGATTCTTCTCTCGAACGAGGCCAAGCATTCGCTATTTTTTTGCTAAGAATTTAAGTCTCCCAGGAATACATAAGGACTGGCAAGATCATTGTCTTGTACAGTAAGAGCTTTGACCCTATGGTGAAACGTTTCGAGCGAAACAGTTTTTGTAAGCTGAAATAAGCTCTGTTGGCAGCCAACAACGGTGCGCAGATTTCATCGTCATAGTTGTTATCAGTTGTGATTTTCGACCCTAGTTAGGAGTTGTAGTCTCCTATCTTCATTGTTTTCGTTTGACCAGTGCGATTCGATGTTGTTCGTTGTTTCGGTTTTGGTTTTCGCGCTGATGTTGCCACCATGTACTTTGTCTTGCCTTCATTAATGTGCAGCCCAAGATCTCGTGCCGCCTGTTTGATCTGGATGAAAAAAGACTGTACATCTCGCGTTGTTGTTTCCATGATGTCAATATCGTGAGCGTAGGTCAGTAGTTGGGTAGACTTGAAGACGATGGTGCCTCTCACATTTACATCGGCGTCCCGAATCTCTCCAGGCCCAGATTAAAGAGGACGCATGATAGGGCATCGCCTTTTCTGAGACCGTTGTTGATGTTGAATGGCTTCGACCATGATCCTGCTGCTTTTATCTGGCTTCGCACATTGGTCAGGGTCAGCCTAGTCAGTCAGTCAGGTATTAGGCAACATAAAATTGAATTACAAGTACTCCTTGTCAACAGTGGGATCGACATCCTCCTTATATCGGAAACTTATCTCATCGGCAACTACAATTTTATGAGCCGGCTACGAATTCTACGATACTAAGCACATTGACGGAAAAGGTCATTAAGGTTCAGGAATTCTCATTAAAAATCGTGTAAAGCATTACGTCATTGAACACTTTGTTTAGGACTATATGCAAGTCACATCTATATGCATAATAGAATGTGGGATCCGGTTACAATTTCTGCTTATACTGCCCTCCGAGACTTACCATCTCTGCAGAACAGTTTGTAAGCTCCTTCAACTCGCTCGATAGAAGATTTATTGTAGCAGGAGACATTAATGCTAACACAGATATTTTTGAAGTACTCTTCATGGAGCTCGATATTTACTTCCACCCCTGATCCCGAGGCTATCTAGGTCCTACGACGCCCTACAGCTTGGTTCCTTTCACTCAGTCTTCTTCCTTAGCTTCTAGCGCATATTAAACCATTTACTGGCTCCTCCCTCTGACGACAACATTTAACTAGAAATTCATTTTCCTGCCTGTCCTGCCTTAAGTAAATAAATAAATTGGGCTCGGGACTGATCTCGCCTAGAGGCAAAACTCTCTGCGCTGCCATATCGACGAAATGTGAATTCAAGCGGCCATTCAACCTATTGGCCTATCGCTTAGCGATGCCTATGTGCAATTCACATCGTCCAAATTGAATACTTAAATAATAGATCAGCCTATAAGAAAGAAAACGACAGCAAATTCGGAAAAGAATCTGGATGAGGAGAAATATAAAGACAAGTGCTTCCTTGAAAATTTAACATCTTTTTCGACTACGAATTATTTTCTTTAGAGAGCAGTGAAGAAGCTCAATAAACCAATCCTGCGTGAATCACCAGTGACCACAAATAGTTGGGCACGGAGTGATGCCACTTGCGTTTTCCAACCAAACCCATATATAACGGACACTTTCCATTCCCAAAGCTGCACACTTCCTATAGACGGATAAGCTTGTTTCCCTCACTACCGAGGCAATTCGAGAAACTCCTACTATCCAAGCTACAACAACTCTTAGACGAAAAAGGGGTTATTCCTTCTTACTGGTTCGGATTCAGAAGAAAACACGAAACTGTTCAACTAATTAATCGACTAGCCTCCAAGATATGCTGTGCTTTGGAAGGTAAAAGGGCTGCAAGGCCATATTCCTTTACGTTGCATAAACATTTGACAAGGTCTGGCATGAAGGTCTCATCTATAAAATGAAGGAAAAGCTACCTACGAATGTCCATAAAATTTTCGAGTCGAATCTGACTGATTCGTTATCAAACAAAAATCTTTGATATCAAGAGAACGTACCATCACAGAGGAGCGCCAAGGTAGTGTCCTCAGCCCTCTGCTTTATTTGATATATACTGCAGGTTTGCCCACTAACGAGCGCCTATTTACTCCTACTTTCGCTGACGATACGGCGGTACTCTGCATACATTTCAATCTTTATCTTTCATCTCGAGGCCTCGAGAATCACATTAAGGAGGTTTGCCAATGGTTTGCCCGCTACAGAATCAAAGTAAATGGTACAAAATGTAGTCATGCCACTTTCACAGTGAAGAGAGGAATATTTCCCCCCCGTTAAGTTTAAAGGCTTATCCGTTCCTCAGCGTAAGGAGGTTAATACCTAGGAATACACCCAGACAAAAGGTTTACTTGGAAAAAACATATTCAGGCCAAAAAAATTCAGATCAACCTACGAGTAAGATTCCCTAACCTGCACTGGCTACTCAACAAATTCTCCAAGCTGCCCTTCGATTTCAAAGTGCTGCTTTCAATCTGGACTTATGGCACACAACTTGGGGTATCTGGTCGAAGGATGTAGACTGGATTTAAGTTTGATGAATTTTTGTTAGTTTCTATGTAGTAGAAAAGTCCAAAAATTAATGTAATGCAATAGCAAAAAGTGAACTATATATCTAGATTCATAACAATGAAATTGATCGATACCACGAGAGCCTGGTTGTGGATAAAATCCTGCTCAACAGGTTGTAGGTTGATCCACATGAGTGAGGATGATCCAGGGCGGAAATTCTATAAGGACAATATTTGTGGGAGAAAAAAAAGACGTACCGGATCCTGCCTAGCTGGTGCGGTAGCGTATACCAGCACGGCTGACAGCTTTTAAGGATATCGAATTGGTAGACCTCGGCAGAAAACCGAGACCGGTTGTTCCACCATTGATGACGTAGATTCAATACGGTGGAATTACTCTGAATACTTATCCTCAAATTCTTGTATTGTTCGGACCAAAGCCAGTTGAGTTGTTGATAGCATTTATCGACGTCGCTATCAATAACTGTGGGTAGGCTTCCCATAAAGGAAAATGTCGAAGACGGAAAGGCGTTATATGGACAAACCGTCGAAAATTAAAAAAATATGCAGAAGTATTGTGTGACCTCTGCTTGACCACTACTCACCGGTTGGATCTATTTTCAAACTAGTAGTACTCCAGATGATACATCTATGTTTTGAGGACGTTAGTGTTCATCCTACATCCTTCCGTATATCATTCGTAAGCTATTTTATTAGACGGGGACGTTGAGTACAATGACCAATTTGGTCAAGTGCCCAGGGGGATGAATATGTTCTCCACCGTTGATTGAGTGCAGTGTTTCGATTGATGATCAGGCCTGGCTGCCCTTCATGATCCTTAAATTGGGAGTATCCTAATCTAATAATTCAGCTACATTTTATCTTTCCTTTCTGGCTCTAAAAAAAACAAAGAAAGGTCAGTAAAGATAAATTTTCGCTAGCAGTACTCGACCAAGTTCCTCGCTAATTGACTTCATTTATTTTCAAGAGGTTTACCACCAAATTTGCAAAGGGATGGTGCCAGGATAAAGTACACGTTATAATTGCCATATTTAAAATTTGTCCTGAAGTAAAAACTTCTTCGAGAGCATCCAACAAACTGGACCAAACTTTTTGAAATTTTTATTACACGAAAAATATGGTGTGCAATTGCTTTGACTTTTCCTTTGAGCCATGCTTTTCCGTATTTGAACCCAAACGTCAGAAGTAAACGCATCCTATCTAGGTTGCATTCGCCTTCACTCCGAAATTAAAAGAGGAAAAAATCACGCCAAACAAGTCATTAGTGTGAACGCTTCCATTTCACAGGGATATCCGAGAGAGTCATTAAAATGTATTGATTTTCTGGTAGTGAAGCCACCAAAGGAGCGACACGGCGAAGTGGGAAGGAGTCGTTAATAATTGAATTTTAAGTCGATGGAGTGTTCATAATTAATTCATTTTGGTAGTTAGTACTTGGGAAGGTGCTTAGCAAGGAGCTTTTAATAGCACTAATAATTGTGTTTCTTGATGAAATCAGTACAGGCAGGTAATAATGGTATAACGCCAGGAATTGGTCAACGGGCAGGTGGGAGTGGCTGGATCGGATTCATTTAGATCTCGGGGAGATTCTGGGTTTTCCAAGCATTCAGACTTATCTTATTATCGGTTATTTAGCGGACCGCAGTCCATAAAAAGCTATGGCATTTTCTATTGCCCGATATCCGCCATAAAGTGCCTTCTTTAAGGAAGTAATGAAGTCCTTGAGGAACAACAACTTAATTACAATAGAAGTTTTACATCCTTTGCAGCTGCTATGAGCTGTCCGCTAGGAAAATGATAATTAGGATGTTTAGACTTCGGTTAAAACAATAGAATGATTTCATGAATGTCTCACTAAGTTATGGCGTAATTCATTCCTCTTTATTCTCAATGGGTTCTGCGTAAGGTACCAGGAACCTCGTTTAGTTACGGTAGATAGGACTAGGTTAAATAGAACAAATGTCTACACAATCCTAAAGGATATAATTACGATAATTCAAAGAAGTTACTTTTTGAAAGAGGTGAACCAAGTACTGCAAAGAGCCAAACATTTTCACCGTTACTTGTAGAATCGCGCCAAGCAGGATTAATAATGGAGTGCGCCTGCTTCTCATGGAGTATGAGTGTATACCCCGTATTTGAGCTACTCGAATCCTGAAACAACTGTTGCTCTCAGCATCGCTCCTTTCCGTTTCAATCCCGGCAGCACAGTTTTAAGTAGAATAATCCAAAAATTTAAAGAATGCCGTCCTCCTTTCTTCGTTGTGCGGTGCTTATCCTTTTTGCTGCAGTTTTCAGGCTCTCCGTTCAAGTATCGGAATACAAGCTGCTAATTAGAAGTTGTTTCGTTGATTGTGTGTGTGCGTATACATGACTTGGATGGGTTGTGCACAATTGCAACGTTATGTTGCCATTATGAATTGAAAATGAATGGCAGGCGGAAGAAGTGGTCTTCTCTGTCGTCACTATACAATCCATTGTACGTCCTAGTCGTAAAGTGGTTTTTTGAAACAGTGACGCTTTCGTAGATAATTGTTTGAGACAGTGCATTAGATACTTTTTTTGTTTAGGGCAGGATATGTGAAAGGATGCTGCTGTGACGTGTTGAGCGTTGTAATTGACTCCGTCAAATATTACGACTGCGTTTACAATTTAGCTGGATGATATTTTTGAAGCATTCTCAGGATGTGTTTTTGAAAATTGAGTCATCAATCTGATCAACATTTTTAAAAAGTTTGTTTGGAGTTAGGTTGGTTTACGATATTTAGAGGAGGCACAAGGTTTGCAAAGAGCTTCCCCGAGAAACAGTCCCTCTATATATCTATAAGGTCAGTGGTAAGGATATGTGTAAACCAATTTCGTTAGGTTAAATTAGGTTAGATTAGGAAACTGGGAGAACCGCAGCTCCAAACACTTAGTTTTCCTAATTTAGGTCATTTGTACACTGGAAATGTACATACATATATTGAACTAGTTTCCTGGCTATGGCGTTTGCGAATTTGAATGTGTCCTATAGAGGTGGAGATTGCACCGATTTCTCATGAAGGAAGACTTTCTCCACTTATCTTTGAGATCTAAGGAAGGAAGAAGTGAACGTCGCTTCATACAGTCAAGGCCACCAAGAAAATTTTCTCTGTACTGTAGTTTATTGATTATTCATTTAGGATTCCTTTTTAAGGGACAATCGAAATACCGCTCAGGCGGCTTCGAGTTCTTTGACTAAGCATGCCGATGTGAGCTTAAGCTATTACGATTCAACTCTTTCAACCAGATTTGCTAGTGGATGGTTTCACATTAAAAATCGGCTCTAGTGCCCCAATTCTGAAGCTGGTCCTTTAACGAGTCACCGTGGTTCACATCTCTTCTTATTTCCAGTGATCCCAAATGATTTTGCATCAACTGGCTTAATATGCCGTTGCTATTTACTGGTGGTAATGATGAGTGACTCCTGGAGTAGATTTGAATAGTGCAACTTTGTTAGCTTTGTTGCAGGTATTCTGCTGTTGAAAATCAAATGGTGGTAAACTGCTATTGCAGCCCTGCAGCATTCAAGCATTCTGCTGGATTCCTTAGGTCGTTCCTGGCTATGGCGATCGAATACTTGATTATTGTGCAGCTAATCAACTCAAAATTTGGACTGAACATAGCTAGTCCAGTCTCCTCCACTAACAGGAACCACAGCAAGGGGAAACCACCAAGAACCAATCTACGCACGAACCATCTATTCCGTCTATTACTAGGGTTATGAAAAAGGAACCAGTTCCTTCTAATTTTTATCAACAGAACGAGCTGAAGTATCACGGGCAAGCATAATGCTGACCACATCGCCTCCTACAGCGTACCGCAGACCTATTTTGTAACGTTTCAACTCTAGACAAAGTGGTCTGAAACGCTTCGAGGCCTAGATCCCATTGGATTGTCACTCTAACGTTTATTACTATTATTAAAGGCTTGAAGCGTGGCGGTCAAAATCCAGAGAAGTTTTTAAATAAACACTGCCATCTCAGGAAAGCTAGATATTTTCTTTTTACAAAATAAAATAAGCGATTTGGTCTGTGCCAGTTTTGATCCGACACCGCCATGGCTGCTAGTCAGAACTGCACGTGTTTGTCTAGATAACATTACTGAGGGAAGAAAACTATAATTTAAAAAGACTAACGCAGTTTTATTACTCAGGGCCGCTAGCGCCACTATTCTTCCCGAGCCGATGTCATATTTGGAAGTTGTTGTTGCAGTTTTTGCATGGCGAAGTTTTGGCTTCACTAATAAATAGACCTCTTCTCTCGTATCAGATTATCGTCTTCCTTATTTGCTCGTATGTGATTCAATGTCTACCTAGAGGTTTAGGATTTTTCATCTGATTTGTCCTGGGAAATATCCTTCTTGGGCTTGTTTTGGCGCACCTGAAAGGAATAATACCGAATCGGCAATTAATACTTAATAAGTTTTATTCTAGGTAGACTGAACCAATGGTGAGTGTTCTGTCGTATTTCCCCCGTATCCTCCGCAGCGCGGTATCAAAACTGATTGGCGTATAACACTGAACACAAGCTTGGAATTTGATCCCTACATATCCACCCTACCATACGGATTTCGATTATATTCTGCCCCTTACGAGTAAGTATTGGAAATTATTTGAAATGAATAGTTAGTCGGATACTCTTAAAGGCATAGCTAACATCGGGTTTGCTTACTTCTCATCTTCGTCCTTACCTTATCCAAGATTTCTTCTTTTTTGGGTTTGCGCTTAGTTTTCTTGGAAGCATTCCATCTTCTGGATTGATCACTGCTGCGTCCTTAACTCCAGTTCTACTATTGAAGGTTTTAGTATATCCTAAGTCTTCTTGGTCGGCTTTTTTTGTTCGATGGTTTTTCAAGATAAGCGTAAATATCATTTATCTCTGCGCTAATGAGGTGTGTTTTCTAGCGTCTGATATACCAACTTCAGATGTTTTATAACTGGTCATTGTCTGCTGATCCTTCATCTTTGATGGTTGAGGCTGCCGAGGCTGCGCAATATTGAACTTGGCCCCACTTCTCAACCTCCTCGGTTTCGGACGTTCTTTCTTGGCAATCAATGTTCCAAACTGTGTTCGACCTGGAGTATCAATTTGCGTGCATCATGTGGTCCAATTTTTTGTTGTTGCTGATTTTGTTGTTCTTGGCAGTAATCATTTCGATGCCGCGAATAATGCAGGTTAAGAAGCCCACTGTCAAATAATTTTCAGGAACATGGTTGGGTCAGGCTTACTCGCTGAGGCGATCAGAATCTGCTCAAAGGTAGTTATGGTCCGCATAACAACCTAGATTGGGTTGGGTACTTTTCGATTACCCCTGTCCACATCCGGAGCGTTTTGGTAAGAGTACAATCCCCTCACATAATGTTATTGGCATGAATATAGTAAAAAATAAGGATACAGATACATTGCCGGCGGTGGGATTGCTCGATGAGAGTGACTTCTTCTTTTTCTTCTGCCTTTGTCCCGTTTACAAGCGGGGTCAGCTCATGATCGGTTTCGCCATTTGGCTCTCTCAAATGCCCATCCAGCGTATCAAGGCGCATCCAGCGTGTTTAGCCCTGCCTTTTAGTCGTTTAGCATCGACTTCGATGTTCAGACCAATCTTGGCAAGTGAATTCTCGTTAGCATGAATTACATAAACACAAATTTCTCGGCGATAAAACGCCTGCTGATTGGCAAATTTATAAGAATGCCAACCGGGAAGCAAAGAAAGCGGTCGCTGTCACCCGAGCGAACCATTTCAAAAATCTTTACGATAAACTGGACACTCGGGATGGCGAGAGAGATCTGTACCGACTTGCTAAAAGCCGTGATGAACGCACACAGGATATCGAACACTTCTGTTGTGTTAATGACAAGAACGGTACTTTGCTTACTGATCGTCGAGCCGCGACGGATAGATGGCGAGAATACTTCGAGTAGATTTCAACTGAAGAATTTGCTCATCCTCCACTTCCACAATCATTGCCGACATTTGGAGCAGTTCCACTAGTCAGCGCAACTGAAGTCGAGGAGGCAATAAAACAAATGAAATCGGGGAAAGCAACAGGACCTGACGACATCGCATCTGAGCTCTGGAAAGCAAAGAGCTGGGACCCAACACCGTGGCTGAGTGAATTCTTTAACCGGGTTATTCAGGAAGGAAGAACACCATCTGACTGGCAAGAAAGTACCACTGTTCCAATATGGAAAAATAAAGGTAGTCCAGCAGAATGTTCAAATTACCGTCCGATCCGGTTACTTTCCCATACCATGAAGATTTTTGAACGCATTCTTGACAACCGTATTCGCGAAATCGTTGAAATAACCGTGAATCAAGCCGGATTTGTCAAGAACTGCGGAACTACTGACGCAATACACGCTGCGCGGTTACTCATGGAGAAACACCGTGAGAAGCATCGCCCTCTTTACATTGCCTTTCTGGATCTAGAGAAAGCGTTTGACCGTGTACCACACGAACTCATCTGGTATACTTTACGACAACACTTCGTGCCAGAAGAACTCGTGGGCTGGGTTCAATTGCTCTACCACGATCCGAAAAGTAAAGTTCGAAGTATGGCGGGTGTATCAAAACCGCTTCGTGTCTCTGTTGGAGTTCATCAAGGAAGCGCCCTCTCACCACTCCTCTTTGTCCTTGTTATGGACACCGTCACACGGGATATCCAACGTCCAGCGCCCTACACACTGCTTTATGCAGATGATGTTTTCTTAGCATCTGATAGCAAAAATGATCTCGAGCAACTTGTTCTAAAATGGAATGATCGCCTCATGCAACACGGTCTCAGATTGAATTTAAACAAAACTGAATTTTTGACGACCGATCCCCATGAAACAGGCACAATCACTGTCAGCGGCAGTGATCTGCCCAGATCTGAGCGATTTAAATACCTCGGGTCAACGCTATCAGCCAATGGAGAGCTGCGTTATGAAATTGCTTCACGCATTAACGCAACCTGGATGAAATGGCGTTCCACAACTGGTGTCCTTTGTGATCGACGTATCAACGAACGTCTCAAATCTAAAATTTACCGCAATGTTGTCCGTCCAGTCGCTCTCTATGGTTCTGAGTGTTGGCCGACCATAAAAGACAATGAACGGCGTCTTGCGGTAATGGAGACGAAGATGCTACGTTGGACTAGTGGCGTCACACGTTTAGATCACATCCGAAATGAGAATATCCGCGATCGTTATGGGGTTGCACCGATCGTGGAAAAGTTGCGAGAGAGGCGTCTTCGATGGTATGGTCACGCAATTCGTGCAAACGAGAATTCACTTGCAAAGATTGGTCTGAACATCGAAGTCGATGGTAAACGACCAAAAGGCAGACCTAAGCAACGGTGGCTTGATACGCTGGATGGGGATTTGAAAGCCTCGAGATTGCACCCAGATCAGGCATTCAATAGAGTCAAATGGCGAAGCCGATCACGACGAGCCGACCCCGCTTGTGAACGGGACAAAGGCTGAAGAAAAAGAAGATGAATTACATAACCATACCATCGAAAGCGCCTCTCTCGCAATTTTCTCACGATGAGTGCAACCCCATAACGATCGCGGATATCCCCATTTCGGATGTGATCAAACCGTGTCACGCCACTAGTCCAACGCAACATCTTCGTCTTCATTACCGCTAGACGCCGTTCATTGTCTTTTATAGTAGGCCAACACTCAGAACCATAGAGAGCGACAGGATGGACAACATTGCGGAAAATTTTAGATTTGAGACGTTCGTTGATACGTCGATCACAAAGAACACCAGTTGTGGAACGCCACTTCATCCAGGTTTCGTTAATGTGTAAAGCAATTTCATAACGTAGTTCTCCATTGCCTGATAGCGTTGATCCGAGGTATTTAAATCGCTCAGTTCTGGGCAGATCACTACCGTTGATAGTGATTGTGCCTGTTTCATGGGGATCGGTCGTTAAAAATTCAGTTTTGTTTAGATTCAATCTGAGACCGTGTTACATGAGGCGATCATTCCCGATGAGAGCGACTATCAGTTTAAATACCTATACACTGCCAAAATTGTCATAATTTAGGAAGAAGGAATTATCATCGTGGACTAAAATCTGATAACACTATGAACCAATCCGTATCTTGGTTTTCCTTGACATGTAGAAGCTTTAAAGTAGCGCGCCCAAGGGACCATAAACACATAAAAATTAGTTTTGGCAAATATCAATTACAATTTTTGCATGAAATAACCGTCACAGCGCAAAGGACACAACTATCAAATGAACCCTAAGAAGAGCATCTCAAATGGAGAAAGGGAAACCCAAATGTTGAGGGGTTGCGTTCGTCACTGCTTGTCTTCATTTCTATCGTGTTTTCGGGTTTGGTTCTATAGAAGTGGTCAGGTGTTTTCTTTTAGGGAAGGGTACGGTGGTCGAGATTGTCCGGCGTCAGCCTCTTGATCTCGTTCCTCCGGATTCGAATATTAGTTGTCTTGGATGTTTGTGTTGGTATTCGCGTTGTCTAGCTACTACAGGCTCACTTGCTCAGCATTAGATGATATATAATACTGAAGCTGAACCACTGTTTTCATCTTTTTAAATAATGCGCAGACAGGTCTCTTTCAATTTCCAAAAATAAAATTAAAGTAGATATGATCGATTCGTAAATACGTTGACAGAACCGTTCCAAAACAACAATAGTATTCAGTGTTGAAAACCTTTGACTTTGTTGAATTCTCAAATCTTTAAGTTTTAGGAAGTAGAGAGATAGGTCCAATAGAACTAAGTAATCTTTTACACCATTATGGTCTAATCTTGAGCAACACAACACTATTTCTATAATCCAACGTAACATTGATGACATTCGCTTAATCGCTTAAGTATAAAAATTAACCCTTGCAAATTCACTGTGTATTTCAGAAAGCCCCCCAGGGCATACCAAACTGGCCCATCAATTCTGGTTTTCATATCCGCCGCCAGGCGCTGGTGGAAGTTCATCGAGTAAGTAAAAAATCTACAATCTATGTTTTATGTGTGCTAATTTATGTCAATGTAATTAAATGTCGTATATTTATCTGTGTATCGATGTAATGTGAATGTTTTTCGCTTCTCTATATAACAATTATCAAGACTAATTAATTCCTTTTCGATGTTCGTATCAATCCAGAGAACCGTAACACATGCAAACCTGGGATCGTACTTCAGGGAAATATCTTTTATACTATGCCAACTCTATACTTCCTACTCAAGAAATAGTAAATTTAAAACAAGAAATGATAAGCTAACTAGAGCCTTTTTTTATTTAGCGAATTTTTGTTTAGGGGATGAGGAGTCCTAGGTCCGCATCCACTTGATGTTGGACCGGACCAAATGGGTAGAAAACTAGAGTCCTACAACTTCCTGACTTGCTTGTATTTATTAGTTATTTTGTGTTACAAAATATGTAGCTAAAAGGTATGTAATTAAGAACCTAATTTATATAAACAAGTCAGAGTGTCTTCAATCTCATTGTCCATTCCGTTTAGATATTCAAGAAAGACCAAATTTTGTGTTCACATTCCTGCACACTGCAAATTTAATTTTGTCTTTTGTCCTTACTTCCTTTTCTGTTCAGCTTCTATGTTCTCCCATTTTCTGGAATGCTGCAACGCTGCAAGAACAATAAAGATAAGAGATTGCAACTTTGAGACCATTGATAACTTCCCCTATCTAGGGTCGAATATTACAACCGATAACAGCTAGGACAATAAAATCCATGGTTGTTGGTACGTAACCGAGCCTATTTTAGCTTACAAAAGCTGTTCCGCTCGAAACGCCTCACCTGACCCTATGGTGGATGGAGCTCTTACTGTGCAAGACAATGATCTTGCCAGTCTTTATATATTCTTCGGAGAGCTGGGTTCTTAAAAACAAAATTTGCGAACTTTTGCCTGCGTTCGAGAGGAGAATCCTCTGAAGAATTTTTGGCCCTTGCGATGATAGTAGATAGATATACCGATGAAATGTGTGGGCGTATCAAGACCGTCTGGTTGTGGATTAAGTCCGGGTCAATGCGTTGCGGTGGGCTAGTGATTTAATCCGTATGGGTGAAGACGATCCAGCCTGGAAAGACACAATATCTATGGTAGAAAAAAATAGACGAGGCAAATCCTGCCTGGGATGGAGCAATGAAGTAGGCCAGGGCGGCAGAAAGCTGGTAGATCTCGGCGCAAAACCGGGATGTTTGGAATTCTTCCTAAGTCAGCCCTAAACCGAATATCGGTGATTGCGCCGTTGATAGTGATGAGAGTTATGTCATTCAATTTCTTGACATGATGAAAAGTCCATGAACAGTTGATGAGCGACCACCGCTCCACTGTTTGAAATCTTTCCCACAAATCGAGAAATACTAGAAATAAAGATGATTCCACAGCAGGGTAAAGATATAATAGTTGGGGCCTCGTGGTTAAAACTTTCCACCCTATAAGGGTGAACAGTATTTTATTTCGTGTAATAAACTCCTTCTACACTTCTCCCTGGATTTGTGTACAAGGTCCTCCTCACTCCAGTTTTTATTAGATGAACTATTGGATTTCACACAAGGCCATTAAGAGAAAATTCCGGACTAGGCTGAAAATTATGCTGCTTATAAGCTATTTTGTAGCGTGTTTTCATTGCCTCGAAAAAATTCCGGGCCTGCGTAAAAACACTACCTTCTCACCACTTCAGGCCTGAGCGAATTAAGAGTCATCATCATCATCATCAACGGCGCAACAACCGGTATCCGGTCTAGGCCTGCCTTAATAAGGAACTCCAGACATCCCGGTTTTGCGCTGAAGTCCACCAATTCGATATCCCCAAAGCTGTCTGGTGTCCTGACCTATGCCATCGTCTTAGGCAGGGTCTGCCTCGTCTTCTTTTTCTACCATAGATATTGCCCTTATAGACTTTCCGAGTGGGATTAAGTGACCCGCCCACCGTAACCTATTGAGCCGGATTTTATCCATAACCGGACGGTCATGGTATCGCTCATAGATTTCGTCATTGTGTAGGCTACGGAATCGTCCATCCTCATGTAGGGGCCAAAAATTCTTCGGAGGATTCTTCTCTCGAACCCGGCCAAGAGTTCGCAGTTTTTCTTGCTAAGAACCCAAGTTTCCGAGGAATACATGAGGACTGGCAAAATTATAGTCTTGTACAGTAAGAGCTTTGACCCTATGGTGAGACGTTTCGAGCGGAAGAGTCTTTGTAAGCTGAAATAGGCTCTGTTGGCTGACAACAACCGTGCGCGGATTTCATCATCGTAGCTGTTATCGGTTGTGATTTTCGACTCTAGGTAGGAGAAATTGTCAGCGTTCTCAAAGTTGTATTCTCCTATCCTTATTCTTCTTCGTGTTTGACCAGTGCGGATCGATGTTGTTGGTTGATTCGTCTTCGGTGCTGATGTTGCCACCATATATTTTGTCTTGCCTTCATTGATGTGCAGCCCAAGATCTCGCACCAATGGCCGCCTGCTCGATCTGGATGAAGGCAGTTTGTACGTCTCGGGTCGTTCTTCCCATGATGTCGATATAGTCAGCATAGGCCAGTAGTTGGGTGGACTTAAAGAGGATCGTATCCCTTGCATTTACATCAGCATCACGGATCACTTTCTCGAGGGCCAGGTTAAAGAGTACGCATGATAGCGCATCCCCTTGTCGTAGACCGTTGTTGATGTCGAAAGGTCTTGAGATTGATCCTGCTGCTTTTATCTGGCCTCACACATTGGTCAGGGTCAGCCTAGTCAGTCTTATTAATTTCGTCGGGATACCGAATTCTCTCATGGCCGTGTACAGTTTTACCCTGGCTATGCTGTCATAGGCGGCTTTAAAGTCGATGAACAGATGGGGCAACTGTTGCCCATATTCCAACAGTTTTTCCATCGCTTGCCGCACAGAGAAAATCTGATCTGTTGCTGATTTGCCTGGAGTGAAGCCTCCGGCCTAGCAAGATAGAAGAGAATATCTTATAGATGGTACTCAGCAACGTGATGCCTCTATAATTGCTGCACTGTGTGATATCTCCCTTTTTATGTATGAGACAGATAATGCCTCGTTGCCAATCGTCAGGTATTGATTCGCTGTCCCACACTTTGAGCACAAGTTGATGAACCACTTGGTGTAACTGATCGCCTCCATATTTAATCAGTTCGGCTGTAATTCCATCGGCTCCTGGCGACTTATGATTTTTTAGCCGAATTAAGAGTATAAAAGGATAATTTAGGACCATACTATCGCTGGGTTTTTTGTAACGAGTATAATACAATAGCTGCTTAAAATTGTACGCTGCATTTACATTACTGTTTGAACACTTTACATAACTCTTAAATATTGAGTAACCTAGAAGTGTAAGATGTGATTCCCGATGTTAATGAAAACTTAATTTTCTTTGCAGCACTCTGTGTTGGTGAGTAATATTTTCCCTTTTCTGGTTCGCAAGTTTGTGTTCACATGAGTGCTACATCCTTAAGATTTTTGTAACTATAGCGAATGCTATCTTTGGCATTACCCACTATGTCGTTTTATATGATGTTCTGCAATAGGAGGCGCAGTACAGAGGCTTGTGGGATACCCTCGGAGACAATATACTCCTAGAGTACATCATTAGGGTTGTGTCAGAGCAATTTCCGAATAATTGCCGGTAAAAGCACCAATATCATTTCAGTTGTGACTGGGAGAATCCCAATTTGGTCCTAGTTGGACGAATTCGGACTAGTGACGAGACAGGTCTTGATCACATCCGAAATGAGAATATCCGCGACCTATGTGGCAAAATTACGAGAGAGGCGCACCCCACTGTATGGTCACGTAGTTCACACTAACGAGGATTCACTTGTCAAGATTGGTCTGAGCATATACTTCGATGGTAAGCGACTAAAAGGCTGGCCGAAACAACGGTGGGTTCATATGCTGGATGGGGATCTGAAAGCTTCGTTACTCCATCTAGAGCAAGCATTTGATAGTATAAAATGACTAAAAAAAGCAGACGAATGCTGACGTAAGCGAAGGCTAAGCATTTCTCTATTCCAGCAGAAGTTACACAAGTTTCCTGCTGATGAATGTCCATCGTCTCAACACTGAATTGCATTTTCTCTGTAGAAAACTCGCTCCCAGTACGGGTACCTGAGTCTCTACAAAAGTTGGCTGGTCAACCGTTTTCGACGGCCAGGTTAATAGTCTTCGTCATGTCGCCCCAGCAGTTTTTTTCGCAGTTTGCATGTCTAGCGACCTGATAGTCGCTCTGGGGGTAATTTTCAATAAAGTGTTAAGGGCGCGCCAATAAAAGTCAGTTAGCTTTGTTGTATCTAACTTGGAAAAATCTAATAGTGAACTGCACTTGAATTTTTACTGGTTATCAGGAATCATGGGTATTGAGAAGCAGCCTGCCGAATTATAGAGAGGAGAAGCAATTATAAGTCATACCTAACAAGAAGCTGTTTTTTGCAGAGTTAAATTATGGAGTTATTGTTGCATCAGAGCCACCGTTTGAAGATTCATGTGGTATTAATTTTATTTTTCCGTTTCCGTCAAAACATGTCTCAGTTCTGGGTATTGGGGACTAGCAGCTATTGGCTTCTTTTGCTCCCATAGCAAGGATTGCAGGTCGTGTCCCTTCTTGGCCACGGTTTCTACATGAAACTGACTGATCAATAGCTTTTTGCATGCTTTTGTGAAGTATATATGAATCATGACAACCGACTATCCAGGATTAGGAGAAATATATAATTTTGCTAAAGTCTCTATTCTGGGCCCACAAGAAAACTCTAGGCCGGAGAGAAAAAGCTCAAAATCTATTGAGAGTTGAATTTTTATTCAATAAAATTACTACTCATTATTTTTTGCTTGTTGCGGGCGACTGTTATTATTATGTCTCAGGGGAGGGTTAATTACTAACTACAACTCGTGTTGTTGTACCTTATTGAGCTTAGAAGTCCCTTCATCTTTGAGAGAATATAGATGGTTTTTATGAATTTTGCAGTCGCTTACCTATTATTTTGGGCTGATAACTGCGCCCCGCATAACGCTTTTCATCTTCAAATTGTGCACGGAAGGCGGAATTTAGGCGTTTAAGGAAAACATACCGCTCATCCCTCACAATATTTTCGCAGCTTGAGCGAAAACAATGCTCAAAATGATAGACATATATTCAATACCCTCAGGTACTTCATCAAATCTCAATGTTATCATCTGAATAGCTTTGAAATGTCTTTGAGAAAATGGGCACAAAATCAGACTTTTTTTTGGTATTTTGTGATTTTCTCAATAGAATAATGACCCAGACCGGGGCTACATATAGTAAGACGATGCAATGCACTTGCTGTAAGGGTGTGTTGCTTTACCCTGAAGGTCTGTCTTGAAGTTTAGTCATGATTCCGAGGTATTTACATATCGTAGGATATCCGTTGGTGGATGTGATGCTACCTGTTGCAACTGATGCGTCCATAGGCGGGGCATTCACATTGAAAATACTCAATGGTTTCCACTTTTACATTATAGGAGGGACACATATCATCTTGAACAGTTTTTATTCTGAACATATGTCCAGCATCATTTAAGTTTTGTAACCTGTCATAGTGGGAAGCTTGTTTCCAATTTTTGAAGGCAACCTTGATCAATGCCACTAATACTTCAATTGCTGCTCCCGGTCCTGGAATTGGGGAAATTGAATCATCTTTTGGTAAAGGGTCTGGGATTTCATTTCCCTTCACACCACAGTGACTAGGCACCCAAAGTAGTTCCAGCGTAATGAATCTATAAATGGAGTTACATTCCTGAACAATTTTCGAGGTGATCAAAGTATTATCCAACGCGTTCCGTGCAGCCTGGCTATCGCGGCAGATTGAAATGCGGCTGCCCTTAGGATCGCATACACTTTATCCTGAATTATCCCAAGAAAACAGCCCTTTTATTGTTTTTATTCGGTAAGTATACTTCGGCTCCAGAATCTTGTTCCGTTTTGAGCCATCGATGTAGACGGCCTCCGTAAATACCGCCACGCATTCCCCTTAGGACTTCCCAGTTTTCTCTAAATTTTAAAATAACTTATAACTTATATCTTCTACCAAACAGAAATATGCGGATCCGAGAATCGGAAGGCTTTTTAAGAACTGGACCCAGCTCTGCAAATAATTGTTTAGTGGATGCAACCTTGACGTCACAAATTCCACAAGTTTAGGTATCTACAAACATTTTAGCATTTGGCTTGAAATAGTTATCTTTCCCAGATTTCAGTATGAAGAGTACTTTAACCTCTTGCTAAGAGCTAGACACGTGCTTTGGAAGCAAGACATCCTCGAAAAATGTTTCTTACCAGTAGCTCGAAGTGCCCTATATCCTTTAGCATTGGTGGATAGATACCATGCTGAAGGAGTTTCAGGAACCGCCAGCTCTCCCCTTCCACTTCTCTCACCGGTTGGATTGATGGGATGTACTTCCAAGAAAGTCTGTACTGATCCCGTTGTGGAGTTCGTTAAAGTACCGTGCAGTGCAGTGCAGAATCCAACTTCGTCGACTTATGCCTTTTATGGACTCTGCATATCGTTGAAATCTCTATTTCGCCTTCCAGTTTCTCACGGTACGCTCGAAAGGACTCTTGTTTCGAACACTTAACGAGTGTTTTATATTCACGTTGTGAGTTCCAGAAGTTTAAGTCTTTATTCTTATTGCTTTTACAAACATGATAGTCGTGTGGTTGATTTCCGGAGGTTTTGCCGTTTGCGGTTCCACCAAGGAACCGCTTTACCGCTTCTGCCTCGGAATAGGACAAATCTCTCCATAGCATTCTGAAAGTGTACAATTCAGAGTTTCCAATTGAACTTCTATCGCCAAAGGAGCCCTCAGTGGCCTAGGGCGTTGTACTTTATTGTCAACAAGTTCATTGAACTTTTCCAAATCCACGTTTCTAATATTCTGCCCTTTTTATTACAGAAAGTTCGTCTACGAGGTCCTGCCTGAATTCTAGGTATTGTGGGGGCTTCTCTCCTCTGGAATTGCATTTGTTACTGCCTCAACAAATATTTTGAGCCTTCGCATCACAACCTACTGAGACTTCGAGGTATCTATCATATATATGATGTTTTTCCTCTCTCCATTAATCTGCTTTTGTGAGATGACCGCAACTAGGCCCTGGGAACAGAACTGCTTCCGCGTACTTGCTTCTAATCGCACACCATATCGCCAGAGCCTCAAACTCCTCGTGTTTGATTTTTCTAAGAACCGCTAGATCACGTAGATCATTGTCTATGTTCTACTTAACACTTTCACTGATTTGTGCTGTCCGGTTTGCATAGATTCGATCACACATCCTTTCTTCCGTTTGTTCCGTTTGTTGTTCTAGAAATGACTAGCTGGTAACATTTACTCTGTAATCCCTTCGCTAGTGCTGGCCCCCATACGGGCGTTCCGCTACTATGCACTATCTTCCGTGAGCAGTTCCATTGTGGGAAAGCGTACCGAAAGTACTGCGATTAGATCTATTTTGTATGAGTCGAAGGCCACCATTGTTCTTCACTCTCACTCTGATATGATTGAAAAGTAAAGCACCATATGGTGACTGTCCCTGTGTCCCTTCAGACTCTTCTGGTCCAGTTCGAATATAAAGGTGAAACCCTTCATGTTTGTAAATTGGCCTTCCTGGTATTCGTGAATTTTACCTTAAAGTGTTCGAGGTATATGATCCGGTTTTGTTCACCCAGCATGCGGATGATGTCCCCTGCCTCCCTTGGGGTGCCAAGTATCCAACATCCGACATGTTCTGCCCTGTGCACCTCGGTGTTCATGATAGTGGATCTGGCCCGACCGCCAGAACTCAAAATTGAGATTACCTGGCCGAGCCACTTTAAGGCAGCCTCATCATTAATTGGAGGAGCCCATTGCGAAAACCTTGATTGTTAAATCTTAACTTCCACGGGCACTCCCGGAGGTCAGTAAATTATTACTCTGAAATTTTGCCGTCTTTGGAGAAAATTCCCACGGCAGCGGTCAGAAGTGGGGTTGCAGTTTGTCATACGTCCTCTTGCTTCTCGCCTTCGTGTCCGTATTTCTATGGAAGAGAGCAGCTTGGTTGAAATCTCTCTCACTAATTTGATCACTTCTCGGCACAACAGTCCTAATCCTCTGGTGGAGGAGTACAATAGAGCGTTGTTGACTACAGATGTACTGGTCTTACGCTTCTTGTGCGCATTACCGCTGACAGAGGAGTCTGGTGCGTGGTGTGAGTCTCACCGGGCTTACCAGATTATCCTCACTTTCCGCCGAAGTTTAAACTTCCTTGCGTCTGATTTCTTTCGCCATGACAAGCTGGTGTCCGAGGGGGAGCGTCGGTATATTAGTTTACAGTTGAGATGCATTTCTAAAGATTGTCGGTACTTAGTCAGATTTCCATCCCTGATGAGGTGCGTAGCGTGTAACAGCTCAAACACAAATATTCAATTAAACATGATTTGTTCAGGCTGCCTAGTATTCATCATGAGCCTGTTGGGGGTACCTACTATGGAATTAGCTACAAAATTGTTGCGAAGAGGTCGGTAAATGCCTACGTAAAGTTCTTTGTGTCCTCCGGGGGCCATAGCAAATTATTCATTATTTGGAGCCATAGCAAAGAGTAAAAACCTTTCCCTTGCGTCAATAGACTTCCGTATGGCGCCAATGTCGACAATGTAGTGTCGATTGCAGCCTACATTCAGGAATGCTGGCAAAAAAGTAAGCTTTGGCACGTCCGTTGAGGACTGAGTCCCAATTGAATTTGCTCGGCTGGTTGAAACTGGAAGTTGTCTGGTATCCAAAGTTCACCGCTCGCGGTCACATCTTAACCTCCGTGACCACTCAGCACTCGGTGCAGTATTTACGCCTTAGTTTGAGCTTTGAGTCGAGGTCTTTCCCGCTGAAAAAGGCGGTCTTAATATTCCAGCGTTCACATTTGTAGGTTGTCTGACAATGCATTTTTGCATTAAGCAGTTTCTGAAATTGAGTTTTGTTACTTAAGGTTGTACTGCTCAAACTACCACTCCCATATTCCCTATTCCAAGTCTATAGATGCAACTGTTTCCAAATAAATTGTGTATTACAGAAGGACACGTAAGCAAATAGAGTTACAACAAATAGACTTTAATAAGAGTAAACTTATCTAGTTTTGGCGTATCGACACTGAATGTGCTTTTGAGAAAGGAAATAAGGCATTCTCATTCTTTTTAAGGTTTTGTGTAAAACAAATTTGGTGAACATCAAATTTGGTGAAAAGGTGGGAACTGTGAACGCTCACGCATATATCCTTTTACATTGAATTTAATTTTGTTCACCAAATATAGTCATGTTGAGTATCAAATGAAAGGTCTCGGTTAGTACTTTCCGAAGCCGGTCTTAATTTTGACATTTGTTGGAAAGGTTGGGAGTGCGGGGGTTGAAATTGATCATTTCTCAAAATCTCAAAAAAATCAAGAGGCTGACACTATATGGTATCTAGGCTCCGAAATACCTTCCATACCGATATCTTTTCAAATAAAGCTGCTAGTATATTACTATCATTTTTTGAATTCGCTGCAAAACTCCTCTTAAGGTCATATTATTACCACGAAATTTTGCAGGAATGTAGGCTATATCACCCGAAAGTGGATACTCTCACATAACATATGCATATATTACGTGCTACGTACTAATGGGGCAAATGCACACTCAATTGCCTTTATATAAGAAATACACATTTCATACCTGAAGCGTCTAGCTTCCGGTTTCCCGACTTGTTTTCTCTTATTTGTACATCCTTTCGTGCATCTTAAATAGTTTTCTTCACTCCATTTAGTTTGAGGCCAGGCCAAGAGCTCACTAGTTTTAGGTGGAAAATGTCGATTATAATCTTTGCACCGCTCCGAATGTTTCTATAGTAATTGATTTGAAAACTATTACTCCACTTTCCAACCCCATCTACCCTTATACAGCTCCACACTAGGTGAGATCCAATCTCATCGTATCTTCACTTTAGATAGGCTGCACTCACCGTGCACATTATCACTGTCAATACCCTTAAGGTTTCATGCCACTCAATCACTTCACCTACATTGTCTTTAAACATCCAACACACACTCGAATGCCACTCACTCTTCATCACATCTAGGACACTACTCACAACAGCTCTCTTGGTCTATTGGAAAACATCAACCCTCGAGCCGACACGAAATATCAGATAAAAAATACGCCACCCGCTCAAATAAGTACAGGCGGCAATTTCCCAGATACTTTGAGAACGGAGCTTGGGAGGAATTTCTGTAGGACATAATACGCTTCCGCCTACCACAAAGGAGGATCTGATGGACACCCAAGCTAAGTTTGCGAAATGCTGGAGCAGGAAGATACCAGTATGTATGTACTATGTGGCATGCATAAAGGAGGTGTTGCAGAATATTGATATTTTATGAGGAGCGAACGAAAAAATATAGCATTAAGTTGACGAAGGGTTTGTTTGGTTTTAGGCTCAAGCATCATTTTTGCCATAAATGGCATCCTGTGGGATTCAGATTTAAGTCTGGTGTCTTGGGAATTGGAAGACGATGAAATAATTTAGACCTTCATTGCCTCAAAACTGACTGAACATGGCCTTTGAGGTAGGGTGCTTTGTGGGAAAACATCTTGAAGTATCTTATTGAAAGTTTGATGGATTTAAATTTGATTCGATGTTTGAATGAAAAATTCAACGAAGGAGGAAAATCAATTCATTTGTTTAGGGGTAAATTTAAAATATAACTAATTGGGGGTGGTTTCGCAGCATTTGGAAATATTTGGAATTTTATCCTTCGATTCTTTTCACAAGGAATTAGATCCTTATGTATGGTGTTGCTTGTTATGAAAACGGTATTAGTAACAACACATGATCCCCAGCCTATGATTCTATACATTTAGTTTGCCTCGTGTAATTTCTCATTTCATGAGTAGAAGGGTATTGTGGTAGTCATACATATGTAGCTTCATTATATGGTGAATTCGCGACGGCGTATGCAACAAAGGTCTCTGCATCGGGATCAAAAACTCAGCTCTCGCCAAAAAGGTGGACGACAATTGGTTGAATTCAATGAAATTTTCAGCAATGCCGACGGATGCGTCTTTGCATGAAACAAAGATGTTTGTTTTCACAAGGCGAGAATTTGGTCCTGAAAATGAATCTGAAGATGATGAAGGATTTAATCAATTCCTAGTTGGAAAAGAACTTAACATGGGGGCAGCAGTGTAGAGCGGCTTGAAGATGCCATCATCATACCCAAAAGTTTTTCTTGATGCGGGGACCGTTTGGGGTTTTTCATGACTCAAAGAAAGACCAGCAGTTTGGCAGTTGAGACCAGAGAAGTTTTTATTCTTAAGCAAAGGTTTTTGTCATTTGTTTGATGTCATGCTTAGGCGACCACAGACAACGACATTTGGCATGCATAGAGGAAGGGTTGGCCGAAATAGGATTTTAGGGGGACTTTATCGTAAATAAAATTTTTTGTTGTCAAATAGTCAATGTCAAATATTGTGTCTGGATAGCTGAGTGGTTAGAGCGACTGTCGTACGGAAGGTCGCGGTTCAAATCTCACTGGTGGCAATGGGATTTGTATCGTGATTTGACGTCGGCTACCAGTCTACTCAGCTGTGAATGAGTAGTAGCCAACTCAGGGTAATAATCTCGGGCGAGCACAATGCTGACCACACTGCCTTCGATAGGGTACTGTAATCCTGTAGTGTACTGTTACTGTCTTGAATGAAGTGCTCTAACACACTTCAAGGTCCTGATCCAATATGGATTGTTGCGCCAAAAATTATTATTATTATTATTAAATATATGATACGATCGTCTTTAAATCTCAATAGTTTGGCCAGGTTTGGAGAACCAGGACAGAGAAGAATCTCGCCGACAGTACAAAACTTTTAGAGATGCCGGCAGGGCAGGAGCAAGGTGGTGATTAATTATCTTGATATATTGATATATATATTTCAGATCAGCGTTGTTCTAGGGTGAACTTTACTAAATTCGGGTGAACAGAAAAGGTCTAGGACTATGGACCAGCCGGTACTGAGGAACTGAGTTGCAACTTTCCTGACGTCAAGAAGACTGCCTGCCTGTAAGGGCTGAGTTGTTATTGAAATCAAGAAAGAGGTCAGTTTTTAGGGTGAAAGGGGTTTCAATGTAACACTACATCCATTTCCGGATCTTGACTTATATGTTAGCGAACTGGAAATCGGGGATCGTTTTTAGTTTTTCACAGAAGTCTGTCTTCCAAAAATAACACTGCCCTTGCTCGTTTTAAGGCTATCCGTTCGAATGTGTCATCAATGATAAAAATAATGGATAAGCCATACTTGACGAGTGGTAAAGCTGCCTTCGCTCGCCATGAATTGAAACTGTTCCAGCCCACGCTCGCGATTCCCGTAACTCAATTTTTCCACACATTTGCTTATTCCACTGCCAATTTGGTCTTTACTTTCTCGCCCCCTGTCTGCTAGGAGCAGACTGTTCTGAATCGCTAGAGAATATCGCCACTGGGTGCAAAGCCTTACTGGCTGCGTGGCCGTCGGTCACAATGGCCATGCTACGCTTGTGGCCTAGTCCAGGCTTCTAGTATCGCTAGTACTTTCGTTTGGGATGCACTGGCGAATCTTGGGACGCACGCCTCAGTGACATTGTGTATATCCGAGAAAACTACCCCACGGAATTTACAGATCATCTTTCATCCGTCGGTGAAGAATACTGTATCATAACCTTGCAACACGTTGCTAGTCTTCCACTTTTTGCTAGTTGGAAAGTCCACAGCAAATTTCCTCATGAAACTCGGCTTGGGTGTGGTGCAGTCCGTAGGGAACGCCACTTTCCAATACTGAGGTTTTGCTTATTAAACAACGCTCTCTAGCTTTCTTTCCATAGTTTTAAACGTAAATTAAGCTGCTTACTTACTCCTCCCTCTGAAGTTAATACGTAATTAATAATTCGTGTGTTGTGTTCCTTAAATTAAATAAATAATCATCTATTACTGAATTAGTAGTCCGCTTGAAAATTTTTGGCAGTCTGCGAAAAAATCGAAATTGACTGGCTACTGTCAGGTTCAAATGGGGTTTCCAACTTCTTTGGGGTAGGAACAATGTAGAAAGTGAGCATTGCGAATACAGTGATTCATCTGGTGCCAGAAAAGGACCCATACACTTTGAGCATTTTTAAGGACTAATTTTGTCAACCTTAGTTGTTTTATGTCTACTTCGTTAAACTTGACACCGTTTAACGAAATAAACATAAAACAGACAGTTTCGAGTCTACAAAAATTGGAGCGGGGTGCAAACAGAAGGGTTTACGCTTTTCATAGAATGTGTTCTGATTCAATTTTACTAAGTAGTTGATATTATGCCGCGGCGCAGAGCAAAATGACACGGGATTGTATTCATAGGTTAATGTTGCAAATTTCCTTCTTCATTGATGGAAGTTCTTCCTCTTCTATAGCACTACAGTTCAATATTTGTCCGTGTCCCACGACCACGTACTCTAAATTCAAAAACTCAGCAGCATATAGCTTGGTTTGGCCTTCCGTTTCTTTCTTCCATCTCTTGGTTGTTTTCAGGTGGTCATTTACCTTTCACCTTGGCTTTGAACAGGTGCCTGGGAATTGTCATAACGTTTACACGCTCTACATGACCTACTCGTTGGAGCTTTGTAATTTGTTTTCCAATGAGAACATGATCACCATGCTCTCTTGTAAATACACGATGAGGGTCTTGTTTCAGCTGCAAGCGAACTCTATGAGCGTTTCTTCGTTCTCGTTAGTTACATCGTGTAGAATACGGTCCCCAGTAGTTCTAATGTGGATCACCACTTTTCCGATCCTTAGGTTGAAGTCGACGATTATCATCTCATCACCTCATCGTCGAGCGGTAGCAGTTAATTAAATAATGAACCGAGGTGATCATAATTCATCTTTCACTGAGTTATCATTGGAATATATATGTTGATTAGCTAGAATCAGTTTCAGATTCCAAGACAATAGTATATAGTAAAAAGGGTGCTCAAACCCCAATTTTAAAGACCAGTCGTCTCATCTCTGTTTTATGGTGAGTGCTCTAGGTGTTAAATTAGTGTCCATTACCCACGTATTTGTTGAGGATTGCAGCGCTGACCCCTTTTTGATCCTTGACATTATATTACCTTTCGCATTTATCCTTGTGGTTTCCACTACCACTGATAGCTATGTGTATATTTGTATTCGACACGTTGTAATATTCCAGACCTCCTTGGAGCCTCCTTTAACATTCTGTTACTGAATGCAGCTGTGCAGAAGCCAGTGTCTCGTCAGACCATGAACAACGCTTCATGTTCCTTCTTTTTCCAGGCTGAGTGCTATTTACTCTAAGCTGCGCGAAGTCAATAATAGTATTGAATGATATCATCAAGAGAATCTGAAGAAGTCCAAGAATTCATCTATTTTGTATTCAGCATTGAAAGGCCGTTGCGTTTTCGTGCATTGGCAGATTATATCAACTATTATATCGAGCACCAACACAATCCTCCAAATCCCGACTTAAGATCATTTACAAATTCTTTTGTTATGTTTCCGAGGGGAGTGACAATTTGCAAGCTTCGTCTTATTATTGGTGCTCTTGTGGCGCGGCAGGATTCGCAGCATTCGAAATTTATTTCGAATGTTGCGAGTGCGAGCGAATAGATGGTGCGGATCTATCCACTTTGCGTAGCACGCCAATGGAGTGGAAGATCTCAGAAAAGTGTGCGATGAGTAATTTTGTTTTTTGAGACCTGTCACTAAAATTTAATTATTCAGTTGGACTTGAAAAGGATATCAAGTTGGGAATTGAACAGAAAAGTCTTTTTGAGTTCGTTGAATTAAAAAGAATGTTAAGTGTACATTAATGAAAACAACATATGAATTGTTAACTTAAAAATATCTTAAATATTTATAAGGATTGTTGAAATGAGAAGTGGTGTTAATTACTTAACGGATTATTAAAATAAAAAGTAATTGGATTACTTAATTGGTGACCCCGGAACTTCCTAACGCACAACCACCAGTTCAACTACCTCAAGTTCATCTAGCACTTCGACCACCTCAACTTCAACAACGCCAATTCCAAGAACCCCAACGACGCCTCCTAGTCCCAGCACAACAACCACGGTCAAGCCTCCTCCGAATTGCCGCCACTTCGATGGACCCTCGTTCATCGGAGGAATCGTCCTTACCATTGGCCTGCTAGCCATCTCCTTCGTGGCCTACAAATTCTACAAGACTCCAAAGACTACTTCAAACGGAAACTGGATTACGTCCAAGAACAAATCGAGAAGATCGATATGCTCCAAATGCAGAAGTCTCAATTCCTCAAGGCTGTGCACGAGGTGTCATATAATTGAAAAACTCAAGCACATCATCATCCCCATCAACAAACCTTCTCTACACAGTGTACTGCGCGACACACGTCGGGACATCACCATCAGATTACTCGGCTATCGGAATAAGAAGACCCCACGACGAAATACATACCAAATGTAACCGCTGCAACTTAACGACCTGAGGAAATTCTCTTTAGTTTTACTTTAAAATGCTCGCGTGGCACGCATGTATTTTTCACTCTTCTTTAAGCGTAATGAGTTTGTCCCAACTTTTTGTATAAATAATAATAAAAAAAATTGAAATCGCTGCAAGAGACGGCGTGCAAGTGTTTAACATCGCGAGTCCTCCATTCTCATTGGTGGTGTTTTTGGTCTGCGCTGGATAGCGTCCGCTTCGTTTTTTCTCGTTTCGTGCGTGCATTTGTGGGTGCGGCCTGCCGTGTCGGTGTAAAGTTCACCGCGTTTCAGAATAAACTCACCGCGTTTGCATTTCAATCTCGTACTTTTCGTGAAACAAGATGTCTTTTGACAATAGGGACGCGGCGGGCCCATCGAACCCGCAAGTGACCGCCCTCGCCGTACGCGTTCCTCCGTTTTGGCGGCGGAACCCCGAACTGTGGTTCGTGCATCTGGAAGCACAGTTCCAAATGTCCGGCATCACATCGGACGCGACCCGCTTCAACTACGCGGTGGTCGGCCTGGACGAAGAGTCCATACTTCTGGTGTCCGACGTGGTGAAGTCGACATCGTATGTGCAGCTCAAGAGCGAGTTGATCAGGCGCCTGTCGGCAAGCGAGTCGGCAAAATTAGACCACTTGCTGGCAGGTTTAACCTTAGGTGATCGAACTCCCAGCCAATTGCTTCGTGAAATGAGGCAATTGGGTGGGAGTAAGATCGGCGAAGACCTGATCAAGTCGCTCTGGCTGCGTCGGCTCCCGGAGGGCACCCAGGCGATCCTCGCTTGCGTCTCCGGTTCCTTGGAGGAACTGGCAGCGACGGCCGACCAGGTTCAGGAGGTGTACGTACGCCCAACCTTGGCGGCCGTTCAACCACCGTCGGATGAGGTGGGTGAATTGAGGCGCGAGATTGCTGCATTAACAGCCAGTATGGCCGAGATGAGGGCGACGTTGGACGCTCAGCGTTCGGGCGCCAGATCGCGAGCACGCTCGCGGTCTGCCATCCGAAAAGGGCGATCAGGTAGCAGGTCGTCAAGACAGTCCACGGACCCAGGGATTTGCTGGTACCACCGCAGATTCGGGGATAAAGCGACAAGATGTACGCTACCGTGTAGATTCTCTCCTACCGCAAAAAACTAGGTCCGCGGGGGGTCTTGGCGGCGGCCACCCAGAACGCAGCGCCACGTCGCCTAACTATTTTCGACCCTCTCAGCAGGCGCAACTACCTCGTCGACACGGGTGCGGAGGTTTCGGTCCTTCCCGTACCCCAGCATCATCAACTTTTCCCTCAACCGCTCAAACTTGCGGCAGCAAATTCCTCCCGCATAAACACGTACGGGTATAGGCAAGTGGACGTGAGTCTTGGCTTGCGTAGGACGTTTTCGTGGCGTTTCATCCTGGCGGATGTCAGCTTCCCCATACTAGGCGCAGACTTCCTGTGTCACTATGGATTGCTGGTGGACTTGCAAAACAAGTCTCTTATAGATTCCACGACCAACCTTAATACGTCGGGACATATGGTATCTCACCCAGGCAATAATCTTTCCGTTCTTTTAGAAGACATTACCGACTCTCGTGTTCGGGCACTTCTCCAAAAGTTCAGCCAGATTACTACCAACTGTAGTCTCTCCAAACCAGTGAAGCACAATGTGCAGCACCACATTATCACTACTGGTTCCCCGATCTTCTCGAAGGTGCGTCCTCTACCATCTCAGAAACTGGCAATTGCACGGAAAGAGTTTGAACAACTCGTTCAACAGGGTATCTGCAGGCCCTCAAACAGCTGTTGGTCTTCCCCACTGCATATGGTCCCTAAGCCAAATGGCGAATGGCGCCCATGTGGGGATTACAGAAGACTAACTGCACAGACTGTTCCTGACCGATATCCAATTCCACTCATCCACGACTTTGCGCATCACCTCGCGAATTGCCGCATCTTTTCGACCTTGGACTTAACCAAGGCTTATCACCAAATTCCAGTAGCTCCTGAAGACATTCCAAAGACGGCAATATGCACACCCTTTGGACTCTTCGAGTTCACCCGGATGACTTTCGGATTGTGCAACGCGGCGCAAACCTTTCAAAGGTTCATTCACTCAGTCCTGCGAACCCCGAATTCTGTTTCGTATATTTGGATGATGTTTTGGTCGCTTCTTCCACTGAGTCTGAGCACTTAGCCCATCTCGAGTGCATTTTTCAACGTCTCCTTGAGGCCGGTTTAGTCCTAAACGTTGAGAAATGCAAATTCCTTCAACAACAGGTGAGATTCCTCGGCCATTTCATTTCCCCTGAAGGAATACAGCCCGACCCAGACAAGGTGCAAGCGATATCAAGCTTCCCGCGTCCAAAGACAGTGAGGGAGTTGAGGAGGTTCTTGGGCATGCTGAACTTCTACCGTCGTTTCCTGCCCAAGGCCGCCCATCTCCAGTCCATTTTGAACGCGTACTTGTCTGGCCCCAAAACTAAGGACACACGAGAGATCGTGTGGTCTGAAGAGGCTATCTGCGCGTTTGACAAATCTCGTCAACAACTGGCTGACGCTACGCTCTTGGCATTCCCTCTGCAAGATGCACCCCTAGCCGTTTTTGTTGATGCATCTGACATCGCAGTAGGTGCTGCCCTTCACCAAAAGGTGGACCAAGTTTGGCAGCCGTTGAGCTTCTTCTCGAAGCAGTTGAATCCCGCTCAACGGAACTACAGCACCTACGATCGCGAACTGCTCGCCGCATACCTGTCCATCAAATACTTCCGTTTCTCCCTAGAAGGCAGGCCGTTCACAGTGTTCACGGACCATAAGCCTCTCACGTTCGCTTTGAAACAGAAGCCCGACAAAGCGTCCCCTCGTCAGCTTCGACACCTGAGCTTCATAAGCCAGTTTACGTCGGACATCCAGCACGTGTCCGGGAAGGACAACATTGTTGCTGACGCTTTGTCTCGTGTCTCCGAAGTTAACATCCCCGCCTCACTCGATTTCTCGGCTATTGCCAAGGCGCAAGTGGATGACGCAGCACTTCAGAGCCTCAAGTCCAACCCCAAATACAAATTTCGGGAGTTGCCCATCTTCGGCTCAAACCTCTCGCTCTGCTGCGAAGACTCGGAAAAGGGACCTCGGCCATACATTCCGGCCACATTTCGCAAGGAAGTGTTCCACGCAGTTCACGACTTGGCGCACCCCGGCATCAGGACAACAAACCGGTTAGTCACCGGAAAATACTTCTGGCCCTCCATGAACAAGGATATTAATTCCTGGGCCAGAGAGTGCATCGCATGCCAAAAATGTAAGGTCTCCAGGCATGTTAGGAAAGAAGTGGGCTCATTCCCCCGCACTACCAAGCGTTTCCACACCATACACCTCGACATAATAGGGCCTTTGCGAGACTCGCACGGTTATAAGTATTGCCTCACAATCATCGACAGGTTCACGCGGTGGCCTGAGGCAATACCTCTGAAAGACATCACGGCGCAATCATGTGCTGAAGCCCTCTGTCGAGAGTGGATACCTCGCTTTGGCGTCCCTGCAGTGGTCATCACTGACCAGGGAATGCAATTTGAGTCCACCCTTTTCTCCGAGTTAGGCAAACTCCTTGGTTTTAAACGCCAGCGGACTACGGCATACCACCCACAATCCAATGGGATGTTGGAACGTTGGCACCGGACGCTGAAAGCCGCCATTATGGCACGCGACGACCCGTCCTGGACGCAAGTCTTGCCTCTCGTCCTACTCGGCCTTCGTACAACCCGCCGAGAGGAATTTGCTGCCAGCCCCGCGGAGCTGGTTTACGGGGAGAACCCGAGACTCCCAAGCGATCCGGTCTTCGACAAGAGATCGGGTCTCACGGAGTCGGGGTTGGTGCGTCTGCTGAGAGACAATCTCCGACGCATCAAAGCGCCACCACCCACTCGACACTCGTCCATACCTGCCTGTTCGCCCAAGGAGCTGGACACTTGCACGCACGTGCTGATCAGGACGGATGCCGTCCGGAAGCCGCTGCAGCCTCCATATGAGGGCCCGTACCGCGTTCTCGAGCGGGGAGAACATTTCTTCCAGCTCGAGATCGGTGGTCACAAGAGGGCGGTCTCTTTGTCCAGGCTGAAACCCGCGTGCGCCCCGAAGCAACGTCGTGTCCGCTTTGTGGATTAACGGCGAACGAAGTTCGGGGATCAGTCGCTGAAACCCCTAGGTTTCATCTGGGGGCGGAGTGATGTGGCGCGGCAGGATTCGCAGCATTCGAAATTTATTTCGAATGTTGCGAGTGCGAGCGAATAGATGGTGCGGATCTATCCACTTTGCGTAGCACGCCAATGGAGTGGAAGATCTCAGAAAAGTGTGCGATGAGTAATTTTGTTTTTTGAGACCTGTCACTAAAATTTAATTATTCAGTTGGACTTGAAAAGGATATCAAGTTGGGAATTGAACAGAAAAGTCTTTTTGAGTTCGTTGAATTAAAAAGAATGTTAAGTGTACATTAATGAAAACAACATATGAATTGTTAACTTAAAAATATCTTAAATATTTATAAGGATTGTTGAAATGAGAAGTGGTGTTAATTACTTAACGGATTATTAAAATAAAAAGTAATTGGATTACTTAACTCTGAAGCATCTATCATAAGAACTTTCGTGCCTACTTAAAGAATTTTCATCTACTAAGTGGCTATATTTAGTTAAGCTTGTTACTGATAGCTTAATCTGTACCAGAAATAAAAGTATTATATTTGCGATAACGACTCAGTGCTTGTCAATATTCTGTGGAGGGTTGTTTACTGCTTTTGTCTCCTGAGCAGTAAAATAATTTTCTGCCTGGTTTGAACGCACTTACGGGCTCCTGCAATCCCGTATGACGTCGAAGGTTTTCTAATCTGCTGCAACTTCTCTTATCAGTGCAGTGTGAAATTTCCTTTTCGCACGATAATTTTGACTCGCTTTTCTATATCAAATGCAGATTTGTGCTCGTAACAGGCAAAGTTATCCCGGAGCAACCATTTTGGTTACCCCTAGATACTCAGGGTCATTATAATGGAGTCCAACATTTTCAGCTCCCTCACTGGATGCCATTATATTAAACCTGAGTTTCTACCTTTGCTTGCTGCCCATTCAAAGCTATTCTTCCCATGGAAATATTAAAAAATGTGGAAGTGCTAAACGAGTGTTTTCCAAATGTTGGACGCCATCACTATGAACCTGAGCGTGCCCTTAAAGTTAAGAATACCGGAACTTAAGGGTGGTCTTTTCAGGTCTTTATTTGAGCGTTTAGTCTATTAGGTTTATCAATCTCCTTCCTTGTTTTTGCACTACAAGTTTTATCCAGTCTTCTTGATACTTTTTGTACATGTATGAAAAACGATATATGTTGTTAGCTGGTCTGAAAAGCACAAACCCAACTGACTTTCTTATATTACTGTTATGATCCTAAGCAGTTAGACTGGAATCTTCTGCTTTCAACCTGGTCTAAATCGTGTGAGCTTTGTTACTTTGACAACTCTGATACCGGATTCCTAGTTACTATGTTACTGCCCTATTTACCAGAATACAAAGGTAAAGGCTGTAGAATCAGCCGATTTCCCTGAAATTTTTATTCAAACTGGGAAAAAAAGAATTCTGGGGATTCATGTGGTAGCGAACCAAATTTAGTATGTGTATGTTAGCTGACCATATCATTTATAACGTTTGTATTTATTTCCACGCTTAAAAGAAAAGCTTTTAAAAGAATTTCAATTGATTTCTCACCCCCAGCTCATGAGGAAGTCTCAATTTGTGGTATAGTTGGGATTTTACATATGGTTGCTGTTCAGACTTAGTAGGGTATAGCGTGTTTGCTAAAATGCGCTTCTACTCTAGGATATCCCAAGACCCCCACTTTCTTCCTCTACTGTTCTGCGCCAAGTGCTCTTGTAATAACTCATTGATAAGGCATCTTGGAACAGTGGGTTCCACTGCATGGAAACAGTGGGTTCCACTGCAAGTCAGCGTATCCCGAGGATACGTCGCCGACCAGTGTTGACGAAGGCTTGGAGCTTTCCAGTCACAGTGGTCGTCACTTTCCATGTGTTACACCCATATAGCAACAAAGGAAGATCTCGCGCTGTTAAACCGCGCAGATGCAGCCGCTTTCGGCCTTAGAATCCTCGCAGATTTTACTTTTATGCAGGACGTGATAGCATTGCACAATTATAATTATCCTTAACCCGGACTGGAATCTTCTAGTCAGAAGTCCGTCTGAAACGAGCCAGCATTTGAAGAGAGAGTGCCATCAGAAACAATTTGACATCAAATTGGCTTTCCAGTGTACAAAAGCACATTGTCTCTAATTTATAGCGTTGGAACGCTCCGTCGAGTTGGGGAATGCGAATATTCTGGGGACCCTCGGTAGCATTGTCGGAGAGCGTGTGCACATTCCATGATCCGTTTAGTTAGAAGCCGTGAGATCAGTCCTGGTCTGAGGCGTTGTTGATGTTTTGGTAGCAGTAAAATTACGACTGTCCAGACTGCAAGCCCACAAATTTCTATTCCTTTCATCTTTTACGACAAACAGAAAAGGTTTCGGCGATGAGAAGGCTGTACAGGTCCCAAGAGCGAAATGGGATCAGTACCCACGTGGGAGCATTAAATTTTAGAAACGCTTGTAGAACATGTGCTCAGAGTAAATTTCTTAGCCAGCCAAAAAAATGAAACCTGCTGTTATCGGCTTTGAAAACATAAGCGAACGGCTATGCACTCTGCGCCTCACTAACGTTCACACCCCTACGGAAGAGACTGCAGAGTCGGAGAAGAATGTCTTTTACGAGGCAGTAGAGTGAACCCTGGACGCTTGTCTCAAGTATGATATCAAAATCATATTTGGCAATTATAATAGCATTTACTAAGGCGATACGTTGCCTTCGATGGCTTTCATAATTGTACCATTTATAAAGGACTCCGGACTATTCACGTTGCAGTATCGCACACGATAGTTGTTGGAAGTACCTGGTTTACGCGGCAAGCGGTCCACAAATAAACGAAGACCTCTTCAGACAACCAAACTGACCATGTCCTGATTGAACGTGGCCACCTCCTAGCCCTGATGAATGTCAAAGCATGTAGGGGGATTAATATAGACTCGGATCACTTTCTCGTTGGCATAGTGCTCTGAACTCGAAGTTCAACACCGCCTAGAATCCCTTCAGCAACTGATCAGATTTGCTTTCTGCGGCAGGCGATGAAAAAACTGTTAGAACATGGCAACCGGTGCAGTAAATTTTCACCGACTTTGAGGCCCCTATGAGGGAAGATTTTGAGTGTATTCTTAAACCTCAAATCACAGGCCTACCCAATTGTTGCTGCTGCCAATTGTCTCTCTGAACAGATTTAACTACTGGGACCTTGCCAGGTATGTGGCAAACATCCCTCTGTTGCCGATAAAGTGTCGTATATCCCGATTCGTTATAACCGAGTTTTTCAGAAACACCATTGAGTCGGTTCCCCTTCCATGATTCATCTATGTCGGTAATGATAATTTTACCATATCTGTCAGAGTAAGTCTTCTTGAAGTCAAATTAGAGCCAGGGTAACCAGTGTAGGCATGAATATACGATTAGTCCTCTTTCCGCGCGGCAAGCTACCAAGTCTGAATATGGTATGTCGTTAATTGCTTTCTATTTTAATCTTAAGTGGGGGAAATGCTTGACAACCTCTTACTGCGTTTTTCCTATCGGCCACATGATACTTAGAATAAATAGTGAATTAGGTGTGGTGAAAACTGCTAACTGTTACCTATGCACCAGAAAGGTAGAAGAACTTGTAACACATATAACGAAGAAATCTTTAAGAGATATAGGGACTATTTGGTTTTGGAAACAATCCGGTTCAATAGGCTGCGATGGATGAATCATTAAAAAAATGCGACGTGTTAACTTCGCAGCTTGTTAACATTTTCACGTCTTCACCATCATTATCATCAACGATATAACAACCAGTATCCGGCCAGGCCTGCCTAAATAAAGAACTCTAGACACCCCGGCTTTGTCCAAGGGTCCACCAATTCGATATCTTTAAAATCTATCTGGTGACCTACGTCATCGCTCCATCTGAAGCAGGGTCTGCCTCGTCTTCTTTTTCTACCATAAATATTGCGTTTATAGACTTTCAGGGCTGGATCATCCTCATCCAAACGGATTGGATGACCGGTCTCCCGCAACTTGTTGACCCGGATTTTATTCACAACCATAACGTTATGGTACCGCTCATCAATTTTATCGTTACAGAGGCTCTGATGGCTTCCAACAACCGTGCTTGGATTTCATCGTCATAGCTGTTATCGGTTGTAATTTACGATAAGATAGATAGGAAAAATTATCAACGGTTTCAAAGTTGTAGTCTCCTACCTCTATTGATGACGTTTGACCAGTGCGATTTGATATTGTGGGTTCTTTCGTTTTTGGTGCCATCATGTACTTTGTCTTGTTTTCATTAATCTGTAGCCCAAGATCTCGCGCCAACTGCTCGATTTAAATGAAGGTGGACTGTACATTTCGGATTGTTCTTGCCATAATAACAGCATCGTCAATATAGGCCAGTAGTGAACCTGAAGAGAATGGTTCCTTTAGTATTAACAGCAGCATCGCAGATCACTTTTTCAACGGTTGGGTTAAAGAAGACGCATGACAGGGCATATCCTTGCCTAAGATCCTGGTAGGCATTGAATGGTCTCGGAGATAATTCTGCTGCTTTTATCTGATTTCGGACATTGGTCAGGGTCAATGTAGTCAGTCTTATCAACTTCGTCAGGATCTGAATTACCTCAAGCCTTGTGAAATTTTATCATAGGCGGTGATGAAAAGATGGTACAACTCATGGCCATATTCTAGAAGTTTTCTCTGCGCTTGCATCAGAGAGAAAATCTGACCTGTTGCTGATTTGCCTGGAGGCTTGCGACCGTACGAGGCTACCCGTCCAAGCATGATAGTAGAAAATATTTTGCAGATGGTAGCAACGCGGTAATAAGATAAGGAGCACGGTGTCATGTTACTGATTTATTGGTAAAACTTTCGCATCTGGTGCGGTTGCGCCCTGTAGATTTGGAGTTTACTAACTTATTGGTTCTCACAGGTTTCCTTTTTATACATGTGAAATCGTTTCTCCACTCGACGGAGTTCGTTATAGGTCTCTGCGTGTGCCCGTGCTCTTTGAGACCGCAGCTTTGTCCGGTATGCAGCATTATTCTTAGGTTACAATAATCATTTCACAAGGTGGTTGTGAAGATAATTTGTCGATACTTCATCTCCAGGACCACGGTTACGGAGGACTCCTTTGTGGATGGCTTAGATATTCATTCTAACCTGATTTCAAGGCGGCATTTTTAATCGACCCTGGAGCCCTATGCTAACGTGATGGTGATCCGAGTTTAGATTCTCCTCCTATTCGTTCTGACATTTATTAAGACTGAGACGGTGTTAAATCAACACGTTGTTAATTTTTTTGGAAGTGGTCCTTTCCAGGGTGCCGATGGGAGGATATGAATCCAAGCGCTTGAAAGATTTTTAAAACTCCACCAAGAAGAGCCTCCGCATCATAGTGGGAATACTCACTGGCCACTGGTTTCTGCTAGAAGCGTCATGAAGTCTCCTCATATGTTCAAAATAGGTTCAGGCACCTGGGAGAATACCTAATACCAGATGCCTAGGTTGAAACACTTGGAAGTACAGAACATAATAAAGTTTCTGTCGGTTTTAGGTTTAAACGGCATACTATCGTTTGGAGATATACTATAACCAGTAGAGGAGCAAAATAGCGCTCCCTTATTATTATTATGTTTTCAAAGCCGATAACAGCAAGTTCCATTTTGTGCTGATTAAGAAACCTACTCCGAGCACATGGTTTGTAGTCACTCTTCTCCAGGAAATCAGTCCCTATCGATCGCATCTCTTATAACATTAACCCTAATTGGGACGGGATGTCAACTAGTTGTTAGGCTGAATTCGGTGTGCATGGAGGGTACGTTCCATGGAGAAAATGCGTAAACCGTTAGTCCATCTTCGTTGTGGGGTGTGTCGTTGCAAAATTCATCCAGTCCGAGGCTTTCGTGGCTTCGTAACTTCGTTTTTCCGTGTAGGATTGTACCTAACCCGAAGCTTAGAGGACCAGTTGACTCACCTTCAGGCTCGAAGAAAGAGGAATATTAACTGAGTCACTTGTTGATGCTGTCATCGGCAGAGCTTACTATAACATTTTTTAGACTTAACCATTGCTAGATATACCATTTTTGTGTCAAGTTGTAATCATTAAAATATCGCTAACGCTCCTCTCGATCCTTTCATCCTTGGTGCATTTGATTTTTACACAAATATCACACCCAGGCTTGTATGCCTGGTTATTCCATGCCCATCTGAACGACATACTTCCCCCTCTTCCCTGATTTATCTTTTTTAGGGAATAAAAAACATAAAATTATACTAAAAATGGGATGTAGGATTTATGTCGTGGAATCAGCTACTATAAATATATTTAAGTTTCATGAGCTCGTGGCTCGCAGCTTATAAAACTGTTTCAGAATTTCTATCTTGTTCAAATTTACACAACATTAATCTTTATATCAAATTCCTACTTTATGTTGCAGTGGAATAGGAGCAACTCCAATAAAGACAGCAAACGACCCCCTCATCACCCACATAATAGTCAAACACATCAAATCCTATCTTCTATGCCAACATACATACAACCCTCGAAATTGATAAATTTGGATAACACAAAATAAAGAAAGATGTCCTAATCTGCTATGCATCCTATCTATTTATATCCTTTTCCTCTTCACAAAACTCTCATAATAGAATCCCCTCGCAAGCATTTATGATATCATTTCGAGATTAGCTGCTGGCTGGCTTGGGTGACGCTGATGGGTGGCGAAAGGAAGGTCATCGTTTCTACATGACTTGGCATGACTTAGTGACCTAGTGGCTGATGAATAGATAAAAAGATCCTAGGCTTAGAGCGTATCCGTTCTCACATACTTTCCATTTAATCTTTGTATCGATTTCATCATGCATCATTTCACAGAGCATACAAAAGCGGAAGCACACTTTGCATGTAAGGACGTAGTGCGAGTAGTTCTCCCTGTAAAGTTTCCTGTTGACTTTGTCGCTGTGGAGTAGCAGTCGCTTGAGCATTATTGATTAAGCAATTTATAAGCTTAGGAATTAATGATAGAGATGCTGATGAAGATTTATGTGTGTGCTCTATATGGATGTATGTATTTTTAATTTCAGATAGCAAAACATCCCAGACAGACGAAGAAAAGCAGCGGGAACGGCAGCGTAACGAGCGCGAACAGAAAAACGCTGAACAAGACGCAATCAATTATAGGGTAAGATATGGGGAATACAAAGGGGCTCAACGCTCTCGTCAAGATTTCCCTTCTGAATAAACTCAGATAAGGATAACTCTTCTTCTTTTATGATGCAGACCATCTGAAGATAGTCCAACACATTTGCATGAATCAGATTTACTGTGAAAAATAGATAGAATTTTTACTCCCTCAGGGTCTTACCAAACACATTCTACTTCAACTCAATTGCAGAAAGAACGAGACGCTCGTGAGGCGCGCCTTCTTGACTTTGAGATTCGACGAGCCCACGAGAAGGATCGCAAGAAGGAAGCTGAACGTCAACAACATATCACTAAACACCAGCAACACCAGCAACCACCACATCAACCGCAAAGTCAAAGCGAAAAGAGCACACCAAGCTCCATCTGTACCCAGTT
Source organism: Hermetia illucens (assembly GCF_905115235.1). Lineage (NCBI taxonomy): Eukaryota > Metazoa > Arthropoda > Insecta > Diptera > Stratiomyidae > Hermetia > Hermetia illucens. The sequence continues at coordinate 43,169,922 of NC_051852.1, forward strand.
GAGTGAGATAAAGTCTCCACGCGAAACATCAGAACAAGCGCATCCCAGTGGTACTGGCGGCGGGAAAACCAAATCAGTGGATCAGGAAAAGCCATCGACGAGCCAGAAGAGCAAAAAGGATTCGGAAAAGAGCCACAGAAAAGTAAGTGAATAACTGAATAGACTGAAAGGACAGAGTAAGTGCAAGCCAGGTTTCATTAGGGTTAGGATGAGAAAATTGTTTTAGAAACTTTTCCGTAGTTTTTGTAGTTTTCGCAAATGAGCGAGGCTCGAATCGTTGGAAACTCTCCTGTAAATATTCATACTAGTTGACATTTTCATTTGTTCGTAAAGTAACGTTAAACAGTTCGTTTTAGTCAGAAATTTTCCTTACCCTACTTGGTACCAATTAACAGATGTTACCTTTCTAGCGTTTGATAACTGAAAATAGTCTCTGAAAGTATATGCCTCGATATCCTTCCGCAGATTTGTGCTCAGTCACACGTCCTTTGAAAATCAAACGACACAACCAGAACAATTCCGAATGCAATCAAGCGAATTGAAATCTCTTTCAATTTCGTCCTTTTTTGTTTCAGCACCAAGCAAGCACGACACCATCACCGCAAACTTTAGCAGGGCCACCTCCATCCCGTTCGGTGGTGGCGGGCCCACCGGCAACGGCAGCTGCTGCCACAGCTGCTATCATCCCTGTTCTTCCACTTGGAGTTGCAACACTCCGCGATGACTCCACCGAAAGCGATCAATCCTTGACACTATCACAGACGCCCGGCGATGGCTTTCAACGAAGCATGTGAGTAAAAGCTTTGGTTATTTCGTACTAATTTTAAGGAAGGACATCTCTGGGAAAATTCAGAAGTGAAAATGGAAGCACAGGACATCAAGCTCTTTCTAGGATGGAACGCTTGATATATTTTCACATTCGGAAGCTTGTTTGATAAGTTCTCTTCGAGCATTCCGACGTTAAGCTCGGTCTTCGTTAAAAAGCGCAGGATATCAAGTAGTATCTTGGTAATTATGCAAAGAAACTTGCATCTGTAACAGACATAGTAGCTAAACTCCTCTGAAAAAGTCGATTTGTTGTGAAATTGTAATGTTAAATTTGAAATTAAGGACTGGCGTTCAGAGCTTCAAAGTTGCAGAGTCCTTTCTCAAACTTTATCCGACCATGGAAACGAATGAATCATATTGCAAAAGGACTTTATATAGAGTAATTTTTATTGAATTCATTCTACATACATATATACTAAGAATATTATTATTAATTTGACACAATGCGGAGCAATTTGTGTAATTTAAATTAAATTCTACGGGGAAAGTGAGCTATTTCTCACTACATCGAAATTTCTTGAAACTTTTGCCCTCTTCGAAATGACTCCTGAAACCGTTTAAATTATTTTAGGTGACCTCTGGAACTATCAGTCATTCTGTTGTATATTTGGTCTCGAACGCTGAATATTGAGAACGAGGCCTGAGCGAATTAAGAGTGATCATCATCATTATCAACGGCGCAACAACCGGTATCCGGTTTAGGCCTGCCTTAATAAGGAACTCCAGACATCCCGGTTTTGCGCTGAGGTCCACAAATTCGATGTCCCTAAAAGCTGTCTGGAGTCCTGACCTACGCCATCGCTCCATCTTAGGCAGGGTCTGCCTCGTCTTCTTTTTCTACCATAGATATTGCCCTCATAGACTTCCCGGGATGGATTATCCTCATCCATACGGATTAAGTGAACCGCCCACCGTAACCTATTGAGCCGGATTTTATCCACAACCGGACGGTCATGGTATCGCTCATAGATTTCGTCATTGTGTAGGCTACGGAATCGTCCATCCTCGTGTAGGGGTTTGACCCTATGGTGAGACGTTTCGAGCGGAACAGTTTTCGCAAGCTGAAATAGGTTCTGTTGGCTGACAACCGTGCGCGGATTTCATCATCGTAGCTGTTATCGGTTGTGATTTTCGACCCTAGATAGGAGAAATTGTCAACGGTCTCAAAGCGAATTCGCTTGCGGAAATGTTTGCTTGGTTACTTAGTAAGTTCTCATCAGTGCAAGTCACATGGCCACATATTCGAAGGCTCTTTCTCCCAATTTTTCCACAATGGGTGCAACCCCATATCGATCGCGGATGTTCTTATTTCGGATGTGATCCTGCCCTGTTGTCAGTGATGGTAGGAAAGTGGCGCTGTCTCATGTTCCCTCTGCAAAACGTAGGCGAATGGCAAAAACCTTTAATAAATCATGAATTGTCAAGGTCGTAAATATTCGCAAAATCAACAAGATGCTCGACACCCGAATCGCGAGTTCCATATCTTGCTCCTTATGGCACCTGTTGGTGTCTGTCTGCGTCTTTAAAGAACTATTGCGCCCCATTTAGTGGTTATAGTGTACCTATTAACCATAGTATCTCAAGCAAGCCTATAACCGTTAGGAATTTTAGTATATTCCCAACTTCCAAATCTTTCAACTTTGCACCTGGTGTTCTGCCAGGTGCCTCGACCTACTTTCCGCAAGTGCCGGACACTGTCACAGAACGTGTATTGAGGATTCAACATACTCTGCACAGAATCTGCAGGCAGCGTCCGTAGATATCCCTAGCTTCCTTAGGTGATAGTTTAGCTGACAGTGACAGTGAGAATTCCCATTATGATTGAGAGGTTCTTCTCGATGCGTTTTAAACAGTCTTTTGTGCGCTTGAGTTTACATCTCACAATAAGCACTCTGGACTCCTATATTCCTGGTAGACCCACTCAGTGCTATTCAAGTAGCCGTTCCTACTCATTTCGAAGGTTTTGTGGAGTTTAACCGTTTATCTATTTGTCCGTCTGTTTGTCACACACACTTTTCTCCAGAACGGCTAAATTGATCTGGAAGAAATTTGGTAAACAGATGGAAAATATGAAATCCCACATACAAAGCGAGTGACATAAATTTAAGTGGAATTTAAAGAGGGCACCCTTCTATGCAAAAGAGGGATTTAAACATGTTTTTCACCAAATATAGTCGCGTGGGCTATCAAATGAAAGGTCTCAGAATATTAGCTTTGACGTGAATTGTAAAGTGCGCGAGGAATGGTGCTCCCAGATTAAATCTAGGCCTCAAAATATGTGGCATTTCGATATCTGTTCAAATAAACTTACTAATACTATATTACCAACTTTTAGAAATTGACTGAAAAAGTCCCCCTCCTCCCAATTTGCCTTGTTACTTCAAGGTGTTTCAAACTTCTTATCGAAGTGAAACCTCGTTGTCATTTTGTCCCTTGGTATCAATAATTCGGAGTACCGCCCCGAAAGAATGTCAATCCTTCGTCGGTTTAGGCAGCTCTCCGCCTAACTGATACTCCCGGCAATTCTGAAAATTACTCTCCTTACCTGCATCTGTTTATGCAGATGGAGAGGAGTTAATCGCTGAAGGACCTCCACTGATACACATGCAAGCCAGTTTTTGGAGTTTATGTAACCCCCTGGCTTTTGTGCTGAGTTTAGTCCTTTCTACCCAGATTGCCAGTGTAGTGTATATTCAAAGTACTATCTTCAGAGTTTTTTTCCGCTATGGACTTGCAAGTCATAAAACCCCTCGTAGCTTTCCGATAAGTGTTTCCGACATGCGTCCTCCAGAGTAATTTTTGGTCTAATGTAATTCCCAAATATTTGACCTCTGTTTCTCACTTCATCTTCATGCCGGGAAACCTTATGACTCTCAGGTGACTAACTTACTTTTTCTAGTTTTAGCTGGATTGAAATGTAGCCTTACTGCACCGGGCACTAGCAACCCTTAATCCAGTTTGGGAGGGTATCCTCATATTTGCTTCTACAGATTACAGCAATATCGCCCGAGTATCCCTGGACCTGTATTCCAGTATTTGTTAGCTCGTCCAGGAGTTCGTCCACTACCATACTCTAAATAACCGGTGATAGTACCCCGCCCGGTGGGCAAGGATGATTTCTAGGCCTCTCTAGATTAGTGCTGGGAAAATGCTTAAAGTCGTTTAAAAGTTCCCACTGCTCACCTTACCCAAGCTTCCGAGCATATCTCTTTTGCTAGAATGCAGAATGTTGTCGCCTTCCGCTATGGGGTAGGACCCCGGGAAATGAGTTCTGAGAAGCAGGTTTGTTCTGTCCTCCTCATTCTCGGTAAATGTCTCATCCTCCTTTTTCAAACAGACGGAGGATATTGCCCCGTCTTCGGCTAGAACTTTGTAAAGCTTGGTTGCTTCTGTGCTTGTTCGATCTCTTCACAGAACTCCCTGAAGCTGTTCCGTTTTGCTTCCCTGATCGCGTTGCGATACGCACTTAGTGCATTTTTGTACCTCGGCCAGTCTCCGGTTTGTTTCTCGTACCTCTGTTCTCATTCTGGCTAGGTTCCTATTCCACCATGGTACATCCTTTGATGACTTAACTGTCTTAGCCGAACAGATGGCCTCATATGCGTTAGTAACGATTGTGTTGGGGGTTTTCACCACTGTTTCTAGTTCCAGTTCGCGTTTGATGTCAATGCCCTCTTGAAGGTGAGCGATGTTGCTGGTTAGGTACATTGCATAGCGATCCCAATCCGTTTTCCTAGGATTCCTTATTGTTCTTTTTATTTCGGAGTTGTCCTTAATGTCAAATCTGACTATTTTGTGAGCAGTCATAGACGGCGGCACCCTTCCAATTCCCGACTAGCCTTTTCTTCTGATTGTTTCCTAGAGTTATGCCTAGCACCTCTTGTCTAGTGTTGGTCACGAATGTTGGCGTGTTGCCTATTAGATTAGTCATCCACCTCGATCGTGAGGAGTCTACCCATACCCTCCACCTTGCTTCTGAAGATCTAATCTAATCACATCTACCATAAGCTTCAAGATTCATAAAGAGTATTCCAACGATGATGCGTACCGTCTCATATTGTTCTAAGCGCACTGATTACTCTCAGATGTGCGTAGACGGTAGGTCAACCCTATTCCTACCTATTCAAACCACTATTGTTTACCGCTCAATGGTTTTACGGTTTTCCGGTGATTTTCCACCGGTGATAAGTATTTGAAGCAATACGAATAATAATAATAATTAATTATTGGCACAACAATTCATATTGGATCAGGGCCTTGAAATGTGTCAGAGCACTTCATTCAAGACCGTAACGGTACACTATAGGATACCCCATCAGCATTGCGCTCGCTCGAGATTATTACCCTGATTTGAGGGTAAAGACCCTCCAGTTTCTTCCTTTTTGTAAATAATATCAGCGTGGCTTTATTTGTATTTACTGAAAGTTCATGTTTGATACATCAAGTGTTAATCACGTTCCGAGGTCTCTAACAGCAGCAAGCATAGCCAGATCATCAGCATAAGCTTGAGCGTGTAGTGGCAAATTTTGCAGTTCGCATAGCCAGAAGTGGCAATAGCGCACCTCCTAAGGGCAGCTTTTCGTTGCTTCAGTTGTTAGACAGCGATGAACACCCACTTCAGCACACAGCAATCACTGCGCTGACATATCATGCATCCACGCGATTGAAGTATCATCGACACCATGCCTCCTCTTTTTGGAAGGTGCACATTCGAAATACCCTTCATTGCCCACAAACCGTCAGAAAATTTTCTCTAGCATTCTCCCTTACTTCTCTGTTTAGTCCGTTTAAGTTGGTTTCAGAAATCCTTCTATTGTGCCTCCAGGTGATCTGGCCTTCCTCTTGACGGAAGACAAGATTTTTTTTGGGAGAGGTAGAATGAGCTCATAATCTTAGTTTGCCTGTCCTATTGCATTTGTGGCATGCAGGCATAGCACACCTAGGTTATGTGTTGTAGTAATTGTCCTGACTTCCCCATTGCCATCATCGCCGTAATCAAACGCTCAGGCGGATTAGCCAAGCATGCTGCTTCTGTAGGAACACTTTTCTCTGGCCAAGTTCCTCTCTTTAATATCGAGACTCCACACTAACCTGTGGCTATGATTTATGTTCATCTACAAGGTTACCCTCTTGTCATGGAGTTTTTATTGTACCTTATGTTGATAATTGAGCCTTACGTTCTTCTTCGGCAGATATAATCGTAGGGTAGTACCATCCTAGCTTCGCAAAGACTTCGAGTAGGATTTGCCTTCAAGTAATCATCAACTGAATGCTCTATTTGACTGCCTACGCCTTCATTATTCATTAAAGCGGTGATGTATTGCATCCACAACTGAACACCGCTTTGATATTCGACTCCCGAATGTCTGCAAGAGCAGCTCCTGAACTGCCTTGGAATGTCGGAGATTTACCTGCATGCAACATTCCGATCAGCCGCACCTTTCTTCTCTTCTGACTGGCCAGAGCGATTCTTAATTACGAAAAAGGGCACACAATGTACTTCTTGCCTCTCTTCTACCTGTTTTAAGAGTTAGGGAATATTGCAGCTAGAGACAAAAATTCTCATTCATTACCTTGGCAACTATCGAGCTCTACCTAGACCCAAGCTGTCGGCACTAGGTAAACAATTCTTTGGGGATCTGTAGCTATAGGGGAGAGGAGAGCTGCTATCCCTCGCAAATGCTACTGGCTGGGTCATGTTGCATTTGTTCTTCCCACAGCAGTCATGGTATTAGCAGTTAATGAAATCAAGACCGCCCCTTCCCCATATTAATGAAGTGGAACTTGCACTTCTTCCGTGATTCCTATGGTCTCTTCATCCTCGATAGACAATACAATGTCAATTGTATGAATGCTTTCAGAAAGTACGAGTAATACCCTCTTGTACTGGTTGTTGAGCTTTCCCATTCTCTTGCGCTCCGCTACCTTTAAGGTAGCGGAGCCAGTGGCCAGTGTGGAATCTAAAGGAGCGTGCATATATAATAGAAGGGCTATTTTTCCATTCGAAGACAGTTGTCGACTGTCCCATATTCTTGTACGGCTTGTATGCCACTACATCTTTTTTTTTGTGCGTACACGGAGGTGGAAAATCTTAGAAAGACATGTCCGCCGCCCGAACGGCGGAACAACAGCAGGCGCGTGTGGGATTCACACCCACTAAAAACCACCCCCGGTCTCTCCAACCCCAGCCCCGCGGGACCACCATTGAGGTATTACTTCGCGGGGTAGGTTTGCTCTTAGGCACTCATCCTTCTCCTATTTGCAGCTTTCCTCCTTCTTTGTTCTTTCAGCAACTCCTCCTGCATTTGGATGATTGCGGAGCTAACCGCAAGCCACTTCTCCTCGGACTCCAGCATCTCAGTAACCAAGCTCTCCGGGGTCCCGCTCCTGCCCAGCACCTGGTTTAAGCTCCTTCTCTCCATCGCAAATCGTGGGCAGTGAAACATCACATGCTCTGGATCCTCCGGTATGCCATCGCATCTGGGACAGTTCGGAAAATCATCCAACCCAAAGCGGTGCAGATACTGCCTGTAGCAACCACCGTGTCCCGTGAGGAACTGGGTAATGTGGTAGTTGATATCCCCATGTTTTCGCTCAAGCCACACCCTAATGTTGGGAATGAGCCTGTGCGTCCACCGACCTTTCGCAGACTCGTCCCATCTGCGTTGCCAGAGATCAAGCGACTCTGACCTTGCCGCATTACTACGCTGTGCATGCCCCTCCATATGTCTTGCATTGTACAGGACACTCATTTCTTTGGCCAGAATGTCAACCGGGATCATGCCTGCCACCACCAATACTGCCTCATCTGATGTGGTTCTAAAAGCACTGCAAACCCTCAAAGCCATCCGCCGGTAAACTGAGTTCACCTGCTTCCGTCTCTGAGAGTTTGCAAGCGCCTCTGCCCACACAGGCGACGAGTAGAGCAGGATGGAGCGCACCACTCCGGCTAGCACCAACCTCCGGCAATGTTTCGGCCCACCAATATTTGGCAACATTTTTGCAAGTGCCGTGGTGGCACTGGCTGCCTTTTGGCATGCTCCCTAAAACTCAATTTGGTATCAATTATTACCCCCAGGTATTTGATAGCCGGCTTTGATACGACCGTATGTCCACCGACCTCCACTTTTACAGTATTATTTTTCCTGCGTTTCGTTATCAAGACCGCTTCCGTTTTCGCGTCCGCCAAGGTCAGCACGGCCTTTTCTAGCCAGAACTTTACTGCTCGCACTGTTTCCGTTGCGTAAACCTCCACATCTTCTGGGTGGTTTGCTGCAACAACCACAGCTAGGTCATCAGCAAAGCCGACAATCGTAGTCACTACACTATCTATCTTGTTGGCCACTATATCTATCAAATCGGTCGCATTATTATAAAGATCTGTGGAGAGTTCTTTTATTATGAAAATTGATACCTCCTATTAGCAGGTTACCTGCGAGTTCAAATCAGGAATGAACGAACAATGGTTGAGACTCCCAAAGAAGAATCCATGAAAGCCTTCAGAAGAAATTTGCTATGAGCGTGAGAGGACCGTTTACTTTTTTGCTCATTTTATGTAGCGGTGTAATAGTCAACGCACTATTCTAGATTTCAGTTATATTTGGAGTTCGAAGGTCAGACCAGATGAAAGTCCAGAAGTACCATCCATAAGACACGAATTCTCTAAAATGATATGATGAAATGCTAAGAACTTCTTCCGTGTTCCCGAATTGAGTATCAAAGTGGCTTACAACGATATTTGGTGGAGCTGCACTTAAGTGCGAGCGTATCTCCCACCAACTAAACAGACCTGAGCTTCGTCCTGGTGATTGTGATTAGCTAACTTGAATGGATTATTTGCACATTTTCAAATCCCTGTGTTTATTTTAGAGTGCATCGAAACATCCAGAAAAGCTGAGATACTATGCGTTAGTTTTACCCTGGTTTTACCGAAAAGCCTTCTCTCCTCGTCTATTGCTCTGCTTTTCTAGGTTGAGCCGTTTGATGGCATAGCCAGCACTGCATTCATCGCCCTGCCTTTAAACGTGACCTATCCACTGCTACTTTCGCCCTTTAATTGACACATCTACCAGTTCTTGGTTTATATCCTTCCTTTAGTACTTCGTTCAAGAGTTTCTTAGGTCACAAGGTCAAAACCCATGAAATGACAAAAGCGTAAACGCGAAATTATCGCATCTAATGCGTCTAGTCTATGCCACCACCACCAGGAACAACGGATAGCTGTTTGTCCAGGAAACACTCCGATGGCTTTCCCGTTAATGACGCTCTTTTCAAAACCAGAACCAGTTGGACACGGCTCAAGACCTGGTAAGAGATGTCATCAGCGCAGTCAAGGTTTGTTTGCGGAAAGTATCTTGGTCCATTGAACCCTTCCATCGATAATGAGAAGAAATAATATCGGTGACAAGAGTCAACTATTCTTTTGAAATTTTACCTTGGTACAGCAACTAACATTCCGCCACATCTTATTTCGCTCTGATGATAGCTGTCAGTATTTTGGGGAATGTCTCTCTTGCGAAGAGGATTCCAGACATTTCCTCCCAGCATTCCTTGTTCTCGCAGTCTACAGCCCTTTCAAAATCGATGAAGGGCAGTTGAAATGGAGATTTGAGCTCTGAACAATGCTTCAAAATAATCCGAAGGGTGTTGATTTGGTAAACGCAGGCGAACCCAGAGCGGGGCCGAGCTTGCCCTCTGTTGATTAGGGTTATTTTAGCTATTATCTTAGCGATGGCAGGCAACATGAAAAAACGCCTTCAATTGTTGCAGTCAAGATGGGTATCTTTTTCCGGAATCTTCGAGAAGAAGCAGTTCAGCGAAGACTGCAGAAGCTGTAATGGAAGCTTGATTTCATTGATGGTGGAGACTACTTCATTTTTGTTTGAAGGATTGGTTTGTATTCGCATGTTACGATGTCTAGCCATTTCGTCCACAAGAGCTGGAACTTTACCGGTCATATGATCATATGGTTAAAGGCCGTGGTTAAATGCTCTCTCCACCTTTTAAGCTGCTTGTGGTCGTGGATGAGGAGAGTATTGTCAATGATCTTGCGACCAATCGGTCAATCGGTATACGGTAGAGAAATCGTTGTTATCTGCTTCATCTATTTCTGTTCATTATGCGAATGCTACCCTTCCCTTCATGTTAGCCCCACTCGTAGAGGCAATAAGAGCCTTCAGTTCCCAATGTTCTATGATTCCAGATCTTGAGGTGGCACTAGGGACCTGGCTAACAACTTCACTTGCTCTGGAAAGAAGGGTACTGTCCAGTACTGGTCCCGTAGGGAATCGTGGTGAAGTTCGTAGTCAAAGCTCCCCATCTCTACGAAAAAAACAGGCGTAATACGCCGACGAAGGCAAGCGACTATCAGGTGATAATCTCGCTCATGGCGATTTCAGCGTCTTTCTTAAAGATAATTCCTAAATCTACTGCTGATCGCGATGGGGTCGATCTGATTAGATGACGTCAGTTATAACCCAATTGACCTCATGGCATGTTCTGTGCTCGAACAATATGTCATGATTGTCCCCAAAAGTTTGTTTTTCTATCATAGGTCAGACATTCAAACTCTACACCGACCTGCCCACGGGAGTCACTCTCACCTTCTTTTATATGGTGCTCTTCCCATCTCCATTTTAAATGGGCTTCGGATTGTCTCTGGCGAAGTTAAAGACAAATTGAATGCATTTTTGACGCCAAGTAACACTAGCGCACTACGCTTATCTACACCAATTTCTTCACTTTCATGTCGTTAAATAATCACCCAGATTCTAGATTCTAGTTACGCTTTTTGAAGGTTTCAATCGGTATGTCGTCAAAACCCAGAGTAGGTTACGTAATATCACATCCCTATTTTGTATGGCAGTGTAGGATGCACTTTTCTTCATACAAGAGAGGCCAAAGATGAATATACAGTACTTGTAAAGGAACAGCATCCTATATTTGTGAAACAAAAGTCATCCATGCGTCAGCCGGAAATCATTCTTGTAGGTCGAAGTCAGTCAAGGGAACAGGGGATTGTAAAACTAGCAGATTCGCAAACGATTTTCCATCGCTACTTGTACTAACGGTGTAAAGTATCGAATATTACATTAAATTATTACTCGGTATTACATCGACACGGATATTACAAAACTTTATTTACCACCAGAGTAAAATTATGGTTACTTCTCTACTGGGTGATATTGGGATAATGTTATTATGGTTGGGGATATTTTTATCGCACTCAGTTATGAGGTGGTCATATTATATTTTAAAGTGATATCATATGGTTCCCATTCACTGGCATAATGTGTCAGTCACACCTAGGCGCCATCGTTTGCGATTATCTGAAATGCCCTTCAGCTCCCTCCTGTGTTCCCATTACTCCCATTAGAATATATTTATCACCTCACTTTTGACCTTGCCCATAGAAGCATATACAATGTAAGTGTAAGCAATGGTAGGAGATAATCAAATGAAAGTTCGCCATCGAGATTGCAACAAAGATAGTCAGGAATGACATTTACTATCAAAGCTTTTAAGTCATTTAAGGTAAGGTAAGGCATCTCAGCATCGGAAGTATTCAAGGGTTTATGTATAGTACCTTGCACTATCCGAATTCATCTTCTTTAAATTTTGCGATAAGAACATGAGGAAGTTCTTAAATTCCGACGCCATCCAACTCTGAATTCACATTTGCTTTTAGGGGTTATTAAAGGAGACTAAAACAATCACAATCACAATCTTTTTTATGGTATGAGGTTTGATGTCTTTGAAAACAATTGGATGATAATGTTTATGGATGCTTGGCATCCAACTTCAGGAAGCGCCATAAAAAAGCTGGTGCGCCTCCAAAGCGGCCATCCAACATTCCACCTGCAGTAACTTATCATTTCCTTTCTTGAACCCTAGCAGGATTGTCTTTGTGTCAGATATTACAATGACCTTAAATTTTAATTTCCTTAAATGACCATGGTAGAGTCGAGTTGAAATGGAAAATTATATAAAATATTAGAACGCAATATGCAGTATCTTACATTGAATCATGAGCCAACCGTCTCCATCCCTTGTGGCTACTCTGACCTAATCCACAAATTGCAGGACAGACAAACAAAAGTATCTTTCCAAATTTTACAACTTAGGGAAAACCCCATTCCCTAATCCCATCAGAATCTATTATTCACAGCATCCGTAAATCATCCACATCTATCAATTCCTCCGCTCCGTCCGAATTAAAATATGCATTGCCGAAATCTTCTATCATCGTGAGTCCTTCTTCAGCATCCTTTTAGCAATTTCATGCAAAACTTTTCGCATTTATCTGAAATTTTCATTTTTGATGTTGCGTAAGAATCTTGTCAGGATGCCAGGAAATCAAGGCTACACCATCAAGAGTCGCAATAAAACCAAATACACAACTGGGAATGGGAGCAAGGAGGCATCGTGAAAATGGGAAAAAGATATCGCAAAGTTTCCCATCACTCTCGTAACTCGTAACGAAATTTTTGGAAAATTACGAGAACAAGATTGCTCTTTGTCCGCGTCCGTGCGTACAAACGGTCCGTATTTTATGCAGAATCCGTTTAGGAGCTTCAGGGTGTAAAGTTGGAAGTTTGAAGTTGTTATTTAAAGTGTGTTGTGGATAATCGTGTGAATGGTGAAGGTGGGGGAGTTAAGCGGCTCTCAAGGCAGGTGTTGTGACTGGAGTGGGTGTAACACTTAGGTAGGTCCTGGATCGTTTTGAACTTTTTAACTGGAGAATGATGACTGTTTCGTTTTATTCAATTCGGTGGTGTTGGGCTCTTTACATAAAGGACTAAGCGCCTCGTCACTTTGCAACGTTTCGTGTTAATTTTTATTGTTTCTCCTGTGAAGATTACACGCACGTGAATAAAATTGTATGCTGAGAACAGAGGTTGGAATTTAATTCAATGAAAGTGAGACACGTTCATTGTTGGGATAAATTTACGCAAAGGTTAGTTGCAATCCAGATTAATTTGTGAAGGTTCTCATTCCCATTAATGTTTAATTGATGGGAAGTGTTACTTGAGTTAAATTAATTACTCTGGCTAGGCCTTTCCGTCAGTGCAAATTCATGCCATCATGAAATAGTTCAGATTCATATTTGGCGCACCGCATTACATACAGGATCAGATTTTATTCCCTCAATTTATCATCAAAGTGTTTCCTTTTGATTTATTGTGCTATCGAGCCATCCGAGTTTTTCCTTGTATAAAGAACTTTATTTTGGCTGCCTGGGTTGTGGGATTTCTACCCACTATAAATATCACCATTTTGGTGATGGTGAAGTACTGGGCTTTTCATTATACGTGTAGGCTTGACGTTATTTTAAACGGCATCATTCCCGACACGACGAATTTTGCTGGTCCTGAGGGCAGAATGCACCTTCCGAGCTATCCTTCCGTACATTGCGCCATTTTATGTGTATTGCATAATCTTTTCAGTGCCTCTTCCCTAAGTAAGGTTGCATAAAACAGGACCTAATCAGCATGGCTATAACAAACCCACAAGCATTTTCGGAGTCTCCTAAGTTCAGCGTTATCCTTTCTATGACCATACTCTTGCTGAATGCTTTGAGCCTAGTGCATTGGGTGCTTAAATTTGAGTGCTGCATCTACCATCACCTGTCAAATTGATAATCGACTCGGAGGTAATTTTGTGGTTCCAAATTCTAATGCAAGACTAACTTCTCTTATGCCGGTATTCGATGATAACTGCTCTCATTTTTGTCTCTTACCATAAAAGCACTGAATGCTTCGCAAAAACGTAATCCAACATCCTCGAAATGATTTTCAAGCACAATCCGTGCAATGTGGTCATTGTGAACCACCACAGCCGGAGGATAAAACATCACTACACATAACTTTCTGCAATAGTGGACCCAGTAAATAACCACGGGGGATAGCCACGGTCAGCTTCCCATAAATAGCTGCCGATATAAGCAGGGATATAGCTGGAACACTAATCCCCGTTAGGAACCTACTAATTGGAGTCCAATTCTCCTCATGAAATCTGGGGTAATAAACTTGCATTATTTCATGCTACGACTACGTCTCGTTTCGCAAAATTGCATTTATTTGTTGATTTATATAACTTTCTGGAAGCATACGGATAGGCCATCCGTTAGAATAAGGTAACAGCAGCAACATGCCCTACACAATGCCTAAATAATAATAATAATCGTTGGCGCAACAATCCATATTGGATCAGGGCCTTGAAGTGTGTTAGAGCACTTCATTCAAGACCGTAACGGAACACTAGGAGGCAATGTGGTCAGCATTGCGCTCGCCCGAGATTATTACCCTGATTTGACTCAGGTACTCATTCACAGCTGAGTCGACTGGTATCCGACGTCAAATCACGATGCAAATTCCACTGCCACCAGTGAGATTTGAACCGCGACCTTCCGTATGACAGCCTAGTGCTCTAACCACTGAGCTATCCGGACATGCCTAAAAGGCATATTAATCTGAGAAGGACGCTAGCTTGGAGGTTTACCAGAAACCAGTTTCGCCATAATGTACAGATTCCCTTTGAAGTGCACACTTCGAACTCAGACCATATTCGGCCCAAAATTTTCCGCAGAGCTAACGCCTGTCATCACGATCCGTCAGGCCTGTCAGTTACACCTAAACAGTCCAATTGCATCTAACCCTCTTTTGAACTGAAAACAGCATACATGTATTGGAAAGCTGACATCACCTTCAGTTGATATATATAACCCACACACGTGCCGGTTTACCGAATTTCTTTTCAGGCCAACCGAATGGCCGCATCGTTTTTTAATCCATCACCAACTGCTGGTGCAGTCGAAACTGATAGAACCCCACACAAGTTCCGGTCACAAATTAACAGCGGACCGTTCAGGCGTAACTGGCAGACATAAGGACCTGATTCTCTAAACTATCCAGGCCCGGAGTTTTCGGTTCGTTTATTATCCCATCTGCATCTTGAAATTCGTGGAGGTAGTCAGCACCATGCTAAAAACCGGTGATTTTTAGCAGATAACTCTTTCTTCACTGGTTTACCAACTTACAGTGTCTGTTTCAGTCGACAGCCCAACGGATTTTTCTTCTTTGCTATGGATCTGCTTTTCCTTTTAAGGTTTTATGGAAAACATGGTTGCGCGATGGAAAGGTTCAACAGCCTCCCATTGGCTCCTGCCTGATGGTTATATGAGACTTTTACTAAGTGGAACCATTTCCTCTGCTTAACTTGTGGGACCAGAAACTAATTGGAGTTCATGTTGAAATTCATCACCTAACATTGCAGCTCTTTTGCGCACTATAGATCGCCTTCATTCATTTTTCCACCTCCATGTCCATTTAGCAATTGCGTTAATAGTTATACTATCGTCAAGGGATGTCACACTGCGTCCTAAAAGATCTATCGTGCATTTTTACTGGTTATACCGTAGTATACCTATAAACTACAGTATGCCGTTTTTTATGGTCTTTAGAAGTAGAAGAGTGTTTCAACCTGGTATCTCCAGTATCTCAGTAAGTATTTTCTGAGGTGTCTATTTCCCACAAGTGACGGACACTGTCTCAGAACATGCGTGGAAGTTTCACTCCCCTCACAGAATCTACAGACAGTGTTCGTTGATATCCCTAACTTCCCCAGGTGATAGTTTAGGCTTCAGTGATCAGTGGGTATTCCCACAATGATCTGAAGGATCTTCTTGGGGATGTCGTATATATCCACCTGAAATATGCTGGTGTGCTTACACATGCCCTCTGCCGTAAGGGATCCGTCAGTGTACCAGGTAATCAGTTGATAGTTTAAGCCGTTGTCCCAACGTGTTTCAAGTGTCGAATTGGAACCTCGTTATCATTTTATCCCTTGATATCAGTAATTTGGGATGCGCCGCCTAGAAAAAATATAAATTTTTTTTCCATTTAGGTAGCTCGTAGCTCGTAGGTAGCGCCTTACTTGTACTCCGGGACATTCTGAATATTGGCCTCCTTGCCTGGATTTGTACGTAAAGATAAAGCCTGGTCAATTCCAGAGGGACTCTAGGTTCTCATTGCCCTACTGACACACACGTTTTTGTAACTCTCTGGCTGCTGTGCTGAGTTTAATTCTTTCTGCCCAGATTAACGCAGTGCATATCTAGTGAAGCATTTTTGGGGTGCATCCTCATTTTTGCCTTGCTATGGACCAGCCATCACAATCCTTATGCTTTCAACATGTGTTTTCCAAAGTAATTTTTGGTCTGGTGTGACTCCCGAATATTTGATTTCTGTTATTCGTTTCAACTCCACGCCATGTTATCTAATGGGTCTTAGTTGATCAAGCTTGCGGTTACTAGGAAATGGTACTAAATTGGCCTTAGCTTGATTTATGCGCAGCCCTGCCTTCTGTACCACTTACTAGTGATACGTAGTTCGGTTTGAATTCTGCCACATAGGGTATCCTCATATTTGCTCCAACAGATTAAAACAATATCATCGGCGCAATGCTGGACTTGTATTTCAGTATTTGTTAGCTCTCCTAGAAGTTCATGGACTATCTCCAAATTAATGGTGATAATAATCTTGTGTAGTGTTCATAACAATAGAACTTATATCTGTCGGTACTTCTATTTACCTACTCTCTAACATTCTGTCCATTCAGAAGGCCAGGGTGTTTTGCACTCCCTTGCGGATTATGGCACCTCGTTTCTCTGTGTGTGTTATCGAACGGTTCCTTCGATGCTCAAAAATGCATATTTCCTTCGTTTCTAGCAGTTTCGGTTCCTCCTTTCTCATTTTGGCGAGATTCTTGATCCACCAGGGTATGCCCCTTGATGACTTGACTGTGTTAGCCGGACAGCTGGCCTCAAATGTGTCAATGACGACTTTGTTGAGGCGTTACATTACTGTTGCTTGCTCTATTTGCCTCATGATGTCACCGCTCACCTGTAGTTGAGTTTAGTTGTCACTCAGGTGTTTTGTGTAGCAATCCCAGTCTGTTCTCCTAGGATTCCTTATTATTCTATTTACTTCCGAGATGCCCTCAATGTTGAATCTGATTATTAAGTGATCTGACATAGAAGGCTCATCTGCCAATTCTTCACCAATCCACTCATCAGAGTGTTCCCTAAAGTTATGTCTAGTACCTCTTGTCTGGTGCTGGTTACGAATGTTGGAGGGTTACCTACATTATATATTAAGTTGAATTCCAGAAGATACTCACTTCTTCGATTAGCGTCGCTGCTTTCCCAGACCTCATAGCGTTGGCATCACAGCCGGGAAGAAGTGGTAATGCTGCAGAACGACTAATTCGCCAATTTAACTACTAATTCCGTTGGGATCCGGGTCTCGCTTTGTGGAAAGTATCCTGATGCCATGACTGCCTCTCGAGTTGCTCCCTTGGCTTCCAGTGAGACTTGAATAGCCACGAGGTCTCCGGTTAGAAATTCGGAAAGACATATATACCTTTTCTTTTGAGAATGATGCAAGCTCTTGGTTTTTCACTAGAGGAATTTCAAATCACCTGCATATTTCCTCCTTACAGACAGCGAATCTGTCCTCGGTACACCCAGGGCTCTTGATTCAACACTATTCCAATGAACTCGTCCTTGCAATTACTGCGAATGCATGGTGGAGTTTTACCTGGGCTTTTTACGACGGTTAAGTGCCTGCAGCGATCGATCGTCTACCCCAATCATGAGGAGTTTGCCTTTGCCAGCAAATTCTAAAAACTTTCCATAAGCTCGTCTGGAGACCCATGTTTCTATTCAGTTTTCCCGTCTCAATCGAGGCGCATTTCCGTCGCGTAGCCTACCAATATACGATCTGGTCAAAAGCGTATGCCGGTGAACACGAGCTCCCTTTTCAATCCCTTACACATCTTTATGGCGATGAGGTTCTTAATTATTTCCTGCTCTCACAAGTCAGTGAGTTGAATTCTTTTCACCACATTAGCATAGCTAACGGTGGGTCTCTTGTCTCCCGTCGTCACCCCTGACCGCTCCGAGATTTCCCCTCTTTTGGGCACGGACTTAGGTCTGTTGGGAACATTTCCCTCTTTCGAGCTGATTTTTGCTGCTCCTCGTTTTCTTGGCTCTGATTTTGAATGCTTAGGTCTATCCTGAGCCTCCTTTGTTTTCAGGCCTTCCTTCAGATAGTGCTGATACCGTTTGGCACCTGCATTACTGAACCCTGTCTCCTTCCTGACATATAACATGAGGGTCTCAGAAGTACTTCTACTCATCCTTGCTTCTTGTGCGGGGACCTTTGTTGGTTGTGGCCTTTGCAGTAGGCCAGCTTGGACCTTAGCTCCACTGGTTGACGTGACGTGTGGCAGCTGGCTGACCCTCTGTATTACTTGCGTTAGGTAGTTGCTAAACTTTCACGAGTTGTTGTTTAATCTATTTTGAAACATCTGGGATAATTTTGTATGTCCAGCATTTTTTAGGTGAATCATCTCGTCTCCATTGCCACTCCAGAAGGGATTGAACCCAAATTAATTGTCAATGACAGGTATGAGATTCGTCGACTCGACGTCAACACTGGTTCGCCAAGATAGCGCTGAGTACCATGGTTGTATACCGTAGGCTCACGATGTCGGTAACGCACATAAAAAATAGGAGTTTCAATTCTGTTTCAATTTATTTGCCTCTGTTTCGTCTCTCTTGTACTGTGCTCCCTTTCAACCTTGACTCTATGATCCGCTGGTGCTCGGTTAAAAAGCTTGCTCTAAATATCAGCAAATGCCATTGGATGTGCTATTCATTTAAACCCTCCCCGATATCCTTTCCCTACTCTCTTGACAGATAACCCTTTTCATTACTCACCTTCTTTCAAGACCTGTTGTAATATTCGGTGGCAAACTTCGTTTGAATTCTTACTTCGTTGACATCAATCGAGCTTCCAAAATTTCCTGGTTTCATCCTACATTCCTCTTCCGACTGTACCTCAATTCAGCCCTCCTTAACACTTTTGAACTCTCTTCTCAGAAACATCCTTGAAAATTGCTGTATAGTCTGATGCTTCTTCCGCAACGACGACAGCCGCACTCTTAAAGCTGTACCACGTAAATTCAACCGTACTATCCGCCACAGCTCGACACTCTCAATCTCCTTTTCCGGCAACAAAGCTGTGTGTACCCTTTTCAAACTCTGCAATTGCCTAATGGACTGGTTTGCCAACTGCGAGATTATTTTCCGCATCGCCCTTCGCAGCATATAGTGAGGAAAATTTTGAAGTCCTATTCAAGGAGCTCGACATCTACTTTCAATCCCCGATCCCGGGATTGCGCCGGTCCTACAGCACTCTTCAGCTTGGGCCCTTTCCTTAGGTTTAAACGTAAGTTAAGCCAGCGTAAGTGGAGCCAGCTTTTCCTTCTAAGGACAATATGTTACTAGAAGTTTACTGTGTCTATTGTCATTAAATAAAATAAAAATAAATAAATAAAATAGAACTATCCTGTGGACCGGACTGAGGGCGCATTCTTACCGAAGCTCAATTTGTCCGTCTATTTGTGTGTGACATGGACTTTTCTCAAAAACGGTAAAGCCTACTGACCCAAAATTTGGTGGAAAGGCAAGAACTATGAACTCACATGCATGTAAATCCTACTATTACTAGCAAATCTAAAGTAGGTCAATTTACTGGACCCTAAGGTTAAGAACATAGGGGAGCGACAATGACACCGACGACCAAATCATCAGAACAAGCAAAGGATGCTCACCGCTTAAGTATGCGTTGTTCCAAAACTTTGGAGTTTTTGTTGGATCAATATACCGCACTTCAATATTACTATTTTTGCTTATATATTCGAACTTACCATTGATATCGTATTCATGACGAACTCAAGCTGGAATTCATATTGAGGGAAAGCCTCTGATCATTGGTCCTAGGGTACTGAGGAATGTTGGTACCGCGGAAAACAAAACGTGGCTGGTGAATTCTCTAATTAAAAATGATACGTTTTGATCATTATCCAAATATACTCATTCCGTTGGTCGTTCACTGAATGACTGTACCGTTAATAAAACAAAATTTGTGGGAGGGGTTGATCAAAGAGGACGTAGTCCTACCAAGAAAACAATTCCAACTAAAAGCAATATAAACACGGGCCCACAGCCTTCCCATGCGTATTGTACCTGTTGATGGTACATGGCTATATGACCAGATCTCTTCTGGGTCTTGGTCCCTCTGAACTCAATACCCATATGTCTTATGAATAGCAAGTCCTCTGCTTCAATTCTCGTGGACAAAAGTTCGTTTGCCAGTATTTAATCATCCTATAAGCAACAAGCATTATCTAGACACAATTTCATATAGCACCGTTGTGTCATTAATACTATTAAATGACTTCCTTTATTCCCACAAAAATTAAGTGCCCATCAAATTTGAAGTTTCGCCATTGAAGGGTTTTACAATCAACTTCATTTCCGCACACATGTTTCAAGTTTCCCCCTCAAGGGTGATTCGCCAATGTTTACCAGAGTAATTTTCTTAACCACTCTCATATCCTTCGTTATCCTTGACAATCAACACTTAAGCATCATATTTCTTCCGGCAAAAATCAAGGATAATACCCCAAAGCTTAACTCCGCATATTTACATCCCCATGCACACCCTCCCCGGAAGATCGCCCATCAAAATGATAAACCATACGTGAAATTCCTCAAAATAAGCATATTATCCAGGACAACTAAAAGCAACGGCAGAGAACCGAAAATCCTCTCGTCCTAACTACATCCTGCATGGCTGCTGCTCCTGCTTTCTGCTTCTACCATAAACAAGAAGGATGACTTCTTGTTTTTGTTTCGCACTCACTGTGAGGATGATTTTAATGTATTGCTTTCCGCACGTTTATTGTGAAAGTGTTATGGCGCAGTGCAGATGAATGTGGTGCTGCCAGAAAAGCGACAACTTTAAGGACAAACTACGGCTTGTTTGCTGTCTGAGCACATGATAGTGGTTTGGTATACGCTACAAAGTTGCCACCCCTTTGCCGTGCCACCCTGCCATCACTGCTGTTCTTTTGCTCTGATGTGAAAGAGAATGAATTTATTTATTCGCCAGGCTGAGCACAAACACATGAGAAGTTCCAAGTGGGTTGCACGGGACCGGGACAAGTGAGTGTCAACTTTTTTAACCGCACACAATATTCGACCTTCCCTCATTAGCATCCATTATGCGTTCTCTTTTGCTTGGAAACGGTTTTCCTGTTGTTGGTATCCTTTCTCTGGAAGAATGGTTTTTTTCTTTGTCCGGGATCTGGATTGTGTTGGACCCTTGATAATAAAGAATGGAACTCTTTTTGCTTCGGAACGGTTTTATGGTGTATGAACTTGATTAATTATTTCTGTTTCGTAAACAATAGGACTTAACAATGGAAAAAACTTCAGTTCAAGTTGGTATTTACCATTTCGCTGGACGATACCTTTGTTTGGCCGATTATCTGGCGGTCACCTACACATGTGCACGTTTTTATTACCCTTTTGATCCTTGGAGCAGCCATCTGGCAAGAAACGTAAATGTTTTTAAACAGCTAGAATACACCGATAGATACCAGCGTTTTTGGATTGCGATTTTGTTCCCTAGGCAGAGCAACAGTGCCGATTAAATAATTGTTTTTGGAGTAGAGTTCTAAGGGTTCTCTAGCGGTTCAGATTGGAATTGATAGGATTTCTGAATCAGGTTTTCAGAGCGGGAAATTTGTCTTTTCTCCAATCTACGCAGCGTATAGATGAGCGTGTCCATACCCCACCATCCCTGGATAAGTACATCAGCGTACTCATGACACATTCGCCAAAAATAGCCCTTATCCGCACTAAGGGGCGTCTATGAAAGGATATTTAGCAGCTTCCCTAGGGTACATCTCTCGATGCGGTGACTATCAGCATGGCAATTTTCTTTATATGCACTTTTCTTGCCCCTATTGAAGTCTTCAACCATTTCGTATCTAATGTCTCTACTCACTACAAGGTGAGTCAGGTATTTTAGGTAGGCTGAGATACCTAGCTACTTACCTGTTCTCCTGGAGTTTGTTATTACCATTTTCGTATCAAAATTGTCTTCAACGTAGAATCAAATCATTTCGTAATCTGAATTATATCGCTCATTAGAGTTTTCCCTAGGGTCGTGTCTAGAATCAGAAGTGGTAGCACAATTATTCACCAGTCTATGGACTTAATCGGGTAGGATCCATGTATTCTCGCTTGGTCCCGGTTTCTAATGAAACTTTTAACACAATCAAATCTCCACTGTTGTCTCAAGGAGAATACCATCGAAACCCCTCCCAATTGCGTCTAAGACGGTAATCGCGAATCGTTGTAAATATTACCTTAGGCCAAGCCTATTCACTATTGGAGCACAACCCCGTAGCTCAGGGAGCTTGATATCACCCTCTTTTTTCGGTCTGGCAATTGTAATTTCCTGATTGTATGCAGGTAAGGTTGGAAAAAACCGTGTCCGCTAAGCAGCTGGGGTCAACCTAAATGTGTTTTCGATTGAACCACGGCTGCACGTTTGTGATGAAATGCGCGGTCCATCTACCCCATGATTGCTGTCATGCTTTCTTATTAGTAGGGCCCCCGCAGCACGTAGTACGTTAATCAATCTTGGCTTCATTAGCTTCTTAAACAGTTTCCCTGCTGTGCTGAACATGAAGATGGTGCGTTGACACCACCTTGAGATTGCTTTTGTCCTTTCCTATACTACTACTACTACTAGTATACAAGTTTAAGCACTTCGCTGGGAATACCATCCGGTCCGGGAGCTTTTGTGTCTTTCATCGACAGTATTGGCTCCTCTAGTTTCTTTACAGCAAAGAATCTGCACTCCTCAGTATTCCTCTTCACCTCATCAGCGTTAGCTCAGATGGGGTGGACGGGAAAGAGTGTCTGCACAATTTTTGCCATTTTCGGGGAAATAGGATAATCTATGGACATCGAGTTTTTGGCAACCAGCTTATACTCCGAACATCGTGAGTCTCTGTTAACATGACTGATTAGACTCTGCCAGCAGCGTGCTTTTTACTTGTTAATTTCGTGACTAAGGTCCTTTTTTGCACTCTTATATTCTGCATCTTAGGCTTACTTCTTCTTGGACACTTGCCCGCTAAGCAATCCGCTGAAGCCTGAGCAAGTTTTTTCTTATGCTTGCAAATTCAGCCGTCCAGCAGAACATAGGTAATGTACCGTAAAGGAGTTTTCTTTTGGACGCCTATTCGTTGTAAGCTGCGGTGCTAATACTAATTGTTGAAAGTATGCCAGGAATATCACCAAAATGATTTCGCTATGGTCGAATTCGACCGAACCTGATTGAGGGCGTATGCCGTGGAGCTTAACTTTGGCCTTGTATTCTTCATGTATACATCTGCTAGACGATAAGGTCCTTGATCATGACTCAGCTCTTCAAAAGTATGTATTTCCCCTGGATAAAGATGGGAGAATTATCAGTCTAATACCCTTGACGGTGTTAGCATAGTTAAAGTTCGATTCCGGCTTCTTATCTTCATTTCTCACCTACCCGAGGTTTCACTATCGTATTTGAATCTTGCGGCTTTCTTGACAGTGGTCATTCAAGATTACGGCGGTCTACACGGGGCACTGGCCCATAGGGGACCATGCCGCTAGGTTTGGCATACCCTACAACTCGCATTGCCGAAGCTGCGGAGAAGGAAGGGAAACCCTCATGCACTTTCTCTGCGATTGCCCAGCTCTGGCTAGAGTCAGGCTGTGGACACTGGGTAAACCATTCTTTGGGAACCTCAGAGAGATTTCTAGCTGCAGGGTGGGAGAGCTGCTTTCCTTCGTGAATGCTACGGGCTGGCTCTCAAGATCCAAGCCCGCTGGACTCTGACTCCCTGCTCCCATAACAACAGTCACGGTCTTAGGAGTTTGTGGCATCAAAACGGCGCACCAAAGCGCTAATTGGGCTCCTCGGAGCGGCCACTGATACCTACCTACCTACCTGACAGTGGTCGATGCAGAGGTTGACCTCTTTCTCATCTATTTCCAGCGTATAGTCATAGAACTTAAAAGTACTTCAAACGAATGTTTGAAGAGCTTTTTTACTCTGCTATCATGGGTGAATGTACACAAACTAACGAAATGACTCTTGTGCAGGAAAACTTTATATTATTCGTAATGTAGGGCTGGAGCTGGTCGACCGTTGCAATGAAGCGTTTTGCAACTGGAAGTGCATCTTAGAGCGCCAAAAAAGACAGTGCCCGAGGATATACTTAGCTTCCCTAGGTAATAGTTTAGTCGGTAATAATCAGTGCGTATACCAACTATGATCCGGAGGTTCGTTTTGTTGCGATTTAAACAATCCGTTGAGCACTTGAGTTCGTATCTGGTCATGTACAAACTGGTTAGCCCGGTATAATACCCCCAACCGGTTCTCTTCATTTTTCAACGACGTAGCCATAAATCGATCTCCGATTCCACAGAAGGGTTCACGTCCATGTAGCAGCATGTCTGGTCCATTCCAGTTCGTCCGTTTAGTTTCCCCTAAGCGCCTTGGTAGCCGCTTGACTTTTGCTTAGAATTATAATGTCCGGCTCCTTATATTTCCTTCGGTGGTTGAAGGAGGCACATTTGTTTATAGCGTAGCACGTTTTCCTTGGACCAATGAGCCCGGTACCCGCTCCCTCCGCTATGAGGGATCCGGCAATGTACCAGTCAATTGTTGGTTTAACCTGTATGTCACTATCACGCCTTCCCAGTTTGCGCTATCTTCCGAACGTGTTTCAAACTTTCGATCGCCATAAATTATTGTTGTCATGATATCTCGTGGCATCAGTAATTCAGTACCGCCTAGAAACAATAACAAGTTTTCTTGGAATTAGGCAATTTCCTGCCTCACTGATGCTCCCGGCCATTCTGAAGATCCATATATAACCTTTTCCATTATTTGGAATACGAACGTTGTTAGACAAATTGTTGACGTGGGGGCTGACAAGGACCTTTTTACCCGCTTTCGGAATAAAGACCACTTTAGCTCGCCTCCATGTCCTTGGTACATATTCTAAGAATATCCTGTCCAATACCACCCTTAGAGGAAAATGATGTCTGCCTCTGAAGTAGTATTGGGAAAATGCCATCTACGCTAGCTTGGTGACTTCTCCCGTACCACGGCAATTTCGATGGAACATTATATCTGATGAGTTCTATGAACCCATTTCGCTGCTATTTTTACTTCTTCAATGAAATGTCTTCAAGAAAGATCAAAAACCAATTCGCTTGATTTATGTAGATTCGCCAGGTGATAAGGTTTCTCAAATTTGCTAGTTTCACTCAACTGAGTTCGTGTACAGCATAGATTTGTAGTAAAAGTAACTCATTAGAGGTTGCTCCATCTTTGCCCTGGGAGCAGAACTAGTTTTTATTTTAGGATTGGGGGAGAAGAAGGGAAGAGGAACTTTCTCCCATTGTTTTTCTGTTATGACCCCCTGTTTTCGGGGTCAACACCCATTTTTTTTAAAAAGCAGACGACTTGGTGTTGCATTCAGGGCAGAGGCAATTTCCAAGAATCACTTCAATTACTCCTGGTATCCAGAAAGCTTCTAGAGACATCGAACTTGTGGACTTCGGCCCAGAACCGAGATATTTGGAGTTCCTTATTAAGGCAAACCTACCGTTGATAATGATGATGACGATAAACTAAACTCCTGGACCACCATTTGCGTCAAACAGGGTAATGTCAACAGTAGCTTCTTATGCAGTTCATACCTTCCATTGGTATAACATTAACCGCTTCCTTTCTCTGGTAGAGACAGCAGGGAATATCTTAATTTTGGGGGAAATTACCCAAGATAAATTCTCAAGGATACAACTGAATTATTTTGGTTCATCTAGTAGAAAATTTCAATCTAACAATCGCTAAAGAACAATGATTTTCCCCCAAAATTCCTTCAATTAAGCAGGAAGAACTCATTTGATGTTCTCGTATACACACAAATATGTCTGACGGAATCATTTCTCCTCTAAGCTGATTTATGGAAAAGTAGAATTGAAATTCCTTAAGTTGGAGAGATATATGCAGAAGGAAGCTATCGGACCACAATTCACAGGAATGGATGCTTTCCATGAGATAAATTGAAGGCAAGCATTCGAATAACAAATCCCTTTTATAGCCCACCATATTTTAGTCCCATAAAGAACGAGCGCTCCAAATTGAGTTGGATAAAAGTCCTTGTCATCCCTCATACTTCCACTGCAGTTCTGCATTTGAGTTCAACTTTTTTCTTCAAAAGCTTTTTAACTTCACACAAATGAAAATCCCATGTTCAAAACTTTCAGTCGCATCGCTCCTTTGTCTCTCCAATTTCAACGGGAATTTCCAAGCCTTTACCACCACCCCTTCCATGATCCCAACTACAATAGAATGTAGACTGCAGATGAAAATGTTTTAAGACCATCAGATTATACTCTTTTTTCCTTCGATGTACACCTTGTAATTTTCCCTTTTTTTATTTGAATTTTTCTGTGTAAATGCAGCGAACCTGCTTATGCATACAATAGTATTATTGTCGAGGGAGTTGAAAAGTAAATGGGCGGAATTAAGTGTATCCGGCTTGAATTAATTTAACAAGGATCTGTGGAAATTGTTATGGAAACTGGTCATAGTCGTTTTCATGCATGCATGAGAAATGGTTTTCGTAGAGTGAAATCCTATTGGGGCTAATTTTACCAAGCTGTGTCCGTTACAATGCCGTCTGCATGTTTTTGGGGATGCAAGGATGTGCATACTCAGGTGCAATGAGAAGGATCTGTAGGGACTTGTAAGGATTGACCCAAATTCTTTGTTAGGCTTCCTCACATTTAAGTGTTTCCAAGTATTCACTGCAGAGGTAATGGAGAGGATTATTTTGTTGTGAAAGCCTTCAAAGTTGGTCAACATGCATTCAAATTTGGTTTTATAAATCGTCACTAATCTTTAGTATTTGAATCAAGTTCCTTTGAGTTTGTATATGCAACATTAATTTGACCACGGACTGCAAGCTATTCCCAAATAAAGTACAGTGAAAGGATTTTTGAAGTTAGTCACTTTATGGGTAGACGAAAGCCTATTGAAATGTATTTTAGAGAAAATTATTAATTTCTGGAGGAATTCAGTTCAGGTAAGCTACCCTCATATGTGTGAGAAGCCCAAAAAACAGAGCTATCCTAAAAACTGAAAACGTGGCGTAAGTTGATTGTATGGGTCCAACCCTTTACTGAAGTGTCTCGTTAACACGCTAGTCAGGCTCGTTAATGTGGGGTGGTGCTTTTGTACACTTTGCTTCCCCTCTCTTACACAGCGAATTACACGTTGTAATTACACCAGGATCATGGCTTACACTTGGTGATAGTGGTGCAATAGAAGGGTCGGTAGCTTCACTTTTGTACATGTGGTTTCGAAGCTACCCCGACATATTACTCTTGTGGGATTCCCCCATTGTCCTTAAAAAGTAAAGAGAAGCGGACTCCATTATAGATGGTCCTAAGTTGGTTTGAGAGACGAGGTGGGAAGATTCACTATGGTCTGAATAGCCATGTAATATTTAGGTGTCTCGGAGAGTAGATATACCGGGACCAGGAGTGTTTGTATTAAGCCAGGGGGAAGCCAGTGTCCATCTAAAAAACTAGACATTTATGACTCCCTGAAAATTTTCAAAATACTCACTGGTAAATTGGTGCACTGGAACCTTTACAATGATTTCAGTGGTTCCTTAAAACTGTTGCAATCTATATACACCCTTGGTTTTCTTTCCTCATTTCTTAGTTATTTTCTTTCCTTTTTTTGTTTGTTTCGTTCATCCAAATTGACGAGTAATTAAATTGCTTTCTTTGCTTTCAACTTTTTCATATTTAACCACTGAGAAGTGTTGTGCATTTAGAACTCGTACTGATCGACTTCTTTGGTGATTTTCTGCCTTTTCAGCTTCCTCTTTCCCGAAGTATCATTGAAAGCTTTTTTGAACAATTCTTCGGCGTCAAACTTATCCTCCAAGTTTCCTTTTAATTCCTCTCCCCCCTCCCCCATTTCTATTATTTCATGTGGGGCTTAAGAATATGCTCAAAACCTTCCCCTGCTTGTCATAGAGGGCAACTAAAAGGGATAGAAATTCATGAGCTAGCAACCTACAAATTTCGAAACTTTACTGCTGCCGAAACGTTAGAAAGGCCTCGGATAGGGATTCACTGCACGAATACTGACTGTTCCTCTAAGCAGAATATAAATAATTTCGCCGTTGGGCTTAATGGGATATTTATTGCTTCACCAACAGTTACGCTCGCACGCAAATCCTGGAAATTCGAGACCTTTCCCGGAGAGTAGAAGAAGGAGATGAGCGTTAAGACTACAAAGAAGGGCACCCGTTTTGGGTGTGACAATTGGAGGGATATCTGCACGTGGCCTGCCTGGAACGCAATAAAGAACAACCCAAAAGCTTGGACGACAGAGAGCATGCTAGTTTCCACTCCGGATCCTCCTGCATTGATCATTTTGGAACAGTACGCGTAGAAACTAATCGCTATTATTAGAGAAACATATGATGGCAAAAAATGTCACGTGTTGCATCACCACGACGTCGGTCCAGGGTTGCATCTTGTCGCCGATATTATTTCTTCTTGCTATCGGTGACGTAATTCATGCTGCCTTGTCTGGAGGACGTGAAGGATTTTAATGGACTATAACATTTTTCTTCAAACACCTCAACTACGATGATGAGATCTGTTTGCTGTTTTACGGGCTCATGAAGGCTGGCCAAATGGCTCTGGATTTCGAAAGGGAGACAAGTATGTTAGAGCTTTACTGCAGAGAAACGAGTCATTGCACTCTCCCTATGTCTATAAATGGGCAGAGCATTCAAGACGTCGATTCATTTGTGTATATCTAGGAACCGTAACTAATGGTTTCGTCTAGGGTAGAGTCATCAGACGCTGCCTCATATCTGCCATGGGAGCAGCGTGGCCGAAAGTGGCAAGAGGTGGAATTCGCTCCAAAAACTTGGATATAATTCGCACCCTTGTCGTGTTTCTACGCTTGCATAAAGGAGCGTTTTCCATCCCTTGCCACTTTCGGTCACGCTGCCGTATTATTGAGTAGTCCCGGCAGAGATGAGGCAGCGTCTGATGAGTTGGCTCTTCCCTGGACGGAACTGTTAGTCCCTCTTTTTGAATGCTTGGGTGCTATGCCCCGAACGAGGGGTCCGTGGACCAAAAAACGTGGATGTGAACTTCCCTCATATTCCAAACAATCCTCTCCATTGCTTTTCACTTCAATTTATTCTTTCCTGAAAATGGAAATTTCTCTGTAGTTGTGTGCCAATAACCAATTCTATTTACTCTTGATACCCGCGTTGTGGCATTTCACACTTGCTTTGTCAACTTCAGTCACATTCCTTGAATTTGCGATAAACTTCTGCATCGGTCTATAATTCAAATGTCTCAGCCACTTGTCCCAAAAGTCAATGCCGTGAGAATCCAAGCAATCATTGGATGCGATTAGAGTCGTCCCCAAACTTAAGCAGTATAAGAAATTCTAAGCCGGGCCGAAGTGCAATAACCAGAAGTTAGCCAAATTTACGTTTTCAAATTTTCGTTTCAAGAAATAATATTGTCTTCTCTGATTTTAAATTTCCTTATTAAAATTTTGTCGAAGGATTCCTAAGTTCACCATCCACTTAATGGCGGACCGGACCAGTTGGAGAGCTATCACGGTTGCGGTCCACGGAACCCTCATCCTTGAGCAAGCACCCAAGTTGCAAAATGTATGACTTGCGGTTTCGTCCAGGGCAGAGGCAACTCATCAGACGCTGCCTCACCTCATATCGTTAAAATTCATACACATGACGTGTTTTTGAATTAATAAAAGGAAGCAAATACTACCTGGTAGCTACTTCGGTCACGCTGCTCCCAGGGCAGAGGTAAGGCATCTTATAAGTTGCTTCTGCCCTGGACGAAACCGCAAGTCATAAATTTTCTTATTGATATGTAGAAGACTATACATTAGTCCTGATATAAAGAGTCCAAAGTAGATTTCAGTCTTTAATTTTAATATCACCATTGATATTATGACTTCGTCCACATCGGTTTATCGCATCTGGCAGTTGGTGGGTCTGATAGGGAACCATTCCATTCTGGGGTTTCTTGGGTTTACCATTGTTTCCCTTAGTGCAAAATATCCATCGAATAGCACTTACTGCTCCGACAATAGTAGGCATGATACACTGCGACTGTTACTTTAATGCACTATCACGCTAGCTTTGATTCAATAGGCAGTTGAATTAATCTCTTCCTTTCTGGAGGCACTTTTAAGCTATATATCCCCTCTCAGTTGCCTCATTGAGCTCTCGTATAACATGTTGGTGAAAATTGCTCCTTAAAACTGAGGATTGACAGCTTCCCACTTTTCGGATGTGACCCAATTCGATAGTTACTCCAAATCAAATATCTTCCAACAACCAATCTTCATCAGATGGGAACAATATTCACCCAGCGCACTCAGTGTTACGCGGCACTTCGGGACATTTTTTTGACATTGAACTGACTCTGGAGCTTTATCTTCCCAACGTCCCATTGACATTTGCTATCGCAGCGTCACAGACTACATTCATCATCAAGCCCATCCTTTCCTATTTGTTTCTTATTTTTCCTCTGCTGCAAGTCGTTCCACAACTCAAACATTTTTTATATCCAGAGTTTTTGGACAATGTACTATCTCAGATGCAAGGCCAGCTCATCTCCGTTGCCTATGCATTGCGATCATGGACTTGATCATATCATCCTGGCAAGTTACAATTCTCTGTATACAGTTTTCTGGTTATAGCTCTTCACCTAGAGTCTCCATCGAATTCCTCTTTTTTTAAGGACCTCCATTATGGAGAGAGAGGTCTTTTCCTCTATAAGTGCCAGTCTTAGGCAGCAACACAGATATGCACCCTTGAACAACTCAGCGAACATATCCGAGATCATCAACAGCTTGTCTGTGGTTACTACCGGAAGTTGAAATTTGTCAGTCGCCCTTCTCTTGGTGGTCTGCGGAATTATTTCATAGCAATTCTTTAGGCACTCCTTCACGGGTTTACATCCACCTCATAGCAGAGCTCCTAAAATTATTCCCTTTTGCTGCAGTTGATGGTCAACTAGATATTTTTGCGGGCTTCCTTGTATGCATGATGCACCTGCACCTGATTGATCCTACCTACCGCCCTCGGAGCCATTCGTCATGTTCGGTGGCTGGCTGATCGAAGGTTGGGTCTTCTATTGAGGAATGTGCTTCTCTTAGGCATAGACACATCAAATGCATTGTCACATGGAGAGCTTTTTCAGTGGGGACACCAGCCTTAGGTGGCTAAGTGTAATTTCGCGGTGTTCTTCGCGATTAAATTCTTTGAAATAATTAAGACTTGCCTTTTCTGTTGCTAGTAATATTTATTAAGCTTGTAAATACCGATATTTCGGGAACCACTTGTTCCCTTCATCAGTGCTAATAAGTCAAGGACGGTACTTGCAAGTTGAATAAATATTACTAGCGAATAGAAACAGCAAGTCTTAATTATTTCAAAAGCCTTACTTGGTTAGTATTGCTATACTTTCATGAAGCCTCTTGTCCTACTCGACTTTGTTTCCCTTCGTTGATCAGAGTATATCTAACTGTGCAAAAGCCTATAATCTGCTTTGGCACTTTGCATTGTTCTCTCTGCTTTCCTATTCGAATCATCCGCATTGAAATTCCGACAATCACATTTGAACTTTCACCCACCTGCGTCATTAACAAGGTTGCCTAGCATGTCTTGAAACTCAGACAATGTGGGATTGAGTGGCCCATCTCAGACTTGTGAGTGGTCTACTCAAGTAAATCTTGAGCGACCCTGCAATGATTAAGGTTTACTAGAATGAACCTCATTTTTCCATTATAGTCAACGCCTTCCTGAATTGCGGGCATTACTACTTCCGGCAATATGCCCTTCCCGTTTTTTTCTCAATAGGCATTTCGGGTCCCTATTGCATTCCTTGGCAGTATAGCATCTTTGAAGCATGCTTGGTATAAGAGGATTTCTCCGCTCGGTAAAACACGCATTTAGTCATCTGGAAGTGGCTAAAACGGATGTCCTTAGCCCTTTGGCTAAGAAACTGTACGATGATACGATATGGATGATGGATACATAATCGCAGAAGGAGTGCCACAAGTGTCAGTGTTGGGTCCTCTCCTGTGAGCGTGATGTTCACGGGGCCTTTGCTTTTCCCGTGTCGAAGGAGTTAGCGATAATCAGTTTTGCGGATGATTTGGCTTTGGTTCTCATCGCCTGAACATGTTAAAGATTGAATATTATGCATCCGCGATAAAAACGTGGCTGGAGATGATCTAAAAGACGATGATAGTTACAGTATCACTTCTACGCCGATTGTAAAGCACTTGGTGCTGATAATTCACGCGAAGATCAATTTTAAAGAGCATCTTGATTATGCGTGTGGCAAAAGCCAACAAAAAAAATGATGTCCAACAATTGAGCCTCGATATGCAGCCACAGATTACTTGTATCGCTTTACGTTATTATATGAGTCGGTAAGAAGCATTGACTTGTCAACGCAATTGGAAGAAGATAAATATGACACACCACTTAGTGACGTAAATGCTGGTCGAGCCATTTAAGACAAGGTGAGGCGAGTTAATGTGTGCTATTGCATCTGATCTTCTGTTAAGTGTGGCATGTTATCTGCACGAGAAAAAAAGCATAGCTACCCCCGAAAATGATTCAAAATATGAAAGAGCGGTAAGATGTTATCACTGGAAAATGCCGGTGACGGTGGGGTAATTCACAGAGAGATCGTAGACCCACATACTGTTTTCCCGTATTGAGGACGACGGCAAAATTAATCACCCCTTGACACGCAGTTACAGGAAGTATCTGAATCGATTCAGGTTGGTTGATGAATGTGGGTGCACATTTGAGGACCCAAATAGAGGAAGAGTCTGGAAGAGCCCAGTGATCTCCGTGATAAGTAGGATTTGGGAGGAATGGACGAGGGTTAGCGCCAAAGAATAGCGGAAGGCTAAGTCATCCGAAGCAGATTCATCTTAGTGGAGTAATTCCTTGCATACCCTCTGCTGGAAAGGACTAAGGAGAAAGGGAGTTCCACACACTGCTGTAAACTGCTGTCTTTATAACATTTTCACCTTCAAATATTTAAGAAGACAGGCAAACACACACGAAGAAAACCAAATGGAAAGACAAATGAGATGGTAAACCCATTTTAAGAACATTTTACTCTTCACCAAACCTTAATAGAAAAGATGAGGACAACCAGAGCCAGCAAATGGTGAGGCGGTATTCCTTTGTAGTACATGAAAACGGTGGGTACTATAAAGGAATTAAGGGTGCCAGTACTCCAAAAGTATCATATTCATATATATAGACGACTCTATTCTAAATTTATTACCATATTGAAAACGCTAATCCAAGAAAACGTTGCACGAAAGACCCACCCTAGTATATCTGTACGTTGGATGAGAATAAAATTTATTGGGAGAAAAGAGGGAATCAAAGAGTGTTTCGGCGTTGGAATTACATCTTTATCTTCCTCCGAAAATAATGAAAGAACATAAATAATTCCACGTTTTGTTTTTACATACACATGTGCAACGCAAATATGGGACGAAAATCCCACATATCAGGTTCACCTCAGTAACTTTACTTCAAACAAACAAAAACCCAGAATTTCCCTAGTGGCAAGTGTCATACACCCTCTGTCTCCTTTATTATTATACATATTCTCCATTTATCCAACTTCCCACTATTGCAGCAACGTCTTCTGGCAATTTGTTTCTCCACAAAACCACAAGCAAAGTCAAATCCCAAACAATGTATGAAATAATAACGTGTTGCAACTGGATATCCTTATATATTATGTACCAGCGCTTTCCTACTATTTGCAAGCTTGCGGTGTTCCTTCCGTTCACACCTTACATTGTAAACAATATTACTTTCCTCCCCTACCACACGCGGTCTACTCCTACCATTCAAAGGGGCTACAATAACCATTTCCAAAACAAAAACACATCAAAGAACCTTTGGCGCCACGCTCCTGGCTGTCACATGCTAACCAAAAATTATGCAAAATTTTCCGGTGTAACGTAAAAGCTCTGCTGTTTGTGATACTCCACGGAAAAGGACATGCGCCCGGTCTACTTTCCGAAAGAATTTCACTCTCTTGGACCACCTGAGTTTGGAGGAAAAAGCTTACGCTAGCGTACGGCATTCCTGAGAATCTCTTATACTTGCGAACAACAGGCGACGAGGAGTTCCAGGATTGCCGTTGGTTTTCGGAGTATAATCTCCTCTCCCAGTAGGTGTCCTGCAAGTGATTTTAACGCCGCATGTTCGCCTGCAAAACCATCAATTTTCTGCTTCCGCTGGCTGGACTGGCGGGACGGGTCGGGTTACAGGGAGTTTGACAGTTTTTTTCTCCAGTTTTGAACTTGACGTGGTATGAGCGAAATAGGCGCTCTTATAACACAGTCGACTCAAGGATCGACTCGACGTAAGGGCAGCGCCAAATGAATCCGCACTTCATTGCGGTGTTCCGGGTGCCTTGTGCTAGTCATATTATAGTACATAATACAAATTGGCTCTTAGCCTCTAGGATTTAGGTGTGTTGTTCGCTACATCTGTTCTCGACCCTTGACCGGTTTCAGTCCGATTTGGTCCGACGGGAGCCGGTTTGACCGATGGTATGCGCTCTTGGCGCGAGTGCGGCTCATTTTAACGTTCAATAGTTTAGCAATTCAAAATCTACCGTAGTGTCCTTAGAACGGTTTCCTGTAAATTGTTAATAGAATTCATTCTTCAAGCGAGCCGGGAAAATGCTGCCGAGTTCGCCACCGGAGAAACGAGTTGAAAGTGAAAAGCCGTGCCAGCGAAATTAGGTCAGTTTGGTTACGGAATCGTTCCCTGTTTTTATATAACAATTGGTCTGGCGAATGGATACCTATTGTCCTTAAACGCGGACAATTTATCAAGTAATACCAAATGTGCTCGCAATCGTTCATCAATTCCACTGCCTACCTAATTACTCCTTGGACGTAAGAACTCGTCCGAGTATGTTCAACAGTATGCAGCGAAGGAATTCCGATCCGCAGAAAGCAGTTGCATTTCCCATGAGGGCGAACTGGGGTGCAGTTGCATAAAACACGCTATAATTGCAATTTAATGGCGATTTAAGGGCCGTGTCGTGGAGTAGTGGAACAGATTGTGCAACCTCTTTTTCTGCGACCGGAGCGGCAATAATTCTGTGCAAAAATGGAAAATTCATAGAGAAATGTGAAAACGTGAGAACGAGTCGCGTCCTCTCCACCCGGGTCCTTCCACTGGGGCTCGGTTTGTGTACAATTAGTTAGTTGATCCTAGTGTGAGTTGTGTGTCCGGCATGGTACGCGGTGCAGGCGGCTGGCGGTGAACGGGGGAAAGTCGTATTTGGAGGGAAATTAAGGTGAAAAATGGAAAGCAACGCCAGCCTCGTTAGCAGTGGCAGTAACATTAGAGGCAGCAGCTCCGAAGGCGACCAAAACACCCGGTGAAATGTGTGTGCGACGAAAGTGGAGATGTTAGAAACTCAGGATTATATAATCTACGGTTTTGCATTTTTGCGGGTACCGGGGGAGCATGTGTGAAATGTTATTGGTTGCATAAATGGTAGCTTGTATAGAAACTAATAGTTGTAGGTATGTTTAGAGTAAGTGCCTTTGCCATTATATAGTTTTTACATGTGTTTGCTAATTGGCGTTCAGCAGCCCAACGAGGTGTTGGCGCAATGTCCTTGTACTTGGATTACGTAAATTCATCACGTTTGCTTTTATACCCACGAGTGTTTATTACGTAAACAAATTTTACAGAATATTCAAATCAGAATTTTATTGGAGGAACGTGGAAGCCATTATTGTGTCTCTTGACAGAGGTTACGGAGAGGTGATGATGACTCTGAATTGGAGCTTTCAATATCACTTCTCACTTTATGCCAGTTATGCTATCATTGAGGAAAGATTACATATCGTACTCGTAGTAGAGGATTCAAATCGTTTCTAGCAGTTCCATTAAGGATGCTGTGGAAGCCTTGTATGATATATTTCATTAGTTCAGTTAATGGGCATTAGACAAATTTGAAAATGGCGATTATTGGCACTGTTTGAAAGTTTTGAAAGCCGCTCAAGAAGTTGCCGTTGAAACTATCAGTAAACTGTATAGCAAGATAGGTCCTCACGAACAAGACAGTTTAATATATTAGGGAAGCTAGTGTTGTGTTTTTATTTTCATATTTCACTACTGAATTATTAAGCAATATTGCTTTAGAAGGTTTGATAGGTTGCGAGGTCAATTTAATCTTTTTATGGATAAGCTGAAAATCCATACTACTCGTTTTATGGCTTACCTCTCACCTTCCTAACCGATTTTGTCGCGTATGTGTGGCTGAAGATCCCGCTCCTTCTCGCCCTCCTCTGGTGTCCCACAGGGATCTATTCTGGGTCCTTTATTATTTTTACTTTTTATCAATGACCTCGCCCCTTCCTTACTTGTCGCTGTATACCGACGAGGTTAAGCTATTTTTTCAGCTACTATTGTCGCCAATGGACTGTATTCACCTTGAATCTAACCAAGACGTTCTGGTTGGTTGGTGTTCTGCTAATGGTTTAGCGCCAAGTTCAGAAAGTGTCACTCTATGTGTTACTCGCTTAAATCTTCGCTTATTTCCTTTTTCCTATTCCGGAAATTCCCCATCATACCAAAACTCCACTCAAGCAGGAAAATTGTCAGGCCTTGTACTTCCATCCTCCTCTGATTTTGACTCCATCGAACGCATTTTAGCTCTCTTTAATTTCCTCGTGGGGGGTACCCTCGAGTGTTACTCCGTGATGTGGTCACCTTCCCGGAACTGTGAATGTCTTGCCCTTGAAAATGGTCAACATAAATTCCCCCTTCTTTACAAAAACCTTTCCTCGTGTGAACTATCCCTCCCGCTTCCGCTTTCTGAACTTCTCCTTCTTACAACAGCGTAGAATTCATCTGGATTTATGCACATTTTTAAGGTTTTGTGTGTCTTGGGCCTTCGAATCTTGAAGAATTGAGTCTAGTCGTAACTCATCTTGCCACAGTTTCATGTAGATCACATTTTTTTGTTCGGGATTAGCCTGCATGTCCATTTCTTCGCTTGGTCCCATGCTGATTCGCTCAGTTCGCTTGCTAAGGCTAGCTTCTTGCTTCTTGTAAAATCCCATTATAAATTATGTTCCATAGCACAAGGCCCAAAACAGACTCCTACCATTATATTGTATGCCTTCGATCCTTAATTCGAATCGTATAGTAACTTTCGGTGTCGGAAGTAGTCGAAGATTAATATATAATTTGGCGTTTGTGCTGCAATGAGGGCTTCGATAATACGGTTCCATCTAGCGAAATTGAGTGTGTTTTTGATGTCGAGAGTCACCGGTGCGCAGTATTTTCCTTAGTCAAAGGCTTTCGTGGCTAGCTCAAAAACCACTTTGGTGCCATAAACCGCTGACCTGATAAAATACCGCCACTATCAATTATTTGATGTAGCCGGTTATATATTATCCTCTCGAAAAGGGAAGACTCGCGCAATACAACCTCAGCGCGATTGGCCGATATGGATGGCGTTGTCTTATTCTACCCATAAAGAAACCGCGTATAAAAGGATGGATTATATCAGCCCTGCAATTATAGATTTGTCCTTCTCTCGCGCAGATTCCAAGCGTCTCTTGAACGCCAGCTGCCATCAATCATTAGATTAGGCTGGTTTCTGAGACCCTCGGCAGTAGAACCAATTTTTGCGTCTTCCGCTAGGCGGAAACATTTCACTTAGGCTTGACGTTAGCAGCAAACTTGAGAGCAGTGTTGGGAATCCAGGCCAATCCCGTAGCTCTTTTATCCATACGAGCACGTCAGTTGAGGAAATATTTGCCAATGTATCTTTGTCATTACAATCATTTAGACAGCGCCTCATAAGTTTGTATTAGCATCTTTACGCTGTCGGCTGTAGAAATTTCGTTTACCCTTCTGTAAGACGCTCTTTCTCAAGCTTCAATGATCCTGTTTCAATCCTGCTCTTTGGGAAAGTCTCCTTTTTGCAATGTCGAGATTTCCTGATTCCACCAATAGTTCATTTTTTGTTGTAGTGTGGACCATGATTTTCTTCTAATGCCGCTTGGAATGTCTTATCAACGCGCTTTCATTTGTTGCTTCCTCTGTTTCTGTATATATATATGTATATATATCTTCGTCTGACTCTCGGGGAAGCCATAATTTCCTGTGAAGCTTGACTCCTACATGCCCAAATGGCGTGGTTGCCAGGTGCATTATACCTTATTTCGCAGTGGTTGATATTAACTTATTTTTACTACTTTTACATGGCACCCCTTCTAACATGCCTGTCGGTTATGATGCTGGTTGGTGCATGCTGGGAAAAGTGAAAATTGAGGCATATAAAGCCTAATTTTGCAAATAGCTTCGCCTTGAATATACAAAGGACCCGATATATCCTTAATTTACCCTCGGCAATCAATTGAACTGTTGCTTCCATCAGCAAACTAACAATAGCAGTTTGTGTATCTTCACATACCTTCCGTTCTATCGCTAAAATTTAAGTGCTTACTGTGAATTAAACTCGTCTGAATCCTCGCATTCTATTGTTATCATATACTTTCTCTTTCTAGCCCTAGCTTGCTCGACTAATATCTCACTTCAGAACCCATTCATTGCAATTGACGAACTACCTACTTTCGAAGTTATTTTCGTAGACTAACTCGTTTTCGGTGAAGAGGGTTTTTTCTTCTTAACAGGTTATGTGAATCTTGTGGACTAACTGGAACTATATGTACTTGATTTTCTTAATTTTTACCTACTTTATCAGTAGAAGGTGGCACATGCATTTTACGAGGAACAGTGCCTCTTGACGCTTCAGCTTTTGCTTTATTATATGCTGATATTCCTTATCCGAGCTTAGACGATTGTTGAACTCATATAGTCTATCTATACATTTCCCATGCGAAAGAAGCGCTGTTCCGGTGTTCTTCCTGTTACTCCCATTGTATCCACCAAAAACGTTTGTTTCAATCCAGATTTCTCCGTATTTCTTTTCGAGTCCAGGAACGAATAGCTACTGTAAAAGGTAACCATTGCGGGCTGGTATTATTTCTTGTAGCTTTAAATGCCTCAGTAGACCAGCTGGCTACTAGAGAAATTTCCCCGTTCGCCTCCTCTATATTTGGTTTATTTTCTGGAAATGTTCTGATAGTTAGTTTATATGCACGAGTGATTGTTCTCATTTAGCCTACTGCACATTGGCATGGAAAACCACTTTTGCAGTAAATTAAAGTAAACGCCATGGTAGAATTGATAGACCAGTAGCTTACTCCAAACCAAAGGACTTGTTAGCACTGATGAAGGGAACAAGTGGTTCCCGAAATATCGGTTTTTGCAGGAATAAATATCTACACCAACGAAAAAGAAACAAGTTTATTATTATTTCAGATTACTCCAAACTACAATTTTTATTTTACAGTGTAGATATATATTTCGGGAGCAACTTAACCCCTTCATCAGTGCAAAGCTTTGGGGGGAAGAAGACAATATCTAACCTCTTATACCATGGTAGAACTAGAATTTCCTTCGTGGGAGGTTCGGGAGACCTTGATGGGCATTCCTCTCGCGGTATTGTATCATTAAGCCTGACGGGAGTTTAATTCCGACGCTGTAACTGCCTAAGTAAGAGTCACCCTCATATTGCGGAAATCGGCGCTAGACAGGAAACGGAATACAAAATACAGTACCACGTTCATACGTGGTTCATATGTTTCAGGTTCTGTTTCCCTAATAACCAGTTACCAGGTTCCAGTTAAAATCAATTTATTTCCAGACTTGAAGGTCACTTTGTATTTACATTTACGTTATTTCATGAACACTTAACGATGTTTCGTTACTATTTAGATTATACTTTTCCGATTTAATTAAAAAGTCGAGTTAGTGAAGGAATCTTTACATAAGCAGTTGAAAGCAGTGCAGTAGAGGCGTGAGTGATCTGAATATGAAGGCGGGCTTTGTTGACAATTTACTTAGACATGTGATGGTCTCAGGTATCGTAAAAAATAATGGTGAGAGGTTCCATCCGAAGATAGTTGCAGGGTTGGAGTTCCTTACAGACACTGCAGTTCTTACGGAATTATTACTTCCACTTATACATAAATTCTGAAAGTTTTTCCAATGGGTGGAATCAGGAAATGATCATTAAATTTCCGAAAAAGTAAACCTATTTTCAGCGGGAGAATCGGGAAGGTATATGCGGCCTCTCTGCCTTTTTGCAAAAATAATGATTCAAATAATCAAGGAACGCATTAAAGAATATTTCAAATGCCCACTCGACAGGGGATAAGCCGCCTTGTAAAGCAACGCTTTCCTCGATATCGAGATGGCTCTCGACACCGTCATCAGGAAGGGGACTTCGAGTGCTCTACGCGGGAGGCGTATTTTAGAGAAATATCTACTACAGAGCAATACATTACCGGCAAATGCTGCATTGAGGTAAAATCTCGAAGGAATTTGAAGTCAGTTTGGGCTGCATTTTATACCCAACACCATTCCTTCTAGTTATCGATAACGTTTTCAATAGTGCCTTAGGCTGAGGACGCAGAAGGTTTCAATGGGCCATGACACCTCGACTATGCTGATGAAATATGTTTGTTCTCTCATGAACCTTGTGTGATAATTCATCGGACCCTTTCTATTTAATTCAATGGGCAGGACGTTTGAAGTGTCGCCCAATTGTTATATGTAGGAAGCGTTATTTCTGCTGCCAGCGGTAACGAGCTTGATGCCACTCGACAAGTTTATACTGTTAAATTCTCATCTGGCATATTGTCCAAAATCTGAAAGTGCAATTGTGTCAACACTACCACCGGATTGAATATGTTCAGTACTAATGTTTCCTCCGCAGCAACTACCAATGTTCTTCAGACGCCTCAAACCTTAATTCGTGTTCGCATCGTGCCTTCGCTGTATCTTTACCCAGACCAGCCTCAAACAAAGAACTAGGCACATAGCCTTGATCAGAAGATGCATATGGGATAGGTTATACATTGAGAATGGATGTCAACTTCATTGCTGATTATGCCATTCCTTCGAAACCATTATTCCAGGACAGTAGAGGAGAAGTGAAAAAATTCCGGAGAGATCTGAAGCAAATTTCAGCGGAAATACGAGGGTGGCGTGGAACCACCGGACCGTTTTCTTCAGAGAGTAATATTACGACGAGAATGCAATACATGCAGTCATCCGCGTAGGATGTATCTATATTCTCTAAGTAATATGGATCTTTAGTCCGCTAGTTTTAACCTGCAGCGCACTTCCTCCTTTATAATGTAAATGTGAAGGCTGCAGGTACTACCATATGGGAGTGTATTTCAACGGAAGGCGACCCTATCTATATTTTCCTGAACGGGACGGGCAATGATAAACGACCATTCTTGTGTTTATCGTCGTTTGCAGTTATTGCAGATGCATCTGAGAGGCTTCCATTGTAGAGGTAATGCGCCTGGTTCGCTAGAAAATCTGCGATAACACAACTTGCCTCGCCCGATACTGCCCCTCGCTGATACACAGTATTGTCCACTGTGGGTGTAAAGTAGGATTGCTTTCACCTCTCCTCCGATAAGCAGCCTGCGACGACGTAAGGAATCATGTAGAGTCTAAATGCTTTTTGAAGATCAACTTGTTATTGATTATAAGCCCGTCTGATGATCGATTTTGAGGCGATCTTGTGTTAAATAACGCAAAAATTGACAGAATGGTTTTTTCTGCAAATATAATGTGCCTTTTCGCCCTACTCTCAGTTTGACCATTGGTTATCATTCTCAGCTAGCATGAATGTTCTCATCTCTATATAGTTCCATAGTCTTAGATGCTTCACATCTAGAACCACCACCCCCACTGGAACCAGTCGTCTGTGTCCAAAAGATAACCGCGCTAAGTAGGTGGGGTCATTTACTTTAACGAACACACTTCACCCAATCCTATTTCTCGAACTTAAACCATTCCAGGCATCTAATGTCACGACTGCGCGATTTTAAAGTGGGCTTACCGAAACCGATATTGTCACTCTGATAGTCCACTCATTAGCTAAATGAAGTCGAACAGGCTGTTATCTATATGTCTTTCCAACATCTTCTTTATCTAATAGATAGATAGAGTAACAAACACAAAGCACAAATGTTAACCTGGTGGTTTTTAGTGCTTTGGTAGCAGAACCCAATTGTCCCCCTTTCCATAGGGCGGGAATGTCTGCTCTCAACAGCGAACTTAAGGGCATTGTTCGCAATCCTGTCCAATCCCAGAGCCTTTTTATCTCTAACATGATCCTAGACCTCGCACAGTCACCCCTCGGTAACCTCAAAGGTTGAGAAGAAGAAGCCCTTGTAGTAATCTGGAAAGCATGCCAATGACTGAAATAGCATGAAACCCAACATCAGAACATAACAAATAATCAAACGGTTATAAAGACGTTAGTATTCGCTATTTTATCCTTTGAGCTAGTGTCACTCTATCACACTGAGCCAAATGGTCCATATGGTTTATTCAACATCTGCATTATCTGACTTTCCACACATAAAGACATAGGCGAAAATGGGTCAGCTGACGAGAATTCAGCAAGGAAAACATGAATGTTAGATCGGTCAAAATCTTTCTAAATTTCATAAGTCGTGGAAAATTCTCCTATTTCCATGCTGCAGAAAACATCATGCGACAGCAGCCCCATCGAAAAAATTGTCACAATCATACATTTTATTATAGATGTTGGACTTACGTCTAAAAAGCACAGTCGTAGCTGTGGTAAAAAAGGAAAAATCCCCATAAAGTTCATTGCGATTAACTTAGTTTAGCGTGCGCAAGCAGCCGCAAATAAGCTGGGCTTTAGGGAAGTCTAGTGAATGCTACCAATTCCTTTTGAGAATCAGAGATAGGAAAGCACTTCTTATAGGTTTTGAGTCAAGACGACGGATGATGCACGTGGGTCAAATAAGTCCGTGATTTTAAAATGAGTTCAGCTACGAAAAGCAGCCTACCAACCTAGTACTAATTGCCGATGCCCACACGGCAAACCATCCCTACAATAAGCTAACGTGTGTCGGATTGATCATCAGTCTTAACCGTCTATACCCTCACTAGGTAGGGAAGATGTGCAGCCCCACAACGGTTTCAAGTAGAGTTTTGTCGGTGGTGTCTAATGTCTAACATGAACATCGTCTGGAATCTTCTCATATAGTGCTACTTTTGAACTAAAGGACACAAATTAGCTTTGCCTAGGCACATGGTTGGCTTTTGTCCTGACAAAACCAGCTGCCTCTAATATGCCTGATACTTGCCATGAACTTTCGACGTAGCAGTCGTCCATCGTTGATTTCCAATGCAATCCTCTCAATATCTCTCTTCTCCATGCTTCCAAACTTACCTGGAATTCTAGTTCGATCGAAGAATTCGAGATTTAGATTTACTATTCAGGCTAAGGTTGAATTTTCATCCTCATCCCCTGAGGGGGTTGACAGTTTATGGAAAAAGGGGGAGGAGGAGGAACCCTATCTTCAAACCCGATGAAAACCCGTGACTATCACCCAACCTTAAAAATTATGGTCTCCCAAAGTGGGTTTTTGTTTATATCACGATGATAAATTTTGAATGTTTAATCTTACTTCGTTAATAAAAGAAAATAGAAAGAGTGTGCAAGAAGAAGGGGAGGTTCCCCTCTCTCTAACCCCGGCGATCTCTTAAAAAGTTATTGTACTCCAAAGTAAGGCTATTTTCATGTCAAATCGGTGGAATATGAAGGGAAAAGCGGGAGGTTCTCTCTGTCAAACCAACTTGAGGAATTGGTATAGCTTGATTTGCCAACGACGGCCTCGGGAGAGGAGAGGGTAATGAGGGCGTGCAAATGGAAGAAATTCAAAGCCTAAGCCCAACTCATAACACATCCGCGCGCGTGGCTCTTCTGTAATTCTTTCTACACATGGAGACTATGGTTGCCCTACCATGAAGTTTAATAATGATGCAAAAACAGCCCCTTTTCGGGGCCCCATAACCTTTAAACGCAGTATTAATGCAACAATTTTTAACGGTACTAGAAAGAGGAAACCCCTTATCCCATGCCTCTTCCGGGGTGGCACTGACAAATCAAATTTTACCATTTTTATATCAAAATACACCTCATCTGG
The DNA here is from genome assembly GCF_905115235.1 of Hermetia illucens. Lineage (NCBI taxonomy): Eukaryota > Metazoa > Arthropoda > Insecta > Diptera > Stratiomyidae > Hermetia > Hermetia illucens. The sequence continues at coordinate 43,213,955 of NC_051852.1, forward strand.
AGCGTCATAATCTTTTAAGAGGGTGACATTTTTTAACGCCTTTGAGAGGGAAGAATTTTTAACGGGGTTAGAAATGGGAACCTTCCCCTTTCTCATGCATAGTCCTCTCTTGTTGACGGGATCGGGTTGAAAATTCAAACTTTACCACGATTAGTTCCTAGCATAAATTGCGTCCCTCATTAGTTTTTTTTGACGTTCCCAGCAGCACTAACAATTCACCACAATGCGACAATTGTTGAGTAGAAACAGAAAACAACTCCATTGTAAATAGCAATAAATGTCTCTGTGGTTAATTCTCTCTGCTCCCCCCAATTTCCTCGAAGTGCTAGTAATATTTCGTTCCTGGAATTTCCAAACTAAATTTAAATACGTACCAGGAAATTATACTGAGAACATTGTGTCAACTTCAACTGAGGGCACAATAAGTAGCGCAATTCTTAGCAAACTATTTTCCCAGTTTAATTAACCTGAATGCTCGTTGAACCGCACATCAATCAATATGCCAATTTCAATTTTTAGTGGGAGTTTTTATCCAGCTTTCCTCCTACTCTCGTGAAAGTTGGCACAAGGAGCGATGCGGTCTACAGTTTCAGCGGAAAGACCACATTCTCTGGCTAGCATATGCGGTGTTTCTCCAATTACTTTCGAAAAGTTGAGATGATGTATGACGTCATGAAAACATACACACCTGCTATAGTTCACCTGCTCAAGACATTCTTTGAAAGTTTCCTTTTATGAGAAGGGAATTTCCGGTCCCGGATACGAAACGGAAAACAAGAAGAAGAATCTTAAGAAACAAAATTTGTGCAGTATTATGTAACCTGTAATGGCTTACTTTATCCTTCTTTGAGGACTTGTCATGCACTGCATTTTCACACCTTACTTTCGCCTTTCTCTCAGCTTTGTAAGTACCACTCTTCCCTTTTCTTTGACTATGCTGGGAACTGCAATATTTTTTCTCGTCTTTTCACGAACAGACGCTTCCTTTGTTCGCTAACTATGTAGGTGAGAAATTTTCACTCTCCTTCTATTCGACTTGTTCGTTTTGGTGCATACAAGGCCAGAAAGTTGTGTGTTCAAGTGGCGTTTCTGCGGAGCCGAAAAAACACGGAAAATTAGGAAAATATTCCCAGCGCCTGTAGTAAAACTTTGAGATTTGTTGGGTAGGAATTTGGTGTGTAAGTGGCTCTATCTCAATAGTGCAGTTCCATGATGATGGCTATTATGTAGGTCGATTATTACTTTGTGGGGCTCTAGTTGGATTAGTCCACTTGGAACTGCACTATTGTGCTTCCTCGCCAGCGAGGGATGAAAAAAGTTTTCCTTGGATTTGGCTATAACGTTGGTAATTGCAATTTGGTATTATACTATGGGATATTATTTCTACTTTGCTGATTTTGTGAGATCCTGTGGTCAATTCAACTCTCAAGTTCCAACTCAAAAGTCAGATAACAAAATTTGTTTGTAAGCCGATTAATGTTTATAATAAATAGATACACAATACACAATACGCTAACTTGGAGAAATAATTCCAGAGGTTAGATATTGTCTTCTATTTGTAGTTAAGTCTAAAATTGATAGACCAGTAGCTTACTCCAAACCACAATTTTATTTTATTGTCTATATATATATTTCGGGAGCAACTTACTCCCTTCTTCAGTACAAAGCTACGTAGCTACTAGTAAGCTACTGGTCTATTAAATAGTTCCAGTCAACGACTTTGAAAAATGCATCTAGCGCCTGCTGTAAAAAAGTCCTTTTAGAATCAGCAGATGGTTTGATCGTATTGGATAAGTTTAGAGAGAATGCTTTCCGTTTCTTGGTGCATGCTGCATGTCGGAAGCAGCTTAAGGGAAATGCCGGAAATTAAAATTCGAGCACTTGAATATATTACTTGGGCGGTCGGTGTTGTAGATCCTCCAAGGCTCAGTTCTCGCACTCTTCGGTTCGTTAAGTTGAAATGCTTCTTGAAGTTCGATCGGTGATGCATTAAAGTCTAGACGACTATCTTCTCTACGTTGAACTTTTAGATTCCCTCCGAAGCCTGATTGCTAACCAGTTTAGTTTTTGTCTTATGCCCATCAGTCAGTATATACTATCAGCGAAGCCTGGAAGAGGATACACATACCTAGGTTACACCGTCGAGATGTTCATTGAAGACCACAACCGCCATACTTGATGTAGTTTCCTGCGGAAGCGTCGCATAGTGTAAAAGAAGTAGACTTCTTGAAGGTATTTCACCGGGCGTTATTCTTGTTTGGGTTCATTAGAAGGTAATGAGTATTCCTACGATCGAGCCAGACGAGCTTAACAGTCTGCTAGTGGATGCTGTTGGCGTCCATTGGCGACTATTACTATTACTCGGGCTACCTAAAAACCATTAACGATTGCGTCGACTTAGTAGTTACGCTAAGTCAAGGAGGATCTCGCCCTCCTATAGCATAAAAACGCATATCTATACGGGACCATGCAGCCAAAACTACGATTTGCATTCTCAAGAAAGAAGATAGAAGAAAGTAAATAGATTCCCTCAGGCATTTCCTTTGTGATTGGCCAGTTCTAGCTAAGACCACTTGCCTTTCCAACAGTAGCCACAGTTTTAGGAGCTTCAATTGGGCTCATTAAAGCGGCCACTTGGCTACTTTTAGCCCATTTAGGCTCACTACTATGAGTTCCCATTGTGATAAATATCCTTAATTTTCAGAATCAGCCGATTGTATATGATAAGCTCTTGAAATTTCCTTCAGTAGTCCCAGAAGCAGAAATATAAGGCTCACTGATATGTCTCTCTTAAGGTCGCCACCTATGCTCAGCTCGGCCTGTCAGTTACTCCTGAACAGTCCGAAATTAACCGGCAACATGGAAGGGGTGCCTTTGGCCTATCAGTTTGGACTCTTCACGCGGCTGGCGATCGAATGAAAAATGATTTGTCCAACCGGCTAGATATGTTTGTCTAAGCTGTGAATGAGAATTTTGTCAATGTTCACACACAAAAATATCTCAATTTTTTGCCTTCAAGCTTTCTATGTCTAGAGTTGAAGTAATGATGCCGCGTGGCTTTGCTGGTACCTGGATGGTGCTTCCTGTTCAACTAACGGCCGAGTCCATTGCGGGCTCTTTCGGCGTAACTCATAGACCGATCAGAATGTGGATAGCGGCGTTTAACCACCTAAATTGTGTTGTTTGTTTCTAACTCCAGTATTATCGTTCTATAAGCCACCACTTTGCTTAGTTCTTTAAACCAATATCATCTCTACTTCCAGATTCTTTTCCACAATTTTCTTAGCTAAGTTTTGTAACAACTTAGCGTTGAGCCATGCTGGAATCTTTTTCTCATCTGTAGATTTTCAATGCGCAGATGTTTTTTTCTTGCGTTCCACCAGAGTTATCAGGATGCGGATATTATTTCTAGGGTTGAGTTTATAGATTTCCCTGGCTCCATTGATAGCGTTGCTCATTGGAATAACCTTTTGTGTCGGGTGGTGTAATGGTGTACGATTGTTTCAAATACCCTAAGATCGTCTCTTCGTCAAGCGTCTCCGCACTCCGGCAATATGTTCAACACGGATTCTATCCCGGATTCCCTCTGTGATATACAAAAACTATAGATACTAACTCCATTATTGCGTTTGCTGCTTATCTGTCTGTCCACCCTCCCCCCAGTAATTTGCGAATAAGCCTGCCTCCTAAGCTACCATGCTCTCGCTCTTGTAGCTCCCTTGTGCATTTCATCCTACCAAGTACCTCTTGAATCATTGTTAATACGGAGTTCACCGCCAGTTTTCCTACGACTTCAGTATCCTCTCGATAATGCTTTGAATCTTCTGGCGCTTTACCATATTCAATGCAAAGGAGGAAATTAACCAGCCATTTTCTATGAAGAATTGTGTTAGGCGATAGTTGAGTCGAGCACCATTGCCAGATATCTGATAACCGATTCAGAAGTGACTTTGTGGCCATAACTATGAATACTATCTGCGTTTCATTTTTCACAGTTACTGATCAAGAGTGCCTTTTTCTTTTGTTCCGCAAGTTAAGCCCGTCTGTTACCAGCCACGTTTTTAAAATGATGATTTAAGTAAAGTTATGTCAATATAACTAAAAAATCCAAAACTGTTTCTGTTAACTTTCCTAGAAAAATTTACTTCTTGCAAATATAGATATTTCGACGACTACTTGTCCTCTTCCTCAGTGTTTTGGTTTGGATGAGAAAGGAAATCCAGTCGTTATACTTTCGGTCACCTATAATTTCCTTGTATCGGTTACGTTACTCATGGCAAAATAGTGTGGGAAGCAACGCCCTCTCCACATTCTCGATCTAGAAAAGGCGCTTAATCGTGTGTCCTTTCGCTACACTGAGGGCACTGCTACACAGACCAACCAACGTCCAGCACCTTGCACGCTGCTCTATGCAAATGATGTTTCCCTCGTATCTCATAGAAAAGTGAATGAGGGTTTAATTACCTCCGCGATACCGAGGAGAGTTTTTTCTTCATCCAAACCCAAGCGCCGAGGAAGGTGACAATAAATTCTGTAGTAACGGAAACCGTAGTGGTTTTTATCTATTTTAACCACGTCAAAGTTAAAGTTCGGAAAACCAATTATTGTCGCCGTCTTTGGCACGAGAAGGACGAATACTTACTGTGTGCTGCATGATACAAGAGACGTCGAAACACCACTGTGCTCCCTGAAACGCCGATGTTCTTCATTGGACCATGGTGTCAAATTTGCCAAATTGCCATGCCTCACGAATTTAAGTGGGACATTTCTGAATACAAAAAAAATGTCTATTCAGCCTAAAGTGACTTCTCCAAAGGCTTTGATTCTGTTGTCATTTCTTACTCCTCTCCAATGCATTCACGGCTTTTTACTCATCATCATCAACGGCGCAACAACCGGTATCCGGTCTAGGCCTGCCTTAATAAGGAACTCCAGACATCCCGGTTTTGCGCCGAGGTCCACCAATTCGATATCCCTAAAAGCTGTCTGGCGTCCCGACCTACGCCATTGCTTCATCTTAGGCAGGGTCTGCCTCGTCGTCTTTTTCTACCATAGATATTATCCATACGGATGAAGTGACCCGCCCACCGTAACCTATTGAGCCGTATTTTATCCACAACCGGACGGTCATGGTATCGCTCATAGATTTCGTTATTGTGTAGGCTACGGAATCCCCCATCCTCATGTAGGGGGCCAAAAATTCTTCGGAGGATTCTTCTCTAGAACGCGGCCAAGAGTTCGGAATTTTTCTTGCTAAGAACCCAAGTTTCCGAGGAATACATGAGGACTGGCAAGATCATAGTCTTGTACATTGATTTTCGACCCTAGATAGGAGAGAAGATAGGCTTTTTACTATTCGCCCTTTATTGGTTTCACTTTTTTCTGGGTATAAATAGCTGCTGATTGTTTTTTTTTCACTCTCTTCAGAATTTCTGCAGCGTTCTTTATAAATTTACACTTCTCTTTTGTTGGAACGAAGATATTCAGCGACCAAAAGTCATAAGACCCCACTTTTGTCCTGATTAAATGCTATAAATGACAGTTTAGCCCTTTTGAAAAGATATGACTCCAGGTGTCAAATGCCTGTACAAGTGCTGATCATTTATACGTTTGAGGTTCCTTTATCGAAGTGACTATTTGCCAAATCTGATCCATAGCGCCTTTTTAAACTCGATTTTTTGCAAAACCAATCTATGCGCTGTTTGTTCATGTTTCAAGTCAGCATGTTCACCGTAATTCGCTCATCAGGCTATCAAAAAAGCAAGCTTCGATTCCGCAGTCAGCTAAATTTTGTGACGAACATCCTAAAGACAGTTTTTGAGACCTCCCACCATTATCCTTACGGTCACCAAGACTCCTGGTATTCACATCACCTGTCATTATTATATCACCTTCAGGAGGTTTCTCTTGAAGTCCTAAAAACCATTTTTCTTCATTATGTTGGAATATAGCAGGCAAAACTCCTTGTGGACTCAAAGGTGCAGTTACCGTATTCCTTAGTTTCGGTAGAGGTGCTAGTAGGCCTCACATCCACTGGTATAAATGTTAGACATGACTCAGTATGAACCGGTACTGTTCTGCCAGTCATGGCGGGTCTCTGACTGTGGTCTCCAAATTAATCATTGTCCGAAGAGGACCCAGATCTTTCCACTTCATCGGAAATCTCCATTGGTGTGTAGAACTATACGATTGTGACACTGTTTAATCTGGACCGAGGTCTTTCAATAAAAATTCTGTCAGGAACCAACTTTATTTCGGCACCACATTCGCATCTACTACCACTACTACTGCTTTCACTTTCCAGCCTACAAGACCACAATACCACAAAATGGTAAAGAGTTCTCTCCAGAGTCCCATCATCTCATCTCGCTTAGACTCTGAATATCCAGCCTCTATCGCTGGAATTCTCGCTCGAGCCGGAGAGAGAGAGATCGCTCTTTGATACCGCTGTTGTAGAATATTCCATTAATTAAGCTATGATTCGCAAATACCCATTCCAGTTACTGCTCTTAAGAGAAATGACTTGGGAGGAGAGGTGAAATCGAATGAAATGTTTTTTGATTGGAAATTGTAGCGGAAAATGGTCACAGCCGATGAGGAGCCTGCCTTTACCATTCTTGACCGCATGTAGTAGTTTAATTGTGGTGTGCTATGGCGACGTTTTCTGTTCCTTAACCTGTGGAATGATAAGTCCCCACTTTATAGGGTTTGTCATAGTATATGAACTTCAAACCATCAAGCTCATTCTAAATCTTAATGTTGATTTGACATTTAACTTTCCTACGCTCGTCGACCTTAACCGTTCGAAGAGTCAAATCAACAACTTAGGTAGTGCTAGGAGCGCAAAAACTTGGGAGAGTAGGCATGGACGCTAGAAGCAAGCAAAGTCAAATAACCTTCAAGTGATAATCTACTTCGAGCCCAATGGCAGCGCTTCTCTAATTAAGCTTACCTGGAAAGAACTACTAAATATATTGCTGTTCGTGTTATGGGCGATCTGATTGATTGTGAGCCATTGGTCAAATGAAACACAGTTCACCTCGTGGCAGGCTCTTTGTTGGAACAAATTATTACCAATGATTGAGCTGCAGAAATGCACACATCCCGACTGTTTCAAAATGCCCTTCACTATCATTTGTACGAGCAAAGTCTTATCAGAATTCACTTTGACATCAATGGACCATCATGGTCACAGTGTTACGAGCAGAAAGCTTCTCCCAGGCACTAATCACTTTGATATAAGAAGCCTTTTTAGGTGTGTAATCCTCTACTATTCCCTAAAACAAAAACAAAGTTCAATCAACATATCATATTTTTTCGCATGGAGTGAGAATCCTTTGAGTGTACCCTGAAATTCTGTTCAACGTGTCCGTGTTTTACAGCATGGCTTTAGTTAAAGCGTTCGGAGAAACTAGACACCCTTCTATCGAAAGGTGACAGCGATGACCTTCTGGAGAAGGTGGGAGGCATCATCCATTACATCCTAGTAATAAATGCTGTTGGGCGACTGTGATTTTTCGATTGTGTATTAGTGTCCGCTAAGTAGCTGGGTTAGGAAATAGTCAACTTCACCGTGGTTCAATTTAACCACGGCTGCACGTCTTTGATGTGATGGCGGTCCATCTACCGCTTGACTCTCTTTCTCACGATTGCTGCCATGCACAGAGAGCGCTAGCTTTCTCCAATCGCAAGCGACGGCTTCCTTACTTCCCTCGCCTTTTTTGAGGTATATACACCTCCGCTTAGCAGCATGGAGAGCCATTGGAATAACTCCTGCTATTACTATCATTCCTGGCTCCGAGACAGTACGATGAGCGGACGCAACTCGCAAAGTCCATGCTTTCACCTATCTCTGCTCGGTAGGACAACGACTTTAGTTTTCTCCATTCCATAATGAGGTTGTCCAGTCCAACAGTGCGTGGGGCGAAACATCATCCTCGGAACCGACCGGATTTTTCAGTGCCTCAAGCATGTGCCACTACCTCGCGGAATTGAAGTTACATCGCTTCAACCACTTCTTTAATCGCATGAATTGTGGAGCGCAATGCTCTAAAACCTGACGGCGTTATTTTTGCTTATCAGCACAAGTTTTGTAACCTCCCGCTGTCAAATATGCGGTGAATGCCCTGAGTAGCAAGTCCGGCTTATACTTCCATACAAGTTTTAGCATTTCGCTCGGAATACCATCCGGAGCTGGTGGTTTTTTGTTCTTCATGGACAGGATCAGTACAGACAGTAAAGAGGAGGCATTCTTCAGTACTCTCCCTCTCATCAACTGCGTTAGCTCGAGTGGGATGGGGCAGATGTGCCTGCACAATGTCTTCTATCTTCACTGTTTTCTGGGAACAAGGTGAGGTACCGAGTTTTTTGGTAACCGACTTATACCCGAGGACTCATGGCTCCCTATCAACGTCGCTGATCAGCTCCTGCCTGGAGCGTGATTTCAGTTTCTTGATTTTGTGACGGAATCCCTTTTTCACATTCTTATATTCTACGGGTCTAAGGTTATCTCATCTTGGCCTTTTGCACGATGAGCAATTGGCCGAACTAACGGGATATTGGAAATAGATCAAATCTAACTAATATTCGACGTAGATACGGAAGTGAAAGCTTGAAGGATGTGAATACTGGGGAAGCTTGGCAAACTTTTAAGATTTTTAAATTTTAAAACGCTATTGTTGAATGAAGAAAGCTGGCGACGACCTAACCTAGAAGTTAGTGTCTAGGCCACCTAATGTGAGTTTTCCAAACGACTCTTTCCTAACCATGATATTTTCGCTCTTTGGCTTGAATCGTCGATAACGATTTACGATAAAGGATGTATTTGTGAGAGATCTTATGAGGGTATGGAAATGATCACACGTGCGCTTCTTATTATACTCTTTTCTGCTTTTTTTGTTGTCGGAATTCACTCAATCCTTCTCCTTTTCGCTCTCCGTTTTACGCATTAATTCCTCGAGTTATTTTGAAGGACTTTATTCTTCGCAGTTTTTATGAAAAATGTCATGAAAAGACACAAAATATATACTAACATGGAAGCTGAATGTATAGCACTTTCCTTCCGACAAGTTCCAGTTCTGCAAATTGGAATATGTTATAAATGTTACCTTGAAATTCAAAACTCCGGTGTTCATTACGCATAGTCTGTAATTACATTAAAACCACTCTGCAACGGCGAACTTTTTCACTGCATTTTGTTTTAATATTCCACATCATATCAATTAATAAAACAGAGCTCAACTTGTAAATTAAGGACACTCAATGCATCGGAGGACATATGATATCCCCAAGCGACATCCACGTACATTTTAATGAACTCATTAAACTTCATGGTGCCATTCGCTGTGTGCAAATTGGTCGTAGACCCGAATGGATTCCATTATAAATGGCATGTCGGCCGAACATTCTAGCCAGTGGACGAACATCATTTCCAGGACATCTACGCCAGCTACCCATTATTGATTATGATCCCAAAATTGCATTCACTAGGGTAACGTGCGAGGCCGGTAGGTCCATCAAACTAATTAAATGACCGCGGAAGGATTGCCTTCTATATGCTAGCGTGATGTCCTTCTTTCTCATCAGCATCCTGAATTTTCTTTTTGTCTGGAGAAGTTAAAATGTAAGAATCGCAGGACTCCCATTGGTATGCATTTTGATGGCAAACGCGATGATAGCTAAAAGGACTTTTAACTCAAGGAACAAAGAGTCAAAGATTTAATTAAAATCCTCTGAATTTAACTCCAAAAATAAATGGAAGATGAAAGCAAGTAGATAAAGGAAGATCTCAAGTGTCCTTTCCATGATACGCTGAAACGCGGATCCGCACTTCATTGTCATTTAATTAACGAAAGAAGAACGTTAATTGAATTTAATGAAAAGTCAGACCAGGATTTATAGTTGCCGAAAGGCAGGCAGAGATATTGCATTCGAACAAAATTCAGGGTGAAAGGATGCGAAATTAGGTTTTAGAAATTCTCACACGCACATATCCAGGAGAATTATTACATGGAACTAACACATGCTCCACACTCACAGTGAACATATCCTTTTGGCCTGGGAAGTTTCAACTGGAACTAATAATGATTGGCAAAAAGGAAAAATCCTTTAACAGAACAAGCCCAGTTTTCTACTCTTGAGCGATTAGGATCCTTTTCTCGTTTCAGCGAAACTCAAACAATAGCATTCATATTGCGTTCCCTCAAATATTATTCACATACCATGAATCCTTAATATCCTCGCGAGCGCGTTCTTTTTAACAAAACAGAAACTTTCATTTAATTCCGCTTAAAGGAGAAGCTTTCGCCGCTTCCATTGTGAAGGTTTGAATAGGAAATTGTTGTTTGACGTTGAATGTAATAGTCTAGGAGTTGCGTAAACGTGGTTGTGGGAGAATTTCTTTATTTTCGTCCTGTGTCTTTGCTCCGTTCCATCAGGAGTCTAAATTTCCTCGGGTTCTCCATACCAAGAAGCGATATCAAAACTTTTGAAGGGCTTCGGAAATGAAATGCTAGTTTTATAGTCTTAAATTCTAGATGATAAGCATCAGGGTGTACTTATATCCTTGTCAGCAGAAGTACTTGTGCAAGGGAACCTTCATAGAGGCCCTCATTTTTGCTGAATTTGTCTTTACTTTTAGCTTATAATTTTCAATCTCTGGGACTATAGAATCAACTTTCCGCATGAACTACTAAATATATCACCATTCAAAAAGGAACCTAATGGGGGCTCCATATAAATCCCATATAGGAATGGACTGAAAAGATTCTTTTATGGGAGATACGATTTTATTTAAACAAAAAAAAATTTTCCAATTTACCGTTGCCTTGATGTATCAATCGCGATGTGTACCTTTTTCCCGTTTACTATGCTTACTGTACGATTAACATAAATTTCAATGACGCTTTGCTTTTTTGAAATATTTGTCTGTTAATTCCCAAATGTGTTATCAAAAAGATTGCCGCTTTGGTTGTTAATGTGCACATTCGTTTCCGTTGCTGATAGCTCCCGTTTTGTGTTTGTCTGTTTTGGTTTTTTTTTTTTTTTGTTGGAAGGTAGGAAGCTTCAAAAGCAGCCTTTAGCTTCTGGCCAACGGTTATGTAGGACACTTACTCACTAAAACCATTTCCTTCCTTTCCCACTCTCTTCTCCCTATGGGACTTCCATATGATATTATGTCGCGGGGATCGATCAGAATATATCCTGCACTCGTGCTCACGTTCGTGCTCCTCACTCGTTCCTTGGTCTGGCTGACTTCCTTTTCAGCCCCAGTTCACCTCCGTTTTGGTTTCATCATATGATCCACGCGATGTTTTCCGGAGTGAGGCGCTCCCCAGTTGTAGTTCCTAATGCGGTTTTTTGAACCGCGAACCTAAAGCGTTGATATAAGACATGTTCTTTGTCCTCGGCGATGTTCAGGCACTTTGGATAGTCGTCATGTTCGAATGAATAGAGGTATGGAGGATAACTTCCGTTTCTGGAAAACTTTTGTTGGATCCATCTCCAAATATCTCATATGATTCTGTGGCCCCATTGGCTTCTCACTGAATCTGACTCTCTTGCCACTCTACAATAGTTTCACTCCTTGTGAACTGCCGTCGACGGGCAGAAGGTTCTCCTGTGAGATATGCACGATCATAACGGCGTTGTCCTCCTCTCACCACAATATTAATTGGGATCATCGCTGCTATCAAACAGACCTCTTGGTCGGATATTATTCGATAGGAGCAACATGTGTGGAGTGCAGTTAAGCGATATTCAGCTCCAATTTTTCTTGTAGTTACGTCCTTTTCATATAGTAGGATGGAGCTGACCACCCTAGAAACAAGGGGGCGACAGCTCGGCCTTAGACCACCTATATTTGGCAGCATCCTCGCCAGCAGTATTCTGGGACTTTCCACATGTACTTTGAAATTTGGTTTCTGGTCGATACTTGAGCGCAGGCTGGGGATGTATTATCTTTGCCCTAACTTTGATATTGATTTACTTTCTCTTCCTTCCCTCAGTGATAATTGTTCCTTTCGTTACACCTGCATTCCGCTAGGACTTAATCTCGTAAACGCCGTGCAACATCCTTAAACTCAATGTCATCCGCGAAGCCGATGATGGTCATGCTGGTAAGGGGATCTAACGATATCACTCCGTTATATATAATTATGGATAAGGATGGGCTTTTGTGGATATCCACATGTTGATTGGCATGATTTATGTCCTTCATATGAATCGCAGCGCAGAAGCCCACCAATTAAAAAGTCGCCAATGATGCGCACCAGGCACTTCGGCCCTCTTAATTGAATTAGAGCCTCTAGTATTTTCCTCCATCTCGCGGAATTGAAAGCACTCTTCACATCAAGGGTTATCACTGTACAGAATTAACCGCATCGGCCGTAGACCCCTTTCGAAATTCGAACTAGTTCTTTAAGAGACCACCTTCCTTTTCGGCAATCCGAAGTAATCTGTTGTATATTATTCATCCAGATAATTTGCTAGTATTATTTGGAAAGCATGTCGGTCTGCAGGGTGAAAGTTCAGGTATTTGTCTAAATTAGGTATGAGAATTGGTGTATACCTTTTTCACTCAATAAGGAGGGCTCCTTCTCGAATGAGCTTGCTTATACAATCGCTTTTACTGCTTAATATAGCCACATGCCATTTTTTCCGCACCTCTTTGTATTGCTCATGTAGCTGTTCGTATCCAGAGCGGCTTCTTTTCCGTTGATTGCGTCTTCTGGCATTGAGGCTGGTCTTGCGGCATTCCTCGATTTGATGGTTCCACCAGAAATTTGATATTCGTTTCTGGGAATCAGGACCTTTTTCAAAGTTTCCTCGTCAAACTTGTTGCCACCCATTCTACAGTTGTCTTCCGAGATCAATTTATTTTTTAAAGTTCTTTGATTTCGAAAATTATGGCTTGATGGTCAGCTTTACTAATGTGCCATTAGATATCTTTAGGTAAAGTGTCACCAACAAATGTGATATATATGTGCGCAGGGGTTTATACTTTTCGCAGACAATGGTGACGTCGATTTTCATGTGCATGTGCTGTTGCCTGTGGTTCATTTCTTGCATAACAGACGATTCATCGCAACTCTTAGCAATGTAACCTTTTTCTCCGCATTTACGGTACAGCTCGGACCTATCATATATACTTGAATAGTTTTTTGCCATGTGTCCAAACTCTAGACACCTAAAGCATCATTTCAGTGAAGTCTGCTTTCGTAGCCGGCAGCCAACCCAACCGATCCAGACTCTGCTAGAAGTAATAGCTCTTTTTGTTACTTTCAACAAGTAGACTTCTCGACTCAGTTTGCGAACCGAATCGAACCGTCCTTCTTCAATTGTATTTCCATCACGTACTTCTATGAATGCAGCCCTAATAATGCGCACTTGATTCTTAATGGCGTGGTGCAGGGTATATCGAGCATTGACATACTCCATGAGATTTTTGACCACTGCGCCAAGTTGGTTCATTGCTTCGAGCTGATTGTAGCCATCCTGACCGTTCTTGGTATTCTTCCTAAATACCTTCCTAAATACATCCAAATACAAACATTGAATCAAATATCTAGTTACGTCCAGAGCTGCAAAGAAAGTTCGGAACCCTAAGGAGCATCTCATTATATGAGATTGAAATCTATGAGGCGAAACGTGTCATGTACGTTCCCATTGTGCTATTTTTCCATTTTGTTCCAACCGAGGAGGTCATGGTGGCTTCCGGCAGTTACGGAATTGAAAGGCCATCTTCATGAAAGCGTATATTTTTATTAAAATGACACACACCAAAACTAGCTAACATCATAGCATGCAGTAATCTATTGCATCATCAACTATACTCCATAGTAAGGTGTAAGTTATTTTTACCGAGTTCATCCTCACATATTCATTAAACTTTCGCTGAACAAAGAGATCCACGTTGCAACCAGGGTGCAATTCTCCTTTTCACCGTGTCGCCTAGATTTAGAACCGCTCAGTCAAGAAATCAGACGACTTTCACCAGTTACCCACACCGTCCCTTAAAATATGCTATATATAGGGGTGCATTTTGCTTGAACGTCAAGTCTACCGATTGGTTCCTCAATGAGTAATCTGCAAAATCACAGAGTTCACGTATTTTCCTCATCTACACTCCAGAAGCTTATGTTGGTTCTCAGTTATTCAGATCCCCATTTGATACAAATAGAAGGGATTTATTGGTGGCATTCGGGTATAAAATCAGGTGATCGAGTGTTTCTTGTCCCGAATTCTGTACCAGTCGTTATAAGCTGTTTTATAAGCACGGGTCGCGATCACGCAACCGTCACATAAACCCCTCTGTCTTATCAATGGGAACCATAGCACATAGCTATCTCTTCGGCATCGTCCCTTCAAGTTCAATGGAATTAGGCAGTAATCTGCCTTACAAATAGTTGCATGCAACGGAACCACCTGCTCTTTGCTGTAAAAATAACCGTGTAGTGTATGGACTTGGCAATCATGTTATGCCACAATATCAACCACGCCTTTCATCTGATGCTACGAGACAAATTCATCCGCTCCACGGTAGAATTTGGATGGTGCGCTTGGAATTTGAATACAGTTTGGCGTTTTTCAGATCGGTCTTCGACCACGACAATATTTCGAACGCATATGTCAGTAAAGGGGTAGCGAATATGTTCAACGCCCTTATTTTATTGTACTCCGAGAGACGCGATTTCAGTACCAGCTTTACACGTCGCACATATTCGGACAGCAGAGCATCCTCCAGATCACCAACTCGATCATGCTCTCTTTGTAGAAAACTGTTTCGGTCATAGCTTGGATGCGGGGGTTACAAATGGTATGTCCGGTATTCGTAATCACCTTTGCGAATGACTTGCATTCGACACTTGTCTAATCCAAATTCCATGCAAATATTAGAACATTAGAAGCTTGTTGCGAATAGTAGACATCAGTACCAGCATACAACTTACTTATTTATTTTTTTACTTATTTGTTTAATGCGGACAATACACAGAAAACAAATTCCTTATTACATATTATCCTCAGGGGTAGGAGCAACTGAATTGATTATTTTACACTTCAAGCTAGAGACGGAAATAGAGTCAAAGGACCCAAGCTGTAGGGCATTGTAGTACATCAAGGGCTTCAGTTTGCATTAGTACGTAGGCCATACTTTATTGCAAAACCATGCCTTCTAACATAATTCAGAAGCCATAAAAGGGGGTTCGGTGCCATGCGAAACCAGAGGGGATTCAATGAATCGCCTGGAAGATGTCTCTTCGTATGTGGATGAGTTCTGAGGTGTTGATACTTTCAGGTGAGTACACTAATGCCACCCTTCCATGAATTCAGCCAAAAACTTCATTAGTTTGGGATCAATGCAGTGTAGATGTAGGACATCGATTAGCCAGGTATGCAGGACGCTGTCAAAAGCCTTGTCATAATCGACATACCAAGTTAAGAGGTTTCGTTAGTCTCTAGTTGCTTGCCCTACAACTACCGAATCGATAACAAATTCCTCTTTGCAACCCCTTGACTCGGCTCGGCAGCCTTTCTGCTCTTTGGACAGAAGGTTGTGGGCTTAGAGGGTGGGTGAGCAAGTAATGGGTCTTGTTCTGTCTTTCTTTGGGACAGGGTAGACAATTTCTGCAATGAGGAAGGGCGGAAATTTCTTTGGCCGGCTAATGACTTGGTGCATGCTATGTGCGAAACGCAACTGTGGACTGGTGAACTTTTTACACCAGAAGTTCTGCATCTGACCCAGACCAGGGCCCTCTAGTTCTTCGAGCTGTTTGGGGCTCACCGAACTTCCTCTTCGATAACATCCGCAAAGTTCATTCCAGGCGTAGCAGCATGGCGGGTGCCTTCAGCATAATCCACTCAACATGTTGGGCCTAATGTTCATCAAGACGTTCTTTTGCTTCCGATATCAAAAACTACACTGTCTGGAAGCTCTCTTCGTGTGGTGATCTGAAAGGTTTCGCTAATTTCTTGCTTACGTTGCATTCTGATCAGTCTACATAGTGTGGTTTTTCCATAACGCTACAACCGACTGCAGCCGACGTGCCCAGAATATACAAATGTTTCACTAGGGAAGGCATAGCTCCGGTAAAGCTTCTGTAATTTATTTTTCACTCGTCTGCTGGCATTTCCAAAGCTAATTTGATTTAATCTAGCTATGTCCTGCCGATATTCCAGTTGAATTTTCTATGCTGCTCAAGTAGTCGCTACAAATGGCGAAATAGCAGCAACAGACGGGGAAGAGGAACTGGTTATCCTCCGCTTGCCTGAAACCAAAGAAACCGGGAAACCGGAAGCTGGACGCTTCAGGCATGAGAGGTTTTGTGTATTTCTTTTATATAGACATTTGAGTGTGAATTTGTCCCATTAGTACGTAACACGTAAAGAAGTGACAACTTAGCAGGATCAAGCTCTATATTACAGCCTACATTGCTACTTTGTGGTGCTAGGATGAATTTAAGGGAGGTTTTGCAGCTAATTACAGAAAATTATATTAATATACTATTATTAACTTTATTTGAGAAGATATTGGTATGGAAGGTATTTCGGAGTCTAGCCACCATATAGTGACAGCCGAGAAAAATGCGTCTGACAGACAGGCAGACAGACAGACAGTAAAACGATTTTAATGAGGTTTTGTTTTACTGTAAACGCCGTTTCGGTCACTAATCAAGTATTTTTTATTTTACAAATGCCAGTATTGCTCCTTTCTTCGGAGCAAGTTGTTTAACAAAAATCTTAAGCACAGAACTTATATATCATACTTTAATCTAACGTTAATTATTAATGCTAGACGATAATGTTAGTCTCAGTCCTGGCAGCCCTCCTATAGACTTCACTCACTTCGTTGTTGAATGTCTAAATTTTAGACACGAAGTGACACTGTTAGTACAAACCCGCCTTCCTATCACACATTGCATGGCTCGCCTCATACTCTCTTACCTTTTCTATTGCGTTTCTTCTGATAATTGCATATCCCATTCGTTTTCTCCTTCCTGGGGTATACCACAAGGTTTTATTCCCGTCCAGTACTATTTCTGATCTTGATCAACATCCTCCCATGGGCAATGTAATCAGAAGGCGAAAGTGGCAATGGGATAGGTGACGCCTGTCGGGCGATAATTCTCCGCCCTGACCCAAGATGGTCGATGAGTGGCTGCGCAAGGAGTACTTGGCACAGAATAGTAGAGGAGAAGTGCGGGCGTCTCGGGAAGTCTTGGAAGGATTGATTTTCTTGGTTTTTGGTGTCCATCTTAATATTACCGGTACTTCATCCAAGACCTTGGTGCTAGTTTCATATTACATACCTATTCTGGCTTTAACTCGGTCCAAGCCTGCTTATCACTTTCTAACTTCCTCGAAAGAAGCATTCTTGAGAATTGTTCCGCGATCTGGTCCCCTTCCCGTAACTTTGCTTTGCTCTAGAAATAGTTCAACACTGAATTTTTAGAATCCACTCCTACTATAGTTTTAAGCGTATGCTAAGCTTTCTTCTTTCCTGATAGGCAGTAATGGGTACAGTACCCAAGGGATGACATTACGCAAAATCGATTACAAGTAATGTTTATTGTGGACAAGGATTGCAAGTTCAGCATCCCAAGAGGTGAACAATATTGTCCTGAGTAGTCACATCCAGTACATCTGAAACAATTAGAGCTTCACATGATTGAACGAGAATTCTGTTTCAACAATAGGACAGCAAAATGCCGTATCATTCAATTGTGAGGTTAACAGTTGATAGATAGTTGTGGCTGCTACAAATCCCTGTGCCGAACAGCACTTCCTACTCGACACACCCCATCCAATTTGTACGCCACATTGCCTTGTTAACGACACATACCATTAATTAAACCATTACGGCTTGACTCCCATTCGTTTAGGAATACAAAACGAGCCTCCCTCACGTAAGTTACAAACTCGCACCTCCACTAAATATCCTCATGTTATTAAACCATTCATTTCGCCAATAGCTCGTAAGGAACACAACCATTAGACTCTCAAGTTATAAATTCTGAAGCGATTGTTCCCTTGGGACTTTCTTTATGCAGCAGTGAGTCTTCCTGTTGTGCTGCAACATTCCATTTTGCACTCCCTCGTGTGTTTCTGTGTTTTATGTTTTCTGCTGACAGTTAAATCTTACATGAATCCTATCCGAGAATATGCTTCCTTATGAACTTCTCACGGAGGCATGAGGGTATGCTTCCCAAGGAAGCTTTCGAAATCCTGAAGTGCTACTACATCTTGCTTCGTTACGTGAACGTATTTCAATATTCACTCGCTGTACGTGCCGGAAACGTGTTTGCATATTGTGAATGTGTATGTAGGGATGTGTTGCTTGTTAAGTTTTTTGAATGCTGTTTTTTTAAGTCTTTATTTCTGGCATCGTAAATTAAGAAGCAGAACCATACACAGAGGGTATAACTTCTATACGGGTATAGTTCCACGCTGGAAATGAGGACATCCTACCAACGAAAGGATAGAATATCAAACAGGGAAACTCGAAATTTTAACTTATTCTTGCTGCTCGTACTGGCATAGTTTCAGGGTGTACTTTTCGGCTCAATAGATGGGTCACAGTTTGACTGGCTGCCCTAATTTAAAGAATTCGTCCATACTATGTCTATGGATTTGCTCATGACTTTGCTCAACAGTTTTGAATCCACCCATACATGCATACTTAGCAACTATATTATCATAGTTAGTGAATCTAAATACGAATCCGATAAAATGATATCAAGTTCAATTTGCATGAGGGCCTTTAAACAGAGTTTTCCCTGTGCGCCTTGATGAGGTATTTGGATTTGAACTGGAGGCTTTCCAAGCCTGTCAAGGCATGGCCCAGTTGATTGGTTAGGAATCAACATCTAATATAGACGGAAAACATCAAAATCCCCCTATCATCTATGGTTTTAACTATTGTCACAGCAGCGGCAAAAGTGATGACTTCCTCGAATTCATAATCTTTTCTAACTAAAAGATGGTGTGATCATGCCTGCCTTTTAAATGAAGCTCTGAAATGCAGTAGATGCTTGTGCGTGCGAGCTCAAGCATTTAGAGTCCAATGTACCCGCATTTAACTTCATAAATTAATGATAAGTTTGACAGCAGCAACCTCTCGATGTTCATTAGAGAGATGAGAGCTTCCACTAAAAGGCGTTAGAGGAAGAGGTGGGGTCGCAATTTTAGGAAGAGATCTTCAAACAAACTTGGGCAAAAGGAACACTCAATTTGGCAAAATATATTTTGCCAAACTCATTTTGCCAACTTTCCTCAACCAGCCACGTCCTTCGCACCTATGCATGATCGAACGTTTCTAGGTAATGTGTTCTGGCAAAGTTCTGGCAGTTGAGACACTGCACATCGTCAACGCTCTTGACTCTAGCAAAAGTGATCTTCTACTAGGAGGTATACTTAAACCAGAGAACTTCGTCGAACTTCTGAGAAAGCCCAAAAGTGGTAATGAGCAACTCCGATAGGGATTTCATTAACAGTTAAGTGTCCTTCATGAGGCGAGCCATGTTTAATCGAACGCAATTGTTGCCATGCTGAGATCTAAAAAGATACGATGTGGTCCGTTTCCCATTGGCGGCCTTTAATGAGAAATTAAATCCTCAGGATGAGTTGGGTAATTGATGAGGCGTTCAATCCTTCCATTTTGACATGGTTGTCAATGGATTCAACAAGATGTTACCTATTGCGTGTGTATATGTTCGAAGTGGCGGAAAGGCTAAGCCTCTGCACATTCAGACCTTATTGGTTGTATTGTACTTGATTCCCCCATCTAACGAAATATCCCGGATTCGTTTATGTATTGCAGGATTTCCGTTAGTGAATGTGATACTACCAGATGCGGCTGTTGCAAATTATCGCCAAAAATCTGATGTCTGATGCGTCTATAAGTGGGGACTCACATAATCTTCCGTGTATTCCGATTCTATATTACAGGATGGACACATATTATCTTACAGAATTCCTATTCTGAACACATGTCCAACTAGTGAATTTTGGCCATTCGGAATGCCCACAATACTTCTCCAAATCTTCCTGCTTTTCGACGGGATAAACTTTGCAGTATATTTACTTGGTTCTTACAGGAAAAGTTTGGTGTGTTTAGCAGCATTAAGGTTCTGCGACCTGTCATCATAAGAAGCTTGTTCCCAGTTTTTAATATCAGCATTAGCCAATGCTAATGATAGCACGATTGCTGGTTCCAGTCCGGGTATGAAGGAAATTGACCCCTCTTTTACTAAAGCGTCCGAGATTTCATTTCCCTCTACACCACAATGCCCGCGTACCCAGAATAGATCCCCCGTATTGAATCTATGAATAGAGTTCAAACAGATTTATGGGAATCCGAGAATCAGAAGGCATTGGGAAAACTTTCAGTTCTCCCAATACACTGTACCCCCCCACGTCCATTGTTTCCTCATAGATCTAATTGAATTAGTCTTTGCGTTGCTCTCATTGCAGGGCTCTCAATAAACAAATTCAAGAGCTGTAAGCTGGGTAATGCATTCAGAGCTGCATGCACCAGTAATATGCAAACACACAGTTCTTTGCAGTGTGGCTAGTTTATAGCGAAAACTCTTTTGGTTTGCCTTAATCCACCACACAAAAGCGCAAAAGCGAATATCGGCCTAAAGATTGCCACATTTATATATACACATTACTACCTCCATGTCGAGGCAAATGTCCGTCTACACAGCCTTATGGGCTGTAAGAGCTCGTTTAACTTTTACCCCTACATGTTTGTGCCAAGGAAGCTTCTAATCTAGAATAAGATATTTCACTTCCTCGGAAAGTCGAAGGGTTGCACTCCTCATCTCTGGAAATGTAAATAATTGTGGTTTTATTTTAATTTACTGAAAACCCATGACTGAGGCACCAACCATCAATCAAATCAAAAGCGCGTTGTGTATTTCTACAAACCGTTACGGGATCTCAACCAACAACCAGCACAGTCACATCATTCGCATAAGCTTGAGCGTGCATTGGCAGATTTGGCAGTTCCTATAATAGGGAGTCGATCAACATACTCCACATAACTAGTGATAGCGTACCTTCTTGGGATCAGCCTTTCGTAATTTCCCATGTTAGTTAGCGATCAACGCCCGCTTCAGCACAATGCAATCTCTGCAACCTCTGAAACCATCCTCCCTGGCAGCATCACAAAGCTTTTGGAAGGGGGCACAGTCAAATGCCCCTTCGATGTCCACGAACACCCCATCGTATACTCGCCCTTCAGAGTTGCTTCCGCTATCTTTGAAACCAAAGTTGGTTTTCATTTAGTGGGTGCGACCTTAGCACCTTCTCACGAATGACGGTCAACCAGCCTCTTCAGACATTGTTGCTAAACTGATTTGTCTGAAGTTCTTTGGATTTGGATACTCATCTTTCCAAGGCTTAGGTATGAAGGCTACCTTAATCTTCGGCCAAGCGGAAGGCACGTAGCCCAAAGCAAGACATCCTTGACAAATATTTCGTAGAAGTTGCTACTTTAGCATTCCGGGAATGATATGCCATCCGTGCCAGCTGCTTTGAAGTTTTCAAAGGATAGTACAGCAGCGCTCACTTTTTCATTCGTAAAAACAGCTTTCGAAGTGCCCAAATGCCCCTTGCAAAACCTTCGTGTTGAAAGGTCTTCAGAAACCTCCAACTTTTTCCCTCCCACTTCCAACACCTGTTCTCCCGAGTAATGTACTTCCAAGAGAGACTGTATTGACTTAATTCTGGAGTTCTTGAAATTTCCACCAGGTCTTCTAAGAGGGTCCAATTTGGCCGACTCATCCTTATTAAGGACTCTGCATAACCTGGAAGTTTCGCTATCTCCTTCTAGTTCCTCAGAGTGTGCTGGAGGGGTCTCGTTTCGAAAGTTTTACAAGCCTTTTACATTCACGCTGTGAGTTCCGTAAGTTTATCCAGTCTTCATTCTTATTGCTTTTGCAAGCACTAGTTAGAAGCCTTCTGATTGATTTCCTGAGTCTTTGCAGTTTTCGTCTCTAGTATGGAATCATTTTACCTCGTTGGCTTCGAGAAATAGGGTAGGGGTGTGGTTGACATGGCGGCACAACATCACCGCAAAGTTGACTCACTGCGCACTTATTGTTACAGCAATGAGCAGCCGAAATTCTTTCTCCCATTAGCCTACCACCGGCCACCACACCCAGCGCCCCTATATAGTTTAAGTAGGTAGGGTCAACCTAGCCTAAATGCTTGGCACTTTGTCCTAGTATTAGGTAAAATTCGGTATCTACCGAGATTGTGACAACTCGAAAATTAATAATAAGGATAATTATCATTGAGGTAGCAATCCAATTGCAACAGGGCCTTGAAGTGTATTAAAGCACTTCATTCAAAACCGTAACGGTACACCACAGGATTACAATACCCTATAGGAGGCAATGTTGTCAGCATTGTGCTCATTCGAGATTATTACCTTGATTTGACTCATGTTTATAATCAATGCGTGCTCACGGTATCTCTAGAAAAAAGTTTTAAGAAATGAAAACTCAACACCATCTCGTCGTTAAAAGTCATTTTTATCCAGCATCGGTCTCGAGGATCTCTCATCGAAGAAGCTCCTACTTCTCTTTACTGAGTCAGCACCACACATTTTGTTAAAACGAACCTGCGGCTCTTCGACTAAAAATATATAAAAACAAGTCGACAAACATGAAGCTAGACGCTTCAGGTATGAAAGGTTTTGTGTATTTCTTTTATAAAGAGACTTGGGTGTGCATTTGTCCCATTAGCATGTAGCACGTAAAATATGCATATATTATGTGAAAATAGCCACTTTCAAGTGATATTGACATTCACAGTCTTGAATTTGCAGAGGAGCGCAGATTTGACCTAGTATAACTTTGTTAGTAATAGTGCGATTTTCACCAAATTTGGCAGGATCATGATCTATACTGTAGCCTACATTTTGTGATTTTAGGGTGAACTTAAGGGGGGTTTTCCTGTCAATTACTGAAAATTATAGTAATATACTATTATTAACTTTATTGGAACAGGTATCGATATGGAGGGTATTTCGGAGCCTAGGCATTATATAGTGGCAGCCCTGAGAGGATCACTATATGCGTGAGCGTTCACAGTTCCCACCTTTTTACCAAATTTGGTGTCAATCGCTACAACCGTCTCCGATAAAAATACGTGTGACAGACAGACAGACAGACAGACAGTAAACCGATTTTAATAAGGTTTTGTTTTACAAACATTAACAGTATTGGATTCAATAGTGCCAACGATCATCCATCATCGGCGTCTTACAGTCGAAGAATATGATTGACCAACCAACCCCTTCCAAAAGTCACTGATACTGTGGCTCCAAATTCCTAAATTATGAATTTTGCCCTGCAATAGATTATTGTAGATGGTCTAAAATTTACCACAATGTCGTCCGTCCTGCCGCTCTCTATGGTTCTGAGTGTTGGCCAACTATAAAACACAATGAATAGCGTCTTGCGGTAATAGGAACGCTAATGTTGCGTTTGATCACATCCGAAATGAGGATATCTGCGATCGATATGAGGTTGCACCGATCGTGAAAAAAATTTACGGGAGAAGCGACTTCGATGGTATGGTCACGTAAGTCGCACTAACGAGAATTCACTGGCTAAGATTGGTCTGAACATCGAGGTTGATGATAAGCGACCAATAGTCGACTAAAACAACGGTGGCTTGATAGGCTGGATGGGGATTAAAAATCCTCGCAATTGCATCCATATCTGGCATGGTGAAACCGATCAGGACGAGCCGACCCCGCTTATGAACGGGACAAACACTGAAGAAACAGAAGAAGTAGACCAAATGGTCGATATACTAGGTATGAATCAAGAAACCATCGACAGTTTGCAATCTTTGCAAGATGTCTCTCTTCATCCCTATAAGGAAAAATATTGAAAATGCAATGAATTTACCATCTCATTTTGTCAATCCGGTTATATAAAGGGGTATGTTCACGAAAAAAGAGGCTTGCTAAGTCCTGCGCTTCTTTTAGTCGGCAGTCCGACATTGGTCTTGACTTCCCGAAGTCTCCACTTTCACTCGTTTCGAGGAGTAATTTAATTTCTAAAACCTGGCAAAGTTTACCTTGTATTGTCAACCGAGTCATCTATCTGTTTTGACGTTGGTTTAGGACGGGCATCCTTCCAGATGGTGCTACTCTTAAAATGGTTTTTTAGTAGCGGAATACAAATTTGTGACGTAATTTCTTGATATCGATCACTCCCTCCCTCGCGTCAAATATCATCAAAACAAAATATTCCGGGAAAAATCTCAACCCGCCTTGGACAAAGGACACAATTCATTACAATTTCCTTATGAACTTTCTATGAAATATTATCCCCGAGCAGTAATTAAACAAACGACAGATTTAACCCAAACCTGTCTTGACAGTTTAATATCCTTTGAGAATACGATCCTTTCCGATTCAGAGCTGCAAAGTTTTATCGCGATACAATTACTGTTTCGATTCCTGCCAGTTCCACGGCTTTTAATTTTGAAACCGATGACAACGCTAAACGTATTGGATATCCAGTTTGAAAACGGTGAACATCATTAAATCATCCTTCCGCCACCTACATCATCGCAAGTATCATCAAGGGTATCATTGACGTAATCAAAAAGCAGCAAGGATATTCCTTAACATACGCAATCAATAAAAGTTGAAAAAGTGCACTATCAATCTAGGCATCGCACCAGACCGAATTGGAGCCTGGAGAATAAATTGAACCAATTTTATTAATATAAATCGACATCGTATGCCCCGACCGAACGAAGCCAGCAATAACATCAAGGACTTAGGCCCTCATGCAGATAGTGCTTATCTATTACATCGTAGGAATGGTACCTGACTATTTTGTCGCTTGTATCTGATTCCGTACAAATCGATACGTATGCCCGTGTGTACACGGATAGTGGGTAAACACAGGAACCGCTCCTGATGAGGCACAATCCAGCGTTCGAATGTACATGGAATATCAAAAAGGATTTTTATGACACCCAAATTGGGTGGGTGTAGTCAGCGCGCTAGACTGCCATGAGTGGTGACTTCCCCGTTGATTATGCCTGTGGTTTGCATTCCGATTCGGGAATAAAATATTCAAAGTGAAATCGAAACAACTGTGCACTTTATGGGTATTGGAGGAGGCAGAAATTATCCTTGATAGAATAACTTGTGCAAGGTAGAAAGGGTTGTTGGTATGACTAACATATGATATATACCTTCAGCTGCAACTGTTCGCCAAAGAAATATCAACCTAGAATTAAGTCGCTCTGTGGTCAGTGTAAACAATGGAAGGAGTTAAAATGCCCGTTCGAAACGACCTTGACAATAAACTTTTGGATGAAAGGAGCCTCAATTCCTCCTACTGTCTCTCAATGTATTTTTGGAGAGTTGCCATTTAGTAGTTCTAGCATGAGTTGCATTTTACTGAATTAACATAAAACAGGAACCTTGGGCGAAAAGTTCTTACTTAAGTGAGTTACTCCGTGTGGCATTTGGCATCACACGACATCCTGCCTGCTATGTTGTTTCCGATAAAATTTCATTGTGTTATTACAGCTGTCCTGGCTATCCCAACCCGAGAGCTATAAAGAGCGGACTCTTACATAATTCACTAAAATAAGGAACTACCGAAGTCAGCAGAGAATTACCGAAAACTGGGGCAAGAAGAAGAGCTGGCCAGAAAACAAAGGGAAGCTACATGCTCTCATACGTGCCCACCAGTGAAATTTTCACTATCCTGCCGGAATGGAAAATTGTACAATTTTCAATTTGGCATTCATCCAGGGACTACAAAAGCCTGGGAATTGTATCGCAATCCTCCACCATCAGCAACACATCACGGATTCATACAAGTTAGATGAAGGATCTGACGAAACGGATTGGATATGAGTGAGTAGTCGGAAGACGAAAAAGTAATACGAGAGGATTACATTGCAACGAAAAAGGAAGGCACAAGGACGAAGTACGTAAGAAGCCAGTATGAGGTCACAGCATTACATCCTTCTGTTCGTTCCTGTGTCATGCCTCTGGCGCGCTCTTATTCCATTGTGTCTGCAGGCAGACAGGATCCTATGAGGCAAGCAAGATTTTTCCACTATTCAGCGATACGGCGCTTGATTTATTTACGGAGCATGGTAGAATTCACGCCAAGTTTGATTTACGTTCCACAGGCATGCAAAAACTGTAAGACAACGATGTTTTGATGTCGGTTAGCTGAAATGTCTTTTTCGGAAATTCCTATTTAAATTTTAAAGGACCTGGAGCAGAGTCCTTCAACCTACTAAGGCGAATGCTTTTGAATTAATGATTTCCTAATTTTGCCCAGAAGACTGAAATCGTAACGGACATTAGGACGTTATCTTGAATTTCTTTCGAAATCAGTGTTCATTAAATATCCTTTTTCCTGCCTTTCGGTTGAGACATTCACTTTGAAAAATTCCTTCAAATTATTTCATTGCTGTCTTCATCCTTTCTTTTATCTAAATTAAATTGAATTTCTTAATCTTTCTTCCTCCAAGAAGGATTCGAGTCCGACAAAATCGAACGTTATTAGAGCCTTCCCGCCTTGAGACGATCTAAAAAGTTATATCAGAATTTATGAATCCTTGTCATGGAAGCCAGATAAATAGCTTCAACTCTAAATTGATGTCGTGGAGCGAAATGTAAAGTGCCTTTTATAAAATTTGCTTGGTCACTAAAAGTGCAGGAAAAGCAAGGACAGAGAAGTCAAGAGGTGACGGAGCAAAAGGATACACCGAGTAGAAGCAGCGTGGGAATGGGATTACGTCAGACAAGGATTTATCCGCGTTAGTAATTTTTTTAGAACGATGATCTTTGGGCGAAAAAGCGAATAACGTTTTTCTTTTATTACTAAAGTGGTTGCCCGTTTGAATATTTTGTTGGGAAATTTCATTGGAAGGATTTAAATTTAGCTTGGTTCTTACTGATGATGATAATGGTAAGCGATCTGTGAAATTCTTTCAAATGCTCGTCCTTTGGCCACTATAATGGCACACCGGATATATAAGGATTTAGAAAGGAATGTACAGTCCACAGTTTGAGGTCGATAGTAACCCTTATACATTTGCGAATTAAGTTAAACTATCCGCCGGGATGCAGCCTTGAATGTCATCAGCCAGGATAGCGATGATTAGCGTTGCAAGCTAATATGTACTCTGGATGGGCATGGGGATGTATGAGATGCACACCTATTAAGGCCACATAACTCTTTTGCTGCCTTAATGGCCATGGAGCCACTATCAAATATTATTTAGTTGGATGGGAAGGGAACTCTAATCTAGACTAATACCTCCCTGGTAACCGTCTATTTCGTTTTGCGGGAGTTATTTTTTAAGATGGTTTTATGCTTCGAATAAGGTGACGTTCATCGCAATATTAGTGTCTCCTCAATTATGTTGTTGAATTATTTACAAACATTGATGATATTCGTCCACCTCCATATACTTCGGCCAATGGAACAGTATTCACTCCGACCTGCTGGATATGGCATTGCATCCAGGGAATATAAACTGTTGTGATATTATATTTGGTAAAGAATTGTGTCCAGTTGTAATTCGTTCCTCCGTGACTTCCATGTTTTAATACAGGGAACCTGCATAAGGGTCTCCTCTTTTTTCTCTCTGATTCGTGAACAATTTTGTGTTATTTAAGTTATGTTTTCCAAATATGTTACATAGTGCAGTGAATCAGTAATCATTTGGTTCAATAATTTACTATCCAATTCCTATGTTTTCCCTAAAATCTGATATTTCTCTGCAACCATTGTGGATATCAGAATCCTTTTCCATCATATCGCCGAGTTGAACGGCGTTATATTTGGGATTTTCAAAAAAAAAAAACAATTTTCACTCGCTAACATTAACTTTAGTGGCTGAAGCTATTAAATCGGCTGTAATATGAGATTGCCGTCGATTATTGGTCCTTCGAGCCGCATCATTTAGATCCATCCAGCATCGAAAATTGGAACATTTATCCTAATTGGCGTGTCTGACTAGAACTCCTTGTTTCCTGCGACTCCAGACATCGGCTGCACTAGCCTCCACTTTGTTTGACAACTGTTCAACTGTCGTCAAGACTGTACAAAATCCGGACATCCGGACACACTACGAAATGGAAACATCGAAGGTTCTTGAGGAATAACGGTGTTTGGCAGAGCTAATCGAGAACGTACCGTAACTACAAAAACGATAGTGATTCCGAGAAAATCGCCGAAAAGGCTAGCAGATATTGACAAACCCTTCAGTACATTTGAGGCAAAGCACGATTTGCTGCTAGCTAGTCTCGCGGAAAACTATCCATGTCATAGACAGGAACAGTATAGCGCTAAAGACGTCACTACATGGCCATAAGGTCGATCTATACAAAGAAATACGGACGGTCTTGTCAGTGATCAGTGATGTCAGTGATCAGTGTCAGAATACTTGCGGATCGTAAATCCTGCCAGCCTTTTAATAAATGCAACATCCACAATAGCCTTGCTATGGTCTAAAGCTACTACTGAAACAGTTACTTCCGCCCCAGAAAATCCAACTACTACGTCGGTATACCAGTCTGTAACAGGTCCTAGTCTTACGGCAACTTACATCCATCATGAATAGCAGCTCTCCGGCAGCACATCGCTGGCAACTGGGTAAACTGTCGTGACATTTAAGGATCACTAGAGACTGTCACGCCGCCCGTGTTTTTGGTGGAAAGACCTTAGGATATTTTTCGACAAGAGGGTAGGGTTCGTGGTGTGCAGAGATAAACAGCCCATGAATTGTCCCATCACGATTCTATAGGCACTTCCTCACGGGTTTACGGCCGCTTCTGAAGAGAGCTTGTTAAATCATTCCCTTTTTCCCCGCTAGATGCGAGCATGAGGTTTTCGCGGACTTCCTTATAAGCGTGCCCCCTTTGCACCTGATCGATCTCTAGCGCGGTGTTAGACTGATTAAAAGCTGGGGAGTGAGCATCTCCAAGGTTAGTCACATGCTTTGGTAAGGCATTATATCACAAGGAGAGCTCTTCTCGTAGAGGTGCAAGCTTTATTTATGGTCCGAAGCTTTTGTAGACTAAGATGAAATCTTTCTCTTTTGTAGACCAAGATGAAATCTTTCTCTTGTTGTTCCACGCGTAGTTCAAAGAAAATTCCCTGGTGATCATCGTGGGTATAACCCTTGCTGAGAGGGAGAACATACCAAGCACCAGTGTACCAATGGGAAAGGTCAGGTCTATGATTTTACACTTTTACACCATCTTGCCTTGGCTAGAACTATATCCACTTGTGCAAAAACTTCTAATAGACTAATTGGTAATCACCTTGCATCGCGAACAACATTGCCAAGCATCTCCTACAGTTAAGATAATGTTATACGTGGTGGGGCATAGTAGCTGTACAAATAACTATCACTTTTTTTCGACCACACAAAGGCACAGACTGCTTGACTCGCAATATATTGTATGGGTTTTCAACCGCGCGCGCAAATCGCCACTAGACTTGTCGAATTTGTGACTCATACGCCGCCATGATACCTTCTATAAGGTTTGCTTATGATGGCACTTTCCATCTCGGATTTCTAGGTAATCTGCTCAAGTAAATCCTGAGCAACCCTACAATAATTTTTTTTTTAGAGTAAGGCGCTTACACACAGTGTTGGACTCCCCCAAGAACACGTCGTCGGATTACCTGCAAAACACCTCGCTGTCATCAGACAACTAGCCTGAAACCGTTTGATACATTACGTCTCAATAGCCCTCCCGTTCTTTCGGGAGAGGGCAGAAAGAAAACTGTTACTTCAGGAATCTCTTTGGCACCTTGCCCCTCCGCTGGTCGGGCTCAGTCCTTTCCGCAAGAAGAAGACTTCGGACATAATGCGCAACACGACGCCATCTGCCAGCGCTTCTCAGCATATCTGTAACAGTGTTGTTTGAAGAAGGCTCCCCTGTGTGTGCATAAAGTTGTTGACGAAAGCTGTCCCGCCTTTCACAAGAGCAAAATGTGTCTTCGTCGTCTTCCGCAACTTCATTAAGGAACACGCAATCAGGAGATCGTGCCTTCCCAGTCTTGTGCAGGTGAGCACTTAGATGTTGGGTAAGAAAATAATTAATCTCACCATGTGTTCTGTCCAGCCGTAGATCTCAATTATCGATGAGCCACAGTCCATCTACTTCTTGGTTTACTTTGCCCACAGAGTTGCCACTCGGTAAGTGTGCGTTGACGATCTTCACGGCAACCACCTCACTTAAGTCTTTATGCTCCTTGGCAGGAAAGGCAACTGTAATCACTCCTGCCATCACCATCACGGCCGGTTCGGAGACAGTGCAATAAATCGACGCCACTCGCAAAGGTCCTCTTGTAGATACAGGGCCGCCAACCTCCAATGCTGCTGCTTTGGTCTGCTCCAAGAAGCTCATTTTCGAATAAACCATTAAACCAAGGTTTTTAACAGCTGATTTTGACTCTATTGTCAACTCGCCGATCGATATGGGACGAAGGGTCGGAATTCTCCTTCTGGTGAAGATGACTACTCTGGTTTTTTTTCTAGCGCAAGGCGCCATCCATCCGCCTACCCGTCGCATCAATATGCCAAATCTGCTTTGTACCTGTTTAATATTGTCTTCGGGAACCAGTGCCTCAAGTCGTCTGCATAACAAACCAGGCGCGACTCTTCTGGCATGTCGAGTCTTAGTAGACTATCACAAGGAGCGTTCCAGAAATCTGGCCCCAGGAAGGATACCTGAGCTATACCCGAAGTGATCTCAATCCTTCTCTGACCCTTTTCAGCTAGCAAGAAGCGGTCCCAATATCCCAAGAGATAGCTCGGCACGTGATGTGCATGCGTTTTCTATATATTTGTTCATCTTACGAAATTGAAGGTATTTCCGGCATCAACCATTATGACTATCCGGTACTAATCGGCGGCTACATAATCGTATCCATGATCGCCATGACAGCATCAAGTACCCAGCAGCGCGATGGCTTCAGCGAGTCTACTCCTGATGAGCTTTTCGAGCACTTTCTCGGCCACATCAAGTATACACTGCGGTCGATATACATCAATTCGTACGGGATATCTGGGGAATAATGACCGTACAATGCGGTTCATCTGATCGGTACTTAGTACGCGGGGTTTACGGAGAACCTCGATTCTGCGGGCAACAAGTTTATTGCCAGTTCCCACGGGTCATCATTGACCTCTTTGACTAAATTCTGCCAACCGCGTGCTTTACTTTTATTTATCGCTCTGGGAATTCTCCTTTTTGCTGATCTACTCTGCCTTTGTGGTGCATGCATCCTTGCGATCGTGTAAACGTTGTATTAGCTGCAACGCTACCACCCTCCTCCAGTGCGACTCTGCCTAATCAAAGAGCTTCGATGAACTTCACGAAGTTCACCTTCGTTCCACACGCAGGGATCCGGTATTATAACTACGACTCCGATTACCGCCGGTATTTCCAGGATCTGAACCCTTCTGAAGTCATTCAAAGGTCCTAGCATTAAAGTCATGGCCTACCAGGATTTGTCCCTCCGTGCCCGAAACGGGATCCACCAGACCATAAATCCGGTGCCGAAAGTCCGGCATCCAGTCCCTGCTATCCTTTGCATAATAGACATTTAAGGTCGCTACCTCACTCCCTGACAATATCACATTTCTCTCGCCACCTTCTACCTAGATCGGGTCAATCAATAACGCTAGAGCCGTTGGTTACTCATCCAATTCGGACCTTGCTGCCAAAAACTTTTGCATTACTCCACTGGTAATCCTATTGTAGACGTTTAAGTACCCCCATTGGCTTTTCTCTGACTCACTATTTGAATTAGTCTTTGAATGCAGTCCAAATTGCTCCTTCCGATGTTACTTCATCAAGAGGACCTGTATGTAGATCTCATTTTTTGGGCACGTACTGCGCCATTCTTCCAAATGAGTTTTGAACTTGAGCTCGAAAGCTATCAGTTTTGCCCACTCTGGGTCTTTTCACCTCGAACATGAGGTTCTTCGGATTCTGTGGCTCAGATCTTTTAGATCAATGTCATCTAGCTTAAGGTTTGAGTGTTCTTTCTGTCGATGTGTTTTTCTGAGTGAAACGGTAAACTTCGCTTCCCAACAAGCATTGGTATTTGCTATGAGAGTTCGACTGCGCAGTTTGCAGGGCTCTGACTCTTTTTTCCAGGCTTACAAAAATCTATTCTACTAGATTGCCAGATCCTCTGAAATTTTTTTAATACAAATGAATGGGTCATTGGAATCCCACATTGGGCGCAATATTCTATATGGATTTATTACATTGAAGTCGGAAACAGAAACCCAACAAAAACTGGTGCTCAAATAAATGAACCTGAAATATCTCATCCGAATTCAACCCTCAAAATCTCTCTTTCAATTCTTGGATGTATATAGAAACCAAACCATGATTTTCTATTCCAAACTTGCATGAATGATTCCTTCAACCAACTCCGCATTGACTAGCTGCATTAATTGAGTTTTCCCGGAATAACCAGTTTTTATTCCGAAACTACCCTTTCTGCACGAGTTCAAATCTATTAAACTCAAATCCACCAGGATTCGACACGACAGCTGATCAATGCACTCAGCCAACACATTTTCAACTTTTTTCTAATAATCCTGATTCCTGCAAAGCCACTAACTTCGCCGCCTGCAACAATTCTATTGCCATTACTCGTTCCGATGAAGTTATCTGGCCAACGTATCTGGCATATCAACACTTAGTATGTACGACGAGTCCTCCAAAACTTCTGCACGGATAATTTGGAAAAAAGTTAATTGACCCGAAATTAATTCAATTTGAAATGCTTCTCACGATGATGATGAACATTTGCAAAGTTTGATGGAACAGAGTGGCTTGAACTCGTGCAAGGACTATTCCGGGATAGTTCCAATGCATGGCTCGGCCTTTGTACGGCGTAGTTGATATTAATCTTCAAACTGTGCAAGTGGAAGTTTATATCCGCTTAGGATGCGGTTAATCTGAATGCAGAAAGCATCACGTGAAGGTTTGTTGCATTTACTGGGGATTTCGGGTGAAATTTGTAGGGTAACAACTCACAGGGATGTTTCTGTGGGGTAGACAGGGAATTTCGGGAAAGAACGGGGAAATTGTTTACTCTGAACAGAACTAAACGTAAGCTGCAAAGTGAGTTGATTGCGGTTTAATTATGCGAAGAAGCTTTGTAAACAATCGTTGAGTTTGAAGCTGACAGGGTTGTGATGGATGAAGTACCCATTTAGGAAACTCGCACCTACCAATCACCGGTGTGGGTACATCACGGTCCACTCTGCATACATTTTAATTGCTGAAATAATTAGCCCAACATTTGAAATAGTCACGCTTCAAGGCTAGCTAGCGCCTGCTTTATAAATATTAGCGATTTCACATTCATGACATGTGGGTATGACCAAGGGTGATGAATATTTCCACACGAAAACGTGTGTTAGCAATTGAAGTCGTTACATGGTTCATATAAGGAAGTAAAATGGGAGAATAGAAGGCACGTAAAGTATTAGAGATAACCGAGGAGTACCAGGCTATCCAGGACCCACATGATTGACGTTGTAGAAGGACTTAAAACTGAAAGTAAAATCCTTTTCATTCCATTAGGAGATAAATTTGTGTCACTTTTTCCAGGGGCAGGTTACAGTAGACGCATAATAGGATATCCCCTTGTCTTAGACTGTTATTGATGTCGAGTAGTCTCGAGAGTGATCCTGTTGCTTTTATCTGGCCTCGAACATTGGTCAAGGTCAGTCTAGTCAGTCTAATCAATTTCGTCGAGATACCGAATTCTCTCATGGCCGTGTATAATTTTACCCTGGCTATGCTGTCACAGGCAGCTTTAAATTCGATGAAAAGACGGTGCAACTGATGTCCATATTTCAACAGTTTTTCCATCGCTTGTCGCAGAGAGAAAATCTGATCTGTTGCTGATTTGCCTGGGGTGAAGCCTCTTTGGTATGGGCCAATGATGTTCTGGGCGTATGGGGCTATCCGGCCTAGCAAGATAGTGGAGAATATCTTATAGATGGTACTCAGCAACGTGATACCTCTCTCTGTGTGATATCTCCCTTTTTATGTATGAGATAGATAATGCCTCGTTGCCAATCGTCAGACATTGATTTCCTGTTCCACACCTTAACTAAAAGTTGATGAACCGCTTGGTGTAATTGCCTGGCCTCCATAATTAACCAATTCGGTCGTAAATCCATCGGTTCCTGCGACTTATAATTCTTAAGCCGATGAACTGCACGGACTGGTTATTCCACACTTACTGGTAGGGCAGCGTTTGTTCGTCGTCTTCAGTTGGCGGGACCTCCAACTCGCCGATATTCTGGTTGTTAAGAAGTTCATCAAAACACTCAACCCATCGCTCCAATATGCCCATTTTCTCGGAAATCAGATTTCCTTCTTCGTATTGGCATGATGAGCATCAAGGTGGCTTTATCCTGCTGAGATGTTGGTAAGACTTGCGCGCCTGGTGCAGTTGCTCTCTGTACTTTTCGAGTTCACAGACTTGTTGGTTCTCCCAGGCTTCCTTTTCCGTTTGTGAAGTCGCTTCTTCGTCCACCAGGGTTCGTGATAAGTTTTCGCGCGTGTCCGCGTCCTTTGAGAATGCAACATTACTCGGAATGCTACATTCCTCTGTTCGGCTGCTAGCTTATGTTCATCTTCGAACCAGCCGTTTCGACTCTTTTTGTAGCTGGGGCCAGGTATGTTTCTGGACATATCAATGATAACGTTCTTCTGGTGGTTGTGAAGATCATTTTTTGATGCTTCATCTTAAGGACATCTGTTAGATCCGGATATTGTGTCATTTAATTTCCTCTTATAGATGATATGGAGTGTCGTGTTCTGGATGGCTTCTGTATTCACTCTCCCCTGATTATCAGAAGGGATTGTACCAAAGAGATAGTGATCCGAGCCTATATTGGCCCCTCTATACGTTTCGACATTCATCAAGACTGAGAGGTAGCACTGTTCGATCAGCACGTGGCTAATTTGGTTGAAAGCGGTCCCATCTGGAAAGGCCCATGTATGTTTGTGGACCGCTTTTTGCGCAAACAATTTCGTGCGATACTGCTAATTGAATAATCCGCAGTCCGTTATCATTGGTATCCCTATATAAGCTATGGGAGCCGACGTATACAGGCTCCGTCTCTACCTGACTGTTGTCCAAGTATGATTTGAAATCATACTTGGGACAGGCTTCGAGGGTCCGGGCAACTGCCTCCAACTTTGCAGTCTCCTTTGTAGGGACGTAAACGTTAATGAGCCTTATATTTCTAAATTTGCTTCGCAAGCGCAGAGTGCATAGCCTTTCGCTTATATTTTCAAAGCCGATAACAGCAGGTTTCATTTTTTGGCTGACCAAGAAACCTACCCCGGGTACATTGTTTACTGGATGGGCGCTATAATATATGGTGTAGTGTACTTCTTGCAACGCTGTTACATCAGCTTTATATTAGGACAGGGTATCGGCTAGCTGATGAACAGCATTCGGTCTGTACAGGGAGCGCACGTTCTATGAGAAAATGCGCAAATCGTTATTCCGTTGCCATTGTCGGGTTCGTAGTTTTGAAATCGATTCTGTCCGAGGCTCCTTCTGTGGCTTCATAACTTCGGTTTTCCGTGTAGGGTTGCCAACCCTACCCAACTCCCAGCCTGGAGGACCAGTTGGTACATTTTATCCCGTTTTTAAGCGCGGGAAGCTCGCCTTCATCCCTCTCCGTCTGCAGTTTTTCATGAATAAGGAACTCCCAGTGATCAACACGTGAAGGTGGAGATAGGGTTTGGTAGTAGAGTTGTTGGTGTTGGTTCAGCAGGCGTTTCCCAGGTTTTATGCTCCATCGTGGGTACCAATCCACGTTTCCCCCCGGGATCTATATTACCCTTTGGCCACCGGAATTTATTGGATAAACCAAAAGGCTGATTTCAACTAACTAGAATCTCAGAACTTCATCCTTTTCGCAAGGTACAAATGGGAGTGGAAAAGGGCAGCAGAGAAATGGAATCAACGGTCCATAACAAACAAGAATCAAAATTCCACCGCCGTCAGAATAGATCCTATACGCTTATTTGAAGTCCGACACCAGGTGTGGTGCGTTTAGATAGATGATCCACCAAATAGTACTCTTGGAAAAAAATAGGTGCCCCATAACAAAGAGGAATCTATTGAAGTTTATGAAAAGATATTTCCAACTATTACTATTGGAATTGAAAAATATCTAAACTACTGCCATGTTGAGAACACTGTGTCCACGTTAGAAATCGTAACAAATCACAGTGTCCATTTCAATAGCCAGGCTAAGTACAAAGTATACAAGGGGACCACTTGGCAATCCCCCCAACAAATGGTAAGATAACAGTTTTCTGGCAGGGGAGTAAACTTACATGTTCGTATTCCGTGGCATAGAGATTGTAGTTTCAAGTCCAATATTGTTTAACCCTTCTACAGCATTCCCGCACAATAATTGTTCTGATAGTATTGTAATCTCCCAATATGCGAACGATTTCCTTATTTTGGCAACCGGAGACAATTGGAGTTCGACCTCCAAATGTCTACAAAGACAGGCTAATCTCTTTGTCGATGAATTCCGTAGATTGGGCCTAACAATCGACAGAATCCCAATCTATAGGTTTAGTTCGGACAGAGATAATTTGAGCTCTATCATCCTGAAACCTTAAAGGCAGGCAGTCTGATTAATTTTGCAGCTAGTTTTTTTTCGGGGCCTCACACCCTAGAAAGCCATTAATCTCTATAGATCGGTGGTAAGGCCTATCTTAGAGCAAGCAGCTACGTCCACTATGAATCCGCCCAGAACCGCCGGACACCGTTTGAGAAAGGCCTTCTTGGCGACCAAAGAACTTCTTAAACTAAAGGAAAGGAATCTCAAAACCTATGATTTGGGGTACAAAACCCGGATGGTGACACTGATCTGTCCTCGATCTGTATGTCGTTCCGGAGCCTGTTTGACACTATAGTTCTCAATGACGTGCCCGTGATTTCAAAGAAGGTCAGCTTGTCTTATGATTTGGAAGGAATCTGTGGCAGGACGGCCGTTTGTGGCAGGTTGGCCTTAAATCTAGAGGTTTTCTGGTCCTGTCGTCGGATGCTGCGTGATGGTTCGGCCTGTGCGGTGGTTGGTCCCGACGGGGCCCCGGTCTCACGCTTTTCCTTGAATATTAGTTCGGTTTTGGTGGATAAACTTTTTGCTCTCCTTCAGGCCAACTAGGTGGCTTTCCGGATGGGTGCGGAATAGGTTGCCATCATTACAGACTCTCTCCAGACTTGTAAATTACTCAATCAAGCTACGCGGTGGCATTACCTAGTGGACAAAATACATACCCTGGGTTCTGACCGCTGATTTAAGTCACTGAAAATTCTTTGGTGCCTGGCTTATGTGTGGCACCCAGTAAATGAACTTGCCCATGTGGAGGCCCGCAAGGCTCTGGGTTCGCATTCCACGAGATTGGTCGAGCTTTACCCTGTTAATGTTCTGAATGCCGTTCAAGAACACTCATATAAGGAGTAGGAGGATGATTTTTGGTAACGTCTCGGGTGAAAGGACATTTTTTAGCCAATTTCACGCAACTTTACCTATAATTAAACTCGCGGTCACGCGTGTACTTACGGCTTCCGAGGAGAAATTACTAAATCATTTTCAAACCAATCGTACATATAATAAAGTCTTTCTCAAGAGGTTTGGAAACATGGCTTCGGACATATGTAACACTTGTAAAGTTAGGGAAACCAATGAACGCATAATCTTCTGGTGTAAAGAGTATACCAGGTTTTGGGACAAGTATAAATGGTAGAGCAAGCATTTTAACCTTTAACAAACCCTGTTGAGTAGGGATCCATGCATGATTAATGACCTTTTACATTTTTGTAAGGAGGTTAGATCTAAATTATGATACTTTTTCTAATGTGCACTTCCTGCCAACACCGTCTTTGGTTCTTGGCATCGGTGGGGACTAGAATCGCGGTGAACTTCTTGCTTCACTTTGTTGGATACAGTTACATGATCGTGCGTCAAGTTTTCCCGGCTTTCTGGTCCATTCTGGTCCTTTTCGGATGGGGATTTAATATCACGACTCCTAAAGCATTATTGACTTATATTGGAATATCCTTTGTTCCGGATCTCATCGAATATACACTAAAACCTAAAATAAATCTTGGTAATTCATTCAACTGGATAACGACATGACATTGCTTGAATTAATATTATCAACTTAACGATTCCAGCTCATTAACGACCAAACGCTCATAGTCCCAAAACATTAACTAATATTGACAAGCTTGCAACACGTGTTTAGTCTGTTCGGGCAGGCTCTGACACTCATGCGTTTGAAGGGTATCGGCTAATCAAAAAAGAATCTAACTTAGTAAATTTGTATTTGGCCTTTTTTTTTTGGTCATAAACGATATTGTGTTTCTGGGAACATAGGCTAAGTGCCTGCCATCAGTCCTGTTGGTGTACTTCATGAGTAGTATCAGGTCCATTTTGGACTGTTATCCTGCCGGATCCCAGGAGACAAACAAAACTAAACAACAACAATAAAAACAGCAGATTTCCACAGCACAACCGATAGTTCCGTGGGAGGTTTGTGCCTTGCAGTTTTCTGCTGCTTATCCTGGTTAATATACCGTGTGGTCAAACGTTTTCCCCGACCATGAAGAGATACCATTTCGCCTACTTTAACTTTTCCACGTTATTGGGAATGCTACCCCAAAAATCATCCAGTGATCTTTACACCAGTACTATTGATGCTAATTTTATTCATGGGCTGACTTCTTGCCTCCTCTTTCTCTTAATGGAGAAGGCTCATACTCATACTTCCTTTAATTCTAACAGAGGTAATCATAGTGACGGTTATTTTTTCAGAAATTGTCTCCTCCGCTTCCCTGTAAAAAAGGGCACGTAACCACTTACATTTGGAACCCTTGACATGTATGGAAATTCAGATGCAACTGCACCGATTCTCTTTATTAATATAATATTGACCTGCGTTGGGAACGTATAAAGTGAAGTCAGCACCCACCGGTCGATATCAACAAATTTGAAAGGGTTACTTTCTCTAGAAGAATGAGGCGCAACTGCCACTCCATTAATAAAGTTAGAAGCCATCCTTTAAAAATTCTCATAATAGAAAATTAATGAATTTGAATAAAGAATTCTTAATAGGCAGGAAAATATTGCGGAGGTACATATGACGGTTTCACGTCTCATGTGTGTTTTTAGTCAGCGCTAAGAAACAACAAGAATTACGAAGCGTCCAAACAGAATGTCCTTTTATTTATTGTTCTCTTATTCTGCGTCGCATAGGCCTTACTTCTGCTTTGCTTATTTTTATTGACTGAAGTGGAGAAATTTTTCCATCTATGAGTCGTCCTTGGGCGGAAATCTTCCCAGGAGGGCATGTTTTATTTACTGCACTGCAAGTGAAGGAAGAGTGTCAGATAACATGCTATCACATTGAAACATATATATGAGCGAGCCTGTACTCTATATAATCATATGAATTCCCTAAATAATTCCAGGTCATAACCTTTGAAAAGGAGTGCATTCCCCTGGTTTCGTTGGTTTTACTTTAAACCACATCTCGATAAAAATAAACCGTTCAAAAATAGTCCTTATCTCACGACCCCCAACACCCCGTCCTTCATTTCAATTCCAAATTTTCTTTCATGTCCACCTGAAAC
Source organism: Hermetia illucens (assembly GCF_905115235.1). Lineage (NCBI taxonomy): Eukaryota > Metazoa > Arthropoda > Insecta > Diptera > Stratiomyidae > Hermetia > Hermetia illucens. The sequence goes on from NC_051852.1 coordinate 43,253,689, forward strand.
AATGTCAACAAAGTTATGGCCTATTTGAAAAGAGCACGTAACGTGAGTATGCCCACTGAGCTGCACAGACCATATAAGGCACGGTTAAGGTCTGCAATGCGCTTTCAAGGTACATATATTTCGCCTTTTTCCGACAGGGACACCTTATATACTCCGTGGGAAAGTATCGACATGCATACACTGTACACATGTTCATACTAACCTAATGCCATCAGATAGTGGCTCTTCAAGAGTGAATACGGGGCCGAAACATTTAATAACAAAGTGAAGAGAAAAAAGCCTTCTCCAAGGACATGCGCGCTCTAAAGCTCAAGAGCGTGTCGAGTGAAATTCATTGCAGATATTCCTAGATCCTAGTCCTTATACATGGCTCTCTAAGTAGGGACAACTTGTCAGGCCTCGTACTTCGAGGATAAAAACAAGTGGAAGTACGGAATGTGCTGAGTGGAATCCTCATCATGTAGGAATATGTAACCTTAAGTGCCTTAATTACTGGGTATTGAAGAAAATGGAAGTTGGGGCGCAGATATGGTGGCGATGATGGCTACTGGTGCGAAAAGGGACCACGTGATGTTAACAGGTCAGGAGTAATAAGCAGCAGCTATAATTGCAATCACCCAGTTTCCACTGTCTCTGCCGTATGCATGGGAAAGCCGTAGATAATGTTACTCTTGCGTGACTCCTTAATTACTGTAGTTCACATGGAAACGGCACCAATACCGTGGATTATTGCAACTTGTACGCTGAATGTCTGGCGGAAAATGGATCGATAAAATTGCTCTATAATGCACTAATGTGTGTAATTATTGGGAGTACTATGCACATGAGAAATGCTGGATCATTATGCGCTATAGATAGCGGTCTGATTTGTGATAATACGAAAATGGTTATTCTAATTGTCGATACTGAAGGACCTCTGTCAGCGACGATTCCGAAACTAGTTAACAATAAGTGAGGAAAGCTTATCTGGAATCGTCTGGAATTTGGAAACTTTTCGACTCATAATTGCTTCCAATCCAATAAATGCGGCAATCAGGCAACTACAGCTATGATTCCATGGGAGTTTAAGAAACAGAATTTATTGGGAAAGTATTTCCTGATTAAAATGTAAAAAGGGATAAAAGTTTGAAAATAGTTTAAGAGTGAGCATCTTAAATGTGTCGACGGAAACTCGAACTAGAACGTAAGTGAGTGGCTTCAAACTTTCCGGGAAACGGAGAGATACTTCATTAAGGGAAATCTTTTCAAAGTATTTTCGTCTGAGGTCTGAAATGACCAGGCAGCTGTACATGAAAAGTAACGTTGTTTTCCCTTCCAAACTTTGGCTAGATAGACTGAAGAACAACACCCTCGTTTTTGCTTTGTGGTAATATAAGGAGCAATGTCCTGTTGAGAATCCTTTTAGGTTTTTCATGATCTCCTTCTAAGGGAATATAAAAGTTCCACTCTAGAGGCCTTGGGTTCTCTCATAAAGATTTTCACTTGTCTGCAGGAATTCAAATTTTTCCATTTGGCCGTGTAGACCCCTGTAACTTAATCTTACAGGCTAAACCCCAAATGCTAACCCAAGTCCCACCATTGTAGAGCCACATCCCCGATGAGCGAATCTGTAAGCCTCCTTATTACCCACGATATTTGAGTACCTTAGCACCCGCATCAGAAAATTTACTTTTAATCGATCAAGTTTAAGACTTGATATGGTGTTGTGATTTATTGCGGATAATGCTACCTGGCACCTATTGAAAAAGATTCGAGTGGTGTGAACTCTGCCATTTTTATCGCAAACATTTTCTGCTGCAGTAAATTGACATATATATGTAAGATATCTCCACCTTGAATATAGTCGTGATGTATGCAAGGTATCCGGCAAATCCATGATTGGGTTTTCCAAAGGTAGCCCTGAGCCCGATCCACCCTCCATGACAGACCCATTCATCATCATCGTGCTACTACAGCCCGACGTCAAGCCCTGGCCGCCTGAATCGTTATCCTCCAATTATCTCGGTCATGTGACCGCGTCCTCCAATCTTGGAAACCTAGTAGTTGCTCGGCGTCCGTATATATTATGTTCTCGGGCTTCCCTGTAGTCTCGTTCCGTCCACAAGTCGTCCGTTCATAACGCTTATTTGTTGGACATGCCCTGCCCATTAAAGGCGTGGTAGTTTAACAAATTTCACGACTTACAATTCATACAACTCATGGATGTGGAATGGATTCGTCGAAGCTTTCACACCCATAGAATAGCACTGGTCGTATGATGGCTTTGTATACGTGGGGCTTCGTATTTTGTGCACAGGCTCTGATTTCAATATGGGAAGGATCGAGTAGGAACTCTTTTTCGCTAGCTGTCTGCGGCGCTTGATCTCGTCAGTCTCATTGGCGTCCTTTGACAGGCTGCTACCCAGATATATAAACCTGTCAACGAATTCGATGTTGAGGTCCCCTACGTTGATGCTCGAATTATCTGGCGTCCTACTGCTTGATTGCATCATTATTTTCGTTTTGTCCTCATTGATGCGTAGTCCAGCTTCTTTCACAGCAGTGTTAAGAGTACGCAGAATTTCCACTGCGTTGGCCAGTTTTCGGGACCTGACGTTAATATCATCTGCGTAAGGTAACAATTGTGTCGGCTTAATGAGTAACGTCCCGCTGGTGTTGGTATCCAATGCTCGAATGCTAGGTTGAAGAGCGTCGGCACCAGTCCGTCGCCGTGCTTCAAACCAGTACGTGTTTCAAAATGATCAGTCAACCTGTTCTGGATCCTGAGCTGTGCGATGGAGTCATAGTTATCTTCGTCACTCGTACTAGTTTACCTGGCATACCAAATTGCAGTATTATGCTGTACAGTACTCCACTATCTATACTCTGATCCTCTTTCGTCAGTCGTCCGGGAACTCCTCTTTCTCCCCGATTCGCAGCAGTAGTTGGTGTATCGCATTTGGGAGACCCGTTCCACCGGATTTTGGCAGTTCGGCTGGAATCTTGTCCACGCCCGGCGCTTTGATTAATTTCAGGGCGAAATCAGGAGGATGTGTAGTGGGGCCGGGATCACCAATGCCGCCATCGATTTAGGCTACTTGTATGGAGGCGCCTGGTGTCGGATTCAGACGCTCTTCTAAATAGGATGCCCAGCATTGGTTGATGCTTGCTGATGATGTTTACATCCTTGTCCTTGCAGAGACTAGTCCTGGGTTGATAACCGTTCTTAATTGTATTCACTAGTTTATATGTTTTTCTGGTGTTTAGTTTAGCTAGGTTTTCATTATTGTTAAGCAACTGCTCGTCAAAATATTTCCGTTTCTTACGCCTAATCATTCTATTTGACATTCGCGGTAGTTCATACATTTCTTTTTTGGCTCTGGTTGCACGTTGGATATATTGTCTGTAGGTGATGATATTCTGCATTCATCGTCAAACCAGCCAATTCGCTTACGCCGGAATTTGCATCCCACGACCTTCTCTGCGACTTCCGTGATGGTGCCTTTAAGTTCTCTCCCGAAACCGCGTATATCTGTGTTGTTGTTGTGTAGCATTAGTGATGATTTTCCAACCAGGACGGCGCCGTAGCATCGCTCAAGAGTTTATCAGCCGCTAAGATTTTGGTAGGGCTGATTCCCAGTTAGTACAGTGAGGTGATTCTGCACCAGTATGCTGCTTTCACCAATTGATGGTCGGAATCACAGTTTGCTCCTCGATAGATCTTTTACCAATGAGGATGTGATCAATTTGGTTGAGGGTATTTGCGTCTAGTTATATCCAGGTCTGTTTGTAAATGCGCTGCTGTAGGAAGCACGTGAAGCTTGCGGCACGATTGCTACTGCTGGCGCAGTCAATTAATCGTCGACCGTTATGATTGCATTCCTCATGGAGGTTGTGTCCTCCAGTGATTCCCCGATGGCAATTTTCGTTTCCTATTTTCGCATGAAAATCGGCCAACACTATTTTGACATTGTTTGTTGGGAATGAGTCAAACAGTGTCTCGAGGCATACACTGCATCTTCCTTGACTTCATTCGGAGGTTGAAAAAACGGGTACTGATGCGGATCGTACATAACCTTTCGTTGATAGGTTTGAAGTCGGTGACTTGCGGCTGGAGCTATTTGCTCAGTATTAATACAACTCCAAACTGCCACTTTCCAAAATTGTGTGCGAATTCATATCGCTTATCCACTACCAATCCAATTTGTTTCCTGAACTGCAATTATGCTCAATTTTTAAATCTCGACCTGTTGAAGGAGGGCCTTGACGGCTCCTGGTTTGTTCAGGAAGTATACATTTCATTATCCGAAAGAATAGCCCGTTAAACGTTTGCTGGGTCTTCGTCCTTTATCCGTCCAATTCGGGGCAAATCTTCCAGGTTTCTTGACATGGAGTAGTTTTTACAGCGACGGGTTGTCGGCTCATCGCAAAATCCTATCCAGGGGTGGCATCGTTGATAGCTGCTTCAAATGGTTCGAAACATGTCAAAATTCAGGCCTTGCTAAGTAGTTCGTGACATCCTACTCACCTGAACTTCCTAGGCGCAACTCAGCCATTCAGGCTACAACTATCCCTTCCTCCGCTTTCTCAATCATGGCTTGAAACAGACTATGGAGGAGTGACCCATTGGTGAAGATTATAATGACTGTAATCCTAAAATGTTCGTAGGCATTTGCTAACCAATTTATTGTTTCCGCGATTACAACATAGAAGCAGACATCCGGGCCACCTGATGTTTGACCAAGGCTTTTCAGATAGATGCATGGTCATTCAATTAGTCGATTTTCTATGCGTTAATTGTATCATGCTTATATGAGTCACCAGCGGTTTTCTTTTTCGCCTCCAAATGGAAGAGAGGTAAATTTAGAATAGCTTTAAGAGCCATAAGTGTCAGAGTTCTTATTACGCCAGTAATATTTAGGCAACCAAGTCTTTGGTTCTGCACCAGTAGCTTTCTGCTGTTAGCCAAGACCAACTTTGGCTAACAGACGATGCATGTGTATGATATCTGCTCACTCCTTTTGTGCGGGGTACAGAGCATCCACACCTTTTTCCTTTTCTAATTTTTCCTTTACGTTACGATTCTTATTTGGAATCCAACGGAAGCAACTCCATTAAACGACGTCGGCTCAGTGACGCTCTTCAGGGCTAGTCACACACCCTCCTAGACATCGTTGGGGAGGCTACAGTACTGCCTAAATTAATGGTACCTTTGTCAACCAAGTTTAGCCTTGACATATCACGGGATACACCTACTGACTTGAGTCAAAGCTTTGTACCTTGCAACTATGTAATCCTTACGGCTGGGAGGATAACAAGTTCCATTAATCGGTTTCGATAGCTTTGGCTGAAAATGAATCCAATACGTTAACTAGTTTGAATTGTCATACAACCGCTGCCGCTTCAGTTAGCCCTTACAAAAACTGACAATTGTGGTTTACCTAAATGCAGCTTATTCATAGGCGTTGTGTTGTCCGGAGACAAACGCTTACTTTAGGTGAGACTTCGGCCTCGCAAACGACACCATTTAAAGTTTAGAGTCAGGATTGCTGACAACAGCTGCTTCGGCTCATCCGTTCAGAAATGGGACCCAGTCGGTTTGGTTCACAACTATAATTATAATAACACAATACTATGCGTAAATCTAAGCTTATGTTGGCCAACAATAGGGGCTAAATTATCATAATCGAAGTTTGGTCATCTTCATTTGATTGACATTTCACGATAGGAAGCCAAGATCTTTGTTTAATTGGAGAAAACAAGTCGATCTTAGCAGGGTCTATTTTATCCGAACTGATTTTAATTCTGCACTTTTCCATGGATTCTTTGGAACCAGTTGTTTCTTTCCTCAGTACAGTGTAAGATTTACACAACGGAGCTAAAAACAGTGAAACAGTACATCGGAGCGCAGATTAAGTAGCGAAAACTTGGAAAAGAGGAGAAGATACTTTGCTTTGTAATTCTCTTCAAAATAGAAGGGATGATAACCTCCGCTAGTTTCAGAAAAATAATGTTATATGTTGACCATTCAAACCTTCTCTCTTCGTGTAAACGTAGGAGGGTTTAACTCCGTGTACACCACACTGATAGAGTTAGAGTGATCACGCGATACTCTAAACCATTGGTGAATAATGGATTTCACTGCACGGTATAAGCAAGGTGTCATGGTGTTTGGGCTGTACACTTAAAGAGCTCCTCGATTGATATTGTTCCAGTCCAGAGTACTCTAAGAACACGATGCAAACACAGTTGTTGAAAGCTTGGTAATTCTGGGTTGCAGCCGGGATCATTCGCTTTATAGTGGAAAGGAGAGAACATTTATATGGAAGAAGCTTGACATAGCGATGACATATTCAGCGCTGTTATATGCGTCGGCTCACACTAAGTTTATTACCACCGTCAACAGGACAATGCTTTTCTCATACACCTCTTTTTCAATGTATTTAATATTCTACTCATTCATGAAAAAGGCGACGAACCATCAGATTGGAGCCCTCATTTTATAGGTACTCATTTTCAATTTGAATGGCCAAATCCAAAGCTATTTGTACAAAGTAGAGGAGATAGAATCAGTGTAGTCGTATGAGCAATGTTTATTAGACTGCTGTAGTCCTCCACATCCTTCAGACTGGACACATGAAGCAAGTTACTGAAAATAAGAAAAAATACTGTTAGCGACACAAGAGAATATCTTCTCCGAAAAAAGGGTCAATCTTAATAATTATCATCTTCACCTACTTCCCAGGAAAAATCACAGATATCTAGGAATTTAGGACAAATGGAAAACGCCATTTCTGAAGAAACTATAAGGAACAATTTTGCTGGAGGCCATTTCGGAAAACCCGTCCATCTTCGAATTTATGGGTAACTGGCATTTTATCCATGGGAGACGGGATTTCATCGAGTAATGGGAGTTATGAGAATCAAGATGAACTACTCCCTCCACCTCATAAGTGGTTGGCCATTACAAATAAGGTTCACAACTTTGATCGGACTATGGAATAGTGGGATCAAAACTCTCTAAGTACTGAATGACTATGCTTTCGACAGGCTTTTCAGAGTATAACTATTTTTGTAATACGGGGAGGAAATTTGTCTCAAGCCGTTAAGATATCTAGAGAGATATTTCCGTGGTGCCTGTCGTGGCAAACATAATAACTAAAATAATTCTGGAACACATCAAAAGATTCACCCAAAACTTTAGCGAGCAGGGGGATTTTTCTTCAGGATCCTCCGACGATGCCTATATTAACATCCTTTGATCATTGCGGAGTTGGGTCGATGTTTGGGTCCCGTTCCACCTAATCTTCGTCGGTCTTGAGATAACTTTCCATGCGTCAATAGTGAATGTATCTAGGGTGGTCTACATTCCCGACGAACTGACAGCGACAGGTATATCATCGAGCCTCACTTTAAGTTTATTACTTTTGAACTCCTTACTCCTCTATTCTGCAGCGGATGGCGATGTACCTATGTAGTGAATATACTGACTGAAATTTTTCATTTAAAATCTCATATTTGGTGAAAAAACTCTCCCCTTTTAAATGTACGGGGAATTATACAGTGGATCGCATTCTAATTCAACACCTTTTCTGCCTCCAATATAGTGATGCACTCTTTGGTATAGTTACCAGCGTACTTCGGTGATAAGTTGCAGGCAAGTGTTCACGAGATCTTTGGGCTTTTCAGTGACTGAGAGGGTCACTTTCCATGTACTCCTCCCATATAGCAACACAGAAAGAACACTAGCTCCTTACAGGCAGAACTGGATTTTTGTATTGAGATAACTGCATTTCCAGATTTTAGATAGGGCAACGAAAGCGGATTTAGTGCCGTTAATGCGTCGGATAACATCTAGTTCAGCGCATCGTCAGCAGAAACCGCACTTGCTAGATATATAAATTCATCTACACTTCAGATGCTCCACCCTTTAATGCAGATAGGGATAATACAATGGCCGTCAGATTAATAACTTTGCTTTTGTTGGTGTTTATGTTCGGTCTAACTTGACTTGTCTCTCTTTCCGAATCCGAAGCCATTTAGCCAAGATTCATAATCTGGTAAATGAGCAAACAGATTTCATTAACGTGGTGGGGCTATTTGGGGAAAAGTGTCTTAGTCCGTTGAATTTCTCTACGACCATCGGACAGGGTAGCATGAAGAACGTCACCGATAACAAAAAGAAATAATATCGATGACAAAATGCTACCCTGGCAGAGTCCTACATGGGCTTTAAAATCCTCTGAAATTTTAGCTCGTTGCAGTACGTGTTATTTTGCACCGTCATATGTTGCTCTGGTAATAGTTATCAGTTTCTCCGGAATATCGCTCCTGCATAGAGCATGTCGGATATACTTCCTGCTGTTGAAAGCTTTCTCGAAATCGATGAAGAGCAAGTGAAGCGAATATTTGAACCACGCGATGATCCTTAGGATATTGATGTGGTAAACGCAGGAGGATCCGAAGCACAAACCGCCGACCTCAGCTCTGTGTTCGAACCATGTATTACCAACTGGAGAAGCACAAACCTCCCGCCATTATCGTTGCGGTCGCCAGGACTGTGTTTCCCCATCACTTGTCTGAGTAAGGTGTTAGCCCACCTTAGCATTCACATCATGCATAGCGATCAAAATGTAATCTTTAGGAAACCTTCCTGAACGGCGTGTAATTGCTGGTAGAAAGTATTCTTCTCCACTATATCAAAAGCCTCCCTTGGTACATAGCACTGTACGATTGTGATGCTCCTTAGCCTAAACCAGAAACTGGCGCCCAGGTTAAGAGAGCAATTCTTTCGGAATCGGCAAGTAGCAATGCGACACTGGATTCCTGTCTGCTACCACTTGCCTTTTCAGATTACAAACGCATATTACCAAAAGTGGGAAAAAAGTACTTTTTAAACTCCCAGGACCTTATATCATCGGGACTCTCGCTCGAGTTGGAGACCCTCGCTACTGCTGTCGTAGAGCGAGCATGCATTGCAGCAACCAATCTGGCCCATTTTTCGATAGCTAAAAGTCCTCGGCATAGGGTCAGGTTCTACCCGAGCCATTGTTGATATTTTTGTAACAGTAAAGTATCAAAATTCTGCAGGTTGCTAGCCCAGAAACTTCTACCCCTTGTCGTCTTTAAGCGCTTTGAGTGTATGTTAAGCTCTAACTCACAGACTTAAAAGGAGCAGCACCATTAAAACTTGATGATAATAAGGTAAAAGATTGATTTGGAGGATAATTATTAATGGAAAATTGATACAAATATGTATTTCGGGGGTCAGCAAGTGTCGTCTACTAGTTGAGATAACCCGCAATCCACATTTATGTAGTTGGCTTTTGATGTTCTACCTCGGACTTGAATAGGTTGATATTACCCATTACTTTGTTCTGTGTTTGGCTCCTGAAGGAATGTCGAACGTTGTCATCTTGTGACCTGGCTTAGTTTCTTTGGGATCTGATTTACGATGGCATTCCTGTTGTACCCATTTTTCTTGGCTTTGTCCAGGATATAGTTTGTTTCTTTTTTCTTCTCCCCTCGTTGAGCGGTGTTGTGACCATTCTGTGGATCATAAAATTGTATACCGTCATCTTGCGGTGGAAATCGTGGTTTGAGGTATATGTTATAGTTCCTTGTGTTTGAGTCGGTTTCCTGTAAATGTCGAATTCAAAGTACCTTCTTTCCCGGATTATTTTAAAATCCAGGAGAGGTAGGCGCTTCCTTTTCGATCCCGAGGTGAATTCGATATTTCTATGCGCTGTTGAGTTTCACGAAGATCGTTTCTGTTGCTCCCATTTTGATGATTGGTGGTACATCGCCTACATATCTGATTCAGAATCTCGGAAGTGTGCCAGCCTCCTCGAGTTCATCCTCCAGATTCTCCTACATACTTCGCATAGCAGCAGGGAGAGGGGGTTGCCCATTTCTGTCCTGGAGGTTGTTTTATAAAACTCATTTCTGAATGTGAAAAAGGACTCACTGATGCATGTGAAGACGAGTTTTCTATACAGTTTGGTCTTCTTCCTCCATTCGGTTGTTTTCGTGTGTTGTGATCCATTCTTCAAACCAGTATAGAGCTCCGTTTACTTCCAAGGATTCTAGTATTTCATAATTTTGTATCCCCCGATCTAGTTGAGTCTGCCGATGAATTCTCCGCTGTTTCCCGCTGCCTGTTTTCTTACTTTTAGGTTTAACTTTTACACTTCCCCCAGGAGCCACTTAGCAACATTTTGGGTCAATGAATTCGTTATTGCTATCATCTCTCTAACCTTATTGCCTTCTTTATATATTTTGAGGAGGCATTTGATTCTAGGAAGTTCGGGTGCTTTCTTAAGATGGGTTTGCATTCCGCCAGAGCCTTTTCCACTCTTTTAACGGAGGCTGGCAGAGGGTCCTAACTAATTATATGAAACTTACCTTCTTCTAACTTTCTTCGTACCAAGTCGTTTTATGATTCTTTGTCCATGATGACCACTGCGTTTGATTTGTCTGCTAGTAAAAAGAAAACGGGTTTTTCTTTGAACTGTTTAATGGTTTTGTAGTATTTGGATGATACTCTTTTCCTTGTGGCCATTCGTTTGGTGGGGACTAGTAGTCACCGAATTTCTGCTCGAATGCCGGCCTCGTTTTGTGGTGTGTATTAAATTCCCGCCTCGATGCCCATTACGATGTCTTTTTTTTGGAAAGTGGAGTCTCTTGTGACAAAGTTCAAGCCTTTATTGAATAGTGAGATATATTCCTGGGTGAAGCGATCCTTGGATTTGCTGATCACGTAGAAGGATTTCTTTCTTCCATTCCTCCAATGCCTTCTGGTCCGTTTTTGTTGAGGTGAGCGCCTTTAATTTCTCTTTCATTATGGTCCCCTTTCTAGGCTTTTGGCAAGTGTCCTTTTGATTTTTTTCCATATGTCGGTCATGTCACTCTTTCTTCCAAGGTTGTCGTTGCTGATTTTCCAGTGCGCCGAATAAGCATGGAGTGTGTTACTTTCCAGTCTCGTCTAAAGTAGCTTAATGCTTTGTATTACAGCCATTCTTTCCATCTTCTTCTATGAAGTTTGGCGTTGGGTATGACTGATGAAATTTGGATTGTATGGCATTTAGGTGTTCCGTTCCGTTAGGAACACCATTTGAGGAATAGCTTTAAAAACCCAAATCATAATGGAAAGTCTTCAGAAAAAAAAATTTTGAGGAAGGGAACAATTGATCGAAAAAATGAAAATTTGACTGACCGAAACCGTCAGTCAAATTTTCATTTTTTCGATTTTTAATGCTTGGGGTGCTACGCTCCAAACAGGGATCCATGGACTAAAAAAACGTGGGTGTAAGTTGCTCCTCATTTAGTCCGGTCCACCATCACATGGATGTGGACTTAGGATCCCGCAGATCCTAAACAACAACCTAGGAACAGTTGATCCCTGAACGTATTTGCATCTATTTTACATTCCTATTAGCTAATAAAGGAAAATGTCTTCGAAATCAATCTTTTATTTAAAACTTTGGGGCTCACTAACCGCCACTATAACCAGGAAATATAGAATGTGAATTATTCACGCATCGAGCGACATTAAAATCGGTGCGGTCTTCCATGCAAACAGCGCTTCCTTAATATACTTCGACACCTTGGATATTTTGCTCATTAATACAAAGTTCGACGACTCGCCGACGAGAAACCTTGGGCTTGTTGTTATTTATTCAGAGTCATTTGGCCGCGTTTCATTACTGGGTGAGAGAACAACCTGGTGGCATCAGTGTAATGTCATTTGAACCCCCATAGCGTCATTCAACGATAGGCGGCACTGCCTCAAGATGTATCTTTTTTTGATTGATTTGTTAAAATTGAAACACACGAATTAGCTTCATGATTTTTAGTCACATACTCGTATCAGGAGGCAGCCCTCAAAAGCGTAGCTGATAAGAATCATAAGCTATTACTTGCTTTCCTTGATATATCCTGAAAATCTACGCGTTAATGGCTTGTCTCAATTAATAACCTTTGCTGGTTCGAGTTAGTCATTTTTATCATAGCAGTAAGATTTACCCGTTTAAATGCCGGAATGGAAATAAATTGCTTGGACCTGAAGATAGGTTTGCGTTTACTTCAAAATATTTCGTGTTTGGCAAAATCCATCTAAAATCGAAATGCTACCATTTATGCAACTTTTAAAAAATCAATTTCTACCAAACAGTCTAATTGGCCAGAAAAGAGCAAAATGACAATAATGGAAACATAGCAAAAGGAAACAAATTAAAATTAACTTAGCAAAAGCTCTCTTTAAAAATAATTCAAAACGTGCGGAATTTCGAATCAACGGTGTGAAACGGTTTGGGTAGGACTGGCCAGTAAAGTCCTCTGGAAGATGTCTCTAGTTCTTTGTAACATTTCAAAGGCAACACCGTCAGCACGAGGCCCTACCCCGACCCGTCAAGGATCAACACCTACGGCGCCAACACCACCCACGGCGCCACTCTCGTCAACAACAACCATTTCCACGACAGCTACTACTGGATTTGGCCCGACCAATGACAATAATAATAACATGGATAACACGAGTGAGGAATCAAACCCAGTGACCATATACAGGTAACGTATTAAGTAGAAACTGTATAGTAGTAGTAATTTTCAGAGGTAGCCAGGTGCTCCTTATTCGAACTACATAGTTGACTCAACGAAATTTTAGTATCAATTGGATATGGAAGATGTTTTAGTGTCGCCCTTTAAGGATGATGCATTACGCCGTTTAATTCTTGTAGGGATGTTATTGGATTCGGACGACACTCAATGCTCCAACAGCTTATGCCGTCCAATGCAAACCGGATACCATGCAAGAATATTGGCACATCAGCACTTCATCCTAACACACCCACGACCAACAAGTCTATGTGAGGTTTCCCTATGGCCATTTTGATGTCGACCTTGTCTGCTGACTCAAAAGAGAATAAGATCGACTAATTGATCATCATGAAGATGCTTTATCTGATTGAAATGGACGTCCTAGGCCGATCTCAGACAACTACTTAAGCCTGATAACCAAAAACAGCCCCCTGGGAAGAGCACTTTGTCATTCTCAATAACAAAACGCCTTGAGCACACTCATGGATATCGAAGAGTCCCATTTTATTATCAGCAGAACTGTGACAAAACTGACGGAAGCATTTATTTCGACCGAACTCCCTTGAGTTACTACTTATATTCAGTCTTCCAAACGAAACGTTCTTAATACACACATCAGGAATGTTTCCTTCTTTTAAGAGCCCTCTGGAGGCTTGGTGAGCATACTCCATTCAAACTATCCGACATTTAAAGCCTCCCTAACAAGGATCCTTCCCACTAACCGAGAGAACATCCTATAGATCATCAAGCCTGTTTCGAAGGTCGGTATAGTTTGGTTCGGTATCAGATAGACGCAGAAAAATTGCCAACCCGAAACACTAAATTCAACAAAATCCTTCCTTTGATTTCGGGACCAAAAACCGAACCCTTTGATGAGTCGAGAGGCTGCACGCTGAAGTCTGCCTCAGTTGTTGGGTGAAACGAGTGCAAAGAGGGTCAGAAATCTTTGAAGAAGATCGGCTAAATGTTTATCTTTGAAAAGATTTTGTGTAGAGACTCATCCGCTTGAGACAATGCTCTTTGCAAAAGAATGCATCCAGTAGCTGGCTAAACTCAGGGCATAACAGGAACTACACAGATGGAGAAACGATAAATCATCTGTTTGCAATCCACTTCCCATGCCAAATATAAAATCTCAGCTCACGGCCAACAAGCACATACTACAGCCCTCGATCGAAAGACTTGTCACTTGTGCGAAATAAGTGGGCATTTAACTATAATAGTTCCATAAATACAAATCTGCGGACCTAGATGGCATCATTCCCGCTCTGATAATAGAGGTAATGGATTCACATATTTGGAGGATATGTCTATTGAGCAGGATTTCTCAGGAACTGTCTACAGAGTGGTGTTCTCTCTCCCTTGTTATGGTTCGTTTTCATTCCTTGCTATGGTTCCTTGAGAATAAAAAGATCTTTGCGTATGTATTTGCTGACGATCTAATATTAATTAATACCAGCATGAACGCCACTCTGCAGATAATCCACAGTTGGTGCGTCCTTTGTGCACACGGTGAACACTAGAAAGACTAGACTAGTTATGTTCACTAGGAACGCCAGGTAGAACAGTTACACGCGACCCACTGGAAATGTTACTGGTACAAAAGACCAAGTATTTAGATGTGCATCTCGACTCCAAACTAACGCGGAAGCATTATATCCAGAAAAGATATCAGAAATCCAATATTCTCAGGTGCTGCTGTAGGTAGTAAGACCGGGAAGTTTTTACTACAACGCATTCATTAGATTCTAAAATTCATTTTGGTGTACCTACATATGTATATATTGTCCAGTGCCTCAGACTGAAGTTAGTGATTACGGCAAATCAAATCTGAGAGAAAAGTGGATTACCAATGGCCACTAGTCTTTTGATGTTAGGGACATAATAATCTTCACCTTTGGGTCAATCATAGACGACGGATCAGCCTCAGGGGTGTTCTGGGAAAATCCGAAGTTGGAACTTGCAAAAATGACGACCAAATTCCAGGTAAAAAGATATGCCATTTCATTGGCAGCAGAAGAATGTTTGCGGCAAAAATAGGGGGCCAGCTTTATCAGCACTAAATAGCAATACCAAATTAAGTCAGTTAGTGTGGAATAGCCACCAGGCGCTACTGGAATTAGACGCAGATTTTGTCATCCGGCCGTCCATCGTCAAGACTGCTCTGAACGGTGAAGTTGCAAAGGTTCACATAGACAGATTTGAATTCCAGTCGGCAGGCGGGGGCTTCTGTGGAAGAACCCTAGGCCCCTAGGGCGGCATTTTGTTGTTGTTCTTTAAAAAATGCTACATGAAAACCCTGGGCTATTATCGGGAGACTTCTCCTTAAGGGGAGAAACTACATTAGGAGGTTTTCAGAATTAAATTTTTTTTATTGCATAGATCGTTAGCTTAGCAGAATACACTGCCAAAATTTGAAAGCGAAATTCGTGTTGTTTTAGATTTTAGCATAGAAATGAGCGATTATCGGATGCAGGCGCAGGCTCGGATGTCCAGAAGGTAGTCGTTTTATTTTCTTACGCAATCTTTTAGCGCGTCAGTCTCTTTTACGAATGCATTTGTATTTGCTGTAACTTTTAGAAGGGGGGAGGGGACCTAAAATTCCGACATGCGTACTTATGGTATGCTAATTGAAGTGATAGATCCCGCTCCTGCATGGTGGTCTCAAAAGATCCCAGGCTAATTTGGTTAACGACCTATGTGATGATAACACCACAACAGCCAAGCTAACCATAAACAGACAGAAGATTTATAAGGAGATTCTATGGTGCTCTGCATATTTCCCCTACGACACAAAAGAAATTTCCCTATTCAATATGCCGAAAGTAAATGCCAGTGGGTAATAGCAGGTTGTGATATAAATGCCCACAATAAGAACTGGGGAAGTTCCAACATCAACACAAGAAGTTCGAGACTATTAGAGTATCTGGCAGGAACCGATCTGCAGATCCTTGATTTGGGAAACTAACTAACTTTCTTCAACATGGTCAGACGAAAGGTCATTGACGTCACGGTGGCATCCCCTGACATAGCGACTCTTGCAGGAGAGTGGAGAGTATCACACGATACCACACTCTCGAATCCCAGGCACATTCTTTTCGTAATAAGCATGGATGCCACCCTTCCAGTTCGGAATATAAATAAATAAAATAGAACTAAGTGCTCGAGTTGCAACCTCTGGGAGGCATATCAAATCCATTGCTGGAACTGAGAAAGCAACTCAGATGATTGCAACTAGCATGAGAGAAACTTTCGAAGAAAGCTATTCAGACCCCAAAAGAATGTAAAGCATCGTGGTTTGGCCAAACAGAGAAGTACGGCAACGGCATTCCTCAATCGTGCCCTGATGTCCGATTCAGCTGCTGGCTGGAATCAGTATAAACAGGCTCAGATAGCTTCAAAGAAGAACATAAGATTGGCTTAACGATCATCATAGAAATTCTTTTGCGAAGAGACCAACTCTCTTCAGGCAATCTTAAAGCTAAAGGGGATCTTTGTCAAAGAACGTAGCCAGCAGGTAGGTTATCTACATTTACAGAGCGTGAGGTATACAGAAAGCAGGGCAAAGAGGTGCATACAGCCCTCAACAAAGGGACTGGAATCTGGAATCGGGTGCAAGTCCGGAAGGCACCTCTTCCTACGTTAGTAATAGAGAGAATGAATACCCTTGGTTTAGATATTCAGAATATATCATGCAGCACATGCTTATATTCCGATTAACTGAAGTAATGTGAAAGTGATATTTATTCACAAGCCAGGGAAAGCCACATACACGGACACAAAAAGCATCTGCCCGATAAGCTTGATGTGCTTTCTCCTCAATGGATTGGAAAGAAGAAGATATCGGTTCATAAAGGATACATACATTCCTAAGTGATCACTTCACTGTAGGAAACGCGGCTACCAGAAAGGCAAATCCACGAAGACCGACTCATGGCAGAAATTGAAAAGGCGATGTACGAAAAAGAATAGGTGCATTCATAGACATTGAAGGTTCTTTAAATTATCCCTCATTCGCGGTGATTTTTGTCGCGGGAAGAAACCTAAAATCTATCTGTTGGTAATTAGTGATATCCTCCACATGCTGGAATGGAGTCTATTGCGGCAGAATGTCTTAGGGGCTGCCCACAGGGAGGGGTTCTCCCTCCTTTGTTCAGACTCCTGGTATGGGCGCCCTGCTATGACTCCTGGAAGACGCAAAAGTTTTCACACAAGCATTTGCCGACCATTAGCCGTTTTTATTACCGGGAACTTTGTGGACACAGTATGTCACCGCTTGAATGCGCAGCCCTGCGTGTAATACACAGTTAGTGCCTCCGCAACGGACTCACGGTGAACGCTAGGAAAGAATGGACTATATATGTTCACTAGGAACGCCAGGGGGGGGGGGGGGGGCAGTTACACACTATCCACCTTAGCAAGGGCAAAAATTCAGCTGTTACAAAAAGTCAAGTATTTAAGAATCCAACCACCATACCCAAGAACAATATCAGAAATTCTGCATATTGCTCTGGTCCTGTAGGACTGCGATAGGTAAGACCTGTGGACTTTCACCAAAATGAATTTATTGGATGTATGCATCTATAATAAAACCCATTTTGATATATGCATGCATCGTTTGGTAGCCGAGACTGAACTTTGCTAACAGCCAGAAGCAGCTGGCGCAGATACAAAGGCTCGGTTACCTAAGTTTTACTGGAGCATGAGTACTACGCCTACCGTGACGCTCGAACCTATCCTAAATCTACCCCATTTCCATTTGGAGGAGAAGTGGAAAGCATCCAACGAAACATATAGATTCTATATTATTGGCGCATAGAAACGCCAGCAAATATACGGTCATGTGCCTGTCTCCAAAGTTTCTGATAAACATATGGCTCCGGCACAGACCAATCATCAGATTCGTCCTTGAAAAGACATACTGTATGGTAATCACTAAAAGACAAGAAGTAAGTGGCTAAATAATGTTCACTGACGTGTCAGTCATGGACGACGGATCGCGTGCAGGTGTGTTCCTGGGTAATCCGATTATGGAACTGGCCCCAACACTCGGAAAAATTAACGACCATATTCCAGGAGGATATATATGCCATTTTATTGGCAGCAGAAGAATGCTTGCGACAAAAATGAAGGGGTCCCACCATTTGAATCTGAACCGACAGACTCACAGGACCGCTAGAGCGGCATCCTTGTTGTCTCTTCAGAAGTGAGATATGAAAACCCTAGTAAGGCTTTTAACGGGACACCGCTCCTTAAACTATTGTACCATATGGAGCAAATTGGGGTGGTGGTTTCGGTGTTTGCAACCAATGTGAGGAAGAAAAAGAGACGGCCCTACGTATACAGCTGCCCGGCCTCCTCAGATCACAAACGAAGACACGTCGGTAGCTAGGATGTTCTCAGATTCCCGAAAGCCTGCGAACCCCCCAGGCGGGAAGCCATTAAATAAGGCCTGACAAAGGCCTGAGAGCTCGAAGCTTCGGTTCCCTCACTAAATTAACCTAAACTTTGGTTTTCATCAACAAAGCATTTGTGTACTGCCTGCTTTTGGAAGATGTGTGACGATTCGTAAGAGCCATGGCTAATGGGCCATTGTCGGGGAAGCAATAAGAACCCTTAAATTTGTTTAACCCTGAAGGAATAGGGAATTTTCACTTATAAAAAAAACAAGCGACATTCTTTATATAAATAACAGTGATCAAAACGCTAATTTTCATATATCAATGACATGTATAAAACTGCCATGACTCCGTGCAAATTTTCGATGAATATTCAATACAATGTCCTTACCACATGCGTAAAAGGTGTGATAAAATCGATAAGTCAAGAGAAGCGGACAGCGTAAAAGCGGCATTTACAAATACGTGGTTTCAAAGCCTCAAATGTTTTTTTTTGAGGAAATCCGTTAAGACAAAGTCAGCTGGTCTACTAAGAAGTCAGCTGAAGACAACTGAATCCATTATTCATTGGATATGAAGTGATACGCAATTGTGAGCAAAGAGTAAGCTGACTTGAGAATCTGGAAATAGAAATGAAGGTTTGGGATATCGAAATTTTCAAAAATCTTCAAACTAAACTCACCGTTTTGAATGCATCTAGATTCACGACATATATCTTGCCAAACCTGATGGACAAAGGACGCTTCAGAGCTTCGTTGAATATCAGAAATGCTTTCATGGACTCAGTGCCTTTTATTTCCTCCCAGTTAGCTGAGTACAAGCGAAACTGAAGATCTTCAGTCCTTGTCTGTATCAAGTTACCCAGCAAAGAAGGACAAAAGAGTTCAAAGCTCAGGACTGTAACCATCGTAAAATAGAAAAAACATGTTGCCCAATCCGTAACCTAAAATCAAAAATTAAGTATAAAAAAGCAGCAATCTTGAATAGCGTTTCATCTGACCAGAATCAAAGCAAGTATTGCCCCGCAGATATTAGTACATAAGAGGAGCGCTTCGAAGAAATACTGTGATGAAAAAATGTCCTCGAAATCCGAGCATGCCCTTAAATTGCATTATGTTAAGTTGACGTTGAAATGTTTCCAATGATAGTAAAAATCACCTTTTAATTTTCTGATATTCTATGAACCAGAGTTTCAATGCATTATTAAATGCTCCCACCGGGCAAGTTGGCAGATTGGTCAACTGATAGCCCAGGCTCCTGAGATGTCCACAGAGAATAATCAAAATTGTCGCTGGTATGATCTCGGAAATGCTGCTCGCCAACCACATAGCGTAAAAGTCCAATGTCTGCCAAATATACAAAAATATCCATCTACCAAAATCCTTTGAATAGTCGACCTGAAAGAAAACATCCAATGGCAGTATCCTGCGACCAATGAGTACGGCATGAAGCACAAACGATCCCATTCCAGAACCGAAAAGCACGGTCGATACTTTCACCAGAAATTTCACTTTTTTCACAATTTGCAAAAAGTTGTGTTCCACTTCCTGCTCTTTGTCAAAGGATATAGCGTCAAGATCCTTAAACAATTTCAGAATCTTTCCAATTCTGATGCGCACAACCAAGTATCTGAAGGTCGATAACAGTACAGTGCCAGTTACGGAGAAGGTTATAAGCACGCTTCTCATTTCACCCTGATTTAAGTTCCCAACTATGCAATCCTTGTTGAAGGATAACATAAGTCCAAATGTTATCATAAAAAGGACTTGCTGCAGACGAGGCCACTTTTCAATAGGCAAAACTCCACTAAGCTTCATCATAACAATTACGGGTTTAAAACTGTTACCAAGAATTTCCATTGTCAACTCTATCTGAAGAGGAACTGTAGCCGCAAATAATTGGTCCCACCTTATATAGAGGCATTTACGATAATCAATGCCAATTTATTGCTAATAGGCGTGGGACAGTTACCTTTGGTGTCATCATTTAAAAGTTTAGTTCAATTTCTAATGACACTAGAGGGAAAGCGTTCCATCAGTTGCGACATTGAAGCTGAATATAGATATTATGGCATTTTTTTACTCATCTAAATTTCAAATTGGACGTAAAGGAAGCTTTGTTGAAATCCCAATTATATATTCTACATCCTTTTGCTCCATTCTGTTAATTCTGCCAAGAACTACCTTCACCACAGTGAAAAGAGATAAAATTTTTAAAGTGTTCAAAGCAAGGACATATCGACATACATGATATTTGCTGTTTGGAGGAAATGGATGTGTGTTTCAAAAAGAAGCCACGCTCACGGTTCTGGAATACACAATGATTACCAATTCTTGTAGTCAATTCATAAAGAAAATTGTCTTTAAAAGTCTACTTCCTGCAATCGAGCATCCTTAAAAGCAAATTTCCAGCCATTTTAATAAGGTGTTTTGATTTTACGGCAGAAAGGAGTATTTTTCTCTCGCGCACCGTCATCTTCTACTACATTGAAACGCTTAAAATTCACTCCTTTATTTAGTGTCGAATAGGCATCCGGGTGAGATTTTCCTAATTAGATTTAAATCAGCGCAGCAAGGATTCCTGAAACATTAGAGAAGTTGGCTTCCCATGAGTAGCTGGATACAGCCTAAATGCCTCCCGTTCCTCAGGGCATTATTATAGTGTCGAATGTTGCCGGTTTATTACTGATGGTGGATCCGAAAAATATTCTTGGCATGTGCGTGTAGCACTCAACATCTTTCCTTTCATTGAGCGTTAGCTCAACCGCTTTCCTCGGTTAATGGCGATCATGCAGGCAGATACTGAAAGAACCCGGGGATGTATCGATACCGACGATAAGTTATGAAGCCCTCTCTGCAGAACTCTTGATGATGTTTTAATTTCGGGCACCTTTTTCCCTCTATTCAGTTTAGTATTCGCCCCAGCGTGGAATAGGCATCCCACGTTTTGTATTGTCAAAGCTTCGTGCACACTTCTGACACTGCTACAGTTTCAATCATTTCCTTCCTTCGCTGGGGTAAATTGGCCGTTACCGAGATCAAGGCCTTAAAGTCTTTGGCTTCAGATGATAAAGTGACCATGAGAAAGGCAGTCTCGATTTTCATTATTAAATGGCCATTCCTTCATATGTGAGTTTTGTCGGTAAACGCTCCGGATAAAGAAATGTTTCGCAGATTTTATTGCCACATCGCATGGAAATCAATACCCTTGGGTGTACAATTAAATCCTGGTGTTTCAACGTGAGTACCCTCCATGTCGGCCTGACCACACGGTCCTGTTTAAACACAGATTGATTCGGAGACCGCAACCTCTGCTATGCCTGGCACATGGCTACTAGTCTATACTGAGTGCAGGCTCAAAATGCATATCAGTGAATTCGAGGTGTACCTAGCACCTCTACTGGAATTAAGAGATACGTCCTAGTTGTACAGCGAAACTCCATACTTAAGCTAACAAGGACTTTCGCCCGCGATATGGGTACAATCGCAGCCCTCATTAGGCTCCCACAAGGGGCCAACTCCAAATAACCGGGCCGAGAAAACATCCCTTGGATTTTTCTGAGAAATATCCTCTCAGATGGCTACCCCGGTACCCAGGTACCAGTTAACCTTTGTTGAGGTTTCATGACAAAAGCTACTTTAGATTGGTCCCGGCTAGACTGGAGTCTAATCGTCCTAGCCCAACAGCAAGCACGATTAACAATTCGATGTAAATACAGCGTTTCCCAGTGCCACTACTTGCAGGATCTCCTTTGGCCATTTGGTGATAGCTTAGTCGAAAGGGTTTTTGCACCGTCTGCTTTCTCGCCACCTCTGAGCACCCCTCAGGTGAAGAGAAGTAAATCAGACAGTTTTTGGTAAATACTTTCATTTAATTCCGCTAACCGCTTTTTCGCACCAAGTTATTGCGCTGTGTTATGGTAACATAAATTTCGATAGTTTCCTCCTAATTAAACTTTCAGCACATCGGTGAATGCATCTACCATGAAGTTCATTAGTGTCTTTAAGAGAAACGACTTTGTCGCTAAGAAAACAACACGATAAACTTTTTCGGTGAATCCATAGCGGACCTATGCAATGTTGCATTCCTTCAGAGAACACTTACGAAGTTTTCTGGTTCCTGTTTTGAATCGACGTGTCCAATAAAAGTAAACACAGTCAGGGACTTCTACGTCTCATATAAATCAATGAACGTGGTCCGCCGTTAATCTTATACTGTCCTAAAACATGTCTGTCGATCTCCTCACAGAATCTGCAGAGAATGTCGCTAGAAATCCCAAGTTTCCCTAAGTGGTAATTTCGCCAGCAATGATCCGTGAGACTCTTTTTGTAAGCACTCGGGTTCTTATCAAACATAGACACCCAGGATTGTTCCATTCTTAGTAAGTTCGGCCAGTCCATTTTATTCCTTAGCTCCATAGCATTGAACCCGTTTCAAATTCCACAAACGGGTTCTTATCCGTAGAGCGGCATTTCCGCTCTTTTCCTGGGCACCTCATCCGCTGCCCAATATGGCCTGGAACACAGAATATCCAGATCTTGTTGTGCTAGCTGCCTCCCTGCTTGGCTATCGGTTATAATAGGAATATTCTACCCGGAACAGTTCTTTCCGAGGTTGAAGGAGGTATATTTACTTATGCGTATATGGTCTCCCTGAAATATGCTAGTTCAAAGTACGTTTTCTTCTTTCATTCTCTTCTTCTTCAATGAACCATGCCTTCTCCCTCTGCCATGAGGGACCCGTCTAAGTGCCAACTAATCAGTTGCTGATTTGAGTCATCGATCACTGCTACGCTCTTCCTGGTTTACCTACTGCTACATCATCTTACAAATTTATTTGTCAAAATAAAACCTCAATGTCGTGCTACTTTTTGGTATTATTTATTCGAAATATCGCCCAGAAGGAATGTGAGTCTTTTTCTATCTAAATCACAGAAGGGCTTCCAAGGATGTCGTTAGACATCTCCTCAATGACCCAGTGATACCCACGCAAGCCTGCCTTTGAAGTTGTCTAATTCCCTGACTGTTGGGCTGAGTTCAGTTTTATCTGCCCAGATCGCTGCCCGTAGATAATTACTAGCATCACTATTGCAGTATATATTCAGCGCGGTGTGTATTATCTGCAAATCATCAAAGGTCTTGTAGCTTTTGGATGTTCCCCGCAGTTTCGGTTGATCGTTCTACCCATTAAGCATGGTGACATGGATGCAGGTAATTAATTAATTAATTAACTCTGAAGTAGTGTTCTATCCACGCCGATTGATTTCAGTGGCTTAAAAGTTCCCACTTTCCATCATACTCTAGCTTCGGAAAAGACCTATTTTTTAAATTTTAATTATGCTTGCTTCTCCCTTTGTCTGTTATTAGGATGTCGAACAGAATGTTGTTGTGCTCCGCCGTGGGATAAGACTCCGGCAAATTAATTTTGAGAAGCAGATGTTCCCCCCTTCTTCATTCTCAATAAAAGTCCCATCTTCCTTTTTCAAACAGACCCCGGGTATTTCCCTATCCTTGACCATTGCCCTATATAGTCGGGATGTTTCTGTGGTTTGTTCAATGCCTTCACAGAATTTTCTGAAGTTGTTTTGCTTTCCATCGCTGATGCCGTTGTTGTACTTCATTAATGCGCTTTAAACCTCAGTCAATTCCCGGTTTATTTTGCCAAGTTGAAGAACTTTCGGACTTCTATTCTTATTTCTTAATTGAGGTGATTGTTTTAGATGGACATCTGGTTTCATATGCGTCAATGATCTTTCTGTCTCCAATTTCATTTCGTTCCTGACATCACCGCCCCATCTAGATGAGGTATGCTTCTGCTTAGGGGCTTAAATTGGAGTTCCAATCTGTTCACTGGAATTCACATTATTATTTTTACTTCGAAGTAGCCTTCAATATCGAATTTTATTATTTTGTCATCCGACATAGAGGGGTGTATTCAGGGTTGAACTACTAGTACACTAGTACTTGAAGCTCATGTCAGAGGGTCATCTTCCTCCTCCGACATGGCATTTTATGACTCGCTGTCCACGTTGAATCTTAAGAGATCGAGGTCTAGATTGTCCAGCTTCTCAGCCTCATTGTACAGTAGGCCAATTCGGTCTCAATAAGCTTCTAAGTGTCCCTCTTCGGTTTCTTCTTATACACATGCACTCTACTTTTACCGAATCTATAATTGATACGACATCTATGGCTTTTAATTGCCTTTAGGGATCGGTTGTCTACTTCGATCGTAAGAAGTTTGCTTACGCAGCCCACTTTACTTCTAAATACTCTCAATTTGAGCGACTAATAGGTCCAGAAGCTCTTCCACCCCCATCGCTGCAGCTTTCGGAAGGTAGATTGCTATCATGTGATCGTTTATACGTAATCCGCAGCCCATGTTCTGCTCTTTTCCAAGTTGCCAATTTAGGGCTGTGGTCCTAAGTATTTCGCCGTGTTCTCCACCGCATAGTGTACCAGCATAAGACGTGGTCGAGAGCGTATGACGGTAAACATGAGCTAAGCGCTCCATTCCTTGCGACGATATTTCGGTAGTATTATAATTTTAGTAGTATGGCCATTGCGATACCCTTCACCGCACTAGAGAAGCCAACGGGTCTCTTGACTCCTACCTTCACTCCAGACTTACACAACATTATATGATATGGGGACCCGCTTCTTTACAATTGTTGTTATTTTTTTATATTTTCATTGATTCATTTTCACTCGTATGAAAATTAAAAAATCCGCCGAGTCGCAGCCCCATAGCATAACATACCAACCGAAGCGAACAAGCATCCGCAGGGTTTTTTCGGATATAGTTAGTTAGTTAGATTATTGAATGGATAAGTTTCGAGGAACAACCTGCATTTGAGAAGGTATTTTTCGACTCCACACCCTAGATCCGTAAAGTTTCCGTAGATAAGAAGCTTAATTCCTTGAGAACCTCGTATCAACTTTTTGGAGAACGATAAGTTGGCTTTCATGGAGTTATATTCCGGATCCGTGTTTTCTGTATACCACTGCTTTTCCCCAAATTTTTGTCTTACTAATCCCACTACAAAATATTGAAAGATGAGGCAGCTGTTTGATAAACTATGTATTGAAACTAAAAGGTCATAAGTATTCCCAAATCAATTAATTGCGTATAGTAAAGACTTTACCCACATGGCACCGGTTGCAGTTTGTATTATCGCAAAACGCATTGCCATTGGAATCATCTGTAATAGTGACATTTTCGTAGAGAGGCACACTACAAGTGGTGGTATCGAGCGGCTACCAAATGAAATATCGCTGGGTACCATGTCGAGTTGTCTGTGGCGCCTATGTGGAAAAGAAATTCGATCAGCTAAAATTATAATGGCCTTCATCAACCAGCCATCACATCGCTCGACTCCTTTACTGGCGTCAGAGATGTCACTGACACATAATATATAACACATTGAGTACGTGGACTACCAAAGTATAGGCGATTGCAGTCATTTTTACCGCCTGTGCATTCTATGTCGCAGACACCTATGAGTCTCTCCTGAAGTACCTCTTCAACTTTCTGCAATTGTCTCGTATAAGTACAGGAATATGCGTTTGTCCAGAGCGTTGGCCTACAAAAGATCATGTTGCAGACCCGGCATGTTTTAGATTTCGTATTGTCGAAGTTGCGGAATGGAGAGAGAGACCCTTATGTGCCTTGCTAGAGATAGGCTGCGGCAACAATTCTTTGGCGTGCTCAACAAGAACTCTGGTTGTAGCGTACCAGAGTCACTACGCTATAGATTAGCCCTAAAAATTTGAACAATTTAGATTTGACTACCATTGTTTTTATTACAACAGTCGAGGTGTTAGCACGCACCATAGCACTAATTGAGCGTCATGCGTCAAGAATCCTTGCTTGTATTTCGACAAGATGTAGACATGCCCTCCCGTTCCTACAGAGTAGTATTTTCCTGAGGTAGAGGTATAATATCTTTTTTTTATAAAAACTTTCAATGCGATTTCTTGGCAGACCTATCTTGGAATCCGTCATCAAGAGAGATTAGGTAGAATTTAGCCAAGTCCTAAGTAAGTAACATGATGAAATTGTCACAAGCATATTTCACAGGTTCTGCGAAGCTGATCTTCGCTTCTATCATCACTCTCATTATTGGATGGTCAGTTTGGAAATGATGATATCACTCCCAGTTCTCTACCAATGATAATCTCTCTTACTTAGCGAGGAGGTCCGCTTCGGTTTTTTCCTGGGAAGCGTCAATGCAAGACTCTCTAGGTAAGCTCTAACATCACTAGTTACTTCACATTGGTACAACTGAGCAACTTCGAGATGTTTTGTGATTAAAAACAATGCTACATATATCGTCAGGGCACCCAGATTGATTACATCCCTTGTTCATGATGCCTACGGAGCACACACGAGACGTTCTTTTGTTCAAGGCCGCCAAGGTCAATCTAAAAAGCCTTCTTAGCTTGGATTACCGTGTTCCAAATTGTCCCCTTGTGTCCAACAGTTATATAGAGAAGCGAACATATCCGCTCCTTTTACATGCCTTACTAAGATTCATGTACGAATTACCAATGCATCTAGAGGTGCATGAAAATCATTAGTAACCTTCTCTTTCTGGATGAATAATTCCTGGAGAGCTTTTAGCGAAGCTTTGGAACGTAATCTGTTAATCTGTTCAAATGAACGCCCTGAACCATTTCACAATTCACACCTCCAGGACTTTTGTCTACA
This sequence comes from Hermetia illucens, assembly GCF_905115235.1. Lineage (NCBI taxonomy): Eukaryota > Metazoa > Arthropoda > Insecta > Diptera > Stratiomyidae > Hermetia > Hermetia illucens. Next base: position 43,280,370 of record NC_051852.1, read on the forward strand.
GCAGCTATTGTAGGCCATCCTTTTCGGTGTAAAACATGTTGGTTCCCCGCCCTGTGGTTCTCTCCACAGTTCTGAAATTATTGTTTGTTGGCCGCTGTGGGTATTGTCCTTGTTATCAGGATGATGACATAGCATTTTCAGAAATCCTAGAATCCTTCTAGAAATCTCTCACGATGGTAGCCCCATATGGTGTCTGATCCTCTAAATACCACCTACTCCATTACCTTCTTAAACAATATTGGTAATACTATACCAGTATTGCCGTGAATTTTTTCTTACCTTTGAGTTCATCCTAAAAGCAATCCTCTTATGAAGCTCTTTTCTCCTCTGCATCTGAAGTCTCCGCTGGGTCATAACCTAGAACTATTATAATTCTTCTTTTATTGGTCTGATAATTTTCGTTAGAATCCTAACATGTACTATCCACAGTTGCGGAATTTACTCCCGCAAGATTTACTGGGCCATATTTTCGGACTTATGTCAGGTAAAAGTAATATTTGTCCTTGGATAACAACGAATTCCTATCGACAAGTATCTCCTTTTCTAAGTTGTAGACAAGGCGTCATTAACAAACACATCAATATTTGAAGTCACTAGGTGACGAATAAGGTTACTGCAAATGAGTTCTTATTCCCCTGATGACAGTGGGAGCTCCTATCTGAGGGAATAAAATGATAAATTAGAGTTAAGAGTGTTGACTACTATTCCTACAGAATTACATTAGTACCCCTAGCGTTTGATTAAATCTTATCTGCAATTCGTATATAGTAATTTTGAATACGAGTATACATACAAACATACACATCCTTATAGGCTTGAAAAGCCCTTCATACCAAAATCTATAACAACGAAATCAATACTTGCCCTTCTAATATAATAAAAATAAACCCCAACATTGGCACGTACAGGCACACCAACTCCCGATTTATTGTACGCGAAATCTCCACACATGGAGTGTGGTTATTCAAAAGTTCAGTCATGTACGCGAAGGGTGGAATAATTTTCTTATTTTTATAACAAATGTGCATATCGCGTGATGGAGCCATGCAAATTATTTTGGGCAATTCACACACATCGAAAAGTAGGAATCGCTTTTTTCAATACGATAGCACAAGGAAGTGATACACATCTATTTATAAGTGAAATATTGAGCGGAGCCATTATTGTCCTATTGTATTTCATAAAACGTAAAATGTACCATAAAATATTCCTCGGGAATTTCAATGGCCAAATCGGAAATGAAAAAGTATTTCTCGGTAATAACGACAAAGCTTTGCTGAAAAAGAATAATGCCAATGATCCACACCTCCTTCAGTAGTAAATTCTTAGCTCCCATAATAGATGATATATTAAAAATTAATCATTTTACGCAATTAAATACGTTTCAATAAAGCGGAAGCAACAAAACGGAAACGCTGAAACGCCACAAAAAAAATTATATTGAATAGCGAAAGTGTCAACAATCCAGCCCTCAATCTGGCTAGCGTACATACATAACTTACATTATTTTTACAATAGGAAGATGACATTAAGGGACAGGCACGTAAGGAACAGTACCCTCTTTTTTTAGGAACAGGGGAGTCCTAAGTCCGCATCGACTTGATGCCGGAACGGACCAAATCAAGAGCAATTTGCTCTCCACTATTTATGGTCCACGGACTCCTCTTTTTGAGTCTAACACCCAAGGTTCAAAAAGTATGTAGAAGAGGGACGAAAACGGCTACGGTTTCGTTGGGTAGAACTGACAACCCTACACGGAAAACCGATGTTACGAAGCCACGAAAGGAGCCTCAGACAGGATGGATTTTACAACGATGAACCCGGCAACGACAACGGATTAACGATTTGCGCATTTTCTCATGGAACGTACGCTCCCTGTACAGAGATAAAGCTGACGAGCAGCTAGCCGATACCCTGTTCCAATATAGGCCTGATATAACAGCGTTACAAGAGATGCGATGGACAGGCACCGTCTTCCTGGAGAAGAGCCATACATCATATATTATAGCGGTCATCCAGTAAACCATGTGCTAGGAGTTGGTTACTTAGTCAACCAAAAAAATGAAACCTGCTGTTATCGGCTTTGAAAACATTAGTGAACGGCTATGCACTCTGCGCTTGCGAGGCAAGTTTAGAAATATAAGCCTCATTAACGTTCACGCCCCTACAGAGGAGACTGCAGAGTCGGAGAAGGATACCTTCCTCGAGGTAGTAGAACAAACCCTCGAAGCCTGTCCCAGATATGTATGATATCAAAATCATACTTGAGGATTTTAACAGCCAAGTAGGAAAGGAGCCCGTATTCAGGCGATACGTTGGCTCCCATAGCTTACACGAAAATACAAATGATAACGGACTGCGGATTATTCAATTAGCAGGGTCACACGAAATGGTTGTTGGAAGTACCTGGTTTGCGCGGAAAGCGGTCCACAAACATAAGTGGGCCTCTCCAGACGGGACCACTTTCAACCAAATTGACCACGTGTTGATCGAACGCCGCCACCTCTCAGCCTTGATGAATGCCAGAACATATAGGGGGGCCAATATAGACTCGGATCACTATCTCGTTGGCATGGTGCTCCGAGCTCGAATAACAATACCACCTAGAATACCTTCTGACAATCAGATGAGAGTGAACACTGAAGCCATCCACAAGACAACCCTCCGCGACACCTATAAGAGGGAAATGGATGCCGCAATAACCGCAGTCAACAGAGGACCTGGAGATGAAGCATCAACAAATGATCTTCACAATCACCTGAAGAACGTTATCATGGATGCGGCCACAAACATACTTGGCCCCAGCCACAAAAGGAGTCGGAACGGCTGGTTTGACGATGAATGTAAGCTAGCAACGGAACGGAAGAATGCCGCATACCGAGTAATGTTGCATTCTCAAAGAACGCGGGCACGCACAGAGACTTATCACGAACTCCGTCGAGCGGAGAAGCGACTTCACAGACGGAAAAAGGAAGACTGGGAGATCCAACAAGTCTGTGAACTAGAAAAGTACAGGGAGCAACCGCACCAGGCGCGCAAGTTGTACCAAAAAGTCAGCAGGATGAAGCCTTATACACCTCGATGCTCATCCTGCCGAGACAAAGAGGGAAATCTGATTTCCGGCAGAATGGGCATATTGGAGCGATGGGTTGAGTACTTTGATGAGCTACTGAACAACCAGAACATCGGCGAGATGGAGGTCCCGCCAACTGAAAACGACGGACAAATACTGCCACCACTAAGTTTAGGAGAAACAGTGTGGCGCGGCAGGATTCGCAGCATTCGAAATTTATTTCGAATGTTGCGAGCGAATAGATGGCGCGGATCTATCCACTTTGCGTGGCACACCAAGGGAGTGGAAGATCGCAGTAATTATGTTTTTCAGACCTGTCACTGAATTTAATTATTAAGTTGAAAATTGCTAAAGAATATGGTAGTCCTTTTTGAAAATAGAATTTGAGTTGAGTTTACTGTATAGAATTCGCGTTGAGTTTGCTGTATAAAATTCGCATTGAGTTCGCTTAAATATTTCAATAAAAATAATAAGTAATCATAATTACTTAATTGGATTACTTAATTGGTGACCCCGGAACTCGCACCAACAGCATCAACAACTAGGATCCCGAATTCCCAGAACCTGCAAAATTGAAAAACTCAAGCACATCATCATCCCCATCAACAAATCGCAGTCTGCGCAAGCACAATCGCCCAGCAGGCAGCCGCAACAACCGATTGGAGATAAGTAAGAGTTCCGCACCCGCAGCCGCCATCGCTGCCGCAGCCACTTTCGCCGCCGCACTCAACTCCACCATCGCCGACATTGGTGAAGTTCTATTAACGACAAAAATTCGTCCGAACAACACGGCAGAAATAGAACTTCCAAGGACTGAGAAATCCTTCCAAAACATCAGTAGACCGTACGGCAAGCGATTTTCACGCGTTCGCATCTACAGTTGAGTGTGGAGTGCCGTGGTAAACATCACGAAAACGTGTCACATCTCCACATCCCGAGTCGGAGCAGAGGCAAGAAAGAAAAACGCGAGAAAACCTTCTCTACACAGTGTACTGCGCGACACACGTCGGACCCTCACCAGAAGTGGATTTTCACGCGACTTCCCGTACGCACGCCCTCCTGCACAACACCTTTCACGCACCGGACTAGTCATCATTGCCACAACGATCAACAACGGCAACAAACGGACGTCCCCAGCACCGCCAACGCCGCAGCTACAGCCGACAAACAACGAGGAGTTATTCTTAAGAGAAATTATTATTCATTTATATATAATATTTATTTATTTATTCAGTTAAAAAAAAAAAAAATAGTAATAAAAAAATTGAAATCGCTGCAAGAGACGGCGTGCAGGTGTTTAGCATCGCGAGTCCTCCATTCTCATTGGTGGTGTTTTTGGTCTGCGCTGGATAGCGTCCGCTTCGTTTTTTTCTCGTTTCGTGCGTGCATTTGTGGGTGCGGCCTGCCGTGTCGGTGTAAAGTTCACCGCGTTTCAGAATAAACTCACCGCGTTTGCATTTCAATCTCGTACTTTTCGTGAAACAAGATGTCTTTTGACAATAAAGACGCAGCAGGCCCATCGAACCCGCAAGTGACCGCCCTCGCCGTACGCGTTCCTCCGTTTTGGCGGCGGAACCCCGAACTGTGGTTCGTGCATCTGGAAGCACAGTTCCAAATGTCCGGCATCACATCGGACGCGACCCGTTTCAACTACGCGGTGATCGGCCTGGACGAAGAGTCCATACTTCTGGTGTCCGACGTGGTGAAGTCGACATCGTATGTGCAGCTCAAGAGCGAGTTGATCAGGCGCCTGTCGGCAAGCGAGTCGGCAAAATTAGACCACTTGCTGGCAGGTTTAACCTTAGGTGATCGAACTCCCAGCCAATTGCTTCGTGAAATGAGGCAATTGGGTGGGAGTAAGATCGGCGAAGACCTGATCAAGTCGCTCTGGCTGCGTCGGCTCCCGGAGGGCACCCAGGCGATCCTCGCTTGCGTCTCCGGTTCCTTGGAGGAACTGGCAGCGACGGCCGACCAGGTTCAGGAGGTGTACGTACGCCCAACCTTGGCGGCCGTTCAACCACCGTCGGATGAGGTGGGTGAATTGAGGCGCGAGATTGCTGCATTAACAGCCAGTATGGCCGAGATGCGGGCGACGTTGGACGCTCAGCGTTCGGGCGCCAGATCGCGAGCACGCTCGCGGTCTGCCATCCGAAAAGGGCGATCAGGTAGCAGGTCGTCAAGACAGTCCACGGACCCAGGGATTTGCTGGTACCACCGCAGATTCGGGGATAAAGCGACAAGATGTACGCTACCGTGTAGATTCTCTTCTACCGCAAAAAACTAGGTCCGCGGGGGGTTTTGGCGGCGTCCACCCAGAACGCAGCACCACGTCGCCTAACTATTTTTGACCCCCTCAGCAGGCGCAACTACCTCGTCGACACGGGTGCGGAGGTTTCGGTTCTTCCCGTACCCCAGCATCATCAACTTTTCCCTCAACCGCTCAAACTTGCGGCAGCAAATTCCTCCCGCATAAACACGTACGGGTATAGGCAAGTGGACGTGAGTCTTGGCTTGCGTAGGACGTTTTCGTGGCGTTTCATCCTGGCGGATGTCAGCTTCCCCATACTAGGCGCAGACTTCCTGTGTCACTATGGATTGCTGGTGGACTTGCAAAACAAGTCTCTTATAGATTCCACGACCAACCTTAATACGTCGGGACATATGGTATCTCACCCAGGCAATAATCTTTCCGTTCTTTTAGAAGACATTACCGACTCTCGTGTTCGGGCACTTCTCCAAAAGTTCAGCCAGATTACTACCAACTGTAGTCTCTCCAAACCAGTGAAGCACAATGTGCAGCACCACATTATCACTACTGGTTCCCCGATCTTCTCGAAGGTGCGTCCTCTACCATCTCAGAAACTGGCAATTGCACGGAAAGAGTTTGAACAACTCGTTCAACAGGGTATCTGCAGGCCCTCAAACAGCTGTTGGTCTTCCCCACTGCATATGGTCCCTAAGCCAAACGGCGAATGGCGCCCATGTGGGGATTACAGAAGGCTAAATGCACAAACTGTTCCTGACCGATATCCAATTCCACTCATCCACGACTTTGCGCATCACCTCGCGAATTGCCGCATCTTTTCGACCTTGGACTTAACCAAGGCTTATCACCAAATTCCAGTAGCTCCTGAAGACATTCCAAAGACGGCAATATGCACACTCTTTGGACTCTTCGAGTTCACCCGGATGACTTTCGGATTGTGCAACGCGGCGCAAACCTTTCAAAGGTTCATTCACTCAGTCCTGCGAAACCTCGAATTCTGTTTCGTATATTTGGATGATGTTTTGGTCGCTTCTTCCACTGAGTCTGAGCACTTAGCCCATCTCGAGTGCATTTTTCAACGTCTCCTTGAGGCCGGTTTAGTCCTAAACGTTGAGAAATGCAAATTCCTTCAACAACAGGTGAGATTCCTCGGCCATTTCATTTCCCCTGAAGGAATACAGCCCGACCCAGACAAGGTGCAAGCAATCACAAGCTTCCCGCGTCCAAAGACAGTGAGGGAGTTGAGGAGGTTCTTGGGCATGCTAAACTTCTACCGTCGTTTCCTGCCCAAGGCCGCCCATCTCCAGTCCATTTTGAACGCGTACTTGTCTGGCCCCAAAACTAAGGACACACGAGAGATCGTGTGGTCTGAAGAGGCTATCTGCGCGTTTGACAAATCTCGTCAACAACTGGCTGACGCTACACTCTTGGCATTCCCTCTGCAAGATGCACCCCTAGCCGTTTTTGTTGATGCCTCTGACATCGCAGTAGGTGCTGCCCTTCACCAAAAGGTGGACCAAGTTTGGCAGCCGTTGAGCTTCTTCTCGAAGCAGTTGAATCCCGCTCAACGGAACTACAGCACCTACGATCGCGAACTGCTCGCCGCATACCTGTCCATCAAATACTTCCGTTTCTCCCTAGAAGGCAGGCCGTTCACAGTGTTCACGGACCATAAGCCTCTCACGTTCGCTTTGAAACAGAAGCCCGACAAAGCGTCCCCTCGTCAGCTTCGACACCTGAGCTTCATAAGCCAGTTTACGTCGGACATCCAGCACGTGTCCGGGAAGGACAACATTGTTGCTAACGCTTTGTCTCGTGTCTCCGAAGTTAACATCCCCGCCTCACTCGATTTCTCGGCTATTGCCAAGGCGCAAGTGGATGACGCAGCACTTCAGAGCCTCAAGTCCAACCCCAAATACAAATTTCGGGAGTTGCCCATCTTCGGCTCAAACCTCTCGCTCTGCTGCGAAGACTCGGAAAAGGGACCTCGGCCATACATTCCGGCCACATTTCGCAAGGAAGTGTTCCACGCAGTTCACGACTTGGCGCACCCCGGCATCAGGACAACAAACTGGTTAGTCACCGGAAAATACTTCTGGCCCTCCATGAACAAGGATATTAATTCCTGGGCCAGAGAGTGCATCGCATGCCAAAAATGTAAGGTCTCCAGGCATGTTAGGAAAGAAGTGGGCTCATTCCCCCGCACTACCAAGCGTTTCCACACCATACACCTCGACATTATAGGGCCTTTGCGAGACTCGCATGGTTATAAGTATTGCCTCACAATCATCGACAGGTTCACGCGGTGGCCTGAGGCAATACCTCTGAAAGACATCACGGCGCAATCATGTGCTGAAGCCCTCTGTCGAGAGTGGATACCTCGCTTTGGCGTCCCTGCAGTGGTCATCACTGACCAGGGAATGCAATTTGAGTCCACCCTTTTCTCCGAGTTAGGCAAACTCCTTGGTTTTAAACGCCAGCGGACTACGGCATACCACCCACAATCCAATGGGATGTTGGAACGTTGGCACCGGACGCTGAAAGCCGCCATTATGGCACGCGACGACCCGTCCTGGACGCAAGTCTTGCCTCTCGTCCTACTCGGCCTTCGTACAACCCGCCGAGAGGAATTTGCTGCCAGCCCCGCGGAGCTGGTTTACGGGGAGAACCCAAGACTCCCAAGCGATCCGGTCTTCGACAAGAGATCGGGTCTCACGGAGTCGGGGTTGGTGCGTCTGCTGAGGGACAATCTCCGGCGCATCAAGGCGACACCACCCACTCGACACTCGTCCATACCTGCTTGTTCGCCCAAGGAACTGGACACATGCACGCATGTGCTGATCAGGACGGATGCCGTCCGGAAGCCGCTGCAGCCTCCATATGAGGGCCCGTACCGCGTTCTCGAGCGGGGAGAACATTTCTTCCAGCTCGAGATCGGTGGTCACAAAAAGGCGGTCTCTTTGTCCAGGCTGAAACCCGCGTGCGCCCCGAAGCAACGTCGTGTCCGCTTTGTGGATTAACGGCGAACGAAGTTCGGGGATCAGTCGCTGAAACCCCCTAGGTTTCATCTGGGGGCGGAGTGATGTGGCGCGGCAGGATTCGCAGCATTCGAAATTTATTTCGAATGTTGCGAGCGAATAGATGGCGCGGATCTATCCACTTTGCGTGGCACACCAAGGGAGTGGAAGATCGCAGTAATTATGTTTTTCAGACCTGTCACTGAATTTAATTATTAAGTTGAAAATTGCTAAAGAATATGGTAGTCCTTTTTGAAAATAGAATTTGAGTTGAGTTTACTGTATAGAATTCGCGTTGAGTTTGCTGTATAAAATTCGCATTGAGTTCGCTTAAATATTTCAATAAAAATAATAAGTAATCATAATTACTTAATTGGATTACTTAAACAGTCCGTGCAATTCATCGGTTAAAAAATCATAAGTCGCCAGGAGCCGATGGAATTACAGTCGAATTGGTTAAATATGGAGGCGACCAGTTACACCAAGTGGCTCATCAACTTGTGCTCAAGGTATGGGGCAGCGAATCAATGCCTGACGATTCGCAACGAGGCATTATCTGTCTCATACATAAAAAGGGAGATATCACACAGTGCAGCAATTATAGAGGTATTACGTTCCTGAGTACCATCTATAAGATATTCTCCGTTATCTTGCTAGGCTGGATAGCCCCATACGCTCAGAACATCATTGGCCCATACCAAAGACGCTTCACTCCAGGCAAATTGGCAACAGATCAGATTTTCTCTCTACGGCAAGCGATGGAAAAACTGTTGGAATATGGACACAAGTTGCACCATCTATTCATCGACTTTAAAGCCGTCTATAATAGCATAGTCAGGGTAAAACTGTACACGGCCATGAGAGAATTCGATATCCGGACGAAATTAATAAGACTAACTAGCCTGACCCTGACCAATGTCCGAGGCCAGATAAAAGCAGCAGGATCACTCTGAAGACCATTCGACATCAACAACGGTCTACGACAAGGGGATGCCCTATCATGCGTCCTCTTTAACCTGGTCCTCGAGAAAGTGATTCGTGATGCTGATGTAAATGCAAGAGGTACGATCCTCTTTAAATCCACCTAACTACTGGCCTATGCTGACGATATCGACATCATGGGAAGAACCACCCGAGACATACAAACTGCCTTCATCCAGAACGAGCAGGCGGCGCGAGATCTTGGCCTGCACATCAATGAAGGCAAGACAAAATATATGGTGGCAACGTCAGCACCGAAGACGAGTCAACCAAAAACATCAAACCGCACTGCTCAAACAGGAAGAATACAACTTTGAGACCGTTGACAATTTCTCTTATCTAGGGTCGAAAATCACAACCGATAACAGCTACGATGATGAAATCTGCGCACGGTTGTTGTCAGGCAACAGAGCCTATTTCAGCTTACAAAGACTGTTCCGTCTTACCATAGGGTCAAAACTCTTACTGTACAAGACTATGATCTTGCCAGTCTTCATGTATTCCTCGGAAACTTGGGTTCTTAGCAGGAAAAATTGTGAACTCTTGGCCGCGTTCGAGAGAAGAATCCTCCGAAGAATTTTTGACCCCCACCTGAGGATGGACGATTCCGTAGCCTACACAATGACGAAATCTATAAGCGATACCATGGCCGTCCGGTTGTGGATAAAATCCGGCTCAATATATTACGGTGGGCGGGTCACTTAATGCGTGTGGATGAGGATGATCCCAGCCGGAAAGTCTATAGGGGCAATATCTATGGTAGAAAAAGAAGACGAGGCAGACCCTGCCTAAGATGGAGCGATGGCGTAGGTGAGGACGCCAGACAGCTTTTAGGGATATTGAATTGGTGGACCTTGGCGCAAAACCGGGATGTCTGGAGTTCCTTATTAAGGCAGGCCTAGACCCGATACCGGTTGTTGCGCCGTTGATGATGATGATTAGTAGTAGTACCTTCGACAGATCGGAATACCGGACACCGGACACTTTGGCCGAAAAGTTTCGCACACATTTGCAAATATTTGCGCTTAAGCGCTATTCATATTTACCAGCATTTTGCGTGCGCGACACAGCTTAGACAAAAGAATTCATCCTATCTAGCACAGAGCGTGTCCATTAAGTAGGGTATTAGACACAAAAGTATCATAGATTCCCTATGCAAGTAATCGCGGCACACGTTAGCGTGTTCAACACGTAGTGTAGCAGACAAATTCACGCTTATATATGGCACGTAGTGTAGCACACATATTATAGAATAAAGTGTTCATACAAAAGTATTTGTGTAGGCATTGTATACCCTCAAACTAATCATTAATTAAATCAATACTTCATTGTCCATTTTCAATATGAAAAACTGAACGTGCAAATTTAATTGAGAAAAATCTGTATTATTACTGCAAACATGCATCAGGCGCACAGAAAATTAATCAACTAAATATGGCAATATAGCAACGTACAGCCGTCAATGATAACAAGTCGAGAAACCGGAAGCTTGACGCTTCAGGAATGAAAGGTTTTGCATATTCCCTATATAAAGACATTTCTGCATTTGCCCCATTAGTACGTAGCACGTAATATATGCGTCTATTATGTAAGAGAATCCACTTTCGGGTGATATGGACATTCATAGTCCAGAATTTCCAAAGAAGCGACAATTTTCACCTATTATAACTTTGTTAGCAATAGTGCGATTTCCACCAAACTTGGTACGATCATACTCTATGTTATAGCCTTACTGCAAAATTTTGTGGTACTAGAATGAACTTAAGGGGGGATTTGCAGCCAATTAATAAAAATTTTAGTAATATACTAACTTTATTTCAAGGGATATCGCTATGGAGGGTATTTCGGAGCCTAGGAACCATATAGTGGCAACCTCTTGATTTTTTTTTCAGATTTTTTCGGTTGGATAGTTTCTGAGAATGGGTTCGTTAAAGAGATGATCACTTTCGACCCCAAGTACTTCCCACCTTTCCAACAAATATCCGGCTTCGGAAAGTACTAATCGAGTCCTATCATTTGATACCCCACACGACTATATTTGGTGGAACAAATAAATTCAACGTAAATGGATGTAATTCACGGTATGCGTGAGCATTCACAGTTCCACCAAATTTGGTGCTAATCGATATAATCATCTCCGAGTAAAATGCGTGTGGCGGACAGATTGTAAACCGATTTTGATTAATATTTACAGACACTTAGGGTATCCAGCACAGAAAAATATTCTTTCCAGCGATTCTGTCGTGTGCTGTGCAGTGTCTATGGAAATACGTCATGCTTAGTGATTTACAAGAGAATGGAAGAAGAGTGTCTAATATGTAAGCTACGTTCTGGTAAGTTAGAATGCAGGTTTACTCTGAGTGCAAAAGCATCCATCCATATATATGTACGTAAGTTCAATATCGCTAGTACTACCGTATACATAGTTTATCTATCTGAATTAGACACTGCCCGCAACTTCATTAGCATATATTCGTACTTATACATATGTATGTATGTCTCCCTCGAAAACTTAGACTTTGTTGCCTACGTGCAAAAAGTCATCGAAAAATACCAGAACGGTTTCAAACGGGGAGCAAGTGCTCGAGAAATGCTGAGAACAACAAGAAACGATCTCAAGCAGGAGAATGGGATAGTCCGAATCCTTTTCAATTTGGTGGCATAACAGGCAATCAGAAAAATGCTTGTTGATACCAAAGGTAACTCACTTTTTAAATTAACAACGGCTGACAGCAATATATTATTGGGACCTTCCTTTGTGTAAAAGAAACCTTTGTGAAGCATTGCATTGCCAATACGCATCGATTAAAACCAGGATCATGGCGCAAACTAGAAAACAGATGTTAGCCAAACACAGTATTACAACTGATGAATACAATTTTAAAGACGTTAATAACGTTATAGGTGTATTTGAGGAGTAGACTATTGCATAAAAAGCAAAATAAAAAGTCAGAAGGCGGAAGCCCAGCTCTTCAGATATGAAAAGCCATGCGTCGAAAATTGGTAATCGAAAGCTATCATTTGACACCACACGTGGCTATATTCGGTGGACAAAAATATTGCACCCCTCTTTTACATTCATGGAACCCCCCTTAAGTTCAACGTAGAACAAGATAATTCACTGCGTGTGTGATGGGGCTCACCCTTTTTACCAAATTTCGTGTCAATAAGTATTACCGTTTCTGAGAATTGTGCGTGTGACAAATAGACACACAAAGAGACAGACATACGGATAGACAGTAAACTGGTTATAATGAGGTTTTCTTTTGCACAAAATCTGAAAGAGGAGAGCACACTTTGGGAACAAGTTATATTATTCGATGCTGCCCATCATGAAGTGGAATCCTCCTCTTTTTCAGCCTTTGTCCCGTTCATAAGCGGTATCGACACGTCGTGATCTGTTGCGCCATTTTATTCTGTCAAAGGCTTTACTTGGATGCAGTCGCGCTTCTTCCAAATTGCCATCCAGCGTATCAAGCCACCGTTATTTCGGCCGGTCTTTTAGTCGTTTACCATCGACTTCGATGTTCAGACCAACCTCGGCAAGTGAATTCTCATTAGTGTGAATTACGCGACCATACCATCGAAGATGCCACCCTCTCAATTTGTCCACACCCAATTTCGATAGCGGATGTCCTGTAATCATGGCGTGTTAATCTACTAGTTCAATGTCACATGTTCGTCTCCATCACCGTCGGGCGCCGTCTGTTATCTTTATGGTCGCCCAACACTCATAACTATAGAGCGTGAATTTTCGACTTGAGGCGTTCGTTGATACGTCCACCACAAGAACCAACAATTGTGGAGCGCCAATTCATCCAATTTACGCTAATGCGTGAAACAATTTCATAACGCAGATCACCATTGACTGATAGCATTGATCAGAGATATTGAAATCGCTTAGTTCTGGGCAGGTTACTACTATTGAAAGTGATTGTGCCTGTTTCATGGGGTTAGGTCGTCAAAAATACTTCACTCACATTCAATCTGAAACCGTGCTCTATGAAGGGACAATTTTTTTTGATTAAGTTGCTCGAGATGAACTTTGCTATGACACGTGGAGAAAACATCATCTCCGTAAAGGAATATATAGGGCGCTGGACATTGGATGTCTCATATGGCAACGTCCATGACAAGAACAAAGAGGGAGTGGTCAGAGCGCGCTTCCTCGATGAACATGAGGCGGGTTTAATATGTATGCCTCACTTCGAAATACATACACAATGTGCTGCATACGCTACATTCTCCCAAATTACATTTAATGAACTCCTTAAAGCGTCTTCACCAATCCAGATATCAAGCGTATATATATCATATTATCATATATTATAATTGCAAGAAAACTTTCTGCAGATTGATTCTTTTGCCTATATATGAAACATCCGAAGTGCACACAAAACATCTTATTAATTTAATAATTTTTCTGAAATCAAATCTATCAAACAACAATCTACTATGAAAGGCTGAAAATTCTCATTAACTTTTAAACAAGCCAGGAAACCGGAAATTAGACGCTTCGGGTATGAAAGGTTTTGTGTATTTCTTTTATAAAGAGATTTGAGTGTGCATTTGTCCCATTAGCATATAGCACGTAAAATATTCATATATTACGGAAAATATCCACTTTCAAGTGATATTGACATTCATAGTCTTGAATTTGCAGAGAAATGACAGCTTTGACCTAGTATAACTTTGTTAGTAATAGTGCGATTTTCACCAAATTCGACAGGATTATGCTCCATGCTGTAGCCTGCTGAATTGCTGCAAAATTTCGTGATTCTAGGGTGAACTTAAGGGAGGTTTTCCTGTCAGTTACTAAAAATTTTAGTAATGTACTATTATTTACTTTATTTGAACAGGTATCGGTATGGAGGGTATTTCGGAGACTAGGTACCATATAGTGGCAGCCCCCTGATTTATTTCAGATTTTTCGGTTGGGTAGTTTCTGAGAATGGGTTCGTTAAAAAAATGATCACTTTCAACCCCCCGCACTCCCCCCTCACAAATGTCAAAACTGAGACCCGTACTTATCGAGACCTTTCGTTTGATACCTCACATGACTATATTTGGTGAAAAAAAATTTTACAACCCTCTTTTACATGTATGGGAACCTCGCCTTAAATTCGACGTAAAAGGATGTAACTGACTATATGCGTGAGCGTTCACAGTTTTTTCTAAATTTGGTGTCAATCGCTGCAACCGATTCCGAGAAAAATGCGTGTGATGGACAGACCGATTTTAATAAAATTTCATGTTTACACAAAACTTTAAAATGGCAAACAGCGCCTAATTGAGTGGCGACAATGATTGCCTCACCTTTCTCGAATGGCTCAAGTTTTTGATATTTATTGCTGGAAAATGCTGGACAGACGAAAAAGATATTTTGATTTGAAATACACTGACAATTTTCATCACGCAAGTAGGATCCACTAGTGGAAATTTGAGCAGTTTTAGTGTGAATTCACTTCCTGGATAAGTTGAAAGTATTTTGAAAACTGATTACCATGCCTCACTTTCATTGCCGCAGCTCCTCCCTTCACGACTACCTCCACTTCCATTATGAGCCAATTTAAGACGACGCAGGACTTTGTGAAAGCAACAACAAAAAAGGTCAAAGATCCTTTCCGGAATATTAGAAAATTGCTATAATAAAATTTGGAAATATTTCAATAAATTTTAGGGTTTTGGAGGATGTTCAAATGTGATAGGGTTTTGTTAATAAAATTATGAATAGGAAAATGAAAAAAAAATCACTATCATTTTGGTATTTTAAAACATCAGAATGAGAATTGGGAAAATGAATGGAAGGTAGTGAAGCTGTTGAACCAAGTTAAGTAGAAGAAAGGAGAAATATGCTGTACACAAAGAAAACTCGTTACAGGCAAAGCGAATGGAAAAATGCCAGTGGACACTGGATATATATTATATATTCATAATCAATCAATCAAAAAAGTTAACTTTGAATAATCAATCTACGCCACCATGACGCCAGACAACTAAACTGCGGCATGCAACTATTATAATCGTTGAGTAATTGGTATAAAATTACTAAATTCATGCAACTAATCATAAAACTCCTACTGTACCTGTACGGAAAAAACTGTAAAACTGGGAATGAAATTTATTATTTAAAAACCAAAATTTCAAGAATACCAAATAAAGGTTACACTCTCTTCAATTTTGATCGGCAATGCTATTGAAGTAACTGCGTTTCTAAACTAACCACATGCCCTGGGCAACAACCGTACATAGCTACTTCATGAGTGTCGTGACATCAGTCATGCCTATGTACTGGCATTGTCGGTTTCCAAGGAACTACAAGGGCCTCTTTCTCATCTACGTAGCAGCTAAGTAAATTCTTTGATTCAAAGGAGCGAGCTACTGTAAACCTAGGTTACAAATTTCTCCTACACGCCATTGCCGCCAGTTCGCTGAAATGCAATTCAGTTCCCACTGGGTCTTTTAGAGAAGCTTGTATTCCTCCTCATTTTTATGCGTTACATATTTCTAGAACAGCTTATCCGCCTGCCACTCTGGGACGGGAGATCACATTGCATCGTATAGCCCACAATGAATTTGTCGTCCTTCTTCAATGCTTGACCAATCTACTGCCAATTCTGCATATTAAAGTTACAGTATAGTGTTAAGTTATTTTTTTATGCACACGATTATTCTGAAATTTTAGTGTGATTTTAATGGATTATACATCATAAAAAAATTTTTAACTTAATATTGCAATACTCAATGTATGTTTTTTATGATCAAAATAGATTCCTTAAAAAAATATGGTGTGTTCTCTGATGGTCCAAATTGAAAAAAATAAATTTCTTTCTATACTCTAGACTTGTCAAAATACGCAGACTCTCAAAAATGGAAATATTTGGAATTTGTAAAAAAAAAATTCAATAGAGTTGTATTTTTTTATGATAAATTGTTTAAAAAACTATTGGTTATTAACAAATTAAATATTTTCAAGGAGCTGCATATCAGCATGGCTGCGTAGGAATATGGAAATCAAATTTCAACTAAATTAGTTAAATAGTTTCCCGAAATTTTGGAAACGTGGTTCCGAGTAAAACGCGTAAAGTGTTGACAATAGATTTTTCGTAACAAGACAAGACTTCATGCCTAGTAAACTGGTTTTGACAATATAAGATTGAGGATATTATATCAAAGGGACGATCGAAGTAGCTGCTAATCAATATGCATGCCGGCCTGGTCCCTACCCCGATGTACTTTTTTGTGTTGAATGAGCACCACTATGACGGGTATAAATTTCTAAAATATGCTAATATACTATTATTAACTTTATTTCTTAAGATATCGGAACCGGATGTATTTTCAGGCCTAGATTTCGTAAAGATACATTACTGTGTTTTTTTTCAGATTTTTCCGTTGGATAGGTTCTGAGAACGAGACCTGTTACACTTTTTGGGGGTCATATTTTGAACCCTCACTCGCCTATGTTTCACCCGATATCAGTTTCGAAAAGTACTAATTGAGTCTTTTCATTTGATACCCCACAAGACTACATTCTGTAAAAAAAAATTGCCTCCATTCACATGTATGGGCACATGTAGCCCCCCTTAGCCTTAACACAAAATGGAACCACTTGCTACATCTAAAGAAAACAACAGACCACACACGCTCTCGCCAATTTTCGTGACAATTGGTCCAGCCGTTTCCGAACAAATCGGGTGTGACGGACAGACAGACATCGAACCGATTCTAATTTTGTTTCACACAAAACCTTAAAAACCTTAGACAGTGTTACGTTTTAATTTCCTGAAACCTGTTCGCTAGAAATACCGCGAATCACACATTGATTACCACTATGACTGTTATTCATGGTTTTCGTTCTTCATTTTTCCTATAAATTGGACCTAAAAATAAAGTTACATTTTCACGGAACGAATAGATTTTGGCTAGGACTAACATGATCAACCAGAATTTCATTCTCGAAAATGATGTCGCGGAGGGATGCTGACGGCCTGGCAGATAGATTCCGTCCATTATTTCACTAATTCCAACGGCCTCGTCGTCGCCCGCTCGTTTTACAACTGTTGTCACCACCATCATCATCAACGGCGCAGCAACCAGTATCCAGTCTAAGCGTGCCTTAGTAAGGAACTCGAAAAATCCTAGTTTGCGCCAAGGTCCACCAATTCGACATCCCTAAAAGTTGTTTGGCGTCCTGACCCACGCCATCGCTCCAGCTTAGGCAGGAGCTGTCACGTCTTCTTTTTCTACCATAAACAGTGCCCTTTTAGACTTTCCTGGCTGGATCATCTTTATCGAGCTACGGAATCTTCTATCTTCATGTAGGGGGGCAGAAATTCTTTGGAGGATTCTTCTCTCGAACGCGGTCAAGAGTTCGCAGTTTTTTTTGCTGCCAAGTCTCCGAGCAATACATGAGGACTGGCAAGATCATAGTCTTGTACAGTAAGAGCTTTGACCCTATAGAGAAACGTTTCGAGCGAAACAGTTTTTGTACTTTGAAATAAGTTCTGTTACCAGCCAACAACCGTTTGCGGATTTCGTCGTCATTGCTGTTATCGGTTGTAGTTACCGACCCTAGATAAGAGGAATTATCGACGGTCTCAAAGTTGTAGTCTCCTCTCTTCATTGCTATCGTTTTCGTCAGTTAGATTCGATGTTGTAGGTTCTTTCGTTTTTGGCGATGACGTCGCCACCATATACTTCCTCTTGCCTTCATTTATGTGTAGCCCGAGATCTCGCGTCACCTGCTCGATCTGGATGAAAGCTGTTTATACGCCTCGGGTCGTTCATCCCATGATGTAAATATCGTCAGTAGAGGCCAGTAGTTGGGTGGACTTGAAGATGGTGTCTCTCGCATTTACCTCAGTATCACGGATCATTTTTTCCAGGACCAAAGATATAATATAGATCCCCTTGTCTTAGACCGTTGTTGATGTTCAATTGTCTCAAAAGTGATCCTGCTGCTTTTATATGGCCTCGCACATTGGTTCAATTTCGTTGGGATACTGAATTCTCTCATGGGCGTGTACAATTTTACCCTAGCTTTGATATCATAGGCGTTTTCAAAGTCGATCAAAAGATCGTGTATCTGATGTCCATATTCCAACAGTTTTTCCATCGCTTGCCACTGAGAGACAATCTGATCTGTTGCTGATTTACCTGGAGTGACGCCTGTTTGATATGGGCTAATGATGTTTTGAGCGTATGGGACTATCCGTTAGCCAAGAATATCTTATAGCTGGTACTCAGCAACGTGATACCTCTATAATTGCTGCACTGCGTGATATCCCCCCTTTTATGTGTGGGATAGGTAATGCCCCGTTGCCAGTCGTCAGACATTGATTCGCTGTCCCACATCTTGAATATAACTTAATGAACCACTTGGTGTAATTGGTCGCCTCCATATTTAACCGATTCGGCTGTAATTCCATTGGCTCTTGGTGCCAATGTTTTGGTTGTTCAGCAGTTCTTCAAAGTACTCATGCCTATTCACCATTATTCGGTATGCAGCATTCTTTCGTTCCATGCTCTCTTCTCGTTCCAGTAGTATAGCCTCGGTCTTACATAGTCCAGCTTACTCTCAGTCTTTCCGCAGCCAACAGTCTGAACTTCCCCTCTTCAGAGATTCTGGTGATCTCGGTCGGTTTATCGAATTGCGAACCTACTATATCATGATATCATAAATATCTTTCCAATCAACTATGAGTTCTTATGTATTTCTGATTGTATTTGCGTGTTACCTCAAGAATTGTTTTTCCCTGCCTTTTACCTTATCTTATGTGCTAACATAGGATCTTCTTTCTTAGATTGACTAACATACAATAACTTACAGTTTGGAGGTTTTCTCTAATTAATGCTGAATTCTCCTATTGTATTACCAAGAGTGCAGAAGCTTCGCTAGTTTAATTCGCCCTACGTTTTGCAGTGCCTACACGCCCTTAGTTAGATCACTTTAAGGGGAAAGGTATGTTAACACCAGCACGAGTCGCGTGATGATCAACAAGAAACAATGACAAAGGAAATTACCTCAATTAAGCTAGTTGGCTAAAGGCCTAACTTGTACAGAAGTTGCTCACGTCAAAAGTGTGATGCACTATCAAAAGACACTCACCCGGTTCTTGATCAGCATTGAGGCGATGGTAGTGCTACGTTAAGATGTAGAAACATGAGGTCGAGTCGAACCAACATTGCTCGTTGCTACTAGAACAATAGTGATAATAACTGAGGATATGATGCCTTTTTATTTGTTGACTGTGATGAGTCTGAGGCCTATCAGACACAAATCCACATTATATTATATTATTTTTCGACCATATTTACTCTCTTATTATGACCCATGAGGCAATAGTCGGCTTCGGCTGGAAATCATGCAGGCCCCTAAAATTACATAATTAGTCCAATTTTTCATTTAGGTCCTGGACCCTGGGAAATTCCCCCTTTCCACCTTCTCGACAGTCCTGGTGGTTGGAGATTGCTGCGCTCTCTCTCTCTCTCTCTTGTCAAACAAGAAGAGAGACTCTACAAAGTAGTTGAGCTACGAAAAGAATTTCGGGGAGACGGCTGAGTTGAAAAATAGAATTCGATCTCTTAAATTTGAGGAAGTAGGATTTAAACATCGAAGAGGAAGGATTGTTTGGAAATTGAGAGTTGTTCATATATGGTAAATGAAGAAGTCACTTTAGTTTCCGATAGGAAAGAGAACTTTGGATAAGGTGTGAGAAGATGAAATCACAAAACGGCCAGAAGAAAGCTAGGATACTAGAAGAAAGAATAAAATCATACATTCTTAGAAACTACATAACATATAACTGAAAAGGGTTATCTCCTTATATATCAGCTAAAATAAAAATGAGTTCGATAGTACAATCCATCATAGATTTTTTTACCTTGATCGCACCATCTGAATTTACAATTTATTTGCGGACAACCTGGAAACCTCCGATGCAATCAAACTACTAACCAAACATTATCAACACTTCGAAGAGGGATGGGTCTACTGGTTATGATCTTCAGTTACGAAATACAAACAATCACTATTTTTTTGAAAATGGCGCACTGTTCTCTATGAATGTGTTAAGTATCCCCCAAATGCTTACCTTCCCAAGGTGAATAACAGCTTCAGCCTTGCTGGGCCTGAACCAAGTAAAATTATGCAAGTCTGGCTAGAAATAATTCTCTCCCTCCTGCGGCAATGTGCTCTCTTATTATAACAAGCCTTGAAGTAGTACATAGAAAAAATTCAGTATTGAATGGATGCTGACCGCATCTATCAGGGAAAACTTATAATTAGTTTCAGTTAGGCTTTGACTGCAATATTCTGATCCAGGTGAAGAAACCTAACCGTAGTTCAGTGCCCCCGAACGGAGATGTCTTTGATAGAAGAGATGGTCGCTTTCTATAAACAACTGCATGCAGTCCAGGAAAGGTTACCTAAAAATCATATTTTGATCGTAATGAATAATTTAAATGTTAAGAAAATGTGCCTCCACTATGTTGTCGGAGACCTACCATGAAGTTAGTGTAACTTCGATGGAGCAGCAAATAACATATTATCAAATCGACAACTTGAACAACATTCCCTGTGAGTGAGCGATTATCAATACACTCACAGTCTCACCTGCTTGTCCTAAGAGGCGACTAAAAGGGATTGAAATTGATGGGCCAGTAACCTGCAAAATTTTATTTTTATGAAAATGTCAACAACACTTGGGATTGAAATTGAACTCACAACTGCGACCTTTGGCTATCGAAAAGGGACTAGAATTGATTTTTGGGATGTGGGCACGCTCCTCGACAACGCTAGCGGGGATCCTCAGAATGCTCGTTTTCTCCAACTCAAGCGGAAATTCCAACGATATAAGCTATACACTCTGTGCCTAAGCGAAGGGTGGACTCTAGAGAGTTCACATCTCCATATTGCGTCAATGAGCTATTCTGCTTAGGAGAGGACAAATGGTAGCAGACGCGAATCCAGTGTCGGCTTGTTTTTGGTGGTTACGGCAAGGTGTGCTCTCTTGACCTGTAAGCCGGCTTCTGACACGATTCTGACTGCAAGATTCCGGTTCAAGTTAAGACTCATCACAGTGTTATGCACCAACGGAAGACTTCCGATATGGTGGAGAAGGATGTTTCAATGAACAATTACACGTTCAGAAGAAACTTCCAAAGAGTGACATTGTGAATCGTGATGGGTGGTTTGAATGCCAAGGTGGACTCTGACAACAGTTGGCTTGGACATATGATGGGGAAACACGGTCTTGGCGAACGTAACGATAATGGTGGGAGTTTTGTGGATTTCTGCAGCTTGTACAGCCTCATGGTTAGTAACAAATTTTTCGCCATTAGGCCAGTTGTCATCAAAAATGTTCTTTTCTCGAGTGCTACGCAGGTCGTCGGCCACGCCCCAAAGGGCATCATAAGATCGATAATCATAAGGAATTGAAAGCTCCATTGATCGTTGCGAGTGGCAGCAGCCATGCCGCCCTCGAACTTTGATATCAAGCGAGTTCAGCATAATGTCGTCGTACTCAACGAAAGAACTTTCTTGCTCGCAAATCTTTCGATCCACGATGACGAAGAAGTAGAAGAAACACTTCTCCACGATTCTTAACCGTATGACATCCGGTAAAGCTCCCTCCTTTGTCGATGGTATAATTAGTCACCGTACTACACGGACACGGACTATTTCTTAAATCAGAAGGGAAACCACCCCGGGCATCAATCCACTCAGATGGAGTATAGCAGCTGGGCTCGATGCTTCTCGAAAGATTTATTCATTGCTGTTTCTACAGTTTCTGCAGGTTTGTTAGTTCCGCTTGTTTGTAAATTCTGAGAAGCCAAGACCTTTCCTAGAAAGTGGAATAAGAAAATAATCGCTAAGATTCCAAAAAAGGGCACCCGTTTTAAGTATGCTCCCTGCAGTTGTAAAGATAATAGCTCGAATAACCCCTGCAATAAAGAACATCTCAAAACTTTGATCGACAGGGAGCAAGCTGGTTTCCGTTAACGATCCTCCTACATTGACCACTTTAACACCCTATGTTTCATTTTGGAACAATACGGGAGTCTAGATCTTCACTTCACTTGCTCTTCATCGATTTCGAGAAAGCTTTCGATAGTGTGAACAGAGCGAGTATCTAGCGTGCTCTACGAAGGAGGGGTATTCCGAAGAAACCAATAGTTATTATTAGAAAGACGCAGGATGAGGCAAAATGTTACGTGTTGCACCAAGTAAAATCTAAGAGGATTTCGAGGTCCAAAGCGAAGTCCTTGTTACCGATATCATTTCTTCTTATTATCGTTGACGCCCTTCATGCTGCCTTGTCCGGAGAACGTAGAGGAATTCAATGAACTATGACATCTTTCCTTAAACACCTCAACCACGCTAATGATATCTGTTTGCCCTCTCACCGGGTTGGGGATCAGGGCCAAATGGTTCTGAATTTGGAAAGAGAGGTATAGTTAGACTGAAGATAATTACCAACAAAACCAAGGTTCTCAGTCTGTCGGGCCATCACATGCACAACCGCATAAAAAGCGTTAAATCCGCTTTCGCTGTCCTGTCGAAAATCTAGAAATGCAGTGTCCCAACACCAAAGCCAAGTTGAGACTGTTCTGTGCTAGTGTCTTTTCTGTGCTGCATTATGGGAGTTACTTAGAAAATGGCCCCTACTGTTACTCAACAGACCCAAGCATTCAGCAACACCTATCTACGTCGTATCATCTGAGTACGCTGGCCTGATATTATTTCAGGTAAAGCTCAAGCCTGTCACTCGTGGGCAATGTGATCAAAAAACGGCAGTGGAAGTGACAAGGTCACACATTAAGGAGGGGCGACAATCTCATTGCTGGCTACGTCATGCAGTTCCACTCCCAAGATAACTGACGAGTGGGTCGCCCTAAGAGCACTTACGGCAGAACAGAAAAGGAGCAGGTTTGGTTAACGTGTTATACCCTCTCAAGGAGTAAATGACACAACAGATTTAGATTTGTTTTCTGGGCGTCCAGAGCAACACGTATGTTGAAAACGGCACGCTCACCTCTATCCGCAGGAATGGGGAGATTCGATCCCCCCGGAGGAGCCATTTACGTGATTCAGCTACTGCCTCTCTATTGTAAACATTTGTTTCTGTGAGGAGGGGGGGGGGGGGGTCAAGACTGCTAATGAACACTAAATCGTCACTAAAAGCGTGAATCATGTCCCAAATGATTGATTACGTGGAAACAAATCGAAGAAAGTTAAGACCTGAAAGCTCTAATGACCGCTGCGAGTGGGGTGAGTATAATCCAGACTCCAGACTCCGATACTGGGGCGGAGTTCATTATGAGTTAGCTACAGTACATGGCATTATGAGGGAACTTACCGGCGAAGTGCTTCTTCTAACGAAATGAAGTTATCTCAGCAACGCGCTCAAGCGAGTAATCTCTATAAAGAGTACCGTTCACTACACTAAGATTTTACTGAGGGTTAAAATTAAGCATACCTAGAATGCGCCATATAAGAAAGGACGATAATTTTTAGGAGTTAACTGCCACTGTAGGTAGTAGGACTGCATTCAATCGCTGACACTTTTGATGTTATTATTGTCGATATTTTACTGCCAGAGGACGAGCAGGGGTTCAGTGTATCATGTCACACCGATGCCATCCATTTGTTCTCTCACAGAATCTGAGTAGTGTCGCCTACACTGACAGTGGCATAGCACTCGACTTCATTCGAATTCACTATCCTTAGGTAAATTGGATGAGCGGCTGCTGTAGAGCTACGTGACACAGAAGAGCATAAGCTGGGTGCAGACGAGGGAAACCATGGGAGCAACTAGGACACAACCCCAGGAAGAGTCAGTGGCAACGCTAGGCCCCACATATTGTTAGTCATGCTCTGAAATGCCCTAGAAAGGACAAGTTCTGAGTGATATATAATAGTATACCTACTTGAGATAAAGCCTTATTATCTACCAACTACCCCTAAGGCAGCTCAACCTTAGCTAACGAAACTAGTCAAAATCTTTGATCATTTCCGCCTCAGAAATGTCCGAGAACCTATAACGAGTAATGTTGATTGATAATTTTGGTGATGCGGGTTTCTGGGTCTACCGTGAAGGTCTCTCTGGCATGATCTTACTGCGTATTGCCAGCGATGATACCCTGATAACAACCAAGATATTTTTAGAAATTAATAATAAGGAGTCTAAGCTGTAGTACAGCCGTTTATATCAGCCGAGAGATTGTTTTCCTTCCATTAGGAGGCTGTATGTGAAACCTATTGGTTAGGAGAATAGCGGTGTGGTTGGCGTGACCTTTAAGACATTAATTGCACATCCATGGTCAAAGCTTCCGGTCGCCCGACTATAAAGCAAGCAAATGTGTGTTTCATTCAAATGCTCATAAGGTCAAAGGACTATTCCCATCTATCAATTACTTCAGATCGATTGTTTGCTCCATCAAGACCTTCATTTCCCTTGCGTGCTCCTTTCAGTGCGAATGTTTGCGGACAATTTTCATTAATTCATATTACGAGCTGTGAACTTCATGAGCTCGATAATATGAGTATTTTGCGTGGGACATGCCAAGGCTAGTTGTTATCATTCCAGAAATTAGGGCTATAATCCCAGCGAGCAATATAAAGAGCTTGAACATATCACATTTCTCCGAGGTATGCCCATTGTCCTTGTTGAATAAAGCTGAATTTTTTTACTGATTTCTCACAATACGCTTCCAGCTGTAATATACTATCCCAAACTTACTCGTATATCCATATTAAGACATTTTTCACAGTTACACCCTCAAGCGGCTTTTCTAATTCCTTTCTCGGTTAATTTTCGTCCCCTGGCTGGACATTTTCCCAAGATTACAATATGGAATCTTGGCACTGGGATTCCGATAACAACACTGCAAATACGAGGAACTAGGGAGAGGGGATGAATGCAAGGCAGAGTAAAGCAGAAGAAGATGCCAACTGGAATAATTTCTGGCCTCTTCCTTACTACATAATTTCCAAGTTCTTATCAAGGAAATAAATACTTCTCGGTCATATACATCATGGGATCTCCTTGGCACGTGGTAGGAGAGATAAGGGCTGCAAAGCAACTCTTCAGTTGTAGGGTCGAGTGGTACCAGGTTTTGGCGTGGTTTATCATTTCCGAATTGAGTTTAGCAGCCATGAACAAGTTACTGTAGATATTAAACTGTTTGCAGGTATTGTAAAATAAGTGCACAGTGTAAGGACACTCGTCTCCCTTTCAATTCCGCGGTTATCTAACGTCGCTGACTGGAAAAGCCACCTAAGCCCTCTCGCTCTGGATAAACCTTGTACGAAAACATATTGGCAAGTCCATTATCATTTCAATGATCCGCTACCCTTATCATCGTCCTCCCGTGCTGTGGTTCCCCATCGCAACTAGGAGTTTGTCACAGAGCCATACATACCGAGTCAATTGTAATCGTTCATGAGCCTCTTCCTTCCTTCACGAAAAACTATCAAAAGCCTTTGGATCTAGAACGGCTCGACGGAATTGGAGTGCTCGGTGGTTGGACTGAGAAATGAAAAGAGCCAATTTGGCTGAATTCTCCGTGTATTATGGCATAATGGGGTATAGAACGTTGTAAGCTTCCTGCGATTTTTTTGTTCCTATTTGTTCGCCAAAAGAACAAACACAAGAACTAGAGCCCCACCATTTTAAATATGCATACATATGCCTAGTGTTGTTCGGAGCGACACAGTTCATATTGTGGAATAGAAGGACATTTCTGATTTCTGGCCCCAGTTGAGAGTTGTAACTAAAACACTTCGAATATTCGTGGTGCTTACACGCAATGTTGGTGATTCAACGCTAGGCTCGTGCACGGCAAATGTGCGAAGGCAGTACATAATTACGTTATCAAAATACATACGTTTGTGTTTTTTGGTATTTTCGTGAGAGCAGCAAATATTCTGTGAAGAGTGAAAATGGTTATTGTAAAACGAGTGAAACGCAGGTAAAGGTTAAGTAAAGTTGTGTATAAAAATTTGATTTGTCTCCGCTTTATTTCCACTCTCGCTGGCTAGCAAGGATCAATTTTGCATTTGTGACAAAACTACTTTCAGTTGGGTGAATGTGCGTAGGTTTCTGTAGGTAGAAATGGAGTATTCCTTGGCAAATTCCCTGTACAGTGTTCCTCTTGCAGTTTACCAAACCAAGCGGTAAGTGATACTATTTTCATTGCAAATTACATCCACCATAACGTGAATGCTTCCCAGAAATCAGTGAAATCATAACAATTTCTAAATTTGACCCCCAAAGTGATTTTTGATCCTTTCTTCCTTCCTTGGCGCATATATTATTTTCCGACAGGCAAAAGCAAGTGAATGGAATCCTAGCGTTTCCTCTGTTATGCTGAATAAGCATGGATCGAAATTCATAATTAATATTCGTAACCTTTACAGTTTAATTCCTCAACCCTTAGTACTTCCCATTACTCTTATACTCAACTATGTTTTCTTCCTTTTCTCATTCAATTCCTTCAAATTCAAGGATCCATTTCCTCAAAATCATCCACGTTGAGCAAGGGTGCTAAGTGTACTTTCTTATTTTTCATAAAAACAAGAAAATCACCACTTCTAGCCTCTCGAACGAAGTGTAAATACTACCGCAAGGTTCAAGGTTGCATCTCGTTGAAAGCCACTCGAGCGTGAGGACTTTGGATTGACTTTTGAAAATGTTTATTTCAACAGGGATTGAATGCCACTTGAATACAAAAGAAGATGACAATCTGCTCCTTGGAAGCACGTCGATAATTTGTTCTTGCAGGAAGCTCAGTTCAAACTTGTTAAAGTCTATCGCATTTAGACATGATAGACAACAGATTCGAACCTTTCAGGAATTAGTGATTAATGCGCAATTTTGTAATAATCCTTCATCGACTGACGAATGTGTTTTCATTTTTCTTGCAGATGCCGAGCACCGATAGCGTCCTTGGATTGTATGGAGGAGTTCAGTGGTACCGGTGGTCAACTTGATTTTGGTAAGGATATTATATTTCGTTATCATGTTCGAAATAATAAAAGCTATTTGGCTAGTGCTTCATTATTTCAAACAAATGTCCCTTCTATTGACTGGACTTAGGGAATCGATCTCCATGAAAATTACCTCTCTTAGTCTACGTCCTCAAAGCTTAGCTTCAAACGTAACATCACATTGATTACGCTTTCTACTTGGCTACAAGCCATTCCTGCACATCTAAGGAATGCGTTCAAACTTTGGAAGCGCCTTTTGGATTAAAACATAGCAGACCCTAGTCATTTGTCTCTACTTGCACTTATCATGAACGGTTTGAGCTTCATCTAAGAGGGCTACACTGTGTTTCTGAGCATTGTAATTGACGTCCACGCAAACTCAAAACGATAGAGTCCCAAATAGGACTCCAATGTTGAGGGCAAACAAAAAATGTGATCTCAGCATATTTCCTCCTTCAAGGGGTTCTCTATATACTCTTTGGATCATCTCCCAAGTAATAAACCAGTTATTGGAAATGAAAGCAATACTTAGAATCCTTCAATGCAGATGGAAGAATATCCTGAACTGTCAGACTGACAGCTTTGATTTCATTCGCATTCACATTCAATTCCACTCCTTCAAATGAGCTCTACACACTATAGGAAAATACAGAGCGGAATCCAGCCTGCTCCCCAGCGATCAAGCTTTGGAAGTTTACCTCGATGTGCTATTTTTGTAACTACCTTTGCAAGGTGCTCAGAGGTGGCGGGGAGGAAGGCGGGGCGGCAACCGTGTCGGCTGAACCAAAACCAAGTAGCCGAGGAGAATCTCCACGTGGTGGCCAGGGAAACGCTGTATCGCATTGGCATGCCGGCCGTGGTGCAGTAGGCGAATGCTCCAAGGTTTAATTAGGGCCATCAGACCCGAGTCTGCACGGGGACTCATCTGAAGTGGCTTCGGCCACGAAACCTTACCAGGGGTATGCTGGTACCAAGGGAACTGCGGTAGCCCCTGGAATCATATACTTCCGGAGAATTCCTGTCGTATATGAGTACAGCTCGGTTGTTTGCGGTTGGCCCCCTAGTGGAAGCTTCATGGGGGTTGTTGGTGATGCTCAAGCGAGAAGAGACCTTCGGGCTTCGGCGTGGTGTTGCGTTTCAACACGGGTGCCGTACTCCTTAATTCGGTAAAGATTTAGGTAGGTCTTGCATCCACCAGTATGAATGCTAAGCCATGCACTTGGTATAGACTGGTACCGTTGTTGCTTGTCACAGCGGGGCTCTGATTGTGGTCCCAAAATCAATCCGTGTCTTAAGAAGACCGTAGGATTAATTCTCCACGACAGGCACCTACGTTAAAGGACTTAACTACCTTTGCGAAAGTTTAAATCACACAAATATCCCCGCAGCTATCGTACTCAAGGGGGACGCCCTTTTCGGGATCTTAACGACCATTGCCTTTCTTCTTCTTCCTTCACATCAGATCACCAAGATTTGCGAATAAGTGACATCAACCACATCTAGGTTTGCTCCGAAGCTAGGGTAAGTTCGGCGGTGAGAACCTTTAAACCATTTAAATTACTCGGATCCGATGGTATCTTCCCAGCACTACTCCAGTTCGGTCTAGAAGTAATCTTAAAGCCTCTTATAAGGGTGATAAGGGGTAGCATAGTCTTGGGAATGGAGGCGGGCAAAGGTGGTCTTTATTCCGAAAGCGCTAAAATGGATCCTTTTCACCCTAAATCATTTATACCAATTTATCTTAAATCGTTCACACTGAAAACAGTGGAGAAGCTCATAGACAACTATAATCGAACTACTTTTCTAAGGCGTAATCCCCTACATCAGTGTCATGATGCTTACCGGGCGGGACGGGAAACCGAAACTGCCCTGTATCAACTAGCGCATGTATTGCGGGATGCCATAGAAACAAAGGAAATAGCATTGTTTCCTTTTATGGACATTGAAGGGGCATTCAATAATACATCGGACACAGAGATGCAAGATGCCCTGATCCCCAAGAGAGTCGGAAATACCCTGGCTTTCTGGATGGGTAAAATGGCTGACAGGCGCAAACTCAATTGTCATGAATACTACCCAAGATAGTTCGCAGAGCGGGATACTAACAACGCTTATGTGGAGGATGATAGCAGATGAACTCCAAGAAAAGCTAACAAATGCTGGAATACGAGACCAGGGTTACGCTGACAACATTGATTTAATCTCATATTTGCCCCTATGAGGATCCCCTTGCATGACACGTTCAATCCAGTTGGGCTAAGAGTTACTAATGCCTCGTGCAACAATCTAGCTAAAACCACCATTGTACCAGTCACTAGGAAATGTAAGCTTGATCACCTGAGAGCCATTAGGCTACATGGCACGGAGGCGAAACGAGAAACAGAGGTCAAATACTTGGGAGTTACACTACACCAAAAATTACTCTGAAAAACGCATGTTGGAAACACTTGTCGCAAAACTACGACGATGATTACCTATGGCGCGCCATCTGGATAGAAAGAACTGACCTCACCACACCAGCCAGGGAGTTACATAAACTCCAAAGACTGGCTTGCGTGTGTATCAGCCGAGCAATGGGGACATTCCCGACGGCATCCTTGGTGGTCCTTCTGGGATTAACTCCTCTCCACCTGTGCATACACATGCAGGTAAGGTGGGCCATCTACAAAATGGCGGGCAGTATCAGTGAGATGTTGACTTACCGAAGGAAGATTGATATTATTTCTAGGCGGTATTCTGAATTATTGATATCAAGGGAAGGTATTGACGCAGCAGACGAACTAACCAAGAAGGGAGCAAGAACGGCTCTGAACGAACCAGAACCGTTCTGTTGAATAGGAAACGAATTCGCGGTTATGACATTAAAAAATGAAGAGGACCGGCTAAGGAAGCTAAAATGGCGAATTTGCCAGGGATGGAGCATTCCAGTGTTTATGGGAGGATAGGAATTAAAGACCACAAAGGAATGATTGCTGCCCACTAAACTATCACTTGGGGAAGTTAGGGATATCTATGGACGCTGCCTACAGATACTGTACGGAGTGTGATGAAACCGACATACACGTTCTGGGATGGTTTCCGGTACTTGTGTAAAGTATTTTGAGGCAGCTGGGAGAATACTTAGCACCAGATGTCCAGTTAAAGTACTTATAAGTAAGGAATGTATTGAATTTCCTGACAGTTATAGGCTTTTTTGGCATACTATATGTAATAGTTACATTATAACCAGCAAAAAGAGTGCAATAGTCTTTTTTAGGAAGTAGTGCAGCTTTAATAATATTAATAACCCCACCTACCCGGGATCGTTGTCGATTTCGAACAATCTCCTTCAATACTCTCCAAGTTTCCAAAAAACTTTGTCTCATTTTACACTGTTGGGTGCCATTTAGCTCTTAGACGACCCAAACGTCGGCCATTTCAGAATACTTAATGGTCATGCATTAAGAAAGGTATTGGGATATGGTCGCAATGGGAATGTTTATGGCAAATATATTAAAAGTCATCCTTGAAAATGGCCCGAAAAACATTATTTCTGGTTGATATAGTATTGAGTCTTACCTGAAGTAAGAAGTTATAGCCCACTAACTACCCTTATGGCAAAGCGTTTTAATATTTATGTGGTGGAGTTTTCACTTCCTCATCGATGCTGCTTAGCCCCAACGACAATTTCGCAATCAAGGTCCTGTCACAAACCGACTTCCGGATCATGACAACGCGTCTTACAATAGAAGCCAGCAAACAGTCCTACACTGGATTCGCGTATACATGTACCGCTAAGACTTCCAGAGTACAAAAGCACATTGTCGCAAGTGGGAAAGGAGTGCCCTTCAGAGTCTCACCATCTTTCCTACTTTGTTTAAGCCCAGAATATCCAGCCTCTAAGGCAAGTTCCTGCTCTAGTTAGAAAGCGATCATTCTGATAGCCCTTTTACAGGTTGCTGACCTTTCCCTTCTGCCCGCTTTTTACAACAAGCGTGGAAAATTTTGAAAATATTCTTAAACCCACAGTCCACGCATTTGACAGAATGGGTTGGTTGAGCGTTAGCCTCTCGACTTCGTTGCCACCGGTTTGAATCGTGATGAAAATTTGTGCTCGTCTTTATACTTCTCTGGTTACTATATACTCATCACTTCTATAACATTGAATGTGAAGGTAATGAAACTGAAGCGGAGTCTCATTGAATGTTCGGTTACGCTGCTCTAGGACAGAACTGAAGCGGCATCTAAGGGATTACCTCTGCCCTGCAAACCGTCGTCGTCTCTGGGGGGTTCGTAGACCAAAAAAGTGAGAGCAAGTTACTCCTGCTTTGGTGCGGATTTAGGATCTCTCAATTTCGCATTTGAAACGATCCTAAATTTCTCCCACCCATATTCAGTTTTATGGTGCACAGAAAGTAATTAATGACGCATGTAGGATTCATACCATCGACACGTGGAAAAGCAACCAATTGGGCGCCATGCGTCCTAGGCCGAAATCAAAGTTACACACAATATAATCTTCACCGACATATCATCATGATAGGTACCTGTATTTTGTGAGTTATTGAGTCTACTCTGAAGGCTGAAGTGGCAAGGATTCATGAACTCGGGTGAGAAATTTTTACTTCTGCTTGGAAGAACTCGAAGCCTCTAGAGCGGCATTAATATTTTCCCTTCCAAGGGCGACATGAAACTCCTAGTGGGGATTTTAACCAGTCATTGTTTCTTAAACTACCATATTTAGTCAGGTTCTTCAGTCTCAGACTACTTGTTAGAAATGAACATGCCTGTTAATGCTGCAGGAATGAAGCAGTTGAATAAACACTTTTAGAAGATAGTACGGTTGGCCTAATAAAAGGCCTAAGCGTTTAGAACAATGGCCCGCCCTGTCAGCAAATCTAACCTATTCACAACCCTGACAAGAAGAGGATTCCCCCCGGGTCCGAGATTTTTTCGAGAATCATGAATGAATGTAAACACAGCTGAGTCGACTGGTATCCAACGTCCAACCACGATACAAATCCCACTGCCACCAGTGAGATTTAAACCATGACCTATGTACGAAAACCTAGCACTCTAACCCTAAAATGTATGGTTGCTATTTACTCCTTTATGGAGCATAGGGCGTCAACTGCCTCTACGTGCGATCGTACATGATCCACTGAAATGCGCTGCATCTCCCTCCAGGACTTCCCAAGGATCCTACAATCCTCCTCTATTGTTCTGCGCTGAGTACTCTTGGGGTGACCCACTCGTCAGCTATAATGGAAGAGTAGGTTGTATTGCATGACGTAGCCAACAATGGAATTGTCGTTCCTCTTTAATCTGAGACGTAGCCATTCTCACTTCCGTCTCCTGATTAACTCATTCACGGTATCGTGGACAAGTGTTCATGAAGGGTTGGAGTTTTTCGGTTACTTTCCATGTGCTACTTCCATATAATAAAACAGAAAGAGAATTAGCATTAACCAGTCTCAACTTGATCTTGTGTAATTCAGTTCGGTGCCACCATCGGGAGACGCCACGACCAAGAATTATAAATTGATTAACGTCTTCGATGCTATGTCAATTAATGCAAATAAGGAGTCTGTGACGACCCGTCAGACTGCGAACATTGGTTTTGTCGGTGTTTACCTCCAACTCTACTTGCCTATCTTTCCAAATGCAGAGCAATTTGGCCAAAATCCATGACCCGGTTGGAGAGCAAATATACTTCATCAGCGTAATCGAGTTGTTGGAGGATAAATGTTATTTTCCATTCAAGTCGTTCACCCCCTTCAAACAAGGCTGCAGGAAAAATGTCACCTACAACAAGATAACAAGGTGAAACAATATCCATGGTAAGATGCAATCCTGGTAAACTCTGCTTTGGACCTCAACTTCATATAAAATTTTACCTGGGTGCCGCACGTCACATCTTTGCTCTGATAGTAGCTGTTAGTTTCTCGAGAATGCGCAACTTCCATAGAGCACTCCTGTTCACGTTGCCGAAAACCTTCGTCACAGGAGGTGGAACTTTGCCAAATGTGATAAGGTTAAGAACCGTCGTGAAGTCTTCTTTCCACCTCTTCATTAAGGATTAAGGAATTGATCCCTTTCGTTCATCGATCTGGTCCTGTGATTCCGCAGTCAGCCAAATTTTATGACACCCCTTCGGGATCAAGCCGACGACCTTCGTAGCACGCAAGAAGAGAGCATTTGTGATGACGGCCCTATGCTCCTCGATATTTTCAGGTTCTAGCAGCAGCTAGCTAATATAAGTGGTGAATTTGGAACTTGATCAATGGTAGCTCTTCAAACCTGCGAGAAGTGTCGGATGCAACACGGGCGCGATCAAATGATCATTAAATGGTGGCGCCTTCCGAAGCAGATGTCATCTTGTTAGGTACATCTAGAAGACAACTCCTAAATTTAATACTCATCGTACGAAGCAGATGTCATCTTGTTAGGTACATCTAGAAGACAACTCCTAAATTTAATACTCATCGTAGTGTCGGACAGTTTAAACCCAACTAGCCTTATGACAAGCTTTGTGCTCGAACAATGGGTTACCAATGACGAGTCGGTAGAAGATCGAATTGGGAAAATGGGGCACTCTGAAGTTCTGCGATGGTCTTGCCGAGGAACGTGCGTACATTCTATAAGCCAATTATAAACCGTTTTCGACAGCGAAAGTTCGTGGCGGCGAGATGGCGTTGTTGACGTTTCGGTAATAATAAAGTTTCCTCACCCTCCGGTGCATGGTTATGACTACTTCCTTCGCTAACCCATCAAACCAGCCAAATCATCCGGGAATCCACTGTCCTTATCGTCTCCTGACATCGTCCGAGTCCCACACGGTGATAGCTTTACTCACGAGGGTCCCTATGATAACTCCTTTTTGGGCGAAATGCACAAGAATTGCCGCTCCTCTGCGGGTATTTGAGATATTGTACACTTACTGAACTCCGCTCCAGTTTGATTTCTGCAGTTTTCGTATAAGAAAATGAAAAGCATAATAGTCATGCTAGCGAAGGTGTACCGCAGTAATGCTTGTTTTCCCTGCATTTATTTTAGCTCCCTTCTAACTGTTTCTTCTCCATATGGCCTCCCTTACACCCGCTCTCCCATTTGAAACAACGAACAAGTCTGTGCATTCGACAAGCAACTGGGGGCAACCGGACCAAGAATAGAAGTTTTACCAACAAGTCAGCAGAATTAAGTCTTATACACCTCGATGCTCATCCTGCCGAAACAAAGAGGGAGATATGATTTCCGACAGAATAGGCAAACGATGGAAAAACTGCTGGAATATGGATAGCAGTTGCACCATCTTTTCATCGACTTTAAAGCTGCCTGCTGACCACACTGCCTCCTACAGGCAGTTACGGTCTTGAACAAAGTGCTCTAACGCACTGTTGCGCCTATACACAGCCATGAGATACTTCGGTATCCCGATGAAATTGATAAGGCTGACCCTGACCAATGTAAGAGGCCAGATAAAAGCAGCAGGATCACTCTCGAGACCATTCAACGCCAAAAACAGTCCAACTCAAAGGGATACCCTACCATACGTCTGCTTAAATGTGTTCAAGTCCATCTAACTACTGGCCTACTCTGACGATATTGATATTATGGAAAGAACAGTGTACAGTGTACAGTCTACCTTCATCCAGATCAAGCAGGCGGCATCAGGTCTTGGGTTGCACATCAATGAAGGCAAGACGAAGTACATGGTGGCAATATCAGCGCCAAAAACGAAAGAACCAACAATATCGAATCACACTGGTCAAATAAAAACAATAAAGATATAAGACTACAACTTTGAGACCGTTGAAAACTTTTCCTATCTATGATCGAAAATCACAACTGATAACAGTTATCAGGATCAAATCGGTGCCCGGTTATTAGCTTCCAACAGAGCCTATTTCAGCTTACAAAAACTATTCCACTCAAAACTTCTCACCATAGCCTCAAAGCTCTAACTGTACAAGACAATGATCTTACCAGTTCTTATAAATTTCTCGGAGAGTTGGGTTCTTAACAAGAAAAATTGCGAACTCTTGGCCGCATTCGAGAGAAGAGTCCTCTGCAAAATTGTTGGTCCCCTACATTAGGATGGACGATTCCTTAGCATACATAACGACGAAATCTATGAGCGATACCATGACCGTCAGGTTGTGGATAAAATCCGGCTGCATGGTGGGGGTAGGCGGGTCTCTTAATCCGTATGAATGAAGATGATCCAACCCAGAAAGTCTATACCTTTGGTAAAAAGAAGACATGGCAGACCCTGCCTCAGATGGATGACGCCATACAGCTTTTAGGGGTATTGAATTGGTGAACCTCGGTGCAAAACCGGGATGTCTACAGTGCGTTATATTGATGATGATAATGATCCATTTTCGGGCTCATCGTTCGTGCTTCCAGATGCGGTCATCCAATAAGCACAACGAAACTATCTGTAGCGTCTCAGTGAAACTAACTTCTTCTCAAGTTAATGGACAACCCGGTTTCTTTCGACCCTCCCTCCTGTCACTAGTTTGCGTGCAGCTTCGTTGTTCTGCGTTCCGCCCTAGCTCTTTTATTGGCGATTTTTGCAACCCAGTTACCCGAAAATCTCTTTTCAAAGATACACGGAATTCCAACTTCCTAGTATATTGAGATGGGATGATAATTTGAAGTTCTGTCATCTGGTGTTACCGTTTGCTATAGGTATATTTGAATTCATCATTCCAGGTACCTTGCATTCCAACAGACTAAGAAGGAATCCGCAATTACTTAGTTATCAACTCATCAATAATGAAAATTCGCTTTAACAAAGTATTTTTATCTTTCTAGGACGATCGATAAGTCTAGGATCAAATGCTGCCCTACCACTGCGGCATGGTTCAACACCGACACCAGGCCTTCGTTATAAAAACCTGGGAAAAAGCGGGCTACGTGTATCCAATGTCGGTCTGGGAACGTGGCCCGTTTTTTCACCAGGCGTTTCAGAAGAACAATACGAAGCGATTCTCAAGTTGGCTGTGGAGAGTGGAATCAACTTGTTCGACATCTCCGAGGCCCATTCTGAAACGGAACTGGGAAAGATTCTGGCGAAATGGGGTTGGAAGCGGTCCAGCTTCATAGTGACAACGAAAATATATTGGAGTTTGAAGTGAGTAGCATTAGATGGGTTCATAATTTGCATGATTCTATAGATATTAGTGCTTCATGTTACAGGTCCGAAGAGCGAGGACTGTCGCGGAAGCATATTATCGAGAGTGTGAAAGCCAGCCTGCAACGTTTACAGCTTAATTATATTGATATTGTGATTATTTATAAGGCAGATCCAATGTGCCCTATGGAAGGTATGCACCCAATTTGGCACCTTAATAGCTTCTTGGAAATTCACTTGAGTTTCGTTATGACATTTTCAGAGGTTGTCCGTGCCATGAACTATGTGATACAACAAGGCTGGGCCATGTATTGGGGGACGGCCCGATGGTCCCAGGTGGAAATTATGGAAGCCTATACAAACTGCCGCCAATTCAACTGTGTTACGCCGATAGTAGAACAAGCCGAATATCATATGTTCTGCCGCGAAAAAGCGGAACTCTATTTACCCGAAATGTATAATAAGATTGGTGTAGGACTCATGGCATGGGGTCCGCTATCGATGGCCTTAAGTGATACGCAGAATGGAGATAAAATATTGTTCCCAAAAGGATCGTTCAAAACGAAAAGTCATAGCTACTCATGGACAGAGGAAGATGTAAGGATACAGTCGAGTGGATTTCAAATCCTTCTTATGTTATGAATTTTCCAGGGTTTTGCTTTGAATAAGGAACGAGTGCCCGAGGAGGGTCGGAGGCATTGTGATAAACTGAGAGATCTGGCGTCACTCGCGGAGAAACTTGGGTGCAGTCCGACGCAACTCTCTATAGCATGGTCGTTGAAACACGAATCAGTTCAATGTTTACTTCTTGGTGCTACAACGCCTGAACAGCTTCACTCTAGCTTACAAGCGCTTCAAGTAAGTGAATCTATTTTTTCCCCTAAATTATTGATGCCGAGCAAAGAAGTACCCACTACCCTGAGTAGGGACGAAAACGAAAGTCCGGATCAGATGACTATCGTTTCGAGACACTTTCGAGTTCACGAATATCCATTTCCTATTTTCAGCTTCTTCCGCGACTCTCCACTAGTGTTATGCTCGAATTGGAACGTATACTTGATAATCGTCCGATTCGACCGCCTCCCATATCAACGCTCGAGCTTCGGTGACAATCAGCCGGCCTTCAGAGGCCATCCAGTGGAAGTGGCTTCTGTGGGCCAGATTCACCCAAGGAAGATGATCTCAGCTTAGGTGCCGAATCTAAGGATGCTTCGAAGCCGGGGTTTTGTGAAATTCAGTGACAAAAGGAGTCCTTAGATACATCTAATAAATTTTTGAAACCAATTAATAATAGACATAGCTTTAGTAATACAACAATAACGACAACGGTTAGCAAACACGATTCACTACAACAACAGCAACAACAACAACAGCTACAGCCACAACAACAACGTTCACTAATTAAATCTCCTAATTCAAATAGTAGTAATCTTATTAATACCAATTTTAATGCAAACAATTCGCGATTAGATAGTTCAACGATTCAAATAGATTCAATTAATAATAATAACGCTAGTGCCGTCGCAAACGCCGCCGCACCCGCAGCTGCACCAGTAGAAAAGGATCAGCGAGAAGAGGAGGCCAAGGACCAATCACAATCACGCTCCAAGAAAAAGTCAATCAAACGTAATACGAGTCTCATGAATTTCAAACCTTTTGACTTCCATCTCAAATCTATTTATTCAGGCCTGCGAAGAAAGAGTCAATCGGAGATACCCCG
Organism: Hermetia illucens; assembly: GCF_905115235.1. NCBI lineage: Eukaryota > Metazoa > Arthropoda > Insecta > Diptera > Stratiomyidae > Hermetia > Hermetia illucens. The sequence goes on from NC_051852.1 coordinate 43,318,540, forward strand.
AAGCAATGCCACCTCCACGACGGGGGGCAGTACGAGTACCCGCAAACTGCCATACTTGCGTGTCGAAACGGTCGACACGGATGAGTCCCAGAACCCGTTGCTGGTCACCTACCCTCAGTCCCCCTACCAGCAGAGGGGCAGTTTCGATAAGTCCACTTCGCAGCTCCTGAATATCTCACATTATGACATGTCTCGATCGCAGGCAAGTTCGCCCTTCCTATCGCCAGGATCAGGAAACATCCGCCGATCGTCAACTTCGGATATTGTTTGCAAGAAATCTAGCGGGACGAGCTCAACTGATAGTCGACGTCCTAGCACTTCGGACCTACTTCGTCGTGCCCGGGAGCGGAAAGATAGTGATGGAGGGCGGCTGGGTCGAAGTATTTCGCAAGGGGGATTGCCACGCGGTGGCTGCCGTGGAGGACGCCGTACGAGCATGGCATTCTAAGACGAATGATAAGAGAATGAAGTGAGGAGGAATCGATGGAGGGTTTGAAGCGAAGGAGCAGCTGCAAACGTGAAGACATCCTGTGAGGCAGTTACAAGGCGACGTTGATGTGTTTGAATACACCAAAAATTTCGAATGAAAAGTTAATACCATTGCGTCCGCTAATTTTGCATCAAAATTATTTTTGTAATAAATTAAATGTACTAATTAAAAGTGGATAAAACGTCTTAAATTTAAAGCAAGTAATGGTAGCTAGTAGTTAACTAAACCAAAGATAATAAACTAACAAATTGCTGATTTCATAGAGAGCAACTATCCCCATGTAGAAAGCTATGTTTTGAAATGAAGAAATTTGCTGATGAGATTGTTTATTTGTTTGTGTAGTTGAAGAGAGTTTGTTGACGGAACAAGTGGCTTTTGATGGGGGTTACCAAGTGCATTTGAATGTTGCTTTCCGTTGGATATGCCACTGGTGAAACAGAGCCCAACATCAGTGCATTGTTGATTTATTTGATATTTCCCTGTTTTGGTGGTGTTAAGTTAAGAAATTGAGTTAGCGATTGTAACCATCAAGCATGACCCCAGTCTTCCTAAGCCATTATTGTTGTTATATTATGAATGTATTCCTGTGACTAAAATGGTAGAACTAGCGGTTCCTTCGAGCCATTCATTTAAAATTATAACTTTTTATCTGTAGTTGGGATAATTATAAAATTTTAGTCTTTAGACAGCACATATGCTATTTAGAAGTAATACACGGATGAAAACCGACGGACAGTCAAGGAAATAACGGAGATCCCAATAAAATAGACTGGGATGAAGAACGAGATGACGTGCTTTGTTGAACCAGTCCACACCATTTCATCAACTTTCAGTAACATGGGCCAATATCTGCTTGCTTTTCTACACAAGATGGCAAAGGTCCAACGAGATCCCGGCTATAAAACATCATTTTCTTTGGTAATCTCTGGGAAGATATTGTTCTATGGGCTCTTACGTTCACATTCCTGATGATTATACTCATAAGTAATTCAAAATAACGAAAACCGATAGGGGAACGTCACGTTTCGGAAAGCGTTAGACCTCTGCATGTTCAACACCGTGCTCTTTCTAGTCTTAATATTCAGGTGGTTCCAGTGCCATATTTGCTTTAATCCTTAAAGTTCTTGCATCCGGAAATTTGCTGGCTGTACTTAGGTCGAGGCGTCCTCACAGGCAAACTGCTCACTCTTCAATTTTCCGCTGAGTTAATGGGGTTGAATTTCAATGAATTTACTTTGCTTATGAAATTCAGTAGTCTTAACCAGTTTTATTGTGTTTCATCGAGGTCAACTCCTCTATGGCAGCCGGCGACTATATAATTGGCCTCGATTGAAGACAGGATTACTTTCTTCTGCTGAACTGAAATAGTAGAGCCACTTAGTCCCATGTGGATTCCCGCCGTTGATTTCTGCTTCTTATTAGCTCCAGCGAAGTCACGCAATTCGTGCTAATGAGAATTCACTTGCCAAGATTGGTCTGAACATCGAAGTCGATGGTAAACGACCAAAAGGCAGACCTGAACAACGGTGGCTTGATACGCTAGATGGGGATTTGAAAGCCTCGAGATTGCACCCAGATTAGGCATTCAATAGAGCCAAATGGCCAATGGATCACGACGAGCCGACCCCACTTGTGAACGGGACAAAGGCTGCAGAAAAAGAAGATTAGCTCCAGCGAAGTCCAGCGGGCTCTCAACCTGGGAGGTATAGGCCAATGACACCATCCCCTTGAAATATGCCAATCCTGCTCCATGAAGTCAATGGTACTTAGTACGATTATCATGTATTAAATGTGGCCAGTTTCACAGTGTATATTATGTCCAGTTGGGTTACCACATATATACAGGTAAGATTACTAATGACTTGGCGATAGGACGTATCAGTTTCACTTCCATGCTACATTCAATATGCACTGAGTTCTCCGTATGGATCTGCCCGTATAATACAGCCTTTGCTTCCCCCATCTTGGAGCTGCTTACGACTAGTCGTTTGTAGATTTTCTGGTGAAAGAAGATCGAACCACTATTCAGCTCCTCGATCTGCAGCCCTAAAGGAATAATACTGAATCCTATGGTCATTCCGTTCATTTGCAAAGTGTTTGTCGATTCATTTCTCAACTACGATAAGGTCCCGTCAGTGTTTATTGCAAGTATGCCTATATCTTCATTTTTCTTGTTGGTTGATCCGAGGAATGTCAAGTTCAAACTTTTATTTGAAGCTGTAGAAGCTATAATTGGGATTGCAGACACTGTTACTTATGTCCTTCAGATTGAGGCATATCAGTAATTTTTCCTTCATCAAACTATTTCAGCTTCAGATTCATCAAGACTACAAAAAGGCTCCATTTCAGATTGAGTTGCATGGAGTTACTAAGCTGAGTTTTCGATAACTAACGACTACCTAAGGTTTCCAATCGTAAGTCTAGTGTCGTTAACTCACTTGTTACCGGGGTCTTTCACCAGAATACAAGCCATCATTGGTAAGCAGCTAAAAATAGTTCATGGCGACTTTTCGTCCTTCTGCATCAATATTTTATGGAGTTTCCTAATAGTTACCTGGTCTACTTGAAGCATGGATTGATATTTCTTTTGGCAACTTCAGGTCGTCCCTGCACCTGAAATCGTATCTCTTATTTGAGCTGGAGCTGTCGGAGCCGTTCAATGTGACTAGATCTGAATCCTGACTTTTTTCTTCGGGAATCTAAAGAGTTGTCTGGTCGGGGTTTAAATTGGGCTCCTCGTGCTCCCCTGATTCGTCAAATTCATCTTCCTGAAAGGGATCATCCTCTTCGATGGTGCCCTGTGCTATGACCAGTGGATTCAGGACATAATAAGCAACTGTCACATTTTGTATTTCGCTGGGGAAATTACTCTTATATTACTTCGCTATAAATGTCCCACCTTGTCTTTCAATCTTATTATTACAACTTCTTTGCCTTCTGGTCTCACAAGCTGTAGTGTTTTTTTTTTGGGATGGGATTTTCTTCCCAAAGATTTTGAGGGGGAGTTAACTCTGTTGTTTAAGAGTCCAGATGGCAATTTTTGCCTCATGCTGCTTGGGTCTGTTGGGTTCAAAGGGAGCCCACGATGCACTGACTAAGTTTCCTTTCATTCATCAGGGAGTGAATGAAGTCATTTTGGAGTAAAATAATGCATGCGCTGCTCGTAAAAATTATTACTGAATTCTCACAGTATTTAGATTTCAACTCGCTGGTCATCTTCATAGGATGGAGCAGCCGTCGGTACCACATGAGTAGCAGTTCAACATTCACCGCATTAGAATGACCCTAGTCTCATCCTGTGGAGTTGTATTGGCCTGCGAAAATCCCTTTACCTCTCATAATATTACATACGTAGTTGTCTGATTTCTGCTTGAAACGCTTATCGAGATCAGCGACTAATGAAAACAATTCCATTTACATCGGCCTCCGTTCTGAATCTCAAGATTGGTGTTGCCCATCCCGATGCCCTGAGTTTTTTATCACCGATTTATTTATAGTTAATAAGAACTTTCACAATTTTATCATTTTGAAAGCATCGCATAAAAGCAACATGTATATCTGCCTTCAGGTTTTCAACACCTTCCTTTCAGAACCATCTCCATTTTTAAGGTTTTGTTTGTAAAATGAAACCTTATTAAAATCGGTTCAATGTCTGTCTTTTTTTTTTTTTTTTGAGGAGGTGGAAATCTTCAAAAAACACTGGTCTGGACACACCAGCGTGTGGGATTTTTACCCACTAAAACCACCCCCGGCTCCCTCCCTGCCCCGCGGAACCACCATAAGGTATTACATCACGGGGCGGAGTCAGCTCACTCTAGCTTAATCCCATTTCTTCTATACGCGGACAACGTGACCGCGCTTTTCTCCTTTCCTCTGCTTTTCGCCATTTATCTTGAATAGATGCGATCATGGAGTTGACCGCATCCCAATTCTCTTCACGTGCTAGCATTTTCGGCACCAGATTCTCTGGTACCAGCACCTCTCCTAGAGTCTCCTCTAGATTCCTCCTTTCTTCCACAAATCTCGGACAGTGGAAGAATACATGCTCTGGGTCCTCTGGGACTCCATCACAATTTGGACAGTCGGGTGAGGTCTCCAATTTAAACCTCAGCGTTCTTCGTCTGTAATAAGGGAGAGATTGGCGTCGCATGGTATATATTCGCCATCTCATCTGCCAAGATGTCAATCGGCATCATTCCAGAGATGACGAATGCTGCATCATCTGAGACAGTCCTGAAGGCTGAGCATACCCTCAGAACTGTCCTCCTGTAGACTGCATTCAGTTTGCTAGTATTCACTGATATCCGCAACGCCTCGCTCCAAACTGGGTCTGTATGGCTGTCTGTCTTTCACAGGCACTTTTCTCAGAAACGGCTATACCGATTTAGACGAAATCTGGTGAGAAGATGGAACCTGTAGACCCCCAGACATGCAGTGAGTGATATCCTCCTACGTTAAGATTTAGCGGGGGTCCCCATACATGTAAAAGGGGAGTGTAAAATTTTTTTTCACCAAATATAGTCATGTAGGGTATCAAATGAAAGGTCTTAATTAGTAAGCCGGTCTTAGTTTTGAGATTTGTTCAAAAGGCGGGGAGTGGGAGGGGCACAAAGTGATGATTTCTTTAACGGACCCATTTTCAGAAACTACCAAACCGAAAAATCTGAAAAAAAATTATGAAGCTGCCACTATACGTGCCCAGGCCTCAAAATACTCCCCATACCGATATCTGTTCAAATTAAGTTAATAATAGTATATTCCCATATTTTTGGGAAAATTGAGTAAAACCCCCCTTAAGTTTCTATAATATGAAGCATATTATCTCCAAGTTTGATCAAAATCATACTATTAGTAAAAAAGTTACAGTAGCTCAAAGTTGTCTTTACCTTGTAAATTTACGTACAACCCGAAGTACTAAATCTGATATGCTACGTACAAATGGGATAGTTCTACACTCAAATATACTCACACAAGAAGCAAACAAAACCTTTCATACCTGAAGCGCCCAGCTTCCGGTTTCCCGACTTGTTTGGAAAACTCTTTTGACGGTGGCGCAATGTTCATCAACAATCTCTATCTGACTGCTCAAAATTTTTACGATGGTGGTAAAAAGAATATTTCCCATTGATAAATAGCAGCCACATCACGAAATCTTGAAGGCAGGCCAAAGTTTTTCGGTTCCGGCTGAAATCAGTGAAGAACACCTGAAAAGGTAAAAGGATAAAATCCGGAAAAACTTCACCTTTTCTGGATGATATAGTTATTCAGTGTAACAACTGGGAACGGACTGTTTATCCAAACAAAAGTGAACTCATCTTCAGTAAAGCCCCTATTTGAACGGAAAAGGTGAAGAAGGGCACCCATCTTAAGTGCGACAAGTTTATGTCTATTAACACAATAACGGCACCAAATTCGCCTTAGCGATTTTGTCTAATATCTTGGAATAAAAATATCTCAACCCCAACATCCAATTGAGGTTATTGCTGCTATATGAGGATAGCACATCCAAAGCGACCACCACTCCGACCACTCTCACTGTACAAACTTTTATCAACTTACGTTCACGTAATGTCATCAGAGTATTCCGGCCTGTGACAATATCAAATTAGAAACTATGGTACAGTCAGGTATTAGTAAAGGTTTCAATTAATGGTAGTGATTGCGCATTGAAAAAAGATAGTAACTTCATTGCCGGTTATGATATGCAATGGGATCGATTATCCCCGGATGGTGGACAAGTGGGTGGTTCTTTAGCTACATGGCACAGAATAGTGGAGTAAGCGTGCAAATTTCTCGGAAAATCGTGGTAGGAGTTGAAGTAGTTTACTAGGATCCAGTTTCTTATTTTTTAAAGAGAAAACTACGTCTTCCAAGTTGGTCTTGGTGAAAAATGGGCAATCCTCGGGTCCTTTATCCTGTTGATGTCAACATGTACACGATAAGCAGAGGATAATGCCCTTATGATACAGTTCATTTCTTCGGCATTTAGTGAACAGTGTTTACACAGAAACCGATTTTTCTAAGCCCTTTGTCCTTCATCCTTCTAAGTCATCTTCCCTATCAACTCAAAGTTTGATTCATCTGTTTTCTTGCTAAATTTTTCTTTTACTTTCGCTTTATTGTTACCAAATGAACCACAAACCTGGGAAGTCAAACCGCATCCTTGCTATCGAGTATATAAGGCAACTTGTCTGAAGTGAAACACGTAGGGTACAAGGAACACCCCGTGTAGAAAATCGTTTCGAACACGCCCTACTTGGTACACTCCAAAATTAATGAACTTCCGTAGACTTACATACTTCCGGCAGTACGAATTTGAGGAGGCAGTATAGTTGCATTTAACATTTTAAACATCAGAAAACAGTTTTTACATAAAATTTAGGTTAGTATTATTGACTTGTACACCAGTTCTATAAATCAGCAGTTACAAACAGATATCTATCGCCACCAATTTTCAACACAAGACGCTTGGTCGGGGTCGAACAGCCAATGAGATAATTGCCAACCTCTCTAAAGCCTATTTATACATTTGAAATCATCCTGGTTGGGCAAACGAACCTACCAAATGAAGAATAGCTCCGATAAGCTCACCAGAAACTAAGGATATGGGTGTAATGATGAAAAAAATTATGGAGAACCAGCTCCGGATTCCGCGAATTTCGTAGCTTTTAAGGCATCTCTCGCAACGCGAGCGGTCTAGGCCTGCCTTAATAAGGAACTCCAGATATCCCGGTTTAGCGCCGAGGTCCACCAATTCGATATCCCTAAAATCGGCTGGCGTCCTGACCTACGCCATCGCTCCATCTTAGGCAGGGTCTGCCTCGTCTTCTTTTTCTACCATAGATATTGCCCTTATAGACTTTCCGGGTGGGATCATCTTCATCCATACGGATTAAGTGACCCGCCCACCGTAACCTATTGAGCCGGATTTTATCCACAACCGGACGATCATGGTATCGTTCATAGATTTCGTCATTGTGTAGGCTACGGAATTGTCCATCCTCATGTAGGGGGCCAAAAATTCTTCGGAGGATTCTTCTCTGGAACGCGGCCAAGAGTTCGCAATTTTTCTTGTTAAGAACCCAAGTTTCCGAGGAATACATAAGGACTGGCAAAATCATTGCCTTGTACAGTAAGAGCTTTGACCCTATGGTGAGACGTTTCGAGCGGAACAGTTTTTGTAAGCTGAAATAGGCTCTGTTGGCTGACAACAACCGTGCGCGGATTTCATCCTCGTAGTTGTTATCGGTTGTGATTTTCGACCCTAGATAGGAGAAATTGTCAACGGTCTCAAAGTTGTATTCTCCTATCCTTATTCTTCTTCGTGTTTGGCCAGTACGGTTTGATGCTGTTGGTTGATTCGTCTTCGGTGCTGAGGTTGCCATCATATATTTTGTCTTGCCTTCATTGATGTGTAGCCCAAGATCTCGCCCCAATAGCCGCCTGCTCGATCTGGATGAAGGCAGTTTGTACATCTCGGGTGGTTCTTCCCATGATGTCGATATCGTCAGCATAGGCCAGTAGTTGGGTGGACTTAAAGAGGATCGTACCTCTTGCATTTACCTCAGCATCACGGATCACTTTCTCGAGGGCCAGGTTAAAGAGGACGCATGATAGCGCATCCCCTTGTCGTAGATCGTTGTTGATGTCGAATGGTCTTAAGAGTGATCCTGCTGCTTTTGTCTGGCCTCGTACATTGGTCAGGGTCAGCCTAGTCAGTCTTATTAATTTCGTCGGGATACCGAATCGCAATGCAATTGCAAATTTTGCCCAAATCACTCTGGCACAACTCCGAGAGAAAATCCCGATGTGAAAATTATGCGAAGAATTGGAGGCCAGGTTAAAGATTATACGAACCTGGAGTGAAAACTATGGGGGCCCGCTTATAATCTCGTTTTGTTATTTAATTTTCCAACCCGCACCCTCAAGAAAATTCCGGGTCCGGGAGGAATCCCAACTTTCAACTACTCCTGCCCTTCCTCAGGCCTGCCGAAAAGCCATAACAGCTTTCGAATTGTTTCTACCTGTCGAATGATGCGACAATTTGTATACAATGAATACTAACTTCTTGAATATTTTCTTCGGTCACTACCGTCACTGGACGCCTTGGCCGGGGACCGTTTTCATAGGTCTCCCAGTTAGTATCATCATTATCAGTATTAGTACCGGTAGTAATTAACTAATTACCTTAGGCTACTTATCAGCTTCCCTTCATATATACCCAACGAGAGAAAGAATATTTTTATTTAAAAATTAAAGTCAGCTCGGAATAGGTAATATGAGATGCAACTTTACCCTTATAATTGACAAAAGTTCGGAGTATTTTTCTAACCACTGCTAACACCCACTTCCTGTAACCACCATGACCTGACATGAATTGCGTCAGATGGTAGTTAATCTCGTCGTGTCGTCGCTGAATCCACTCCTTAATACGGGGAATCAAAGTGTGGGTTCAGCGGCTCCTTTGGTATCGCGTATAATAGTCTGGAGCAAACCACTCTAGGCACAAATAATCTCGGACTGTATCTTGGCCTCCAATGTTAGGCATCATCTGCGCTAATGGTACGCTGATATTTGCCGCCTTTTCCTTTGTCCCTTGAAATTGATTTTAGCGTCAATCATGGCCACAAACACGAATCTTAATTGTACTCCTCTTCCTACGGTTGGTAATCGTCTAGTCAAGTCTAACTCCGCGAAAGCCTTTAGCAGGATACGGCCCCCGCTGTTCATAGTTCGACTGCCGCAATCCGCAGCCCACGAATTGAAAACCGCCTATGATGTTAGGGTTTCGACTTCTTGTCTCCTAGCATTCCCTCGAATTTTGATATGGTCGCGCTTGGTGAAGCATAGCAACTATATATGTAGATGCCAGCCATTTTTGATTTGACGAATCCAATTTCTGGAAACTCGATCACTTTTTGAATGGCTTGCCAGTTACATCTGTAGCCCAGGCAACACTCTTATTGTTGTGATAAGGCTCGCTGATTATAGCAGCTTCAATTAGGTCTTGCGTTGCCTCGCACTAGTTGAGGTTGATTTGTATCAACCTCATTTCTTTACTGCATCCAAGGTTTCCCTAAATACTGAGTATCTGCTGGTGCCTGCAACTTGCCGACAGTGGACTTCCTTTTTTTCCTTGCAAAGCATACATTCAGGCTCAGCCGTACACTCACTGAACATATGACCTTCTCCTCCACATTTCCTGCATTTTTTGACCTGTTACAATCACTGGCAACGCTTGAGGGGCACCTGCTCTCTGAGTCGGCAAACGATCCAATCTATCTATCTATCTAGCTTATATTTGCCATTTGGCGTCCCTCCGTATGCCTTCCTCAGTGCTTGGATTGCGGAACCTTGCAAACCTAGTTGGTCCGAACTGCTCTTCTAAGACCTCGCGAACATCCCGCATGTGGTCGTGATTTCATCAATGTCTTTACATTGTATCACTATCCTCTGCTTTCTGGCCCGTACTTGTGCTTCTCCGACCAATGACTTTTTTGTCGAGGAAATTTTAACCCGTTTTGCCCATAGACTTCTTCTGCTCCAGCATCAAATCTCCTTTTTGGGAGCGTCTGCTTCGGCCGACGCTTTCTCCAAGGCCCATCAGTTCTGGATCGGATTTGACCTTCCTGAAGATATCGGCATATATCATATCACCTTTTTTCGATATAATAATCAATTCAGACTGTATTCTTCTTTTACGTATCACATTTTTTTATACCAACTTTGTTCCATGCTTCCTTGGTTCCTTTTCGGGGCTTTATCTCTATTGGGTCGATTGGAGCCGGCGCCGCTGTTTCCACGATTTTAGTCTCTTTATTTGCCTCCCCCTTTGCCGGTAAGACGCCTTTTTGCCTTTTGGTGTCCTGCGAGGATCCGAAGAATTGCTCAGCCCTCTCTACTCGTCTTTTCAGCTTACCCTCCTGAGGGGTATCACTTGTGTTGCCTGAGTGACGGTTGCTTTCTTCGAGGCATTTTTGTCGTCCTTCACCTTATTGAACAGTACATCAATGACTCGGGCCATGTTTTTGATGGCCTGGTGAACATTGTATTTGTCCTTTACGAATTCGGACAACTCTATTATTTTTCCTCCGAGTAGGGCAAACGATGATTCGTCCGTATTCTGACACTGCTCCCCTGCTTGGGGACACTTCCGTATTTATTAGCCTTCCGGAAGATTGTAGAATCGTTCAGCTTCCACTAGATGGATAAAATACTAACCCATGCGACATCTCCCGACCAGGTATACTAATGTGGACACTGTGGACTAATGAATGACCAGTTTGTGAAGCATCTTTCCGTTTTTTCGGAGCAGGCGTTCTCGGCAGTGATCCACTCCTTTTAAATGCCTCTTTCTCCAGGCTACATGTAGTATTCATTGCAACGGTGGCCAAGTAATCCACACCGGAGCACTGAAGTCCAGGGATATCAACGGCCGGGAGCCTACTTGGCCAATCCCAAAAGCCACCGTAACTGGAATTCCGAGTCCCTGCACCGTAAAATTTTCTCTCCTGTCTTCTTCTATGTTGGTTTATTGCTCTGGATGTTCTTCCCATAACCATTTTCGTCCACGGTTGGGTGTTTTGCTCCCCATAAACATGACCTTGCACGCACACCTCCAAATGCGTACAAATGCATATTCCTACGGAACCGCCAAGCATTCCCTTATTCGTACAAAAGGACGCGACTTACGGGGGATCTGGCAACTCCCCACAGGCCTGTATGTCCGTCTATCTGTCTGTCTGTCTGCCACACACATTTTATGTTTCGACATCGGTTGCAAAGCGTAGGAGTGCGGTGGTCCGATATAGGTCCGTTACTTCAGTGACCCCTTCTCAGAAAATACTCAGCCCAACTATCTGGTCCATGCACATGGTATCTAGGCCTCCAAATACTCTCCATACCGATATCTGCTCAAATAAAGTTAATAATAATATATTGCGATATTTATTATAAGTATATTATTTAGAAATTGAGTGGGCACCGCCCTTAAGTTTATTCTAGAATCAATAACTTTTGCAGCCATATAGCTCTTACTAACAAAGGTATAATAGATCAAAATTGTTACTTTAGTGCCAATTTCTTGCATTCTAAGACTTTGAAAGTCAGTATCACACCAAGGGGAATAGTCTGGCAAACTAAATGCATAAACGTTACGAGTTAGATATAAACGCGGTAAATGTCCACTTTAATGTGCTTATATAAGCAATACACAAAACCTGTCGTACCTGAAGCGTCCAGTTTACAGTCCCCACTGGTTGCTATTCCCTTGGATATTAAACACCCTAGTTTCTAGTCACAGGAATATTCTCATATGTTCTTAGTTCTTTCTGGAAAATTTTTCTGAGGGGTTACATTTAAATAATTAGAGTAAATTTCCGAATTCATTCTTTCATTCAATTTTACTTTTGTGAAACTGTAACTGGATAATCGCTTAATAATCTCGTTACAACTTTAGTTAGAATTCGCAATTTTTAGAACTAGTCGATTCAAGTATTATAGGGAGTAACCAAATAGATACTTTAAATTTAAATTCCAACTCAATCCAAGTAAATATTATATTAGTCTTATCAAAATTTTCAATTAAAGGCAAGAAGAAGGAAATATAAACCTATTCTGGTTATGCTAGAAATATCAAAACGAATGAAAACTAAACGCGAAGATTTCTTAAAAATTCTATTTATTATTAGAAAATAGATGAAAGAATCGATAGTAATGAAACACTTAGAGACGAAGAAAAGATATTGGAATAAGAAACCACGAACAGAGCATTTGGTTGCCTTGACGAGGGCTTAACTCGTTCATTATTTAATCGAAGTATGTATAGCTCTATTGTTTCTTCTTTTCAATTTTCCAAGTAGAAGCTAGTTTGGTAAGAGGGAGGAAAACGAGCGGAAGCGCCAAAGAGGAACGAGAAATAGAATGAGTACCCTAAAATCATTTTATTAAATACAATGTATTTCTCTCACATACGGACTGTGATTTCACAATATATAATGAAAAATAAGACATGAAAAAATACGAATTAAATTTCTTAATTCGACGATAAATCTGTACATAGTGTGGAAATTAAATAATATAAAATTCACAAATACATATGAAAACCGAATCTGTAAATTTATAAATAAAAAGCTAATGCGATATACAAATGATCACTTGAACATATTGTAAATAGTCCTTGACGAAAAGAAACAACTTTGCGAAAAAACAGTTGCTGAAAGTCAAAGTTTCCATTAGAAACTACTTTGAAGATAATTTCCAAATTCTCGTACCGTTGTAGGAACTAAACTTTAACTATGTCAAATCTAATTAAAAAACCAAGCGTAAACCTTTAAAATAAAATTTCTAGCTTTATAACCCTCACAGAAATCGATTGGGAATCGGGAACTGATTGAAAGTGCTCAACAATAACGAACTATAAAGTCTCAATAATTAACCAAAAATTAATATTAAATAAATTGAAACGACTAAGTTCATCTAGTGAGTCCTGCGAAAATGTTGTTCAAAGAATATCTTTACATCCCTTAGTGCAAACTAGCCATATCATCACGTAACAGCTACCCTAGATTTTATATATATTGACTAATTGATTAACTGATATTTCTCTCCAGTTCGACGTAGTGTTCATTTTATGATAGGAGCTTTAAGAAGACTTTCCAGTAGACGAAAATATATTTTTAGTGAAGTTTAATGAGAGGCAGATTAACGCGAAACAATCGAACGCATAGAGTTAAAGCAAAAAAACCTTAGAATGTGAAGATTTATATAAAATTCTTTCAAAACGGACGATGCACTTAGTGGTAGTGGCACTTTCAGTAAATCTAATGCAACTTTCGACCTTAGAGTACTCGAGGCAATTTATGTGAATAATGTAGTCCTTAATCTGAATAAAGATATTTAATTTAAATCACTTATTTCAATACTAATATCGAAGCGATGATAATAATCAATTATATGAATAATATCAATCAATTCTCGATTCCCGATTGCATTTTTATATCCACTCGATTGGAATATTAGGTAATTGTGCTCTAATAAAATATAACAAGACAAGATAAATTATTTTTCGTATCAATATTTTGCATATTTAGTTGTAGGAAATATCATTTACTATTAAAATATTAAATTTCGGTAAGTTGCCTTCCACAGAACAAAAATTTTGTATTTGGATCCTTTCAAATCGATTGGTCCTATCTGTTCAATTGTGACCATTCACGTGTGGCGATTTCCACCTTGAAGGTTTGGAAGATCCCAATTCCTGTTTGTGAAGAGAGAAAATATCCCAAAAAACATGAAATTTACAAAAAAGGAAACTTTGAAATAAATAACGAAATAAATCGAATCACTCCTTCAAGTCAAATTAAAAGAAACATTGATTGCACTAAGCCCCTTCATCAGAGTCTATCTTTTGGTACTACCAGGCTTCCTATTTTGATTGAGCACCGACCACTCGATCTCTACCCCTGGCTCAAATTCCGGACGTCATGGATATTCATGATAGTCTTCGTGCTGTCCCGCTACTGTGGGCTTATCACTTGCACAGTATCAAATGGTGCCCTATACTCCATAAAATGTTAACAGGCAACATATTCAACAACTTTCTCAATCTGCTAGAAAATGAATGAAATGGAATGGAAAATCAGAAAAAAACTGAAGTTAAGGCTAACAAGAAAGTTAGACGAATCTAATTTTGCAGATCCTGCTCTTGCTTAACTAAAATTATTCTGTTATGATTCTGTCTAAGCAGACTGATGGGTAGAAGAAGTTTCCTGTTCTAGTCCATAGGATTGCCCTTGTTGGAAGGAAAAACACCGACTTGCCTTCCATTTCTTGAACTGAGAAGGAATTGCATTGGAGCAATCAAGGACTTTCAAAAAAATAAATTAACATCAGCAAAACTCTGTAATCAAGGCTATGATTGTTAAGCCTTCTATTCCGCAAAACCTTGTATGCATATTTAGAGTGATTAAAATGATCTCTATATCCTTCACGGAAGAAGAAATTTGTGATAAATCTGTTTCGAATGCAAAGCTAGCAAGGGTGCTTCACCTCAATGGGTATAACACCGACAATTCACACGAATTCATTCCGTCAACTAAACTCAAGCTTATTTCCTATAGATCTAAGCTGTACCTAACTTTTTTCCAGATCTGGATGGACGACCAAATTGCGCAATTTGGATAAGTCTAGATGCCTCAATCGTAGCAAGGAAGGCATATCTGAAGGCCACTTTCGAATCTACTTGTGTGGGATATGAACATACACATAAAAGGCAATCGTTCCTACATCCAAGTAGCAACGAATGGAGGCAGGCAAAAATTTTACACAAAATGTTCAAAACCAAACCTGCCGCCTGTTTTTTTTTAATTTTGTCACACTCAGCCTTTTTCTGAGTACGAAAATTCGTTGAACAATTTCATTATTGTTATTTCATTATCTTTCTCAATGATGCAGCCGCAAATACACAAGACTGCGAATTGTCGACGACATCAACTTCTCCAATGATGTTCGTTCTACCAAGGCCAATGGTGAATCATTTTGACATTCAATATGGATGAGCGCCAGTGAAAGCAGGGCAAATCGAAACGAATACAGCAACATCAATTTGGCATCCGTCCTCCTCTGATAAATTGCTCATCCTGCTTAGTTATCACAAGGCAAAGTCATTCCTTGCAACTGATAAGATAACTTACACATGTACAATTCCAGTGGCTTAATTTCGGTACAAGGTCAGCAATTTTAGTTGCCGTAAATCATATCTAGCTAAACTTAGGGTCTCTGGAAAATTGTCAACAATGAAAATTGTACCAGCACCGCAAAAGAAAGATCCTAACGCTCTAAAAAACTTTCCGACTTACATATCTCATTTATCAATGTATTCGCATAGCTGATAAACTCAATGTTAAAGCTAGACTTGTTTTCTTCAAAGTATAAATCCAACACCTCGTGCGTCTACCTATTTCTGTTTCTAATATCCCTTAAAGAAGGCCAGAAAAAGCATGTCATAGTGGTCTCTTTTGATATCAGCAATGCTTATAAGAAGGTGGACGTTTACCTCCTCAAAGACATTCTGACAAACTTTATCCCACCATCAGGCGTTCTAATCTGGGTCTCAAGCACGATATCATTTCAGGCACTAACTTCTTCAGGCTATTCTTATTTGGAACTTAAAAAAACAGTACTTTCTCGGGGAGAATCACTAAGCCTCCGCTCACCGTAGCCGTGATGCCCCAAAGTATGTTCCCGAAAATATGCTCCTCAGTACAGAAAGTTCCTCTAGGCAAGAAAAGTCAAGAAAATAATCAGATACCACGCATCCGCCCATTCAAGGTAGCCCTCATATCAACAACACATGATGGACGCCCACGAGACAGTAAAATCGCTCACAACCGTGGAAGAACGGATTATCATTCGAAAGTAAGTATAGGAACTGGCGAACCATACTGATCGAAAAGTAGAGAAGTTATCTTTGAACATTAGATCTCAACTCGTGACATATCAATCCCAGTCTTTCGTTAAGAAATTTTGTAACCTATCGCCTAGCGAGTGAGCTTGAATGTGACTTCGCACGGTCCAAGAAGTTCAGCTAAATGTTTTGATCATATCCGAAATGAGGATATTCGCGATCGTTATGGCGTTGCACCAATCGTGGAAAAATTGCGAAAGAGGCGTCTTCGATGGTATGGTCACGTAATTCGCGCTAACGAGAATTCACTTGCCAAGACTGGTCTGAACATCGAAGTCGATGGTAAATGATCAAAAGGGAGGCCGAAACAACGGTGGCTTGATACGCTGGATGGGGATTTACAAGTCTTCAGATTGCACCCAGATCAAGCATTCGATAGAGCCAAATGGCGAATTCGATCACGACGAGCCGACCCCGCTTGTGAACGGGACAAAGGCTGAAGAAAAAGAAGAAGACGAGTACTCTAACAACCAACTCAATATCACGGTACATAAACATGGAGCCGCCTGCATTATAAGCTAATTCCCTTTTTAACTCAACAGAGTTCAATGAGTTTCAACTCCATTTTCGCCAGAGGACTACTTTTTCTTCACTTTCAATTATCGGATGAAATGGTCTTAACTTGCGGAGAAAACATAATATAAATGTAGGGGAAATCTCCATGGGGAAGCCTTGTCAGCAGTTGTTAAGCACTTCGGAACTCAATCGAAAAAGACTAACAAGGACTTTGATAGCTTCACCTACATGGAATTCCACGAATTCACACTGTTGAGTCCGCCTCCCCCAGCGCAACTACGCGATAAAACCGGGAAGATCGTTTATTATCAAGAAGGGCCATGTCAAAGAGTCAGTATCAAAAAGATGCTAGGCAACGAGTGGGAATCCCCGACTTGGAAAGAACCGTTCATATTGACTTGACGAATAAGAACGGTGTAACCATGTTAGCGTGTAGTCAATTTAACGTCCCGGTCTAACCCAATGAATACTGGCCGATTTTCACTCTCTTGGCACAACATCGTTACCATTATCCACTTAATGGTACATACCACGTTAAGAACACCTAAACCCAATCGTAATGTGCGTTAGCTTCCCTTCCATCCTGAAAAACCTACATTTTACCTTTACTCCTGGTCGGCCTGCTTCTCGTACGACCAGTCTGTCGACAATTTTGGAGTTATCCATTCCAGCTTTCTCCTCCTGATCAGCATATCTAAAGTAACTCGCTAATACGCCGATCCAATTTCTCATTCAACATTGTTTCGGGCAGAATACCCCATGATACGCAGATACGAATGTTAACGAAGTTTTAGAGTTTCCGAGTAACAGTAGTGGTCGTTCTTCATGAGCTGCTTTCAAGTGGTAGCCCAGAGGGAGCATTGGCTACAATTTCCAGTTTTTCAACAAAAGGGCGAAGGCAAATGTAATGCTGTTAGTTCGTGGAGTAACATCAAGTTCATCGTCAACGTTAACAGCAGCAACACTGCCAAACTATGTAAGTTATTTGACGCCTTTAATGCTCTACTCATTAATGCAGACTGGAAGAGTGCGAGGTTTATTGATTTTTATTTTCAGTTTGACTGAATTTCCTTTAAATTTAGATCCTTTTGGCCGACAAAAAATGTACTCAAAGTGCTTGAGGAATGATAATATGGCCCAAAGAATCCTCCTACTCCCTCCAGCCGAAAGAACATGAAGAATACATGAAGACCATGTCTTGGACTACATACATTCCCCAGCTGATATTGTCGAAAGCCTTCGTACACGAATCCACTAGGGTGTTGATGTGGTCAGTGGAGGACGACCCAGCACGTAAACCGTTTTGCTCTGTTTGGTCTGTGATATGTTCCAAGATTATTTTATTTGCAGCAGCAAAAGTACACGCAAATACCCCTCCAAGACAGGTTCTCTTCTTCAGGGTTTTCGCGATGACCCTTTCTTCTATTTCCTTGTAATTGGAATAACAGTTCAGCAGAAACTGCAAGGCAACACCATCAAGCCTAACCGTCGTAGCAAGATTAAATATTAAAGATGATGGACGATATATGTTCATTTATTATAAAAACTAGTTATTTGATTCAAGAGAGGGTGTTATACGGTTGGCATCATCGGTGGTCATCGATGATAAGAAACCAAGCGTTAACGCTGTAAACAGGAAATTTACGAAAATATGCTACTCCTAACTAACCCAATGGCAAATTCCCTTTTGTTACGACGCACCCACAGTTTGGGAACTCAAGCGCGTCGCGTTCGGCAATAAGAGGTTTCCGCGATCCGTTTAAACTTTTCTGCAATGAAACAGATTTGATGGAATCCCTTTAAGCCATAGCTTTTGACAGCAGTCTACCGGCAATCATTATTTTGCTGCAGGCTATTCAAAACATCTATGGTCCCTTCAAAATGTAGTTCTCCTGCAGCTGATCACGAAATGGATACATGTTGGACTCAGGGAAGAAGGGAAATCCGAAGCGGTTTTGCTCGGCTTTAGATCCAGACGCAACACAGGTCCTGCAGAGAAATGCACTGGGTTTGATGGTTTGTTAACCATTGGGGAAGTTTTTCACAAAGTGAATTTTTCTAGTGAGAACAACGTCAGTTGGTATTAGGAAGATCGAGCTACGTTAGCAGGAGTAACTTTTGCAATTATTCTAGGTACAAGTAACAATGGTTCGAAATCAACGGAACTAGACCCGACTGATAAAATATCACTCACAGAGACCTAGGTTTAGTCCCTTCTACGGATGATATCAAGTGCAGTGTAAGAGCATAACGTCCCTCTAGCCTTGTATTCGACAAGGAGTAGGAGGAAGCCCTGAATTCATTCCAACCAGGGTTAGAAATCGTTAGGGATTCACATTCCATTGAGGGCTAGATACAACTCTGCCTCATAATTGGCAAAAGCCGACCCTTGAAGTTGATTCTGCCATAAATGCTATTGATATTTTTTTGATATTTTTGTATTCCATATGAAGACGCACAAAAGATTCAAGTCCAACTTTTGATCAAGGGCTAAACTTCATTTTTAATAACTATTGCTTCCAACTTTCAAATTTTCGATTTTGGATCATCAAATTTTGATTCTTTGGAAGGTATCATTATCAATATTATGAGAAACTTAAGCCAAATTATAATAAACATGAGGAGAAATCAAACAAAATTAAGTCCGTGTTAAAATAAATGTGCCTAACTCACTGAAAGATCGTAGCTCTAATGGCACTCTCTTGAACCGAATCGGTTTGTATGTCGATAGGAAAGCTAAAAGCTAATATATCTTTATCATTTTTAAATTTAGTAATGAAAAGTGACATTCCCTCCAGTATCCATGTCCCTTTTTCTAGTAGATACATGCACTCCTCTTGATTCGCGCCACAGCTTTCAGAGATGTTATGATAGCAATAAAATCAGATGTGCCAGATCAAATAATCAACATTCCTATTTCTATTTAACTTCACAATCTTTAGAACAATATTCAATACGTATTTTGACTCCAATTTTTTTCCAAGTGAATGGCTTTCCAGCATTTTTATTCCGCGACTGTCCAGCAAGCTGTGTATACAATACGAATGAAGAGTAAATTATTGAATTAAAAAAATGAAACAAATCGCCTCCAAAAACGCTTATTGTTATGTAGAAGTAAGCCGTTTTCTATTGCCTTTTTCACTCATTTACAGAGCCACGCATTTATTACGCCCATCAATCAAAAACCGAAATCATGAATTTAATCAAATCGAAATACCTTTTCATCCCCACCAATGATTTTTGCCCAGAAATCCGCACTATCATGAGCGCTCACATCTGGATATTTATACGAATAAGCATTATTTTGGTAACTTCAAGCGCGATAAGTATTTTCGAAATAATAAATAATAAAATTACATTTAAAAAAGGCCAAAAAGAATAAAGAATATTTCAGAGCAGACTTCGAGATGTAGGTCACGGGAAGATGTATTTAAATCAAATATCGCAATAATAGTAAATTATCAAGTCTAAATAATACAAACACTTAAAAGTGGGTCTTTGGAGAACGGGCAATAATTATGATATATGGATAAAAGAAAATATGACGCAAACGTACTTAAACAGATAAAAAATTAAATTTGTAAATATTGTGCTGAATCTGCGGAGTTCGAAATGAGAGCGAGGGCGAATAAACAATTATAAAAAAACAACAAAACATTTCAGAATATTTTTTTAAATATCGAATAAATACAGCAGACAAGTGGAAAATAAGATAATATTTACTGCACACTTTTTCGCTTTTGTAGTGAATAAATCTACAACAAAGAAAATAAGAAACAAATTTAGAAAAAAAATATGAATACAAATGCAGCAATTACCTTTTAAAGTTTATATACCTGATACTCGAAAGACAAGCAAGCAAAGAAAAAGAAAAGAAAAATTAAAAAAATAGAATATGAAAATCATGTGATTAAATCTTATGCGAAATGTACATATATTGTTGAATGTTTTTTATTAAAAATTTTATTAACCAAGGCAAATTATACCTCTCTCTTTATCTCCTACGTTATGGTTTTTCATAACAACAGAAAATCATCACTAATTTAAGTAAAATATGTGCGACTATCTCATGCCAGTATTTCCGTTAACACGGCCTTTGTGTTATTGTCAAATGCAACCAAACAAATATATTTAAATAAAAAGTTAATCGCGACTAACAGAACAATTCAGCAACTAATTTTATTAAAAACAAAATGAACAACCCAAAATGGAAGGTAAATGTCCAGTAAATTTAGCAAATACAAATTACTGCATTGCAAATACAAAACAAAACACAAACACTTTAAAGATATTTCGCTACCAGATTCTATAGAATAAAAAGATTTTTGAGCGATTTTTCGTTTTTATTTGCAATTTATTTGAAAATTGTCAAAATGATTATCATAAGAATAAAACAAATGAAATTACGTCTAAATAAATTCATCTTAAATAAAAATAAAACGATGACGGTGGCAATGAAGAAGATGAGAATGAGGAGGTAAATACGACACAAAAATAATAATTCAAAATCTTGTTGATATATTTGAAATAATTATTATGAACGATAACGATAATAATATTAATAAAATATGCAATATAAGTCTCTTTCACTCGAAACTATTACGCGTTTTATTTTATTCGAATCCTCATAAATGGAGCGATTGTTGACAAACCGCCTTCTCTATGATCAATGATCAATGATGACTATCAACGACCACGAAAGATTTTTGAAACTCTTTTTACATTTGGCGCCCAAAGTGGGAGCAATCAAATTGGTAAATTGGAAAGCATTTATTCTTGAAAGGTTTTAACCATAAACCTCGGATCTGCGAATATATGCATGCAAGATATCAATAGATAATCAGTCATTTTCTTTTGGTATGGTTTACTATTGTTGGTGTTACTTTGTCCATTGTTGGTGTTACTTTGTCGATGGTAGAAATTTTAATGATGGATATCACACTCGTT
Source organism: Hermetia illucens (assembly GCF_905115235.1). Taxonomy (NCBI): domain Eukaryota; kingdom Metazoa; phylum Arthropoda; class Insecta; order Diptera; family Stratiomyidae; genus Hermetia; species Hermetia illucens. Next base: position 43,339,959 of record NC_051852.1, read on the forward strand.
TGAGGAAACTTGTTCCATGGAATGTCTACTCTATCTTTTACCGTTACGGAGTTGTAGCGTTTTACGTTAAAAGTATCAAAAAACTTGAAATGCTCAAGAAAATAAAAATGTTCTTTTCCCCCAATATTTAATCTCTGCATTGACATCATTTTGAAGAAAGTTGACAAAAGTTGCCTCATTATGTGCTTTCGATGACATGTAAAAGTGATGGGCTTAATTATGGGAAATTTACGAATAATAATAATAATCGTTGGCGCAGCAATCCATATTGGATCAGGGCATTGCAGTGTATTCGAGCACTTCATTCAAGACCGTGACAGTACACTACAGTAACACTGCAGAAGCCAATTTGGTCAGCATTGCGGCCGCCCGAGATTATTACCCTGATTTGACTGATTTGAGTCGACTGGTATCCGACGTACAATCAAGATACAAATTCCACTGCCACAAGTGAGATTTGAAACGCGACCTGCCGTACGACAGCCTAACCACTTAGCTATCCAGACACGAACATAATGCGTCAAATGAGGTAACGCTATCTTGCTGTAAGACAAAACAAACGCTTTCCAGACGCTTTTTTTTTAGGAAAATCCAATGAGTAATCAACTAATGTAAAGGAGAGACAAGCGAATCCTTATGCAGGTCCGCATGCTTGCCATAACTCAAAAAGCCCTCCCAAATTCAAAGGTATGGATATAGAGGGCCGATCCTATCGAATGTCGATTTTTTTCGACACAAATCAAAGGGAAGTAGTCGATGCATGGAAAAGCTTTAGTAAAGCCTGTCAGTCATGGTTATCTACTCATAACAGACTAACGCACTTGAAAAGGACTTTTTTTCTAGTGCAAATGAAGTTGTCAGCCACGCAATTGTCAATTGCAACCTTTCATCTCGTATGCGCAAACGATTATCGATAATGGTACTGTAAGCGTCTATCATGCTCTCTATCTGAAGCTTGAGTCAAGATTTCAAAGAAACCTGCGGGACATTATCTTATTAACCAAAATAAAGCTCTATACACTCACCCTACTGGGAAAACTGAATGCAATCTAGAAGAGGTCAAAGTAGCAAATTATGTTGAATGTGAACATCATGGTAGATTCCAACAGCTCCTTTGGATCTGCTCTACCACCAGCATGCAAAAATCTCCATCTTCATATTGCCTTGGGCCGGACAAGGAGGCGAGGAATAATTTAACTGGATACAATCATTCCTTTCCTTATCTCATAACCCCTCCACAATTCCAATTCCTATTTCCTGTACCCATTCCCGAACCTAAAATAATAAAATTAACGTAGTTATAATCTTTTATATCAAAATATTACATTAGCCTTGTTTTCGAAGTTTTTCCAAAAAGACTTAAATCCATAACCTTCCATGAACCTAAATATGTGTAATGGTTAGTAAATTGCTGCATTTTGTTTTTTTTATATTGTTATAATCCTACCTGATATTTTCGATACCTAAATGCATTTTGCCTAACCCTGGCTGGTTCAAGTAAATGTAAGGGTATGAATGCACCATTGCTCTAAACCTAGCGGATGCAAGACGCTGGCAATTGTATGGTTATTGGAATAGGAGGCAAGCGACACAGGATCATCATCATCAAGAGCCTAGCAACCGGTATTCGGTATAGGCCTGCCTTAATAAGGAATTCCAGAATCCCGGTTTGCACCGAGGTCCACCAATTCGATATTCCTAAAAGCTGTCTGGCGTTCTGACCTACGCCATCGTACATTTTCAGGGAGGGTTTGCCTCGTCTTCTTTTTCTACCATAGATATTGCCCTTATAGACTTTCCGAGTTGGATCGTCCGCACCCAAATGGATTAATTGACCCGTCCACCGCAACCTATTCAGTTGGATTTTATCCCCACCCTGAAGGTCATGAGATGGCTCATAGATTTCGTCGTTATGTAAATCCTTCGGAGGATTCTGCTCTCGAACGCGGTGAAGAGTTCATAGTTTTCCTTGCTAACCTAAGGAAATAGAACAAAATACATAGAAAAACTTAGGCTTCAGAAGCACTGTTGCACTGATCCTAAGCGTAGGGCAGAGGTACAGCTTTCAAGCTCCTCTGCGAATAGAGGAAAAGGCTTACGAACTGTCTGTTCCTACTTTTTGGTGCAGGCCAGAGGTACACCTCTAAAGTTTCTCTAGAGGAGCGGACAACAGCTTCTAAACTCTCCGCCTCAGTAGTTGCTTCCAAGTCCATGCTCTTCTAAACATGATACCAGTGGATGACCGCGACATTGGGTCACACTACACCACCACACCATCTGGCCTCGGACATTGGTCAGGCTCAGCCTAGTCAGTCTTATCAATTTAGTCGGTTTAAATTCCAAACTGGTACGGCTACGCCTTACCAAATTGAACAAGCTGGGTTCGTATCCACGACATTGAAAACTGATGAGGAACGGTTGAGGGAACTTTATTGGGTGAACTTCCCAGGAATGGAACAATTTAGGGTGCTCATCGGGGTTTACAAACCGAAGCGCTCGAAAGACTGTTAAACCTCACCAAGAAGAACCACCGGATCATAGTGGGAATACTCTTTAGTCACTGCACACTATATTATCAAGTGGGAAGCTAGAAATATCTATGCACACTGTTTGTAGATTCTGTGATGAGAGTGGTGAAACCTCCACACATGTTCTGGGGCAGTATCCCCATTTGGTTAAAGTAGGTTTAGGCACCTGGGAGAATATTTAATACCAGATGCCAGGTTGAAACACTTGGAAGTAGTGTGGTAGTGGTTTGAACGATACACTATATTTTTTTCTTGGACACGGTGTAACTTTCCATCACAATATTAGTAAACAAGTCGGGAAACCGGAAGCTTGACGCTTTAGGTATAAAAGGCTTTGTGGTTTCTTATGTGAGGAGCATAATGCAGTTCTCCATTGGCCAATGGCATTGACTCGAAGTATTTAAATCGCTCAGTTCTGTCAACGGCCGTGACCTGCCCAGAACTAAGCGATTTAAATATCTCGGGTCAATGCTGTCAGCCAATGGGGAACTGCATAATGAAATTTCTTCACGCATTAACGCAATCTGAATGAAGTGGCATTCCACAGCCGGTGTTCTTTGTGATCGACGTATCTCCATACTCCTGAGCGTTGGCCTACTATAAAAAATAATGAACGACGTTTTGTGGTAATGGGGACTAGTGGTGTGACACGTTTTGATCACATTTGAAATAAGGATACCCGCGATCGATATGGGGTTGCATAGATTGTGGAAAAACTGCGAGAGACATTTTCGATGGTGTGGTTACGTAATTCCCGCTAACGAGAATTCACTCACCAATATTGGTCTGAACATCGAAGTCAATGGTAAGCGATCAAAAGGCTGCCGGAAGGCTGGCTTGACACACTGGATGGGGATTTAAAAGTCTCGCGATTACATCCAGATCAGGCATGTGATAAAAGAAAATGGCAAAACTGATCTCGACAAGCCGACCCCACTTTGTGTAAGGCACAACGTCTGAAGAAAAAGAAGAAGATGTGAAGAATGACGACCGTATGACAGCTCCCTGTCACATAACTAAAAATTCCATTTCCAATTCCATTCCAATCTTTTGATGGAAAGCCTTGTATTGTTAATGGTCAACCTCATACGCTTCCTACTACGCTAGTTTAATATTATTAGCAAATGCGAAGAATTTAACCGACACCAGATATAAAAAAGGGCTGCGGAGAAATAGATTCTTCATGAATGGAATTTTAATATTTCACTCGAATGTCAACTATTCTCGTTAATTATGACGTCATCATATCATTTGTATGGATTAGGATGCTGTTAATTCGCACGAAATTGACAATTTTCAACTGCTATAACTTTGGCACTAATAGTTGGATTTTCATGAAACTTGGCATGCGTATGGATAATACGCCCTCTATGCCGGTGCAAAATTTAGTATTCCTAGGATGAACTTAAAGGGGTTTCTTAGTCAATTTCTAAAAGTTGGTAATATACATTAGTAAGCTTATTTGAGCAGATATCGGAATGGGACATATTTTGAGGCCTACATTTCGTCTAAGTGCACCATCCCGATTTTTTCGGATTTTTAGGTTGGGTAGTTTTCATGTACGGGGAGCCCCCCTTGAAACTTCACCTAAGTTTATGCCACTCGCTGTATGCGTGGGATTTTATAGTTGCCATCTGTCCAGCTAATTTCATTCGGATCGGTTTGGCCGTTTTGGAGAAAAGTGCGTGTGACAGACAGACAGACAGGCATTGAATTGATTTTAATAAGGTTTTGTCTTACACAAAACCTTAAAAAGGCTGAACTATCATCCCTTTGTAGACCGTCCCATAGTTTCCTTATTGGTATTGTTTTTCAAGTCTACCATATTTTCAGTTTTCTATCATTTTCAATTCAACTGACGGCACTTCGGTTCCAAGCACAAACATCCATAGGAAACCGGGATTCGAACCCAGTGCAACTAGATCAAGAGCCTGATGCTCCACCTACTCAATATCACGCCGTAGTTTTTACTAAACTGAGAACTTGCTTAAGAAGAAAGAAGAAAGGTAAGAAGACGAGGAAATGGGTAAAAAGAATCAGGGGTAACGAGAAAGGGGGAAATAACGGGGACAAGAGAAGCAAATGTCTACATCGTCAGAAGGAATATTGAAAGTAGAGAATAATTTGAATGGTGATTCCTTTCTTAGTACCGCAATCGATGTGACTGGAGGTATCTATCCAAAAGAGGGGAATGCATATACATCAGCATCGACATAAGTATTCCTATGGCAGCACCTACCGCGTCGTGGACATGACGATTCTCACCTCACCCTCCACCAAAGCCTTGTGTCCCACGTTGGGCGCCACTTGAGTTCTTTTCTTTTCCAAATATCTACACCCATTTAGCGACTTTATTAATTTATATAATTCATTCAACTTCACATGCCAATGTCAACCACCTTCTTTTTAGAACTACTGCACAGAGAACATATTCTACTTTGCTGAATAAACAGTATCGTGTTCGAAAGTAATGAAAGTAATCACCAATTCCATCTCTCTTCTATCGTGCTTTCATCCCCATACCGTAGCACAACCCTAAAATAAGACCGACTCTTTTATATACCAAATGCCACTGAAATTTTAATCCACTAAATATGTTAGGTTCCTCAGCTAAGAGTAAAATATATTTCGTCTCTACAGTGATTGACTTTTCTGGTTTGTAAAATTTAAATAAATTTGTTACATATAATGGAAGGAGTTACAAAAACTGTTTAATATACATACTAACATAAATTTCAAATACTTGCATTATTCTTACTTATTACTCTCGCGTTTCCGAAACTTCAAATTTATCCCAGTCTTTGACTTCAACACCATCTCAGCCAGTAACTGCAACTGCTCTTCAGGATAAGTCAATTCAATTTGGTAACTCAACAATATCTTTATTATAATCGTTTTCATAGTGAAAATGGCGTATTGCTTCCCTATGCAAACTCTCAACCCCGCTGAAAAGGGTATAAAAGCATAATCACCGTGTTCGTCCACCCAATCTGGAGTTAAAAATCGGTCCGGGTTGAACTCATATGGACTTTTAAAAATCCTCGAATCATGGCACATTCCGTAGATATTTATCCAAAGCGCAGTGCTTTCCGGATAAGTATAGTTGCCAATGGTAATCTCTTTAGCAGTTTGTCGGGCAGAAACTGGAACCGCTGTGTGGAGTCGTAAGGACTCTTTCATTACTGCATCCAGGTATGGGAGATTCGGTATATATGAGGCGTTGATTTCCTGCCCGGGATCTGTTCCAATTAAAGATGTAATCTCTTCATATAATCGCTCCTGAACGTTCTTGTACTTTGCGATATTGTAGAGGATGAAACTTGTACCAGATTTGGTAGTATCAATTCCCTAAAAGATATCAACGTCCAAGTTAATATCTGTAATATTTAAACGAAATATTTAACCAATTGAATGAATATCATTACTCGAATTTTCCGTCACTACATTCTATACAAAATATGACTTTACCTACCGCAAATAAGAACGTATTCACATGGTCCTTGATCTCCTGATCAGTTAAATGTTTTCCATTTATTTCGCACTGCATGAGGACATCAAGTAGGGCCGGCTTTCTGGTGCCCTCCGGATTTTCATCTTCCTTTATGTGGCCATTCAGTTGCTTTCGTTTTGCGCTGATGATGTTGTCAGTCAATGCATGGAGCGTAGCAATCGCCATCTTTACTTTTTTATAATCAGGGGTGAGGCGAAATACATAATGTGACTGGAGAAGGGGATTTGACATCCTTTTGAATAGGATATGTGAGGCACTGCGAACGAGTCATTTAGTATTTATTATTCATCACCAAATGGCTGAAGTTGTTGCATACAAAAAGAGTAAATAATATGCATCACTCTTTGAGTCACATATCCATACATGATATTTTGCCTATTTATTGAAAATTTGGCCCATATTCAATATCAACTAAACCAATACCAAAAATAATTTTAAAATAGCATAACACTGCTCTGCTGCCAGATTTGGTTCCAGGCACGGTTGAAATAAAAGAAAAAATGGGATCAGATGGTGCCAGTATAATTTATCTACGATTTATAGTATCGAAGGTCCAATTTATTAAAGATTACCAATCATATGTCCTTTTCTTTAGATCACACAAAAAGTAACTTGCGGTTTCAAATTCCCAGAAGACTAAGAGATTGGCGAACACGACCAAGATGCTGATAAATTAGCTAACCCTTGAGGTCAAGCCATCCATAATTAAATCAACAGGGACTCTTGAAATCAAATGGAGAAAACCGTAAATTAGGACGAAAATCTTTGTGGAACACTCCCTGCTACTGGAGCCATACCTTATTGTCCCAGACGACATGAAAGCCGTAATAGGGCTCCTAATAGACCACTACTCCCTAAAATATAACCTGTGAAAAATTAGGATAGTGGTTGTGGTCAATGCAGGATAAAGTAGATCTACATTTGATAAGCAAGTCCATCAAGGAATATGCACGCATGCTGTCTTTTTGAAAACATCCTTACAAACCGTGTGGTGAAATCTTAGAACATATATTAGAAGGAGAAGAAAAAATATTAAAAGTACAATGTGTCTAACATATGAGACCTAGGTTAACTGACTTGAATACTGCTAAATACAATATTATTATCTGCCAACGTGAAGGAAATATGGGAGATCTTTGGACATCTTTGGAACAACATGGTGAAAATCGAAAGACAACCTTTAAATATTGCAATATGGAGGCAACATTTCCCACCTGATAAAAAGAACAAAACGTGGGTGTGCTTACAAAACACAAATAACCATAAGAGTTTCAGAGTTTTCATTGTAATTAATTGTATTAAAGGGAACTGACCATAGGGAATAGCTTGTAAGACAAAAGTGGTCCCTCCGTGAACCGTACTATCATACACCGTTTTGACGTCACGATTAACAAGTCAATAAGACTCTGCATCTTCTAGTCAACACATTGAGTCCATGAAAGATATCAATTCTCTTTCTGAGGTCACCAACGAACAGTTTACCTAGTGTTCGTTGCTTGACCCAAGGTAGGCCTGGCTCTTAATCGCCTGGCCAAAAGAAATGAATGAAGTTTTCGCCTTTCCTCTGCACTTTCGGTAGTATATAAATAGGGTATACTGATCGCTGTGTACCCGTTAGCAATTGCACAAGCCTTACTCATAGGCTACGGTGCTGGGACTTTTTCGTAAGTTGACTATTTTTTTCTCAATTCAGCAGAGACACAAAGGGTGTTCCACCAAGGGCCAGAAGTTCGAGTAGATTCCGCTCCTGACCATAGCCAAACGCAGACTATCCCAATGGGAGATCAAAAGCGAAACCCCTTCTGGGTAGTTCGTGGACAACCGTTCAGAATGCTCAGTTTGTCTCTATACTGATTCACCTACTAAGAGGATATCACCGCTGACTGTAACGCCAAGATCTTCGGATCCCAACTCATCTTCCGTACGCACAACATTTAAGGTTGGAAGACGCCAGCGTAGAAGCCTAGAAGGCTGCGCGATTCGGACATGTTGTGTGAAAGAGACCGAGGTAACCCTTAGCGTCAATTTTTTAGCCATTGGTGAAAAATATATCGTAACGTTCTGCTCCACTCTGACTAGGAATCTCGTAATGACTTTTTTACTGAGGGCCAACTTTCGTTTAGAACCGCTGAAGATCCTTAAAGTTCTCTTGGTACTAAGTTCAAGTTACTGTTATGACCATAAGGTTCCGGTACAGATATTCTAAAACCTGATAACACAGTAATATATTACATATGCAGTTCGTATGAAAGAGGATGCCGCAATATGTTAAGAACGTTCGCTAGGTAAAGGCAGCATAGCCCTTGTAATACCCTCATCCGCAGTTCTTTGAATCTGGCTAAGCTTCATTCTATTGTACTCCCTACTCAGCGAAAGCCTGTAAAGGTCAGAACCATAGGTGAGGATTGGATAAACTATGGCCGCGTATATTTAAAGAACCATTTTCGGACGAATCTAGCATTTTTTCACCAAGATTTCTTGACCTGCAGTCATATATTGTCTTCTACCTGTATTTATTTAAATTCCCATCCAGGATCACACCAATGTGCTTAACAGATAAAAGTCCGTTATTTATCTGGTATCCTCCCCTTTAGTGGTGACAGTTTCGGTTGATTTTATGTTGGCTCACAGACTCACTTTTTCCAGTGTTTCCTACGAAATCTTACTGATAAAGATGGGATACATTAAACGTTCCTTCCAAGTCCATGCCTGTTCGTATGGTGTCCTAATTACCTCAGTCTATATAGATTTACCCATGAAGTAGATGTTTTGATAGTTGTGGAGAAGCCATCTTTCCATAATCGTCCATGGATGGATATTCAGGACACTTTCTCTAGTCTTCAATACAAAAGAATTAAGGTTGACTGAACTAAAGTCCTTCGCGGATTCGTAGCTAGGTCCGCTGTCTATTTACCTTGTCAATTCTTTCTTCCGATAAATCTGAACCAAAATTTCTGGCGACCGGGATTGCATGCCAGCTGAACGGGGTTCTGACATACAGCCGGCTTCGCTTTCATCAAAGTTATAATACAATATAATACTTTAAAAAAACTGGACGGTTCCGGAAGGGAATCTCTTAGCGAGGTTTTGGAGCTTAACTTAAGCAGTAGCTCCAAAGCCTCGCTAAGAGATTCCCTTCAGGAACCGTCCAATTTTTTTAAAGTATTATATTGAGTATTGTAGAGTCATTGAGGCTTTCATCTACTAATTTAGTAGTACAGTCAGGAACTTCTTTTGGTAGTTTTCATGACACTCTTGTATTTATGAAGCGGAAATTGAAGACCTCTCCAGCCATCTTTCTCAAATGGACAGATTTTCATTCTACAACGGTGGTAATCCTTTTTAACTGGATTTTACTGTTTGCGAGACTTTAAAGGCGCATTTTCAAATTTCAACCTTCGACTACATTTTGAAAGTGGTGCAAATTCAATCAATAAGGTTCTGGTTTACCGCTAGTAACCAAACCAATATGCCAATCAATCCTCTTGAATTTCGAAACCATGAAAAACCTCTAACAGAAAATCCACATTAAAGAGAGTCCAACTGTGATATGGTAGTGAGCCATGAAAATCGAGGTAACATACAAATTCTCCGCTCCGGTATAACCATGCTCAGTCAGCATCATACAGAATCAGCTGATGGAAGTAACATCGACCAGCGCGATCTGTTTGTGAAGACTATCCATCTCGACAAGCATGCACTTTTAAGCGACTGTTGTTGTCTTGCTTTTTAATGAAATTGCCCGATTTCCATATACAAACCATACTGCTCAGCTGGGATGTTTAATATCCTTGTGTAATCGGTTACGCTTAGCTCTAGTTAGCTGGATTTTCGATGGTCCTCCAGGAACTTGTTGTTGTATTCATTAACATGGTACTAGGCGTTGTTACTTTTTATCCTTCCTTTTCCTTGACGCTATCTTTCTCTCCGTTCTTAGCAATCGTCTCTAGAATATGGATGGCCTTCTGATAATGGCACCCGACGTCTACCTTTCGATGAAAATGTATTATAGCTGGTACTCGCACCGCCTGTGGTTCTCAGGCTGTAAACCGTTTAAACAGGCAGTTTGTCTTCCGTCTTACGACCAAGATTCCTCACGGTGACCGGGGTGTTGCGGCTAGTACCCACTGCGCTGTTATCAAAATCCAGAGCGTTCTGATAGACGACGCATTTAGCATTATTTATTCTTTACTTACATCAGCCCTAGCCCACAGCCTTTCCATAAAGGGTGAATATTTTAAATGAAACTTGGAGTATCTAAGGCATTACATTTCGAGTCCGCACACTCAAGACCTAGTTCTTCCTTAGCGATGCAACTAGGATTATCCGCGAGCTGTTGTTTTAGTCTATCCATTCAGAATTCCACATACTTCTAAAACATGACAAGCAGCTATGTAGAACCTCGGCAGCTACAAGAACTTGCTCCCGCCATGCCCAACACACTCTGAGTCTGCCAAAAGACATTTCCCAGTCATCATGGGGAGATCTTGTGAAGACCTTTTCGGTGTTGCATGTTCATCCTAAAGTATAGTCGACTGACGTGATCCTTATCATTCCTATTATAGTCGACCTTGATGTCAAGTATCTGACAATCGCTTGAGTTCAGATTAAGCTTTGTCCCCAAAAATATCCTTCAAGTGCACTTGTATCCGGAAATAAATCCTCAATTTTTATATTGACCTGCAAGAAATGAGTCTGGAAACAGTTTAGAAACAAATTAATTAATACTAAATGCTGTAGTACCTTAATAGTAAGGTGCTGGTACCATACAACTTTTAGTCAGTTTTCCATGACAAGGACTAGCGCATAACTAGGAATCCTTACTAAGCACTAGTTATGAATGTAAATTAGTTAATCGCCAGGGCCCAACTAAAAAACCTAGAACTTAACTATTTAACTTGGTAGGGACCACAACAAAATGTTATGTACAGAAATACAAAATTCACATATAACATCATATTATTATGTATTAATATACATATATGATACATTGCATATTGAATGCCTGCAAGAGATTTTTCGTGGCTATGAAAAACAAGTTCTCTAAGTAGGTCGAATTGCCAAATGCTAACATCCATAGGATAGTTCTTTAATCCGCCTGGCTGCAGGGAGAAGCTTGAGGAGGCTTGAGGTGCTTGGTTTACACTCAAAACTGCAGGCCCAGAGCTTCATAGGGAACTATACTTAAATTCTATCAAGATACTGTCTAGGATGAAAACAGAATTTTCAATCTCATCATCGGAGTTGTGGAAAGTTCGTGAAGGGGGAAGGGGGGGAAAGATATTTATATCTACTTGTCAAAACCCGACACCAACACATGCAGGATATCGAATACTTCTGTTGCGTTAATGATAAGAACGCTAATTTACTTACCGACCAACGAGCCGTGAAAAATACATAGCGAGAATATGTCGAGCAGATTTCAACTGAAGAATTTATTCATCCTCCAATTCCGTAAACCCTTCCGATATTTGTAGCAATTCCACCTGTCAGCAAAACTGAAGTCGAGGAAGCAATAAAACGAATGAAGTTGGGGGCCTGGAGACAAAAGTTGAGACCCAACCCAGGGAGTTCTTCAATCAGGTTATTTGGAAAGGTAAAACACCATCTGACTAACAAGAAAGCACGATAGTTTCAATATGCAAAAGGAAGGCAGTTCAGCACAATGTTCATTTACCATCTGCCCCGGTTACTCCTGTCCCATTTTTTTTTAAAAGCATTTTTGGTAACCGTATTCGCGAAATCGTTGCAATAACCGTTAATCAACGGGTTTGTGAAGAACGGCGGAACTATGGGCGGTTACTCAAGGATAAACACGTGAGATGTTTCTCCCCTGCTCTGCTGCCCTCTTCACATTGCATTTCTTAATCTGGAGGAAGCGTTTGATTGCGTCTAATAGCAAAAATTATCTCGAGCAACTTGTCCAAAAATGGAATGATCACCTCATAGCAACACGGTCTCAGATTCAATCTGAATAAAACTTTGTGACGACCAATCCCCATGAAACAGACACTGTCGGAACCCCAAGATTCCTCCAAATTTCAGCAATTTTCCTAGCACCCGGACCCCCCAACCTATATACGATTTTGCAGCTCACACCCTCCCCCATCGCCAGTGATCAAGAATTTCACTCCTTTTCCCGAAATTCTCAATATTAAGATTTCTGCCCGGAACTGAGCAGTTTAAATATCTCAGGTCAATGTTTTTAGCCGAACTGTATCATGAAATTACTTGACGCATTAGCGCAAGCTGGATGAAGTGGCATTTTAAAATAGGCGCTCTTTGTGATCGACCCACCACCGAATACCTCAAATACAAAATTTGCTACAGTGTCGGTCACACTCTATATTTCTGAATGTTGATCGACTATAAAAGGCAATGAACAGCGTCTCGCGGTAATGAAAACAAAGTTGTTGCACTAGACTAGTGGCGTAACACGCCATGACCACATAGAAAATAAGGACATCTGTGATCGATATGGGGTTGGACCGATTATGGATACTGTACGAGAGGCATCTTCAATTGTATATATATAGTTCGCGCTGATGAAATGCCAAGATTGGTCTGCACATCGAAGTCGATGGTACCACCAAAAGGCCGACGAAAATAACGTTGACTTGGTATACTGGATGATGGTCTGAGAGCTCACGGAACAAAAACTAAAGAAGAAAGAGATAATCATGTGTATGGTGGAAAAAACAATGAATAAACAGTTAATGACCATTTTCCTAATATTTGAGACTTTCTTTGTTACTATTGGACATATTTAAATGAATTTTGGGGTTCCGGCAAGTTTTAAAAGTTGAGAGATTTTATATAAAACGAGTGGGGAAATCGGAAACTAGACGCTTCAGATATGAAAAGTTTTGTGTATTTCTTTTATGAAGAGATTTGAGTGTGCATTTGTCCCATTAGTATGTAGCACATAATACATGCGTATATAATATTATGTGAAAATATCTACTTTCAAGTGATATTGACATTCAAAGTCTTGAATTTGCACAGAAGGGACAGGTAGGATCATGCTCTATGCTGTAGCGTACATTGCTGCAAAATTTTGTGATCCTAGAGTAAATTTAAGGGAAGTTTCGCAGCCCCTTACTAAAAATTCTAGTAATGTACTATTATTAACTTTATTTGAACAGGTATAGGTATAGAGGGTATTTCAGAGCCTAGAAACCATACAGTGGCAGCCTCCTGATTTTTTTTCAGATTTTTCGGTTGGATAGTTTCTGAGAATGGGTCCGTTAAAGGAATGATCACTTTCAACCAAAGTCAAGCGATGGCGGCTTTACGGTTTCTTATCAGGGCAGAGGCAAATCGTCAGACGCTGCCTCCTCACCTCTGTCCTGGGAGCAGCGTGACCGTAGCGGCTCGCAGATGTTAAGTGCTCCCTTATATAATTCATAGAACACGACATGCCTACGAATTATATTGAGCGCAAATCCGCCTTACTGACCAGAGCTTGGCCAGAGCTGAAAATATATTCATCCTCAAAACGAACACTTTCAACCCCCTACACTTCCTACCTTTCCAAAAAATGTCGAAACACAGTTCCCACCTTTCCATCAAATTTGGTGTCAATCGCTATAACCGTCTCCGAGAAAAATGCCATAGATGTTGCCCTTATAGACTTTCCGGGCTGGATCATCCTCATCCATACGGATTAAGTGACCCGCTCACCGTAACCTATTAAGCCGGATTTTATCCACAGCCTGACGGTCATGGTATCGCTCATAGATTTCGTCGTTATGTAGTAAATAATCGAAAGGAGGATAATGGAGGTTTTGTAGAAATTAAAGTAGGACAAGTTATTCTCCAGTCAGGTCGTCAAAGGATAACGAACTAAATGATACACAGGAAGGGGATCAATTCTGTGGCTTGGTGGATATTAAGAGTTTTGTTTTCACTGGAAGCTTCGGAAACCAAAGTTTATTTGGGAAAAATCGATGCAAAGTACTATAAATACTTATTACACATGAAGAGGTCTTAAAAAAACATAGTTAGATTCCATCTAGATCCTACCTTGATTCTCCAGTCTAGGTTTCCCGTATTTCAGCTATACGAGACTCTTGCTAGTATTAAGGGAGATCTAGACCCATTTTCGCTATAGTGTGAAGAACGAAACTAGTTAATTATGTTAAATTTGGAACGACTAGTGAATTCAATCACGTGAAAATAAATAATAGGCCAGCAAACTTAGCTATAGAATGCAATCAGGAGACGTAATAATTCAAAACTATAATACATAGTCCTGCACAGAAAATATCTGCAATAATAATCTACAAAGATAACAATGACCACATTCCACCACGCAGCAATAGCATACACTTCTGGCAGTTTTTTATGAGATATTTCATTTAAAATTCATTGCATCATGTAATCATGTGAGTTCACTTCGATATGCTCCGAATGTCTGTTTTCAAAAAATCTTGACATTGAATCTAAATTTAAAATTACACACATTGCAACCGACCTTCAACACTTACTTGTGAAAAGCTTCAACATAAGCCGACTTAGAGTCCATTTGGGCGTTGATGTGAGCACCCATTGATGTCTCTGAAAATGCGCGCAGGAAGTATATTGACCCCAACCATATCTTCAACTAAAAACAAATACCACATATCGCGTCCAGGATACATAACAACAGATAATCTGTAATCTCCACGTTATCTGTTGTATTCAACTTGGACACCAGTACATCAGCATGGCGGGAAATTGCCGGGAAAAACTGCCGCAAAATGTTCGTACTGAAAGCATGGGAAAGTGCTTTCCGATGCAACGACCAGCGATTCCCTGGAAATTGAAAATAGATTTCAGTGAATATCATTGGTCCACAATAATAAAAGTATTTGAAATTTCACTCGATCCGCTATCAAAGTATCTAAATCAATACTATAATAGCTTTGAAATTTGATTAGAATACAGTCATGCAACACAACATGTGGTACGATAACCATAAACACTCGTTTGTTGTGTGTTGCTGAAATGTTTGTCTTGAAAATTGTTATGGAATTTCACTGCATTCGCTGTTATCTATATTTGTAACTAATTTCGATTTGCGAACTGATCAAAAGCACACGCTCAATAAATAAAAATTCACTTTTTATCACGGAATCTAATCACTCGTACTACAATTCCTTCCTTACCATTCAATAACAGCAATCCATCTCCAATCAACGGATGCAAGTGGTAAAATTCGTCCACTCGCAGCAGTTCACGTTTGTTGAGAAGTTCCTGAATGTCCTTTGGATTATGTATGAAAACCCATAACGAGGTACCTAGCCACATTCGAAAGCAATCCTTGTACTCCTTGGAATAATCGTTTAGTTTGAGGAACAACGCTGCAAGATTTTCAAGGAAATATTAGCTCCACTGCAGGCTCCTTTAGTGTCGATGCACCTACTTTCTGCGGTAAGACTGGCCAATTGCACGTTGCCCACACACGGGATAAACCATGGACCAGGTATTTTCTGGGCCAGCTGGAACCTTCGCTGGTATTTAAGGTAAATTACCACTAAAACCAGAATGTGAATAACCAATATCTCTAGAATCATAGTGCTGGCCCGAAACACACTACAAGCGGAGGCACTTGGTGACTGAAGTTATCGAGTACAAAGCCATAATGAGCTTCTGAACGACTGGAAGCCAAAGTAACTTGATACGAACATTACTTGCACACTTTCATTATTTTAATCTTATTATGACGAAACGCATTTGCTTAATCTTCAGCAGATTGGAGGCGGCTGTAAATTTATTTCTGATTGGCAACTATGTCGTGTGCATGAGTAATTTGCCGTCTGGCTGGAGTGCAGATTTTCATTGATCATTAATTATAATGTAGGCCACACGCCCCAAGGATAATTGAACATAATTAAATTAGGGTATTGGCATTTAATAAACGACTTCAAATATAATTTCATCTGTTTGATAAGAAGAAGTATTAAACTCGCTTACGCTAGTTGTAATTCGGTAAAAATCTAGTGTTTTATAGGAAAATACTACATTAAGGTCGCTGCCCTTAGAGAGAGTGGAGTGAAAGTGCGATAGCGCTATGTTAGAGCGACATACATCAGCATTCGCAGAGGGATGTCGAAGACCGTTACGCTTTGTTCGAGGCAGTAAATTTGGCCACTAGGTTAACTGACCAGACTTGGTCAAGTAGAAAATGCTCCTCTCGGGTAACACCAACTCAAAATGCCTGCTGACTAGAAACCACAGACTAATTTCGCTTGGGCCAAGTTTAGTGTTCATTGCAAACACATGTATGTACACTACATATGGTTTTCTAGAAATATTATAGATGGAATTGAAAGAAGTAAAAGAGGTCTACCAATCTGCTTATGGTTCCAGAAGGCGAACTGGAAACGCAGGCTCCAGGGCTAAGCCTCTGAAGCCATTTCTTGGTTGCCGGAAGATTTTCCCGAAGATCTTCGCCAAGACTATTCTCGGATAACGGATTCAAAGGTCAGCTGTTTAGTACTGCCTCCCAAGTGCAAACAGCGATGTGAGAGTTTTCGTGCATGTGGTTGGAAGTGGAAGGTATCTGTTCTAAATAGCGCTTCCGGCTCCCAACCGTTGCTTCGAACAACTCACCGAAGTGGCCGGCTCTTGATTACCAGTTTACCCCTGGTCGCTCAAAGCCCTTTTGAGGCCACTACTAGATTTGTTCAACTATCGGAGCGCTAAATGTATCGCATTCATGATTATTGCGAATCTAAGACTCAAAATCTTAACTAGTCCAAGAAGACAGGATTACGCATCAATGTAGCCAAACCACCAAAGCGTTATTCACTAGGAAGAGTAGGCTTGAGCCACGTAAGCCAAATTAAGAGGAACAGCCGAGGGAACTATACCCACGGTTTACGAAGCCTTTAACAATGCTCCAAAGCAAATTGAAGTACTTCGCCTAATCGATGTCACAGCCATCGTGCACGGTGTTAAAGATGTTCTTAAATAGCACACATTGACTAACATCTCCACTGAATGTAGGTATTTCTGGGATTGGTGAACTAGGTCTTGGCTGCTATCCTCCGTTCAACTAATGGGGACTCTCTGACTCGGGTTTGACTAGAACGAACTTGTGGATGAGTAAATGCTTTTCACCAGACCGTGCAGCATCCAAACTGGATTCACTCCTGCGCGCACTCAACAGGATGGTAGCAAACGTCACATGGACGACACACATGGACACTCCCACCATGGACAGTACGCCATTATACTGAAATAATTCAACAAGTATGAAGCGAGCTGATTCTAGCCGGCCTCCCCAGTCACTGCAACTTCATTTCTCGCCCCCCCCCCCCTTCCTGCCCGGATAGCTGAGTGATTAGAGCACAAGGCTGTCGTAAGGAAAGGTCGCGATTCCAATCTCACTGGTGGCAGTGAGATTTCAATCGCGATTTGATGTCGGATACCAGTCGACTCAGCTGTGAATGAGTACCTAAGTCAAATTAGGCGAGCACAATGTTGACCACATTGCCTCCTACAGTGTACTGTAGTGTACCGTTACTGGCTTGATTGAAGTGCTCTAACACACTTCAGGGCTCTGATCCAATTAGATTGCTGCGCCAACGATTATTATTATTAATGATATCCAGCACGAAATCAATACAAAAAGGCAGATTTTATTTAGATATAGATACTCTCCACAGTCCTCTCACCTCATTGAAGAAGTTCCCAACCTCAATGTGTCATGAATTGATGAATTTTAAATCTATACCCCTTAACTAACAAAGTTTTCCAAAGTCCGGTCAGCGAATCAATTTCCGGATTCCAATCGATATAGCCTTTCTACCACACACTATTCCCAAAAAAGCTCTTCACACAGCCCATCAATCACCAGGATCACCGGAAGAGTTTCTGAACCATCTATTTTGTCATTTGCTTCCTTGCCTCAGTTGTCAACCACCCATTTCCTCACTAATTTGAAGAGGGGTCATATCCATCCCCCAAATTAATGAAAGCCCTCTTAATCCCAATGGTACAGACCTATCTTTATCTTTCTCGATGAGCGCTTTGACCTCAATTGCACACCAACTTCTAGTTCGCCAACCGACCTATTAAGTAGGTTCAGTATGCGCTTCTTGTCCTCAAACCGGACATTCTTCTCGGCATCGACCTGAAGATTCCAATCATAGTAATAGCAATACAGACTCGCTTTTAAGCTTCCTAAAGTCGTCAACTTCGGCAACATTTCATACATATGCCCACCATACATTCCTCAAGACCCATTACTTTCAACAACTCTGAATTCCCCAATTCCCACTAACCTTACTAAACCGAATCATATTTCTGATCCGATCGAAAACCCACCTACCATCAGTGGTGATAACCACTTCATACGGTTTCAGGAAAGGAATAATCCATTGGAGCTCGAGAACTCGAGGATGTTGTGTGTGTGTGTGTGTATGTGTGTGTGTGTGTGTATGGTGGGGGAGAAGCTACAGCGTCTGAGCACTCAGGCCGTGTTGACCCATTGTACTCGCCACCCCCGTCTAACGGGATATTCCGGATTCGTTAACGTATCGCAGGATTTCCGTTAGTGGATGTGATGCTACCCGTCGCATTTGGAGAACATCGGCACCAAAGATCTGATGCCTGATACGTCCATAGGCGGGGCATTCACATAGGAAATGCTCCGTGGATTCCGCTTCCTCATTACAGGAGGGACACGTATCATCTTCGGTAATTCCTATTCTGAACATATGCCCAGCTAGTGAATAATGGCCTGTCAGAATGCCCACAATACACCTGCAGGTCCTCCTGCTCTTCGACAGAATAAACTTTGCGGTACGTATGTTGGGTTCTGGCAGGAAAAGTTTGGTGTGTCGAGCAGCATTTAAGCTCTGCCACCTGTCATTATGGGAAACTTGTTGCCAGTTTTTGAAAACAGATTTAGCCAATGCTACTGATACCCCAATTGCTGGCTCCGGTCCCTGCATAGGGAAGATTGACCCCTCTTTCGCTAAAGCGTCCGAGATTTCATTTTCCTCTATGCCACAGTGACCAGGTATCCAGAGTAGTTCCACCGTATTGAATCTAGACATAGAGTTCAAACGGTTTCTGCATTCCTGAACGATTTTCGAGGTGATCAGAGGACTACTTAATGCCCTCAGTGCAGCTTGACTGTCACTGCAGATTGCGATGCGCCTGCCCTTCAAGCGCTCGTCAATCACCCAGTTTGCCACCCTTAGGATCGCATAAACTTCGGTTTGAAAAACCGTTGCATATTGTCCCAAAGGAAAAGCCCACTTCTCGTTTTTATTTGAGAGGTAGACTCCGGCTCCAGAACCCTCTTCTGTTTTTGAGCCATCGGTGTAGAAGACTTCCGTATATCCCGCCACGCATTCCTCTGGGTCTTCCCAGTCCTCTCTACGCTTCAGCGTAACTACATATCTTCTACCAAACAGATGTATGGGGACACGAGAATCGGAAGGCAATGTAAGAACTGGATTCAGTCCTCCCAGTAACTCTTCCAATGCTCTGTGCCCCCCACATCCGTTGTTTTCCCATAGATCTAATCGAATTAGCCTATGAGCTGCTCTCATTGCAGTGCTTTGAATAAATATATCCAGTGGCTCCAAATTGAGTAGTGCATTCAGAGCTGCACCGGATGTCGTGCTCATGGCACCAGTGATACCCAGACAAACAGTTCTTTGCAGTGCGGCTAGTGTGCGGTGAAAACCTTTTTGTCTCACCTTAACCCACCACACTACGGATGCATATACGAACATCGGCCTAATGATGGCAACATATATCCACATTACCACATGAGGCCTGAGTCCCCATGTCGAGGCAAAGGTCCGTCTGCACAGCCCATAAGCTGTGAGAGCTCGTTTCATCTTTACCTCTACATGTTTGTTCCAAAGAAGTTTTTTATCTAGAGTGACCCCCAGATACTTCACTTCTTCGGAGAGTTGAAGGATAGTACCCCTCATCTCAGGGAGACAAAGTCCATCCAGTTTTCTCCTTTTTGTGAATAAAACCATTGTGGTTTTATTTGGATTAACTGACAAACCATGTCTAAGGCACCAGCTGTCCATCAAATCAACGGCACGCTGTATATTCCTACACACCGTTCCAAGATCCCGATCAACAGCAAGTGCAGCCACGTCATCAGCATAAGCTTGAGCGTGTATTGGCAAATTTTGCAGTTCGCAGTGAGTCGATCAGCATACTCCACAGAAGCGGCGAAAGCACACCTCCTTGGGGGCAGCCCTTCGTTGCTTCCGTAGTCAGGTAGCGATCGACCCCTACCTCAGCGCACAACAATCTTTGCGTTAGCATAGAGGATCCACTTAATTAAAGCATCATCAACACCATGCGCTCTGGCGGCATCACAAAGTTTTTGAAAAGGCGCACAGTCAAAAGCCCCTTCAATGTCCACGGACACCCCCATCGCGTACTCACCATTCAAAGTTGCATCCTCTATCTTTGTGACCAAAGAATGAAGAGCAGACTCATAGGACTTTCCACGTTGGTAAGCATGTTGGTTTTCACTCAGTGGGTGTGACCTAAGTGCGTTTCCACGAATGTGACGCTCCACCAGTCTCTCCAAACCTTTCAGCAAGAATGAAGTCAAGCTGATTTGTCTGAAGTTCTTTGGATTAGAATAGTCTTGAAGTCTCCCTTTCGCCTTCCAGTTCCTCACAGTACGCTCTAAAGGAGTCTCGTTTTGAGCACCTCACCAGCCTCTTATATTCACGTTGTGAGTTCCTGAAATTTAACCAGTCTTCGTTCTTGTTACTTTTGCAAGCACGATTTAGAAGTCGCCTGGTTGATTTCCTGAGTTTTTGCAGTTCTCGGTTCCACCAAGGAACCGTTTTACCGCTTTGGCCTCGGGAAATAGGACAAGCCTCTTCATAGCACTCTAAAAGTGTGCAGTTCAGAGTTTTCACTTCATCTTCCAGCACCAAAGGAGTTCTTAGTCGCCTAGGGAACTGTACTTTATTGCCAAGAAGATCATTGAACTTTGCCCAATCCGTTTTCCTAGGGTTCCGTTTTGTACTGCAGACTGTACGCCCGCAATAGTCAGGCTGAATTCTAGATATCTGTGATCTGACAGTGAGACCTCGTCTAGCACTCGCCAGTCTGTAATCAACTCTAGCAATTTTGGGGTACAGATTGTTAGGTCAATTACTTCGCTTCTTCTCGGTCCCACGAACGTAGGGGCGCACCCTACGTTTGCAGTCATAAGACCAGCTGAAGTGATGAAATCAAATAGCTTCTCTCCTCTTGGATTGCATTTGCTACTGCCCCAACAAATATATTGAGTATTCGCATTGCAACCTATTAAGAGTTCGAGACCACTTGATTCTGCATACGCCGCCAGGTCCCTAAGTTCTTGCGTCGGTGGAGGATACAAAGAATCATAGGGCACCTCAACAGCATGGTAACAAACGACACCGTCGACATGGACACTCCCACCATGGACAGTACGCCATTATACTGAAATAATTCAACAAGTATGAAGCGAGCTGATTCTAGCCGGCCTCCCCAGTCACTGCAACTTCATTTCTCGCCCCCCCCCCCTTCCTGCCCGGATAGCTGAGTGATTAGAGCACAAGGCTGTCGTAAGGAAAGGTCGCGATTCAAATGTAACTGGTGGCAGTGAGATTTCAATCGCGATTTGATGTCGGATACCAGTCGACTCAGCTGTGAATGAGTACCTAAGTCAAATTAGGCGAGCACAATGTTGGCCACATTGCCTCCTACAGTGTACTGTAGTGTACGGTTACGGTCTTGATTGAAGTGCTCTAACAGACTTCAGGGCTCTGATCCAATTAGATTGTTGCGCCAACGGTTACTATTATTAATGATATCCAGCACGAAATCAATACAAAAAGGCAGATTTTATTTAGATATAGATACTACCACAGCCCTCTCAACTCGTTCAAGAAATTCCCAACCTTAACGTGTCATGAATTGATGAATTTTAAATCTATACCCCTTAACTAACAAAGTTTTCCAAAGTCCAGTCAGCGAATCAATTTCCGGACTCCAATCGATATAGCCTTTCTACCACACGCTATTCCCAAAAAAGCTCTTCACCCAGCCCATCAATCACCAGGATCATCGGAAGAGTTTCTGAACTATCTATTTTCTCACTTGCTTCCTTGCCTCAGTTGTCAACCACCCATTTCCCCACTGATTTGAAGAGGGGTCATATCCATCCCCCAAATTAATGAAAGCCCTCTTAATCCCAATGGTACAGACCTATCTTTATCTTTCTCGATGAGCGCTTTGACCTCAATTGCACACCAACTTCTAGTTCGCCAACCGACCTATTTAGTTGGTTCAGTATGCGCTTCTTGTCCTCAAACCGGACATTCTTCTCGGCATCGACCTGAAGATTCCAATCATAGTAATAGCAATACAGACTCGCTTTTAAGCTTCCTAAAGTCGTCAACTTCGGCAACATTTCATATATATGCCCACCATACATTCCTCCTCCATTACTTTCAACAACTCTGAATTCCCCAATTCCCACTAACCTTACTAAACCGAATCATATTTCTGATCCGATCGAAAACCCACCTACCATCAGTGATGATAACCACTTCATACGGTTTCAGGAAAGGAATAATCCATTGGAGCTCGAGAACTCACGGATGTTACTGTGAATAGATTCTTGAACTAAATTGAAAAATGCTTAGGCCAGAAGACAGACATAAAAGTTAACAGGCAGGAGATCACTACAGGATCCAATATGGAAACGCAGTAACTGTCAAAAAGAGCGATCACAAGAGAAAGAGTTCGATCTTATCAGATTTCTGGAAAAGGCAGTAGGAATGCTTAGAAAAGCCTATGGTGGCCGAAGGTCGCTATGATTAACCTATCAATAGAGATAACACTCAAACTGTTAGCAGCAGGGACATTAAAACAGGCTGATTTATATGTGGCTAAAGTTGCTTAACACTGAATAGATACTAAAGAGTCCCTGGTTCGACTCATATACTAAAAGCGTGTGCCAATGCGAATGGACGGTGCAGGCAATGCAAAAAATTCGGAACAGCAAATTCGAGCCAAATTATTCATTATGCAAACAGAGAGAATACATGAACCTTCGGTAATTGCACTCCGCAGTGGGTGCTCGGAGTTCTGAAGAGTCCTTTGCGTAGATTGCAGAAGAATGAATACATTTCAACCTCAATCACTACGAGGTGATGCAAACCTTACTTTCACACCCCATCCGCTACAAAGACACCGATGTGCCCATGATTAGCCATAATCGAAACGTCGATGGGGGCATCCAGGCTAGGGACCAAATAAGCTGAACAATGCTGTGGGCTTGCGAAGGCAGCCCTTTTAGGTAATAATGGAATACCCCGGTCTGACCGAATATAAATAGAAGCTGAATAAGCCGGTGTTGAAAGCAAGGTGTCTTGAAAGTCAACAAAGTCGTTTAGTATGGTAATGGCACTATGCTCACAGTGGCAAATAGGAAATTTTGATCTATGGGAAATCGAACTCCGAAAAGAGCTGGATGGACGACGAGGTAGGCACGTTCTCTGCGGCGCCCGAATCTGAACGGTAAGGATACTGATATGAAACCTTAAAGTCCACCATCCACGTATACTTTTGCCTGTCAGTTGCGTATAACTAATGCACATTTCACCGACGGCCGTGACGTGGATGGGATGTAATTGTTTGTCACCTTTGCCTTTTTTGGAAGCCGTTGATCGAATGAAAAATGGCCAACTGGCCAGATATGTTTGTTTATGCTGTGAGCGAGGATTCCTGTTTATTTAGGGTGTGAGCGAGAATTTTATGGGCATCTTTATCGCTAATGAAATTTTTGATAAATGCTCACACACAAAAATATCTCAAATTCTCGTCTCAAGTCCTTCTACGTCCAGAGTTGAACTAATGATGCTGCGGCTTACCGGTACGTGGTGTATCCAGTTCAACTGGTGCCTCTATTGGCGTAACCGATAGGACGAAACATACGTAGATAGCGAGCTTAAGGAAGGACATTTAGATTATCCTGGGTAACCTGCAACACCTTCTCGGAGGAATTGTTCCCACTCCGTGTCTCCACCACAAAAACCCACAAGTCGGGAAACCGGAAGCTGGACGCTTCAGGTACGAAAGGTTTTGCGTTTAGCTTAGAACGTAGCACGTAATACAGGGTGCGGCAGCATAACTTCCTTTTTGAAAATGCGCGCCACTCAGTTAGTTGATGTCATAGCGGAGCGCTAGTGGTCTCGTTCAAGAGGGGATACTGTAAAGTTTTGTCCTGACACGGTTCAGTCGCCATCATGCGTTGGAATAGTGAGGAGCGTGCCTTTGCCGTTGAGGTTTACTTTTCAAGCGGATGTTCGGTTATTGCAACACAGCGTGCATTTCGGAATCGCTTTAATTTAGCCCCGTTGGCTCCCGTCTCAGACCGCAAATCAATTGTTACATGGGTCACTACATTCAGACAAATTGCAAGTGCGACAAAAGGAAGAACTGGATTTCCTCGGCCCGTTAGATCACCTGAGAACATTGAAGCAGTAAGAGCGTCAATGTTGCGATCGCTACGGCGTTCTGCGGGCAAACACGCATCTGCCCTTGGACTATCCGATCGTTCTGTGAGAAGAATTCTTCGTGATGATCTTCATTTTCATCCCTATAAGATGGCGATAGTGCAGGAACTTTCAGAACGTGACTTCAATTCTCGGATGAACGCGTGTCGCTCCCGAGGGTGCTATTGTTTTTTTTAGCGATGAAGCCCATTTTCATTTGTGTGGGTCGGTTAACAAACAAAACATGCGCTACTGGGCTGACACCCTGGTTTTTTGAGGAAAATGAGGTTACAGTGACAGTGAATTCGGAGCGGTATGTAAACATGCTACAGAATTTTTTTTCCCACGGTTAGAAAATTTGGATTTGGGGAACACTTGGTTCCAACAAGACGGTGCAACAGCACACACTTCAAAAGCATCGATGGCTGTTTTGAGGGAACACTTTCCAGAGCGCCTTATCTCAATTAGAGGCGATTTGGAATGGCCGGCACGCTCTCCCGATCTGTCCCCTTGTGATTTTTTTCTATGGGGTTTTTTGAAATCCCGTGTTTATGTGAACCGTCCAAGAACCCTACAAGATTTGAAGACCAACATCCAAGAAGAAATTGCCAACATAACACCTGCTATGCTAACAAGAGTCATGACAAACGCCAGAAATCGGTTTACGCAATGTATGGAGAATGGGGGACGTCACCTAACAGATTTGATCTTCAAAACGATATAAATAAAAACTTTAGACAAGTACCTACATTATAAAAAATAAATAAATATTTTCCGATGCATACAATAGTTTTTATTGAGTTTGTATATCCATATATTATGTGAGAATATCCACTTTCGGATGATATTGACGTTCATAGTCTTGAATTTGCGAAGAAGCAACAACTTTGTTAGTAATAGTGGGATTTCCATCAAACTTGGTGAGATCATGCTCTATATTATACCCTATATTGCTGTGAAATTTCGTCATGCTAGCATGAACTTAAGGGGGTCTTGCAGTCAATTACTAAAAATTATAGTAATGTAATTATTAACTATTATTAACTTTATTTGTACAGATATCAGTATGGAAGGTATTTCGGAGCGCACGCACCATATAGTGGTAGCCTCCTGATGTTTTTCAGATTTTTCGGTTGGGTAGTTTCTGAGAATGACCCCCTTAAAGGAATGATCACTTTCAACCCCCCGCACTCCCCACCTTCCCAAGAAAAGACAAATCTAAGACCGGCTTCGAAAAGCACTAACCGAGACCTTTAATTTGATACCCCACATGACTATATTTGATGAAAAAAAAATTTACACCCCCCTTAAATTCGACAGACAGACGGACAGATGTGAGGAGTGGCCAGATCTCCCATCAGGCGCGACCCCAGTTGGCGGATTTGGGCATACCTATTGATGTGTAAATATGTGTTCATGCACTTTTCTTTTCTGACTGTGCATGGGCTAGTGTTTGCTCATCTCTGGTGCGCGGACCAAAATGGCTATGGGAAGGATACCCAGAACATAAAACCACCATGGAAGGCGAGAGAAGGAGGAAACATACGGTGCAGGGGCTCGGAACCCCAGTACCGGCAGCTTTTGGGAGTGACCAAGCGGGCTCCCGGTCGTCGATATCCCTCGACCACAGTGCCTCGGTGGTGGACAACTTGGCCGCCTTGGCATATAATGCTACAAATGATTTGAATCTGGGGAAGGAGGTGTTCAAGCGAAGTACGACCTTACCGAGGGCACTAATAACAAGAGCAAACAAAGATGAACTAAAAGCAGCTTTTTGGACAACGGAAACCGTGACAACACCCACCGCACATGTTCAAGATACTCGACAGCAGGAGGTGCCCCAGGAACAAGGAAAGGATCCATTCAAAAGAAGCTCATCAACTTTGAGATCTCCACCAATGGCAAAGATGATGAAGGATAAAGTACAGGCAAGGGAGCAGAGCCCCGACCCGGAGGAATTACCCTTCACCCAGCTTGGGGCAAAAATAGTTGAGCTGTCCGAGTTTATTAAGGACAAGCACAACGTGCACCAAGCCATAAAGAATATGGTGAGGGCTATTACAGTCCTCTATAATAGATCACAGATGGAGGAAAAGAATAATAAGGATACGCCGAACCTCGCTGTGCTAACAGTATCACAAGCGACCCAAGTGACGCCTAACCGTACTACCATCGAATCCCGGCGAAATAAACGAGTACGTGAAAAAGAGGGGGATCCTTTAAATAATCAGCAGGCGACTAAGAGAAAAAAGGCGGACAGGACATTCAGAAAACCAACACCAACAGCTCAGAAGGAGAACAACATACAGCGAATCTAGGAAACTCGACCAGCGTTGCGAAGCCTAAGACGAACGAAAACGATGGATGGACTAAAGTTACCAACAAAAAAGCGAAACAAAGAGCAAAAGTGCGAACTCGTCCAGATGCAATTGTTATCTCCAGTAAGGGCAATCTGTCCTATGCGGAGATACTCAAAAAGGTCAAAGCTGATCCCGACCTAAAAGATCTGAGCGGAAATGTGAACAAAATCCGAAGAACCCAGAAAGGGGATCTCATGTTCGAGTTGAAAAGATCCAGCGGTGGCAAAACTGATGACTTTCGCACTCAAGTGAAAAACTCACTTGGGGAGAATGCCGCAGTGCGTGCCCAAAAACATGAGATCTATATACAATGTAAGGATCTCGATGAAGTGACATCGAAAGGAGAAATTTGTACTGGTCTGAAGGAGCAATTCAAGTTGAAAAAACTTACCGAGGAGTCTGTTGTGGGCTTACGAAAAGCCTATGGTGGTACACAAACGGCCACAATACGAGTACCAGCGGAGGCAGCCCAGATGTTGTTGGCTGCCGGAAGGGTTCGGATTGGATGGGTTTTCTGCCGTTTAAGAGAACAAATTTCACTGAAGAGGTGCTTTAAATGCCTCATGTTTAGGCACTTCGCGAAGGCATGCACCAGCAGCATTGATCGATCCGATCGATGCAGAAGGTATGGGAAGAAAGGCCATATTACCAGAGAGTGCAATAGGGACCCCAAATGCCTACTGTGTGAAGTAAAACAGGGACAGAATTACCGGCATATTGCCGGAAGTGGTAAATGTCCGGAATTTAGGAAGGCGCTCACTGCAATGAGAAAACGAGGTTTATTCAAATAAACCTCAATCATTGCAGGGTCGCTCAGGATTTACTTGAAACGACGTTCGAATCTGAGATGGAAATTGCCATCATAAGTGAACCATATAGAAACCGTCACGGTGGCATATGGGTCACAGATTCGACTGGTGGAGCGGCGATATGGGCTTGTGGTCAACAGGCCATACAATGTACTGCAAGTCAAGCAGCCAGTGGCTTTGTGTGGGCAAAAATAAGTGGTATATATGTATACAGCTGCTACGCCCCACCAAGTTTGACACTGTCTGAATTCGAGCAAATGCTTGATAATCTTGTTCTCGACGCAAGGGGACGAAGTCCAAAGGTGATTGCTGGTGATTTCAATGCTTGGGCCCTTGAGTGGGGCAGCAGAGAATGAAATGCTAGGGGGCGCAGTTTAATAGAAGCTTTCGCGCAGATGGACATAGTTTTGGCTAACGAAGGTGCTGTAAATACCTTCCAGAAAGGGGGGTCAGGCTCAGTTGTAGACCTGACCTTTGTCAGCCCTTCGCTGGCGCGTGGTATGTCCTGGTGCGTCAGCGAACGGTACACCCACAGCGATCACCAGGCAATCTTCTTTAAGACATCTGTCGAGCCACAGGGCAAAGAGCCATCATGCCTGAAACCGAAAAAGATTTCGGGCTGGTCTGCAAAATCTTTGGATGAGCAGACCTTCATAGAGCTGTGGTTAGATCGACCTGATAAAGCAGGCGCCTCTACGGAAAGAGCCGTCCATCTGGCTCAATGCATCGACAAAGCATGTGACGCGTCCATGCCTAGGAGGTGTTCATTCCCCAGTAGGAGACCAAACTACTGGTGGAATGATGAACTGACCGACCTTCGATCAGCCTGCCACCGAGCCAGAAGAGCGGCTCAGAGGGCGGTAGGTAGAGTCGATCAGGGGCAGAAAGAGTGCGCCTATAAGGCAGCCCGCAAAACCCTCAAGCTCGCCATCCAGCGAAGCAAAAGGAAATGCTTTAAGGAGCTCTGCTCAGAAGCGGACGTAAACCCTTGGGGGGGAGCTTATGGAATCGTGATGGGACGATTTAGATACCGTTCATCTCCGCAGATCACGTGTCCCACCCTCTTGCTGAAAATCATCCAGGGGTTATTCCCCCAGCAAGAGGAGAGCGCCGACACATTCCAGCCACCTCTGAATGTGACGGCAATCCCGCCAGTCACCAGAGACGAGCTTCTGGAGATCTGCGGTAGAATAGGAGACAATAAAGCACCAGGCCTGGACGAAATACGGAATAAGGCCCTTAAGCTTGCCGTCAAATCCAGGCCGCACATGTTCGCTAAGTTGTTCGAAGCGTGCATGTCCGAGGGAATATTTCCATCGGCTTGGAAGCGACAGAAGTTGGTACTTCTGCCTAAGCCTGGTAAACCTCCAGGTGAACCATCGTCACACCGATCCATATGTCTTTTGGACACGGTGGGGAAAATGTTAGAGCGGGTAATCTATAATAGATTACTCCCGGTTTTTGAGAGCCAAAGCGACCTTTCAGATCGGCAGTATGGGTTCCGAAAAGCCAGATCAACCAATGATGCCATCAAATTGGTTACTGGCTTGGCCGAAGATACAATTCACGGAAAGGGTAGTATCAGCAAATATTGCGTGGTAGTAACCCTGGACGTGAAAAATGCATTCAATTCGACCAATTGGAATCTAATAGGCAAATCCCTAGCGAAGGTTGGTATTCCCGCCTATCTCACTGCTATTGTCGATAGTTATTTAACTGAAAGGAGGCACTGGTATGACACTGATGACGGACCCCAGGAGTACGTTGTTTCGGCGGGTGTCCCACAGGGCTCCGTATTGGGCCCACTACTGTGGAACATCATGTACAACGATGTACTTAATCTTCCCCTTCCGGAGGAAGCCACAGTGGTGGGTTACGCTGACGACATAGCACTGATTCATCATCATCATCAACGGCGCAACAACCGGTATCCGGTCTAGGCCTGCCTTAATAAGGAACTCCAGACATCCCGGTTTTGCGCCGAGGTCCACCAATTCGATATCCCTAAAAGCTGTCTGGCGTCCTGGCCCACGCCATCGCTCCATCTTAGGCAGGGTCTGCCTCGTCTTCTTTTCCTACCATAGATATTGCCCTTATAGACTTTCCGGGTGGGATCATCTTCATCCATACGGATTAAGCGACCCGCCCACCGTAACCTATTGAGCCGGATTTTATCCACAACCGTACGGTCATGGTATCGCTCATAGCACTGATTGTTGTCGCAAATCATCTGGAAGATGCTGAGGTATACTCAAGCGAGGCAATCAGTGCTGTCAAATGCTGGTTAGAGAGCTCTGGTCTGACGCTTGCGGAGGAAAAAACAGCTGGAAGAGAAATTACGCCTGTGTTAGAATCGGGAATCATGTCATCACTTCCAAGCCGACCATCAAATACCTGGAGGTGGTGATAGACAGGAAGCTTAGCTATAGGCAACACATATAGTACGTTTGTGATAAATCATCCACTGCGAGTATGGCCCTGGCGAGGATGATGCCGAACATAGGAGGACCACGGCATACCTCTAGGTTGCTTATAGCCAGGGTGGTGACCTCAATCATGCTCTATGCGACCCCAGTTTGGAGGGAGGCGTTGCGGATGTCAGTTAACACTAGCAAACTGAATGCAGTTTACAGGAGGACAGCTCTGAAGGTATGCTTTGCCTTCAGGACTGTCTCAGATGATGCAGCATTCGTCATCTCTGGAATGATGCCGATTAACATCTTTGCAGATGAGATGGCGAATATATACAATGCGAAGCCAATCTCTCCCTTATTGCAGACGAAGAAGGCTGAGAGGGAGAGATCCATAAATAGATGGCAAGAGCGGTGGAAATGCTCAGGAAAGGGTCGGTGGATTCACAGGCTCATTCGTGCCATCAAGGAGTGGTTGAAGAGACGACACGGTGAGATTAATTATAATCTCACCCAGTTTCTCACGGGACATGGAGGATATCTCCAATACCTTCACAGGTTTAAATTGGAGACCTCACCTGACTGTCCAAATTGTGATGGAGTCCCAGAGGACCCAGAGCATGTATTCTTCCACTGTCCGAGATTTGTGGAAGAAAGGAGGAATCTAGAGGAGATTCTAGGAGAGGTGCTGGTACCGGAAAATCTGGTGCCGAAAATGCTAGCACATCAAGAGAATTGGGATGCAGTCAACTCCATGATCGCATCTATTCAAGATAAATTGCGAAAGGCAGAGGAAAGGAGAAAAACGCGGCCACGTGCGCCGCGTATAGAAGAAATGGAATTAAGCTAGAGTGAGCTGACTCCGCCCCGTGATGTAATACCTTATGGTGGTTCCGCGGGGCAGGGAGGGAGTCGGGGGTGGTTTTAGTGGGTAAAAATCCCACACGCTGGTGTATCCAGACCAGTGTCTTTTGAAGATTTCCACCTCCTCACAAAAAAAAAAAAGACAGACAGACCGACACTCAACTGATTTTAATAAGGTTTTGTGTTTACACAAATCCTTAAAAAAGGCACACGGTCATATTCAGTATCGAAAAAGAACTGTAAGGCCGTAAGTTTAAATAATATTCCCAACCAAACTTTCCTAGTTAGGAGTGAAAGATTGGACCGAACTATTCCTCAACACTTTGAATAATAGCCTAAAAGAAACAATATGTCATACTGTTTGAAGATTGAGGAAGTTCCAAGTTTGCATACAGTTGATGTTAACTATTTTTCACTTGGTCCACGGACCCCTCTGTTTGTGCTAAATTCCGAAATCTTGAAAAAGAATTACTGACGCTTTCATCGAAGGCAGAGACATCTCATCGGATATATTCATCGATCATATATAAAGGAGGGACGCTGCCCTGGATGAAACCTACAGTCTTTTTAAGGGTTTGTGTGAAACAAAACCTTATTAGAATCAAGTGGATGTCTGTCTGTCCTTCTGTCGGTCTGCCTTTTTTTTTGACTGGAGTAATTCATCATGGATACGCATCTGGAATCTAGGACACGTATGGCGGACTCCTACCGAGGAAAGCCTCCCATATTTTCTCCACACTCTCCCCGCGGAATCACCGTTGTGGTATTGGTTCGCGGAGCTGTTCAGTTCTTAGCTGTTCACTCTAAATGAGCTGCTACCGCTTTGCAACAGCTTCCCTTCTATGTTTCCTGCTGGTGGATCTGTTTCACCATTGCAACTACCGTGTCTTATGCTGTATTTGATTGCATCGTGTACCTTATCAGATTTTCCACCATTAAACGGGTATTAAGCTCTGCATCAAGCTTTCTCCTTGAGCTTTTAAAACGTGTTCTGCATTTTCAGCTGCACCTTCACACGTAGAAGACCGAACCTATAGGGGTATTTCCTGTATCCACCGTGTCCGATTAAGAACCGAATCAGATCGTAACCCGCCTCTCCGTGGTTCCGCATAGTCCACATACTTATGTCTGGAATAAGCCTGTGTGTCCACTGGTCATTCTCCGTCTGATCCCATGCTGTTTCCCATGCAGCCAATGACCGCATACGCTCACTTTGCTTGTTTAGGCTCATTTCCCATTTCTCGTACAGACGGCTTTCGGTTAGAATATCCACCAGGATAATCCCCGCAATCACGCATGCCGCCTCATAAGATGTTGTTCGGTAAGCGCATCATGTTCGGCGAGCGCTAAACTGATATGCAGCTTGAAGTTGTCTGCGATTTTCTTCGATTTTCATCGTCACCGCCCACACTGATGCCGCGTATAAGAGGACAGAGTTGGCAACTCGCGATAAAAGTAATCGTCGACTGTGTTTCGAGCCGTCGACAATTAGAAGGATTCTTGCCCAGTAAGCTTTAAGTGAAGTTTAAAACTCAGCTTGGAATCGAATGTTACTCCCAGGGTATTTCAGCGATGGCTGAGAGCTAACAACATACGCCCCGATGCAAATTTCAACACTATTTTGTTTCCGCCGCTTTGTAAAGGACACCAACTCCGTCTTGTGTTCGGTAAGCTCCAGCCCGTGGTCTTTAAGCCAAGACTTGATCGTCGGTGTAGTCTCGTTCGCATATATCTCTACTTCGTCGGGTTGACCAATCCAACGTCATCTGCAAATCCGACGAAAACATTATACTTAAATTCCATAGCAGAGGGCCCAGAAGAGACCCGTGCGGAACTCCTGCCGTTGTTACATACATCTTCGACCCTTCGTCCGAATCATGAGGTAGCTTCTGCGGAAGTAGGCTTCCGAATCATAAAGTAGTTTCTGCGAAAGTAGTCGAAGATTATGTTTAATTTATATTTTGGCGTTTCTGCCGCGATGAGCGCCTCGATGATATGGTTCCGTCTAGCAGAATTGAACGCGTTATTGATGTCAAGAGTCACCAGTGCGGAGTATTTCCCTTCGTCGTGGGCTTTTCTGGCTAGCTCAAGAACCAGCTTGGAAGCAACAACCGCTGACCGAGCCTTCGGGAAGTCAAACTGCCTACTTGATAAATATCAAATGCCTACTAAATATAATATCAATTAATGGATATAGCCGGTTATCCGCTCGAAAACCTTGCCTATTGTATTCAGAAGACAGATAGGTCTATAAGATGTTGGTTCACCTATCGGCTTATATGTCTTCGCAATGAATACTAGCTTTTGTATTTCCCACTCTGCGGGGAAGGACCCTCCTTTTAGTCAGTCTGTAAATACCAGTGCGAAAACATGTTTGATGCAATTCTCAATGCAAGTTTTAGCGACCTATTGGGGATTGGATCAATGTGGAAAGCTGCGGTATTCCGGACCTTTTTCACCGCGTCCAAAACTTCGCTTGTGGTTACTGGAGGGATGCCTTCGGCGCTCATTGGTATCATTGGGAAGATTGTTTGATTTAGGGCACAGAATAGGAGGGGACCATTGCCTTTTATTGCCGACATAACCGACTTGTACGCTGTCTGCCTCATCACGGAGCCTCTTGAAGCAATAATTTTTACTTTTCGAGATGGCTCACTGAAATTTTTTTCCTGCCTGTTTATATTCGAGATGCCTTTTCGCATACTCTGGCGTGTTTTTTCGGCGATGACTCCGCTTCTGACCTTAAAGCATTCCGTACGACACTTCGCTATTTCAGCGTGCCGCCAGTAATTAGAGTTGCGATTCCGAGAGTATACGCATCTTGGCATGAAAAGGTCACATGTTCGGTATATCTGTTGGGACAGCTGCGATGCTTTTTCTATGGCCGTTCCAGTAAACTCGGTGTTCCATTGCAATATCTCCAGAAATGCATCTTCATTATCTTGAAGACCAACCTGTCTCTGGTTTCTTCAGGTGAGGATTTACTGTTCTGGGTGCCTTTTCAATAGTAATACTATGTATATCGCCTGGTAGTCGCAATGCGTATTCTTCGCTAACATGCCAGGATAGACGTTTGACCAGCGAATCACTTACGAAAGTAAGATCTACAAAGCAGCCAAGCTCTCCACGCCTAAAAGTGTTTACGCTTCCGATGTTGGCCAGGATCTGTCTATCAATCACACCGGATTTATTCGAAAACGGCTGGACCGATTGTCACGGAAACTGGAGAGAGCATGTGATCCATTGTTTCCTTTACATACAGTAAACAGTGGCGCCAGTTTGTGTTGAGTTTAAGGGGGCTTCCCACACGTATAAATGGAGGATATAAATTTTTTTCACTGAATGTAGCCATGTGGGGTATCAAATAAAACGGCTGAATTAGTTCTTTTAGAAGCTGGCCCCATAATTGTTATCCGGTGAAACGTAGGGTAATGAGGGTTCAAAAAATGACCCTCAAAAATTGTAACAGAACATATCCAACCGAAATTTTGAAAAAAAAAATCAAAGTGGTGTATCTAAACGAAATTTAGACCTCAAAATAAGTTCCGTTCGAATATCTGTACAAATAAAGTTAATAATAGTACATTAGTATATTTTAGAAATTTAGCCGGGCAGGCCCCTTAAGTTCTTGCTAGAACTACAAAATTTGGCACTTGTAAAGGCGTAACTTTGGGAAGTTTGAAGGAAATCCAACTAGTGTTAGCAAAGTTAGAGAAGGTGAAACTTTTACATTTTGTGTGAATTTGGTGCATTCGAAAACGTGTATGACGTCATCATACATATCAATTCGTCAATACCACAGCAAAGTGAGTTCACGTAAATGGGGAGGAAGGGACGAAAATGCAGGGAAAAATTTCGTTTTAGTTTTTTAATCAATTATATATCAATTGCTCCAGCCAGACATATGTATGTATTTATATGTATATGTAAATGGAGCTTTAAGGTAGTGCTTATTTTAGATAAATATATTTATACATTGAACACGCGGTATTCAATATACATGATTTATATATACATATGTACACTTTGACGCACGAAATAAATCGTAAAACTATGTGTACGTAGAGTACGCCGGTAATAGGCAAT
The DNA here is from genome assembly GCF_905115235.1 of Hermetia illucens. Lineage (NCBI taxonomy): Eukaryota > Metazoa > Arthropoda > Insecta > Diptera > Stratiomyidae > Hermetia > Hermetia illucens. Next base: position 43,375,040 of record NC_051852.1, read on the forward strand.
ATTTGTTTGTTTAAGTTGAGCATAATATCTTCGTCTGTAATTTGTACGTTTATCTTATAGTTTGAAAGAAATATGAAGAAATATTTTGGGCCTTTAGCCATTTATGAATGGAAAAATGTGCGTAGAAAGTTTCTGAACACAAAACCATTATATCCGAAGTACGCGCTTCCGGCATTCCAGCTAGTTGTTTCGCTGTTGTTGTTCGAACCCAATAAACCACCTGAAAATTCAGCGCCACATCGTCCAATCTGCCTGTTTGATACAATAAGGGGAGGGTGAAAATGGAGGGAGTCATCTACAATAAACAGCAATTGTCGACTACAGTCTATCAGAGTGTTGCTATGGATTTCCACGCGCTCACTTAACTGTGAAAATAATAAGCATGAGTCGTATCAGCAAACCTAGTAAATTCTAAAAACTATTATACCGGACTTTTCGACTGTTCGAAGAGAAAACGGAAGCAAAAGTGGAAATCGGTAGACATACGGCTATCCCGGGGCGTGATGATTGATTCCACACTGAGTTTGAGATGCCGTGACTAACATCGCGGTACTGGTACTCTCTAAGCCAAAGTTGTGCAGTGAGTCCTTGAGGGTTTTACGTAGGTACCTGTCGTGGAGACTTAATCTTATGGTCTTCTTAAGACACGGATTGATTTTGTGACCACAATCAGAGCCCCACTGTGACAGGCAACAACAGTACCAGTCTATACGAAGTGCATGGCTTAGCATTCATACCGATGGATGCAAGACCTACCTAAATCTCTACCGAACTAAGGAGTACGGCACCCGTGTTGAAACGCAACACCACGTCGAGACCCGAAGGTCTCTTCTCGCTTGAGCATCAACCACAACCCCCATGAAACTCCTACTAAGGGGCCAACCGCAAACAACCGAGCTGTACTCCCATTCAACAGAAATTCTCCCGAAGTATGTGAGTCCAGGGGCTACCCCGGTTCCCATGGTACTAGTATACCCCTCGTAAGGTTTCGTGACCAATTGCCACTTTAGATGAGTCCCCGTGCAGACTCGGGTCTGATCGCCCTAATTAGGCCTTTGGAGCATTCGCCTATTGCATCACGGCCGGCAAACCAATGCGATACAGCGTCTCCCTGGTTAAAATTGATCGGAAATAACCAAAAAGCACGCAGAAACAACGATATGATATGAATGAATAAAATGGCGCAACTGATCAAAACCACGGAACGGGACAAAAACTGAAGGAAAACGATGCATATACTATGGAGAGGATGTTCATGTTCCAAAAGAAATTCTTCCGGTTTTGCTGATCACCTGGATAGGTTCAGGATCCAAGTAGTAAGACGCCCATCTTTTATTTATTAAAACACTGCCGCTGATTATCCCTTCATCTTTGTCTCTACCAAGCCTAGTTTTTGTTTGAAAATCATCTATAAGTCTGAGCAATCTGCTTAGTTTTCGCCGTATCTCATCCTGTTTGTCTTTCTAGCCCCATTTGGTGATGCTCGAATCTTCGGCTATAAAAACTGCCTTTCATTGCTCGTTTATCTTCCACTGGAACATAAACACTGATAGACAAAACCTTGAAAAAGTTTTTGTTTATTCCAAGCCCACACAATCGTTCTCTCTCTCTCTTGGGGCTTCAGTTTTTTATCATCTATAAGTGCAATTTTAAACACCTGATTTCCCTTAAAGTTGTTTAGTCACGGCCAGATTTTCACTACCTTTGTTTCCAGAACTATAGTGGCAGTTCTAATCTAATGTCTGTTTTTGTAGTTGTTGTAGCAGACCTTCTATTGTCGCTGGCCTGTACAGGCTTCTAAACACCTTCTTACCACCACCTACCTTCCTATGGTGACGAGTTGTTTGCCCGTCGAGCAATTACGACCAATGTTTTGTTAACCACCTTGATGGAGATGGGAGGGAGGTGGGACCAGATAGGATTTAATGTGGTAAAGTAATTCCAACTATTAGTATAATAAGCGCCCATGTTTTGTATGCCAATGTTTTTTTTTTGTGCGTACACGGAGGTGGAAAATCTTAGAAAGACACGTCCGCCGCAGCTCCGCCGCTCGAACGGCGGAACTACAGCGGGCGCGTGTGGGATTCACACCCACTAAAAACCACCCCCGGTCTCTCCAGCCCCAGCCCCGCGGGACCACCATTGAGGTATTACTTCGCGGGGTAGGTTTGCTCTTAGGCACTCATCCTTCTCTTATTTGCAGCTTTCCTCCTTCTTTGTTCCTTCAGCAACTCCTCCTGCATTTGGATGATTGCGGAGCCAACTGCAAGCCACTTCTCCTCGGACTCCAGCATCTCAGTAACCAAGCTCTCCGGGGTCCCGCTCCTGCCCAGCACCTAGTTTAAGCTCCTTCTCTCCATCGCAAATCGTGGGCAGTGAAACATCACATGCTCTGGATCCTCCGGTATGCCATCGCATCTGGGACAGTTCGGAAAATCATCCAACCCAAAGCGGTGCAGATACTGCCTGTAGCAACCACCATGTCCCGTGAGGAACTGGGTAATGTGGTAGTTGGTCTCCCCATGTTTTCGCTCAAGCCACACCCTAATGTTGGGAATGAGCCTGTGCGTCCACCGACCTTTCGCAGACTCGTCCCATCTGCGTTGCCAGAGATCAAGCGACTCTGACCTTGCCGCATTTCTACGCTGTGCATGCCCCTCCATATGTCTTGCATTGTACAGGACACTCATTTCTTTGGCCAGAATGTCAACCGGGATCATGCCTGCCACCACCAATACTGCCTCATCTGATGTGGTTCTAAAAGCACTGCAAACCCTCAAAGCCATCCGCCGGTAAACCGAGTTCACCTGCTTCCGTCTCTGAGAGTTTGCAAGCGCCTCTGCCCACACAGGCGACGAGTAGAGCAGGATGGAGCGCACCACTCCGGCTAGCACCAACCTCCGGCAATGTTTCGGCCCACCAATATTTGGCAACATTTTTGCAAGTGCCGTGGTGGCACTGGCTGCCTTTTGGCATGCATACTCTAGGTGTTCCCTAAAACTCAATTTGGTGTCAATTATTACCCCCAGGTATTTGATAGCCGGCTTTGATACGATCGTATGTCCACCGACCTCCACTTTTACAGTGTTATTTTTCCTGCGTTTCGTTATTAAGATCGCTTCCGTTTTCGCGTCCGCCAAGGTCAGCCCGGCCTTTTCTAGCCAGGACTTTACCGCTCTCACTGTTTGTGTTGCGTAAACCTCCACATCTTCTGGGTGTTTTGCTGCAACAACCACAGCTAGGTCATCAGCAAAGCCGACAATCGTAGTCCCCTCTGGGACGGGAAGAGCAAGCACCCCATTATACATGATATTCCACAACAGGGGACCAAGTACCGATCCCTGTGGTACCCCGGCTGTGATAATGTACTCTTTGGGGCCCTCATCCGTCCCGTACCAGAGAGTCCTCTCTGAGAGGTAGTTTTCCACCAAATTCGCTAAGTATCCGGGGACACCTATGTCAGCCAACGCCCGTTTAATTCTATTCCAGTTGGCCGAGTTGAATGCGTTTTTGACATCCAACGCCACCACGGCACAGCACCCGGAGGAAATCAGTGCACATTTTGCCAGGTTTACCACCATGCCAATTGCGTCCACCGTACAGTGGGCGCGTCGGAAACCAAACTGGCGTTCCGACAAACCATTGCTGGCTTCGACGATGGGCAGGAGTCTGTTGTAGATGACTCTCTCCATCATCTTTCCCATTGTATCCAACAGGCAGATAGGACGGTACGACGCTGGGTTTCCAAGTGGCTTGCCAGGCCTCGGAAGCAACACCAACTTTTGCTTTTTCCACTGGGCAGGGAATATTCCTTCTTTTAGGCACGCCTCGAAGGTGTTGGCGAAAAGGTCGGGCCTAGTCTTCACTGCCAGTTTCAAAGCTCGGTTGGGGATGCCATCGAACCCTAGGGCCTTGTTGGATGAGCACCGCGGAAAACGTGTCCCCCTCGAAAGCTTTCACTGTCCAGCCAAGCATACCACCCGGCATTCTGCGAAAACTCTTTTTCGAGCTCGATCCGCCCCTGATCTCTATGCAGATTGCCTGGTGGTGGCTGTGAGTATAGTCCTCACTGACATGCCAAGCGATTCTACTGGCTAAAGTGGCACTCACGTATGTCAGGTCCACTATAGACCTCAGGCCCCTTCCCCGGAAAGTGTACGAAGACCCAACATTCGCCAGTACCACGTCCAGCTCCGCGAATGCTTCGAGGAGAACACGTCCCCTGACATTAGTTATCCGGCTGCCCCATTCAAGAGCCCACGCATTGAAATCGCCTCCTATTATGATCGGCCAACGTTCTCTTGCATCCAAAACAAGAGCAGCAAGCATCCGCTCATACTCGACGAGTGTAGCGCTAGGTGGAGCATAGCAGCTGTAGATGTGGATGCCCTTCACCTTCGCTCTGATGAAGCCCTCCTCCGGGTGCTCCATTATTTCCTGGAAGGCTTGTTCTCCACAAGTCCACAGCGCTGCTTGGCCCGTTTGGTCTTTGACCCAAACGCTACCACCGCGGTTTCGGTATGGTTCACTTAGTATGGCCACATCGATGTTTTTCTCGCGGATGGTTTGCGCGAGTAGATCCTGCGCCGCCTCGCAGTGGTTGAGATTGATTTGTATCAACCTCATCTGCGATTTGTGCTAAGGGCTCTCCTGTATTCCGGGCACCTGCTGCTGCCCGCAATGTGCCGATGGTCCGCACCCTCCTTTCCTTTGCACAGTAGACAATTTGGGTCAGCTCCGCAGTCCTTGCTGATGTGGCCTTCCACTCCGCATCTCCTGCATTGCTTTGACCTGTCATTTGGGTTAGTGCATCGGTCACCCTGCTTAAAGGGCAAAGATGAGGCAACGTCTGATGATTCCACCTTCTCTGAGCAATAGTCGACACAATCTCAGATGAAGAAATACAGTACTGGCCGGAAATGCCATGGATAGTCAACATATTATGAAAAAGCAAAAACTCCATTTCTGACTGTGACATATAATCAAATCCGCTATTCACGGATGGTCGATGAATGAGCCACCTTAGAATCACACGATACCGAACAATGGAGGAGAAGCGCAAGCTTCTCGGGAAGTCCAGGAGGGGGTTGAAAAGTATTTCAACAAACAAGCAAGGATGTCGCGTAAGTGTAATTAATGCGCTATTCTCCAGCGGGGGAGGGGGGGGGGGATGGGGCTGGATCCTTGGTAACTATGTATAATAGGAAGGGACAACTGTTGATCTAATTTTATAAATTAAAAGACATTTTCGGCTTACACATTTTTACTTGCATTTATCTTCTACATTCAAATATGCACTATCCCCTTTAGCAGTCAGACAAGCTAACGCATCTACCACCAGTAGACCTCAAATAACCTGGTTTACAAATGCATCCAATACGACATTGATCAGCGCATATGCTCGGCTGTGGGTTTTCACACGTTGGTGGACATGCAGTACCACAAGTGGTGAACGTTCCATTTGCACCGCAGTTTTTTCCTTGAGTAATCCCTGGTCCAACCGCTATAAATATCGAAAAAGTTTGGTTAGTCAGTTTCTAGAAATAAAGGGTTATTACAAGGTTTACTAATAGACTCGTGAATGTTCTTTAAATTTGTTTTGCTTTTTTTGATTTTTACAATTCAACGTTTCCCTCCGTCATCTTAGCATGACAAGCAAATCGAAAGAAAAAATTCATGCCATCAATATACGAAAAAAAATGCGAAGAATTCCATTCTACTCTTTAAATTTTCTGATGAAACGAGGGTGACTCGAGTCTACCGGTAGAAATGATCAAAAAAGAAAGAACACTTTAACCACGCAGTCTTAACTTGGTGATTCTACTGACAGGGCAGAAAATTAAGATTCGGATTCAGTAAAAATGTTGACAGTAATACAACCTAAAAACGCCACTAAAAATGGAAGAATAGTTCGATACATCACTTTCTTCTGTAATTTTCAGTTCTGGGAAACTTTTGTCTGTAATTAAAGAGTCACATTTTCTAAATATCTTCAGCATTACACTAAAAAAGAAACAAAAATCTTTCGTTACAGTTGTATTATCGGGCCTTACCACGTAGTAGCCAGACGCCGTCACGTCGATTTGTTAAAATAAATTAACAGGTCCATGCTTTATATACTTTACCTTCGTATATCTCTGTTTACCTATTATAAAGCAGGATACAATAAAACAGATATCAATAGCAGGAACTAACTCCCTCGAAAAAAGTCCTAGTTGGAAGATATTCCTACGACGTTTTAAAAATACCCATTTGCACGTTATGACTTTATGGTCGTGAGCAATCAGCCTGAATTGTAAAATGCAATAAATATAGATATTTTCTTCAATATAATTTAAGTATCTACTTCGTAACACTTACGGATATGTGGGGTTTCTCTATCAGTACTTCACCGCACAAGAGTCAATTGAGACCCGTAGCCCTGTGCTGAACACATTCATGAAATCTCCCACCTTTCAAGGGTATGAATTTATAGAAGTAATTCTAGTATAATTTACAGATGTATAGACAAATCCCGCAGCAAACTTTAGATAGGATGAGTGAAAGTCATGAAAAGGGGTAGCGATTGATACTCAGTAGGTAACCAAACTCACAAACAAGTACCACTAAACAATTCTAACGCCCTAAAACCTTTCGGCGGTCAAAGGGCAGTATAAGTCCAAAGGGCGAAACGTAGATTGGTACCCACGATCACGCATAAAACTTGGGGAACGACTCCTGAACCAACACCAACAGCTCTAGTTCCAAACCCTACCTCCACTTCCACGTGGACATCGCTGGGAGTTCTTTCTTAATGAAAAACTGCAGACGGAGAAGAATGAAGGCGAGTCTCCCGTGCCGGAAAACGAGACAAATTGTACCAACTGGTCCTCCAGTTTGGAGGTTGGGTACGACTAACGACCCAACACGGAAAACCAATGTTACGAAGCCCAGAAGGAGCCTCGGACAGTAACAGGTGCCATGGTGGAAAGGGGTTTGGAGCGTGCAATGAGGGTGACGAGCGTATAATCGATTTTATGGACACCTATGATCTTGTACTTATGAATACATGGTTCATCAAACGATCGTCTCATCTTCCTACATTTTATTGTGGGAACATTAAAACGCAAAACAGCGTGAGGAACGCACTGACTCGCCGTGCATTAAATGGTGGTTTCGTGAGAAAAAGGAAGAAATAATCTCGCTTACGCGATTACTTACCATTACGAATGTGGAAGGATCGTGAAGCCAAACGAAAAACACGATCCACAAAGCGGCCTCTACAACCCTCGGGGTCACCAAGCCAGGTAAGCGGTACATCAACCGAAATACTTGGGTTTGAAATGACGATGTTGAAATGAAGGTACTTGAAAAGAAACGCCTCTACCACAAGTTTCTGCGCTATGAAATTGCTTCACGCATTAACGTAACCTAGTTGAAGTGGCGTTCCAAAACTGGTGTTCTTTGAGATCGACGTATGAAACGAAATCTAAAATTTATCACAATGTCGTCCGTCCTGTCACTCTCTATGGTTCTGAGTGTTGGCCAACTATAAAAACAATGAACGGCGTCTTGCGGTAATGGAGACGAAGATGTTGCGTTGGTCTAGTGGTGTGACACGTTTCGATCATGAAGATATCCGCGATCGATATGGGGTTGCACCGATCTTAGAAAAATTGAAATACAGGTGTCTTCGGCGGTATGGTTACGTAATTCGCGTAATTCACTTCCCAATATTGGTCTGAACATCGAAGTCGATGGTAAACGACCAAAGGCCGGCCGAAACAACGGTGGCTTGATACGCTAGAAGTGGACTTAAAAGCCTCGAAATTTTATCCAGATCAGGCAGAGCCAAATGGTGAAACCAATCACGGCAAGTCGATCCTGCTTGTGAACGGGACAAAGGCTGAAGAAAAGGAAGAGCAGGAGTCCCGGATTTTAAAACGGCGAACCGGGCCAAAACAACAGATTAAGGATTTGCGCATTTTCTCATGGAACATGCGCTCCCTGTACAGACCAAATGTTGCTTAGCACCCTGTAACAAGACGAGGCTGATGCAAAAGCATTGTTGAGATGCGCGAAACAGGGACCGGTTTCATAGAGAAGGGCCACTACACCATATATTATAGCGACCATCCTGTAAACCATATGCTCGGCATAAGTTTCTTAGTTAGCCAAAAAATTAAACCTACTATTATCGGCTTTGAAAATATAAGCGAAAGACTGTGCACTCTGTGTTTGCGAGGCAAATTTTGAAATATAAGCCTGTTAAACGTTCACGTCCCTACAGAGGAGACCGCAGAGTCGGAGGAGGATACCTTCTACGAGACAGTTTAGCGGACCCTAGAAGCCTGTCCCAAGTATGATACCAAAATCATACTTGGAGATTTCAACAGCCAAGTAGGGACGGTGCCTGTATTCAGGCGACATGTCGACTCCCATAGTTTACATAGTGTTACCAATGATAACGCATTGCGCAGTATTCAGTTAGCAGTATCGCACGAAATGGTTGTTGGAAGTACCTGGTTTACCCGGAGTGCGGTCCACACACATACATGGGTCTCTCCAGACGGGACCCATTTCAAATCAATTGATCGCGTGCTGATCGAACACCGTCACCTCAGAGCCTTGATGAATGTCAAAACGTATAGACTTGGATCAAAACCTCGTTGAGATGGTGCTCTGAGCTCGAACTACAACATCACCTACAATCTCCTCTAACAATCAGGTGAGAGTGAATACTGAAGCCATTCACGACACAACCCTCCATAACACCTTTAAGTGAAAAATGTATGCCGCAATAACCGCAGCTAACAGATGTCATGAAGATGAACCATTAACAAATGATCTTCGCAACCACCTGAAGAACGTTATCATTGGTACGGCCACAAACATACTTGGCCCCAGTCGCATGAAAAGTCGGAACGACTGATTCGACGATGAATGTAAGCAAGCAACGGAACGGAAGAATGCTGCATGCCGAGCAATGTTGCATTCTTAAAGAACGCGAGTATGCGCAGAAACTTACCACGCACTCCGTCGAGCGGAGAAGAGATAGACGGAAAAAGGAAGCCTGGGAGAAACAACCGGTCTGCGAACTCGAAAAGTACAGGGAGAAGGAAGGATATCACGCGGGGCAGCAATTTTGAAGGCATCACGTTGCTACCTATAAGATATTCTCCGCTATTTTGCTAGGCCGAATAGCCCCATACGGCCAGAACACAATTGGCGCACACCAAAGAGGCTTCATCCCAGGAAAACCTGCAACCTTCTTTCTGCGGCAAACTGTTGGAATATGGCCTGTACCTTGAGAGAATTCGGTATCCCAACGAAATTGATAAGACTTACTAGGCTGAACCTGACCACTGTTCGAGGCCAGATAAAAGAAGCACTCTCCGGACCATTCAACATCAACAACGGCCTAAGGTGAGGAGACGCCCTATCATGTGTCCTCCTTAACCTGGCCCTGAGGGAAGTGGTTTGCGATACAAATGTAAATGAGAGAGGGACCATCCTCTTCAAGTTCACCCAACTACTGACCTATGCTAACGATATTGACGTCATGGGAAGAACAACCCGAGGTGTACAGTCTACCTTCACCCAGATCAAGCAGGAGGCACGAGATCTTAAGCTGCACATTAATGAAGGTAAGATGAAGTATATGGTGGCAATGTCAACGCCAAAAACCAAAGAATGAACAACATCGAATCGCACTGATCAAACAATGAAGATAGGGGAATACAACTTTGAGACCGTTGAAAATTTATCCTATCTAAGGTCGAAAACCACAAACGATAACAGCTACGACGATGAAATCCACGCATCGTTGTTCTCTGCCAACAAAGCCTATATCATACAAAAATACATTCTCTGCCAACAAAGCCTAAATCATATACAAAAACTGCGAACTCTTGGCCGCGTTCGAGAGAAAAATCTTCCGAAGAATTTTCGGCCCCTACATGAAGATGGACGATTCCGTAGCCTACATAACGACGAAATCCAAGAGTGGTACCACGGCCATCTGATTATGGATAAAATCCAGCTTAACTGGTTGCGCTTAGCGGTCACCTAGTCCGTATGGATGAGTATGATCCAACCCGGAAAGTTTATATTATTATTATTCTGTTAAGGGAAAGTCGCACCGCGTCCTTAAAGACCTATTGTGCCCCTTTTACTGGTTATAGTGTACCTATTGATCATAGTATCTCAAGCAGGCCTATAACCGTCAGGAACTTTAGTATGTTCCCTACTTCCAGATCTTTCAGCTTTGCATCTGGCATTAAGTGTTCTCCCAGATGCCTCGACCTACTTTGCACAAGTGCCGGACACTGTCCCAGGATGTGTATAGAGGTTTCATCCTGCTCACAAAACTTCCAGGCAGCGTCTGTAGATATCCCTAGCTTCCCTAGGTTATAGTCCAGCCGACAATGACCAGTGAGAATTCCCACTATGATTCGGAGGTTCTATTTAGTGAGGTTTAAGCAATCCCTTGTGCGTATGGGTTCGTATCCCCCAATAAGCACCCTGGACTGCTCCATCCCTGGTAGGCCGCCCTATATAGTTCCTATAACCGTTCCTCTTCATTTCTTAGATTCATAGCCATGAAACCGTTTCCGATTCCACAGAAGGGTTCTGGCCCGTGTAAAGGCGTCCCTGCTCCCTTCTTAGCTAGTACGTCCGCTGCCTCGTTGCCTTCCAACCTAGCATGGCCTGCAACCCAAAGTATCCAGACCTTGTTGGAAGAGCCGAGTCTATTCAGTCTTTCAAGGCATTCCCACACCAGTTTAGAGTTCACCTGGTTGACCTAAGTGCCTTGATCGCTGCTTGGCTATCGGTGAGAATAACTATGTTCTGCTCCCTGTAGTTCCTTTGCAGACTAAATGAGACACATTTGCCTATGGCGTATATTTCCACCTGGAATATGTTAGTGTACCTTCCCATTGGCTCAAAGGACATTTTCCTTGGACCAATGATACCGACACCCGCTCCCTCTGCTGTGAGGAATCCGTCAGTGTACCTTTAGAAAAGCATCATTTTCCAGAGAAATCGAATGACATCGTCAGCAAATCGAAAATGACATTGTCCGTTGTGGAAATCGAGAGGCAATACCCGCTGCATTGGCTGGTGTGGAACGATGTGCATGAAAAACTGCAGAAACTGCTCAAAACAGAAGAAAGTCAAGCAACCACTTAAAAATAACCAAACATAATTTCTTATTTCACTGCACTCAAAAGTAATGTAAATATCTGAAACGGGCTCGTCTCAAAGCACGCGCGTGTCCTCGGTCAAAGCTGGAGACAGAAGAGAGTAATTCCTCTGCCGCCAACCAACGGCACTTTTTTCACCGCCTGCTTCCCACTCCAGTGGCAAGTTCTAAGCTGAGTGGAGAGTGCCAGTGGCGTCATCTAACCGCTCGCATTCGCGCGAATCCTGCTGCGCCACATACCAAGTAATCAGTTGCTGGTTTAAGCCGTATGTCGCAGCCACGCTTTCCCAGTTTTCCTTGTTACTCCAACGTGTTTCAAACTTCTTATCGAAGTAAAACCCCGTTGTCATGTTATCCCTTGGTATCAGTAATTCGGGATACCGCCTAGAAAGAATATCAATCTTCCTTCGATTTAGGCATCTCCCCGCCTCACTCATATTACCGGCCATCCTGAATATTGCCCTCCTTGCCTACATCCGTATGTGCAGATGGAGAGGGGTTAATCCCAGAAGGACCCGCAGGGATACCGTTGGGCATGTCCTCATTGCCCCACTGATACACACGCAAGCCAGCCCTTGGAGCTTATGTAATTCCCTGGCTTGTGTGCTGAGTTCGGTTCTTTCTGCCCAGATTACCGCTCCATGGGTAATCATCGCCTTACTATTGCAGTGTATATCCAAAGTAGTATCTTCGGGCTGCAACCCCATTTTTTTCCTGCTATGGATCTGCAAGTCATCAGAGCCCTCGTGGCTTTTCGACAAGTGTTTCCGACATGTGACTTCCAGAGTAATTTTTGGTCTAGCGTGATTCCCAAATATTTGACCTCTGTTTCTCGTTTCACCTCCATATCATGTAATGTTATGGCTTTCAGGTGATCAAGCTTATGCCTCCTAGTGAATGGTACTATGGTGGTTTTGGTTGGGTTGATCCGCAGTCCCACCATCCTGCACCAGGCACTAGTAACCCTTAATCCAGTTTGGATTTTATCACATAGGGTATCTTCATTCGTCCGCGTAACTCTGGACTTGTATTCCAGTATTTGTTAACACGTTCAGGAGTTCATCCACTACCATACTCCACATCACTGGCGATAGTACCCCCCCTGTGGGCAGCCTTGAGTGCTGTTCATGCCAATAGAATTTGTACCTGTCGGTACCTCTATTTGCCTGCTTTCTAACATTTTGCATCCAGAATGCGAGGGTGTTTCCCACTCCTTTGCGGCTCAGGGCATCTTGTATCTCTGTGTGCGATGTGTTGTCGAATGCTCCTTCGATATCCAGAAACGCGCACAGTGTAATTTCTTTTGTTTCTATGGTGTCCCGCAGTACCTCTGTCAGCTGATATAGAGCAGTTTCAATTGATCGTCCTGCCCGGTAAGCGGGTTGACAGTAATGTAGGGGATTACGCTTTAGAACGTTAGTTCTAATATAGTTGTCTATAACGTTCTCCAGCGTTTTGAGTACGAACGACGTTAGGCAAATTGGTCTGAAAGATTTAGGGTAAAAAGGATCCTTTTTACCCACTTTCGGAATAAAGACCACTTTTGCCCGTCTCCATGCCCTTGGTATGTATCCCAGTGCTATGCTCCCCCTTACCACCCTCAGAAGAGACTCCAATTCCTAGGCCTCTCTAGATTAGCGCTGGAAAAATTCCATCTACTCCGGGAGATTTCAGTGGTTTAAAAGTTCCCACTGGCAATCTTAGCCTAGCCTCTGAGCATACCTCTTTTGCTAGTTTCCAGCTCTCCTTCTTTCCCTTTTTATTCGTTGTTGGGGTGTCATGCAGAATGTTGTCTCCTACCTCCGTGGGGTAAGACCCCGGGAAATGTGTTCTGAGAAGTAGGTGTACCCTGTCCTCCTCATTCTCGGTAAATGTCCCGTCTTCCTTTTTCAAACAGACCGAGGATATTCCCCGTCCGAGGTTCTTGTTCCATCATGGTACATCCCTTGATGACTTTACTGTCTTAGCCGGACAGCTGGCCTCATATGCGTCAATGACGACTGTGTTGAGGTTTTCCACCACTGTTTCTAGTTCCAGTTCGCTCCTGATGTCATCGCCCCCTTGAAGGTGGGCAATGTTGTTGCTCAAGTGCGTTGCGTAGGATTCCTAATCCGTTCTCCTGGGATTCCTTATTATTCTTTCTATTTCGGAATTACCCTCAATGTCGAATCTGATTATCCTGTGATCAGACATGGAGGGTTCAGCCGACACTCTCCAATTCCTGACCAGCTTATTCATTAGAGTATTTCCTAGAGTTATGTCTAGTACCTCCTGTCTAGTGCTGGTCAGAAATGTTGGAATGTTCCCTAAATTATATATTTCTAACTTATTGCTAAATTCAAGAAGGTACTCACCTCTTCGATTGGTGTCGCTGCTTCCCCAGACTTCGCGGTGAGCGTTGGAATCACAGGAGAGGAAAAGTGGTAACGTCCTCTTCTCACAATACTTCACCAGTTTTGCGACTTGTTCCGGTGGAGCCCGGATTTCGTCTCCTGGGAAGTATCCCGATGCTACAACTGCCTCTCGAGTGCTCCACCCGGCTTCCCATGAGACTTGGACAAGGTCCCCGGTTAAGAACTCTGAAAGACTTATATATTTTAAATTACGCTTAAGTATTATGCAAGCTTTTGGCTTTTCACAAGAGGTATCCCAAATTACTTGCACGCTTCCTCCTTGTATACCACGAATCTGCCTCCGGAACACCCAGGACTCCTGAGCTAGCACTATTCCAATGTCCTCCTTGGAGCTTGCCCTTGCAATTACTGCAGATGCAGCTTTCGCATGGTGCAGGTTTACCTGGGCTATCTTAGTGCTGGCCACTGACTCCGTTATTGTTTGGAGCCCTCCTCCACTGTCGGAGTGTCGCCCTCCTCCTCCGACATGGCGCTTTCCTACGCATCGCTATCCACCCTGACCCCTATGAGTCCTAGGTCTAGGTCGTCCAGCTTCTGCTCTTCACTGGGCAGCAGGTCTACTTCCCTTGTTGATCCAGTCCTTTCCGCTTCTATGGCTTCCGAGACTTCTTCGGGGACCTCGGTATGTTTTTCACCCGGTGTCTCCTCCGAGGTATCTTTGCTCGGCTTTTCCCTGTGCACATGCGCGTGTATGTTGCCAAATCGGTAGTCGATATGGCAACTCCGACGTTTAATTACCTCCAGGGATCGGTCATCTATCCTGATCGCGAGGATTTTACCCTTGCCCTCCAATTTGCTTCTGAAGACTCTCCATAGTCGGGTATGGAGATCTTCATTCTGAGCGATTAGGAGGCCCATAAGGTCTTCCGTTTCTATTGTCGCGGCTTTTGACAGAAAAACTGTCACCATGTGGGCTCCTGGTATATCATCTCCAGCACATGTTGACAGTTCCACCCCTTCCCAGTCTAGCAATCTAGGAACTATGGTTCTAATGCAGTCTGCGGTGTCTTCCGTCGGGCAGTCCACCAGTATAAGGCCTGGTCGAAAGCGTATCCCGGTGAATCCCAGTTTCGAAGTCCAACCCTTGATCATCTGCCTGACGACAAGGTCCTCAATGGTTTCCTGTTCCCCACGAGTGAGTATTTGCTAGGGAAACATTTTTGGCAGTATGGCCAGTCGAATGCCCTTGACTGCACTAGCATATCTAATGGCGGGCTTCCTGGGTCCTGCCTTCACTCCTGACCGGCCCGGGTTTTTCCCCCCTTGGGTTCACGTTTGAATTTTTTGGGAGCTTGCCATTCATGCGGGCTGATCTCTGCTGCTCCCCGCTTTTTCGGCACCGGTAGAGATGGCTTAGGTCTGTCCTGAGCCTTCTTAAGGACCTCTTCTGGTTTCAGACCTTCCTTCAGATAGCGCCGGTACCATTTAACACCGGCGCCACTGAGACCTGTCTCCTTCCTGACGTCTGTTATATTTATCTCAGACGTGTTTTTGCTGGTCCCTGCTCTTGGAGCAGTGGTGTTCGTTGGCTGTTGTCCACGCAGTATACCAATGTTAACCTCGGATCCACTGCTTGACGCCCCAACTTCTCCCTTCTTGGAATTAGTCACCTGGCTCTCAGTAATTCGGAGATGTGCCTCCGCCTGATTAACCAGTTTTTGTGCGGTACGGGGCCCCGCTTGTTTGGTTTTCGTTTTCTTTTCATTTTCTCTACTCGTTTGATTCCCACGAGTGTAGGGGTTAGGAGGTCCGCTATGCCGTAGCCCCCGTAGCACGGTAAGGTGTAACACACTGAGGCGACCAGATATCAGTGAGGCTCCGTTCTGTTGCCCCCGACTGCAAACTATCCAATGGACACGGTTCTCGTAACACCCTGGATCGGGGGAGGTGTTTTTCGACTCCCCGGTCTAGATCCGTAGCGTTTTGTTAACAGTAGGGTCACCTCGTACAGGGTGTGGCTATCACCATTCACTAACGGTCTTGGTAGACGAGAAGCCTGGCTCCTTAAAAGCCACGCACCGCCCCAGAGGAGAGACATCTTATCCTCAGAGAGAGATAGGTTGGCCTCAGGGAGCTATGTTCCGCGTCAGTCTATCCTGCAGTACACTGCTTGACCCCGGAAAGTTTATAAGGTAAATATATATAATAAAAAAAAGAAGACGAAGCAGATCCTGCCTCATATGAAGCAATGGCATAGGTCAGGACGTCAGACAGCTTTTAGGGATATCGAATTGGTGGACTTCGGGGCAAAATTGGGATGTCTCGAGTTCCTTATTAAGGTATTCGTAGATCGGATGCCATTTGTTGAACCGTCGATGATTGTCGAATGGGCTTAATGTTAGCTCCTAATCATTTCAGTCGTTCGGGCTTTTTCCCCATTACGTTTTGCAGTTGGCCCTAAAATTTGGCATTTGCCAAACCAATTTTCCGCGGGCTTGAACATTTTAGCGGTTATGTTCTCGTGGTGCTTGCGGACGTTATTTTGTTTCGAACATTTTGAAGTCTACAATATGCTATTGCATCAAAGACAATTCGGATAATCATCCAAATCAAAGCGGTACTAGCACCACATATATCAAATATGATGTCGAATGAGAAGTTTCATAATTGAAGTTAATCTCCCTTTGATTCCCTAAAATTAAAGATGAAGTTCTAGGTCCATCGGCTCTTTTGGGTTCCGTGGTATATGCACCGTCGGTTGCTTTATCCTAATCGTATACCAGCACTTTGCGCACAAACGAAACCATGTGCTCTCTCCGGTACAATAAATAGATTTTACAGTAAGCGAAATGGGATCAAGCCCGCTATAAGCAACGTTCCTGTTCCCCGTTGATGTTGTCCTATAGGTGTTGTAAACACTCCAAACCGCCGGATTAGAAACGTCTGAGTCTTACACGGTGACGACTACTGCCAAATTATATCCAAAGGCAACAACTAAGGCCTCTTTGGACACGGAAACCATAAAAACTGAGACATACATCACGCTCCATAGAATACACAGGACCCAGTAGCAGTCCTTGTGGCACCAACGAGTCTTTTATCTCTTTCTAACCGAGCTTTGCCAAATCCACAGCCTGTATTTGATTTGCCACCATAGTTTTATAAAATTGCATTTTCTCCCCCCAACGTCAACAGGACTCATCGCCTGCGAGAACTAACCGCTGCTCTTGACAGGTCCACAACGATACTCACTTTATTTACCTTCCAGTCGATATGCCAATGCCCTGTGAGTTGGATCCTAGGAATATTCTCAAAGTCTTCTCTGCTTGTTGTAAGAGGCGATTACAAATTTGCTCACTAGCGACCTGCAAATATTGAAATTTTCGATTAGTTTCAAAAATGTGCACACGCTCCTCGACAACGATATTGGAGGACTCCGGAATGCTCGCTTTCTCCAACTCGGGAATTCAAAAGATACACATAAGCTAGACATTCTAGGTCAATGTAAATAATTAAGATGTTGGCCCTTAACCTTGCGTGAAATCCAAATCTGACATGTTCGCGGAGCTATTCGGACCGTGTATGTCCGAAGGGATATTTCCGCTGGCATCGAAGTGGCAGAGGTTAGTACTACTGCCTAAGGCCGGTAAACCTCCAGGGGAGCCAACCTCCTACAGACCTATATGCCTTTTGGCCATTGTGGGGAAAATGCTGGAGCGAGTAATCTACAATAAATTACTCAGTTGAGAGCCAGGGAGGTCTCTCAGCTCGACGATATCATCATCATCATCATCAACTGCGCAACAACCGGTATCCGGTCTAGGCCTCCCTTAAAAAGGAACTCCAGACACCCCAGATCCACCAATTCGATATCAGGCAGGGTCTGCTCCGTTTTCTTTTTCTACCATAGATACCACAGTCGTGGTATCGCTCATAGATTTCGTCGTTATGTAAGCTACGGAATCGTCCATCATCATTCTTACATTTGTACTTCATCTTGCCTTCATTAAGATTAAGCCCAATATCTCGCACCGCCTGCTGGGTCTGGATGAAGGAAGACTATACATCTCGGGTTGTTCTTCCCCCGATGTCGATATCGTCAGCGTAGGCCAGTAGTTGGGTAGACTTGAAGAGGCTGGAGCCTCTCTCATTTACATCTGCATTGCGAATCACTTTCTCCAGGGCCAGGTTAAAAAAGACACATGATAGGGCATTCCCTTGTCTTAGATCGTTGTTGATGTTCTATGGTCTCGAGAGTGATCCTGCTGCTTTTATCTAGACCCGCACATTGGTCAGGGTCTGCCTAGTCTGTCTTATCAATTTCGTTGGGATACCGAATTCTCTCAAGGTACTGCTTTACGCTGGCTATGCTATCATAGGCGGCTTTAAAGTCGATGAAAAGATGGTGCAACTGATGACCATATTCCAACAGTTTTTCCATTGGTTGCCGCAGAGAGCAAATCTAATCTGTTGCTGATTTGGTATGGGCTAATGATGATCCGGCTTAGCAAGAAAGCGGAGAATATTTTATAGATGGTACTCAGCTACGTGATACCTCTATAATTGCTCCACTGCATGATATCTCCCTTTTTATGTATGAGACAGATAATGAACATTGTGACAGCAGGTGTGCCTCAAGGTTCTGTATTGGGACCACTGCTGTGGAAGATAATGTACGATGGAGTGCTTGGCCTACGCGTGCCGGAGGAGACAACGCTGATTGGTTTTGTGGACGATCTGGCGGTAGTTGCAATTGCAAAGCATCCCGAGGATGTGGAACTTTATGCAAATGAAGCCATTCATACTATCAAGACATGGTTACGAATGGCCAAGCTAGACCTGGCGGACGAAAAGACGGAGGCGATCTTCATTACCAACCGTAGGAAGAACAACACGGTTAACATCCGGGTTGGTAATCGTGAGGTCGTCTCAAAATCAATTGTCAAATGCCTGGGGGTGATGATCGATGCCAAGCTGAGTTTGAAGGGATACTTAGATTATGCGCGGGAGAAGGCAGCAAATGCTAGCTTATCCCTTGCAAGGATGATGCCTAACGTGGGAGGGCCGAAGTATAGTCGCAGGCTACTCATCGTGGGAGTGGTGAGGTCGATCCTGCTATACGCAGCCCCTGTCTGGGCGGGAGCGTTGAACCACGCGGTAAACCGGAGGAGGATAAGTTCGGCATACCGGCCAATTGCGCTAAGGGTGCGCAGTGCATTTAGGACGGCATCGACGGAGGCAGTGTGTGTCATCGCGGGAATGATCCCTATAAATCTTCTAGCGAGCGAGGGACACTGGCTCTACGAAAAACGGAAGGCAAATCCAGGAGAGGTGAATGCGGATTTTCGAAAAGCCATCAGGAGAGAATTGTGTGGCAAGTGACAATAACGGTGGGATAATTCCGACAAGGGCCGGTGGATCCATACATTGATCCCGTGTGTCGAGAAATGGGTCAACCGAAAGCACGGAAAATTGAATTACCACCTGACAAAGTTCGTTACGGGACACGGTGGCTATAGGAAATACTTGCATCGGTTCGAGTTGGATGAGTCTCCCAACTGTCCTGAATGCGGTGCTACACCCGAGGACCCGGAGCACGTTATGTTCGATTGTCCCAGATGTCTGCCACAGAAAAGGAGGTTGAATAGCATCTTGGGGGCGGACATCGAGCCCTCCAACCTGGTGGAAGAGATGCTGAAGTCGGAGGAAAGCTGGATGGCGGTAAATGAGGCAGTAGACGTGGTGCAGACAAAACTCCTGGAGTTGGATCGAGCTCGGAAGGCGGCGCGACATGGACGAGCTGGTATAGCGAACCAGAACCTCCCCCGCGAAATAATACTTCACGGTGGTCCCGCGGGGAGGGGCGACAGAGTGGGGGTGGTTTTAGTGGGTGTGAATCCCACACACTGCTGCAACCTGGCGCAGCAACGTCTTTCTAAGATTTTCACCTCCATCCATAAAAAAAAAGATAATGACTCTTTTCCAGTCGTCAAGCATTGATTCGCTGTCCTACACCTTGAGCACAAGTTGATGAATCACTTGGTGTAATTGGTCGCCTCCATATTTAACCAATTCGGCTGTAATTCAACGGCTCCTGGCGACTTATGGTTTTTAAGCCGGTGGATTGCGCGGACTGTTTCTTCAATACTTGGTGGTGGCAGTATTTTTCCGTCGTCTTCAGTTGGCGGCACCTACACCTCGCCAATATTTTGAGTGTTGAGCAGTTCATCAAAATGCTCAACCCATTGGCATAATGAGCATCGAGGTGTATAAAGCTGCTTATTTGTTAGTAAAACTTCCGCGAATGTTGTGGTTGTTCCCTGTACTTTTCGCGTTCGCAGACTTGTTGATTCTTTTAGGCTTCCTTTTTCCGTCTGTGAAGTCGCTTCTCCGTTCGACCGAGTTCGTGGTTAGTCTCGTTCCTTGAGAATGCAACATTACCCGGTATACGGAATTCTTCCGTTCCGTTGCTAGCTTACGTTCATCGTTAGACCAACCGTTCAGACTTTTCTTGCGACTGGGTCCAAGTATCTTTGTGGCCGTATCAATGATAACGTTCTTCAGGTGGTTGTGAAAATCATTTGTTGATGCTTCATCTCCAGGATCTCTGTTGACTGCGGTTATTGCGGTATCCATTTAGCCCTTATAGGTGTTACTGTGGGTTGTGTGTGAACAGCTTCAGTGTTCACTCTCACCTGTATGTTTGTGGACCGTTTCCCGCTCAAACCAGGTACTTCCAACAACCATTTCGTGCAATAGTGCTAACTGAATAATCGGTAGTCCGTTATCATTGGTATCCCTATATAAGCTATGGGAGCCGACGTATCGTTTGAATACGGGCTCCATCCCTACTTGAATGTTGAAATCTCCAAGCATGATTTTCATATCATACTTGACACAGGCTTCGATGGTCCGCTCAACTGCCTATCCATATGTCTATCCAACATATCCCTCTCCGACTCTGCAGTGCAGCGTGAAAGTTGATGAGCCTTATATTTCTAAGTTTGCCCCATAAACGAAGAGTGCATAGCCGCTGCATCATGGGTACCAATCCACGTTTCGCCCTAGGGCCCTATATTATCCTTTGACCGCCTTTTAGACATTGTGGGGAAAATGCTGGAGAGAGTAATCTACAATAAATTACTCCGTTGGGAACCAGGGAGGCCTCTCAGATCGACAGTATGGGTTCGGTGAAACCAAATCAACCAATGATGCCATTAAAATGGTTATTGTCTTGGTCGAAGTCGCAATTCACGGAAAGGGTAGGACTAACAAATATTGCCTGGAAGTGACCCTACACGTAAGAAATGCATTCAATCCGGCCAATTGGAACCTAATACGGGGATGTCTGATAAAGGTTGTTATTACCGCCTATCTCACTGTTAGTGTTAACAGCTAAAAAGGAAGGCTTTAGTATGGCATCGATGACGGATTGCAGGAGTACGTTGTCTCCGTGGACGTCCCACAGAGCTCCGTAATAAGCCCAATGCTTAACCTTCCGTTTCCAGAAGAAAGTAGTGGGTTACGCAGACGATAGAGCGCTTTTTGTAGTCGCGAAACATCTTGAAGATGCTGACTTATATTCGTGCGAAGCAATGAATGCGGCTAGGGGTTGGCTACAGAGACCTGGTCTGACGCTTGCGAGGGAAAAAAGGAAGCAATCCTCATCACCAAACGCCGTAAAAGAAGTTATGTCCGTATTCGAATTCGGAATCATATCATTACTTCAAAGCTTGGCAACAAATACTTGGAAGTGATGATAGACAGAAAGCTCAGCTATAAGCAGAACGTGCAATATGGTTCCGACAAAGCATCCGCTGCAAGTATGGTCTTTGCAAGGATGATGTCGAACGTGGGATGACCAAAGCATACTTCTGGTTTGCTTATAGCCAGGGTAGTGAGCTCGCTTTTGCTCTATCAGTCTGAGTTTGGGGAATGCAGATCACAAGTAGCGCTCATAAACTGAATGCAGGCTACAGGTGAACAGCCCTATGGGTGTGGGTTTTTGGGATTGTCTCAGAAGATGCTGGGTTCGTCATCTAGGGAACGATACCGATTGACATCTTGACAGATGAGATGAAGAACATACACAATGCGAAGTCTATCTCTTCTTTGTTGCAGGCGAAGAACACCGAAAGGGAGAGATCTGTAAATGGATACCGAGAGCTTTGGGAACGCTGGCGTATCCAGGCCAATGTCTTTTGATGATTTCCACCTCCCCCCACAAAAAAAAAAACAAAAAACACGAAACCTTAACAATAAGCAGAATACTGGAGTCGTCGATCAATTTCTATATCTTGGTAACATGCATTTTACCAAAAGTGGTAACGAACTTGATACATTAACAACTCAAAATCTGTTTTTAAGGTTTTGTGTAAAACCTAAACCGATCAGGGTAAAATTTGGTGGATAGACGGGAACTATGAAATCCCACAATTTAGATGGAGTTTAAAGGGGGGGCTCCCCATATATACAAAGGAGGGATTGAAAAAATGTTTCAACGGATATAGTCGTGTAGAGTATCAAAGATCTCGATTAGTGCTTTCCGAAACTGATATTAGTTTTAGCGTGAATTGCAAACTCCTTGACTAAGGAGTCAAAATGTATGCACCTAAAGTGAGACAGGACTCATTTTCGGAAACTATTCACCCCGAAAATCCGAAAAAAATCAGGAAAGTGGGTTTAGTTGAAATCTAGACCTCGAAATATGTCCCTTTCCGATATCTGCTAAAATAAACTTACTAATTGTATATTACCAACTTTTAGCAATTTACTGAAAAACCCTCTTAAATTCATCCTCAGTTCTCCATTGGTTGATAGCATTGACCCACGATATGTAAATCGCTCAGTTCTGGCCAGGTTACTCCCATTGACAGAACTGAGCAATTTAAAAATTTCGAGTCAATGCTATCAACCAATGGAGAACTGCGCTATGCTCCTCACATGAGAAACCCAAAACCCTTTA
Source organism: Hermetia illucens (assembly GCF_905115235.1). Classification (NCBI taxonomy): domain Eukaryota; kingdom Metazoa; phylum Arthropoda; class Insecta; order Diptera; family Stratiomyidae; genus Hermetia; species Hermetia illucens. The sequence continues at coordinate 43,397,544 of NC_051852.1, forward strand.
TACCTGAAGCGTCAAGCTTCCGGTTTCCCGACACGTTATTATTTTGTGCAAGGTTTCGAAACATAGCTAATGTCGTCTTTGTGCTGGTTAATAGTAGGAACACATGAAAATGATCTCCATCATTACCTGAAAGTTTTAGGCTTGGTCAAATCCTTTAAGGAAGGGAGAAAAGGGAAGCAGAAACACGTCACATATAACATTTATATTTAACTTCTACATTCAAATAGGCACTATCCCCGTCAACAATCAGACAATCTAACGCATTTTCCACTATTCGACCTCACAAAACCTTGTTTGCAAAAACATCCCATAACACATTGTAAAGTGCATATGCCGGGTTGTGGTCGTTGACATGTTAATGGACATGCAGTACCACAGCTACTGTACATTTCATTTTCACCACATCTGTATCCTTGTGTAATCTTCGGTCCAACCACTATAAAGTATTGTTAAATTCTGAATGTTATTTTCTAGGCATAAAGTTATGACAATTTCTATCTATTCTGCATGAAGATTTACTGAGCTTAGACTAATGATTTTTTTTTTTTTGGTATTACTCAGAGTGATCTCAACATATGTGAAGAGAAAGATTTCTGATATAAGTATTTAAACAGACAAAATTTTCCAAGACAGACATACAGTGCTAACTTAAGTCGGAAGGTAAAAATTATCAAAAAAACACAGTAATGTAAGCTCAATAATCTGCTAGTGGCACTGAAGATTAAAATAGATAGTCCACGAAAATATTGATAACAAACAACCTAGAATCACCACTAGCAATGGAAGTATCGTTCGAAGCATCGCCTTCTTCTGTTCGTCTTGTAATTTTCAGCTCTGGATTGCGGTCTGTAATTAAATAGATTACATTTTTTTAATATCTTACTAGCATAACACTAAAGAAAAAAGAGATATCTGGGAGCAATGCATTTACTATTTACTATAATTATATTATCAGGGCTTACCATGCAGTATCTAGTTCCACTCCATAGTGCCTGCTTTATATACTTCGCATTCATATCTTATCTCTGTTTCGCCATTGTAAAGCGGGGAATAATGAAACAGATATCAATGACAGGAACTAATTCACTAGCAAAAAACCTCAAGTTGGAAGACTTTTCTGGAATATTCTACAATCATTAGCAAGTTGAAATACAAAAGCTAGAAATACCCATTTCTGCGTTATGACTTTATGGTCGTGAGCAATCAACCTAAATTGTAAAATGCAATAAATAAAAATACTTTCTTCAATATAATTTAAGTATCTAATTCGTAACACTTACGGATATGTATAGTAGTTTCCCTACCGGTACTTCACCGCACAAAACCTAAATGAGGCTCGTAACTCTATGCTGAATACCTGACTTTCCGTCTCTCAAGGTTATACATTTTTAGAAGTAATTCTAGTATAATTTGTGAGATACCTAAAAAGTTATTCCCGCGGTAACTCTAAATGAGAATGATGAACCGAGGTAAGGATTGCACCCCTGTAAGCAAATAAGCCCTGAATTGTTGTTGTTGTTTTTGCTTGGGACGTTCGGCTTCAGCACGTTATCTCGCTTCGAATGCTGGGTAATAGACCAGGGCGTATTTTGAAACCATCAAGATTCTGTTACATCAAAGGCAGTTCGGATAATTATCCAAATCAAGCGGCACTAGCACCACCTACAGCAGCTATATGTCGAATTGAAATTTGTATTCCTATGAGACCTATAAATTGAATGATGCAATTAAGGATGAGGTAGGTAGGTATCAGTGGCCGCTCCGAGGAGCCCCATTAGCGCTTTGGTGCGCCGTTTTGATGCCACAAACTCCTAAGACCGTGACTGTTGTTATAGGAACAGGGAAGCAGAGTCCAGCTGGCTCGGATCCTCAGAGCCAGCCCGTAGCATTCACGAAGGAAAGCAGCTCTCCGACCCTGCAGCTAGAAATCTCACTGAGGTCCCCAAAGAATGGTTTACCCAGTGTCCGCAGCCTGACTCGAGCCAGAGCCGGGCAATCGCAGAGAAAGTGCATGAGGGTTTCCCTTCCTTCTCCGCAGCTTCGGCAATGCAAGTTGTAGGGTAAGCCGAGCCTAGCGGCATGGTCCCCTATGGGCCAGTGCCCCGTGCAGACCGCCGTAATCTTGAGTGCATTTGCACGCGTCTGGCACAGGAGCTCTCGTGATCGGGCTATGTTATAAGCGGGCCAAATTCTCCTTGATTTGGCACAGCTTGTAAGCCTTCGCCATCTCAGGCCCGCGGCTGCTAGGTAGTGCGAGTAGACTCGGCCCCCGACAGCCGCCAGCGGAACACCGACTGTATTCCCCGAGGGACTGCCATTAGAGGAAAGAACCAATCTTTGTTCATTCAGCCATGGTAGATGGAATTCAGGTATCCTTGTCTTGGTGGTGAATAGCATCAGTTGCGTTTTGGTTGGGTTTATGCTGAGTTCGCATCTTGCGGCCCACAGGCACACCTTTCGCAACGCTCCTTCCATGATGTCGCTCATAATGGACAGAAACATCCCTGATACTAATATCACCAAGTCGTCGGCATACGCCACCACCTTCACCCCGCTGCTGTCCAATGTACGTAAAATTTTGTCCATTACTATTAACCAGAGCACCGGTGAGATAACACCACCCTGGGGCGTGCCTCTGTTCACAGCTCTGGTCAAGTGGTTGCCTCCCAGATCGGACTGGATTATTCTGGTACTCAGCATGGATATAATCCAATGCGTGACATACCCCTCCAATACAATACCGGTCAAGGCTTTCTTGATGGCGTTGGTACTGACGTTGCTGAAAGCTCCTTCTATATCCAAGAAGGCAGCAAGGGTATACTGCTTGTACTGCAGCGACCGCTCAACCGTGCCAATTACCTCGTGGAGGGCGGTTTCTGTGGATTTTCCTTTGAGGTAGGCATGCTGGGTCTTAGAGAAAGGCGTTCTCTCCATAATCGTCCTTAAGTGAATGTTCAGGACGTGTTCTAGGGTCCTCAGCACGAAAGAGGTCAGGCTCATTGGCCGAAAGTTCTTCGCGGACTCATGACCTCGCCTGCCCGCTTTCGGTATGAAAACCACCCGTGCGCGCCTCCAGGACTGCGGTACGTATCCTAAAGTGATGCAGCTCCGGTAAATCTCAACAAGCCACGGCACAACCCTTTCCTGCTGCTTCTGTAGCATGACTGGCATTATGCCATCTGGGCCTGGAGATTTGTATGCGGAGAAGCTGTTTATAGCCCAGCCGATCCTATCCCCGGTAATTACCTGTTTGATAGTCTCGCACAGCTGGGGTTGCCGCAAACCCTCCAAGTGAGGTTCTGACTCACAGTCCTCCTCACTGGAGGAAAAGTGCGTTTGCACCAGCAGCTCCAAGGTTTCACTAGAAGATTCCGTCCAGGAGCCTTCCGACTTTTTAAGGAAGGATGGACTCTTATGTTCCTTGGACAGAATCTTATTGAGCCTCGCGGATTCACTAGTGCTTTCAATGTTCTGACAATAGTCTAGCCAAGACCGCCTCTTGGCGGTCCTGATGGCCGACTTGTACTTCTTTAGGCAGTCCTTGTATGGCTGCCAGTATTTTTGCCTGTAGCAGATGTTGAAGATTTCTCTGGTCAGCTTCTTGAGACTAGAGATCTTCGTTCCACCACGGTGGCAGGGTCTTTTTGCTGTACTTAGCAGGGCACGGGACTTTGAAGGCGGTATCAAAAGCCTTCTCCAGAGCCCCGACCTTTGACTCCAGTTCGTCTGTCGTGCCAATCCTACCAATTTGCGCACCGGAGAGTTTGTTCTTAATTACCTGACCAAACTTTCTCCAGTCGATCTTCCTGGGGTCTCTAAAGGGCTTGGAGAACTCTGCGGCGAGATCTAGACTGAAGAGTATCCAACTGTGGTCAGAGAAGGATCTCTGGTCAGAGACTCTCCAGTCCTCCACCCTAAGAATCCCGTTGTCGGTTATTAGGGTGATATCAAGGACCTCCTCCCAACCGTCATAGTTCTCCGAGCAGGGGAAATGAAAGTTTGGTGTACTGCCCCTGTTACACACCGATAGATTTGATGTAATAATAAAATCAAAGAATGACTCACCTCTTTCGTTGATTTCGGAGCTGCCCCAAAGCGTATGCCTTGCATTTGCGTCGCAGTCTATCAGCAGGTTGGCTTTCTTTGGTGTTATGGTGTTCGTCAGATGTTGTAGTTCTTCTGGCGGAGCTGATCGGTCGTGAGCCATGTACGTCGAGGAAATATACACGTTCTCTGCCCCCACCTGCTCCAACTTGACCACAACTAGGTCACTGGAACTCAGATCCGGGCACAGGAAAGCGTGCAGACTCTTCCTCGCAAGAATACATGCTCTAGGTTTAGCCTGATCAGCGTCTCCTGTGCTGTGGAATATTTTAAAATATTTGCTTTGGAGCCCTTTGATGGTTCGGTCGCTTTCGACCCAGGGCTCCTGTATTAATGCGATGTCGATTTCTTCCTCTAAGAGGAAGACGAGCAGATTAGCCGAGGCACACTTCGAGTGTTGCAGATTTATCTGCGTTACCCTCAGCATGATCTGCTTGCGTGGGGGGTTTGTCAGCCCCCCCAAGGATGAGGTACTGCGTCCATCAGCTCTTTTAGGGCTCAAGCTATCATCGAAACTGCACACCTGTACTCTGCGCGCAAGTTATGTTACCTGAAACACCTGACCCAACAGAAATTATTTCTCACACTTGTGTCAGCAACATGGCCAAAGAATCAAGTTGGAACATTCCAGACTGACAGATGTTTAGTCTGCAAGTTTAATATTTCCATTATTCAGAAAATGCATTTTTCTGTGTTACTCAGTAAGCAAGTGTAAAGAAATTCCGGAATCGATTGTACCGAATATTGAATGCAATCAGCGCGAAATTTAACATTCGATTCGAACAGGAGAATAAACATGCCAAATAGTGAAAATGTAGCACTCAGACAGGCCTTGCAGGAATTGCAGGCTAGATATCAACAGGACATGGAATTACTGCGGGGACAACTAGAACAGCAGCAACAGCAAATAGTGCAACAACAGCAACAGAACCCTATTAGCAACTTTGAACTTAAACCCGGCCAAATTTTAAATAAATTTGGTCAGATAAGAACCTTTACTGCCAAAGACTCGGAATATTCACTCCAGGAGTTCACCTGGGCAGTTGAGAATGTAGTGGCTTTGTGCGAAAACAACAAGCCCTTGCTGATTTACGGATTATCGACAACAGTAAAAGAGAAAATCCAGGGAGAAGCAAAACAGTGTATAGGCCGGCTAAGGAAAAATGCCAGCTGGGACCTCATCAAAGGAGAGTTAAAGATACATTTCCAACCAAGATACAATTACAAGAAGCTGATGGACCAAAGCCGTAATTTGAAGGTTAGTACTCCTCGAGAGTTATTCAGTAGCATTAGATTTATAAATTATAAATTTAATGAATTGTATTATTTCGATGACTTTAAACCACAAAATTACTGTCCTGAGAATCTCATGGATCTTGTAAAGGACATGTTAGCCGGAAGTTACCGTTCCCTTATTACCAGAGATATGTCTTTAATTTAAGCTTACAATAAGTTTGACGATCTCGGCCTCCTTGAGGAACAGATGTTATTCATTATTATTATAGGAAAAGCAAACTCCATAATAACAATAAAAATACTAGAGGTCCCAATCCCAAAAACGGGAAACCGAGACATTCGGGAAATAATATTAAACATCCGAAAAACCTTAACAGTGATCTAAATTCGGACCAAAATAAAAATAATAGCTTCCAACCAAAACAATCAAATAATTCTGATCAATATCGTAACAAGAACTATAGACATTTTGACAACAATCAACCTAGAAGATATGGACAGTGCAGTAACAGTAACACAAGACATAATAACTATAACAATTCCGGACAATACAGCCAAGGCAAAAACTCCCACGAATCGATGGAAGTTGATAACATCGAACAAAAATAGGTAAATTTTTCAATAGGGCCTATGGAAACATATTGCCCATAGTCTTACTAACAATCGGCGCCGAAACGTTTAAAGCACTAATAATTACAGGATCTGAAACAAGCCTCCTCAAACCCGGCATATTTGAAACTTACCCAGAGAAAGACCTTCCAAAACCCCTTTTTTTCTCCACCCTTAACGGAATCAGTGAAGTCAACGAGGGGATAATAACTGCTATACCCTCCGAATGTAAGGGGGTTATCGGTTGTGATTTTCGACCCTAGACAGGAGAAATTATCAACGGTCTCAAAGTTGTATTCTCCTATCCTATCCTTCTTCTTGGTTGGTTCGTTTTCGGTGCTGACGTTGCCACCATATATTTTGTCTTGCCTGGATTGATGTGCAGCCCAAGATCTCGCGCCGAATACCGCCTGCTCGATCTGGATGAAGGCACTTTGTACGTCTCGGGTGGTTCTTCCCATGATGTCGATATCGTCAGCATAGGCCAGTAGTTGGGTGGACTTAAAGAGGATCGGCATCACGGATCACTTTTTCAAGGGCCTGGTTAAAGAGGACGCATGATAGCGCATCCCGTTGTCGTAGACCATTGTTGATGTTGAATGGTCTTGAGAGTGATCCTGCTGCTTTTATCTGGCCTCGCACATTGGTCAGGTTCAGCATAGTCAGTCTTATTAATTTCTCTCATGGCCGTGTACAGTTTCACGTTGGCTATGCTATCATAGGCGGCTTTAACGTCGATGAAGGGATGTAGCAACTGCTGTCCATATTCCAACAGTTTTTCCATCGCTTGCCGCAGAGAGACAATCTGATCTATTGCTGATTTGCCTGGAGTGAAGCCTCTTTGGTATGGGCCAATGATGTTCTGGGTGTGTGGGGCTATCCGTCCTAGCAAGATAGCGGAGAATATCTTATAGATGGCACTCAGCAACGTGATACCTCTGTTATTGCTGCACTGTGTGATATCTCCCTTTTTATATATGAGACAGATAATGCCAAATACTGCCAGCCCGATCATGTAGTTCGTTATTGAAATACAGAGCAATTTATACACCCAAAAAAGGTGTTTTTCTGCTGTCCCGCTAGAGGGCGCTACGATCATCTTAAAGAAAAAATGTAAACAGCATTTCAACGTGCAGACTTAACTGCAGTCCGCAAACTAGGATTATTAAAATCCGTGTTAAACTTTTTTTGTAAATTTTGGTGTTTTTTCAAGGCTTCTTCAATGAATAAAAAAAAACTGCCGAATGAATCGCAATTATTCTAGTTTGCGGACCGTAGAAATATGTTCTGAATAAGTCGTGAAAATTTCAAAGAATTTCGTTGGATGGATTTTGGGCTAAGGTGGCAGCCGATTTTCAACATACAGTTTCGAAAAAAACGCATTTAAAAAGTAGAATGCGATCTTTAGCCATAAAACCTTAATTGACCATTAATCTGCTATACCTAGTCCATAAACCTTAGGATTCTTCAAGGAGCACATGTACAGCCTTGGCTTCAATTCTTGCCCTTTTCGCGAAGTCATTCGAACGTCACTCGGACCGATAAATACGAGCTTTATTACGGCGATCGACATAAATCTGGCATGTGACTTACCATTTCCGAACGCCTCCGAATGTCGAGAAATTACTTTGCCTATATATTCTACACTATATCTAGATACAATTGATATAAAAAATCGATTCCGCGGATCCGACACACGAGATAGACCCCTTAAAATATCCGGAACACTACCGTGGAAATTAATGAATTTAACAGCTCTCAAATACGATGCGATCATTGGCCAAAATTTTCTTGTCCCCCCGAACGCTAAAATTAACCTAGAGAAAGTATGTCTAGAAATTAATAATAACAAGATCTTTTTTGATATTTTTTGATACAATGACCACTCGTTCGTCATTAACGAAGATTGAAATCTAAAGAGAACAATTAACTTATACCAAGAAGGTACAACATGAAATCGTAACCACCATTAACGCCACTATTTACTTCAAAATTTATAGGTACCCTCGCGTTCACGAAAGTGAAATCGAAAAACAAATAAAGGAAATATTGGACCAAAAAATAATAGTGCCCAGCAGTTCTCCTTATAACAGCCCTCTGTGGATCGTACCCGAAAAACTTGGCTACCGTCGCCTAAATGAAGTGACTATAAGTGATCGATTTCCAACACCAAATATTGACGGTATTTTCGACAAGCTGGGCCATGCACAATATTTAAGCACAGTGGATTTGGCGAAAGGCTTCCACCAAATCCTTGTAAAACCTGAAGATCGAAAAAAGACTGCTTTTTCCACTCCTTTCGGTCATTACGAGTACGTGAGAATGCCGTTCGGGCTAAAAAACGCGCCCGCCACCTTCCAGCGGTCGCAAACAATTAACACCGTTTTTGTGAAATAGTCAATTTCCTAAGAAATAAATAAATTAAAGCGAATCAAACCAGTGTTTCATTTGTCATTTTTTTTATATGTTGAATAATAATAATAATAATAATCGTTGGCGCAACAATCCATATTGGATCAGGGCCTTGAAGTGTGTTAGAGCACTTCATTCAAGACCGTAACGGTACACCACAGTACACTGTGGGAGGCAATGTGGTCAGCATTGCGCTCGCCCGAGATTATTACCCTGATTTGACTCAGGTACTCATTCACAGCTGAGTCGACTGGTGTCCGACATCCAATCACGATAACAAATTCCTCTGCCCCCAGCGAGATTTGAACCGCGACCTTCCGCTACGACAGCCCAGCGCTCTAACCACTTGAGCCATCCGGACACACACGGATGTTGAATAATATCAACATAAAAGTCGCAATGTCCATGAGTTTATTTGCTTTCTACGATACATGAATCTTCCACTTAAGTAAATCAAAATACCAAGGGCA